>NW_022681433.1:2011875-2682500 GCF_009764315.1 Trachypithecus francoisi | reverse complement strand
TTATCTTGGGGTGGTGGCGCACACCTGTAGTACTCAGGAGACTGAGGTGGGAGGATTGCCTGAGCCCAGGAGTTCGAGGCTGTGGTGAGCTGTGATCATGCCACTGCACTCCAGCCTCGGTAACAGAGCAAGGCCCTGTTCACGCCCCCGACAAAAAAAAAAAAAAAAAAAAAAGGTACTTGCCCTTGTGGTTGGAGCCACAGGGGCCATGAGTTCAGCAGGGACTCCTGCTGGCTGCTCCAAGTTACTCTCCCGGCACTCCCTGCTCTACTCTCCTGCAGAACCAAACTGCTTACCATTCCCTAAACATGCTCTGCTGGTTCACACCTCTGTGCCTTTGCATGTTTTCTCGGACTGGAATGCTCGGTCCGTGTAGAGTGGACACGTGTCACGTTTTCTGGCTGCTTAGCAGGGTTTGAAAACCCTGCCTATGTTCTGGGAATTTCCTAACACAAGAATGAGTCCTGCCTCCCCAAGGCAGATGCCAGAGATCACACTTGGCCAGGCTTCTTTGCAGAGCAGGGTACAGGCACATGACCCAGCCTCCCTCCATCAGCTTCATCTACACAAGATACCAACTTAGAGATGAGCAATCCAAGGCAGTGGGCGCGGTGTAGAAGTGATGTATCAGGCAATGCTGGTCACGCAGGCGCCAGGCTTTGGAGAAGCAATAGTTACCAGGATGTGGCCCTGGCACAAGAAGGGGCAGCATCACAAACCATCACATCCAGAGCTCTCGAGGGGCAGCAGCAGTGGCTTCCGCTGCAGGCCAGATCTGCAGTGGATGTAGGGCCTCGTTTCAGGAAGCTCTTCATGGCACTTTATGTCCCCATCCATCAAGCAGAAGAGTCACTCCATATCCTTGTAATCCTTTTAATCAATCCTTTTTGTGCTTTTGTTGATTACAACTAAGAGCCTGGCCTAGTTGCAAGTCTTCCAGCACCTGTGGTAGTTCATACACCAATCTACATTAATCCTCTTAACGAAAGGCGACTTGCTTTGCAAAATCCATGTTCGCATGGAGGTCTCCTGTGGCCCTCCCCTGAAACCTTCTATTCCACTCCTCATTCACGTCCTCCTGTGATGCCCTCACTACCCACAAGCCTCTCGCCGCATGCCCCCCTGGATATAATTGCTTGTTTCTTCCTCCTCTGCTTGGACCATGATTTCTTTGAGGCTAGCCGTTGGCTCTTTCACTTCTGCATTTCCAGCAGTTAGTTTGGGTTGACAGCATCCAACACAGGATAGGTACTAAAGGGAAGTTTGTTACTGATAGGAAGGGATGCTCTGATTTGCTTTCTGAGAACCAGGAATCAGAAACAGGTGCTATGAGGTGGCTGCGTCTAACATAGATCTCGGTGAATGGCAGGGATTTCAACAGGTGGAATTGGTGGGGATCATCCTGCACATGACATGTAATCTGCTTTTTAAAAATTATTATATCCCTCAGCATTTTCCCGTATCCTTAATATGCTGTATGGGACATTCTCAGTTGCCCAACAACCCTTCCCTTGCTCTTCTTTTTTTCAGGTTTGGATGGTGATGTCTCCAGGAAGGTGGACCCTCCCACAGCCCCAAGGGGATGAGTCCTCATTGCTCCAAACCAGGGGTTGACCAACTGCAGCCTGCTAGCCAAATCTGGCCTGCCACCTGTTTTTGTATGGCTTCACACCATACAAAATGCTTGTTATAGTTTCAAATGGTTGGGAAAAAAAGAAAAAAGAAAAAAATTCTTTGTGCCAGATAAAAAATATATAAAATTCAACTTTCAGTGTCCACAGACACCCTGGAACATAGGCATATGGATTTGTTTCTGGTGTCTTTAGCTGCTTTGGCTCTACAATGGCAGAGTTGAATATATGTGACAGGGACCACATGCCCTGCAAAGCCTGACATATTTACTGGCTGGTTCTCTTCAGAAGAAGCTTGCTGACCATGTTCTCAAGCAATCATGCTAATGCCAATCTCCTCCAAGTGTTGATTTTTGGGAGGAGCATGAGACCTATTTCTTGGTCAATGAAACACACATGAAAGCCTGGCAGAGGGCTGCTGGGAAAGATTGTTTTCTCCGATGAGAGGGAGATATGCGAGTGTGCTTCCTTCTTGCCTTTGGATGTTGCATTTGAGGATGTGATAGGCAGAGCTGTGGCCGCCATCTTATAGTCATGAGGGAAAAGCTAACAGAACCATAGAGAAGCTACCCCAGATATTGTTGAGCTGTTAAATTAACCAGCTCTAGAACCTGCTACCTCTAGAATTTTTTAATATTCAAAGTAAATATACTAGGCTGGGCACAGTGGCTCATCCTGTAATCCCAGGACTTTGGGAAGATGAGGTGGGAGGATCATTTGAGCCCAGCAGTTTGAGACCAGCCTGGGCAATATAGTGAGACCCCTGTCTCTACAAAAAAAAAAAAAAAAAAATTAGCTGGGCATAGTGGCAAACACCTATAGTCCTAGTTACTGGGGAGGCTGAGGTGGAAGGATGACTTGAACCCAGGGGTTCAAGGCTTCGGTGAGCTATGCTCACACCACTGCATTCCAGCCTGGGCAACAGAGCCAGACCCTGTCTCTAAACAAACAAATAAACTGACAGTTGGGCATTCTGTTCATTGTGGCCAAATTCATCGTAAAGCATATGATGTGAGAAGAGTATTTCCTCTTACTGATGAACCATAAAATGTTAACCATTTATGAGCATTTTCCCTTAATTATTTGCTATTATAAGTTTTATATTTTTAAAAATATATATCTTACAAATTCAAATTTAAGGATGATTAACTATCAGAGGGAACATAGAGAAATAAAATAAAATAAAAACAAATTTAAGGCTCATAAAATATGTGCCTCAGCTAGTGCCTTCTCCCTCTCCCTCTTCGGCTTCCTTCTCCTCCCACTTCTGCTCCCCATTTCTTTCCCTGTACCATTAAAACGTTGCCAAGGAAAAGACAAATGAAAAAAATTGCCCATCCCCAAAACACTGTTCTAACAAGTCTTTTACTGGATGCAGATCGCCCTCTTAATCTACGTAGATTGACAGAAATCCAAATCCATGTTTATCTATTTAAAATACAAATTCCATTATAGTTATTAGAGCCTGGGAAAGGCAGAGGGAGGAAAAGATAGGGAGAGACCGGTCAACAGAGATGAAATTTAAGCTAGATAAGAGGAACAAATTCAAGTGCTCTATAGCACTGTAGGGTGAATATAGTTAACAATAATTTATTGTGTATGTTCAAAGAGCTGGAAAGAGGATTTTGAATGTTCCCAACACAAAGAATGAGAAATGTTTGAGGTGAGGCCTATGTTAATTGCCGTGATTTGACCATTACACATTGTATACATGTATTAATATATCACTCTGTACCCAAAAAATATGTACGATTACTATATGTCAACTAGAAATAAAAGGAACAAATAAAATAACATATAAATTCTACCTGACTCCAAAACAGACTTATGGGAGTTTTCAATAAAAGTTACATCAGCAGCCAGGAGTATTTAATGGGTACTAAAATTGCATAATCAAAAGCAAGTTTTCTTCTCCTTCTTCTTCTCCTTCTCCTCCTCCTTCTCCTCCTTCTTCTCCTTCTCCTTCTCCTTCTTCTTCCTCCTCCTCCTCCTTCTTCTTCTTCTTCCTCTTCTTCTTCTTCCTCTTCTTCTTCTCCTCCTCCTCCTCTTCTTCTTCCTCTTCTTCTCCTCCCCTCCTCCTTCTTCTTTTCTCCTTCTCCTTCTTCTTTTTTTGAGACAGAGTCTTGCTCTGTCACCCAGGCTGGAGTGCAATGACGCGATCTCAGCTCACTGCACTGCAACCTCCACCTCCTGGGTTCAAGCAATTCGCCTGCCTCAGTCTCCTGAGTAGCTGGGATTACAGGCGCCCGCCACCACGGCCAGGTAATTTTTGTATTTTTAGTCGATACGGGGTTTCTCCATGTTGGCCTGGCTGGTCTCAAACTCCTGACCTCAGGTGATCTGCCCGCCTCAGCCTCCCATCTTCTTTCTTATTAACTATAAATACATTTGAGTCAGAGATGTTTTATGCTGTTGATCCGTTTGCAACTCCAATAAACTCACTTTGTTAAAACATGCCCCATGTGGTATAAGAAGCAGGGATACATTTTCTGAAATTATTTCTCCTTTCAGTGTCATTAACCAGTCCATTGTGAAATGCTGTTGAAATAGCAAACGCTTGCTTTTCCATGCAGACATTCCATGTCTGTCCTCTCACCTCTGACCTGCGTCACACTTGCCACCCATCACAAAGCCAGCTGCTTTGAAATCTCTGAATCGTGCAATTCCAAGTGCAGCAAACAGTCACCTGGAGCAGAGAGGTCAGTGTGTTGACGTGTTTCCTATTTGGAACCTAGGTCTGAAATACTATTGAGTTGAGCTACCTCTACAGAGAGCAGTGATCCATGTCTTTAAAATGTTGTTCTCAAGAGGCCACAGGATTCCTAGGAATTTTTTGTCGTTGTTGTTGAGACAGAGTCTCACTCTGTCACCCAGGCTGGAGTACAGTGGCACAATCTTGGCTCACTGCAACCTCCACCTCCCAGGTTCAAGCGATTCTCCTGCCTCAGCCTCCTGAGTAGCTGGGATTACAGGCACGTGCCACCAAGCCCGGCTAATTTTTGTATTTTTAGTAGAGACAGGGTTTCACCATGTTGGTCAGGCTGGTCTCAAACTCCTGACCTCAGGTGATCCACTCCCATTAACCTCCCAAAATGCTGGGATTACAGGCATGGGCCACTGCGCCCGGCCAGGATTCCTAGGAAATTACACTCAGAACAAAGTTTGCATGGACACTTTCTTAATTTAGTGCCAACCAGATGATTTTTTTTTTTTTTTTTTTTTTTGAGACGAAGTCTCACTCTGTCGCCCAGGCTGGAGTGCAGTGGCCGGAACTCAGCTCACTGCAAGCTCCGCCTCCCGGGTTTACGCCATTCTCCTGCCTCAGCCTCCCGAGTAGCTGGGACTACAGGCGCCCGCCACCTCGCCCGGCTAGTTTTTTTGTATTTTTAGTAGAGACGGGGTTTCACCGTGTTAGCCAGGATGGTCTCGATCTCCTGACCTCGTGATCCGCCCGTCTCGGCCTCCCAAAGTGCTGGATTACAGGCTTGAGCCACCGCGCCCGGCCTATTCACTGGTTTCTCTTCAGATCGAACAAATCTTTCGCCTTTTACCAACCAGATGATTTTACAATCACTTCTCTGAGCATCTGAGAGATAGGAAGCATTTTAACATCTGTGTATTTATTTCTTTCTTCCTAAAATAAAGATAGCAGAAAGAGCCACTGTTGTGGGGGATTTTAAGCTGCTGAGGCGACTTTTATAAAATATTATAGAAGGAGATGTATTTCAGAAGAAAAAACTTCCAGTTCCTGCAGCCCTCTTGCCTTTTTTTTTTGAGATGGAGTCTCGCTCTGATGCCCAGGCCAGAGTATAGTGGCCCAATCTCGGTTCACTGCAACCTCCGCCTCCTGGGTTCAAGCAATTCTCTGCCTCAGTCTCCTGAGTAGCTGGGATTATAGGCACCTGCCACCATGTCCGGCTAATTTTTTTTGAATTTTTAGTGGAGACGGGGTTTCATCATATTGGCCAGGGTGGTCTTGAACTCCTGACCTTGTGATCCACCCGCCTCAGCCTCCCAAAGTGCTGGGATTACAGGCGTGAGCCACCGCGTCTGGTACCTCTTGCTTTTAATAAGAAGCCTCGGCTGGGCTCGGTGGCTCATGCCTGTAATCCCAGCACTTTGGGAGGTTAAGGTGCGCAGATCACTTGAGGTCAGGAGTTTGAGACTAGCCTGGCAAACATGGTGAAACCCCGTCTCCACTAAAAATACAAAAAAATTAGCCAGGCATGATGGCGGGCGCCTGTAATCCCAGCTACTCAGGAGGCTGAGACAGGATAATTGCTTGAATCCGGGAGGCAGAGGTTGCGGTGAGCCAGATCGCGCCACTGCACTCCAGCCTGGGCGATAGAGTTAGACTCCGTCTCAAAAAAAAAAAAAAAAAAAAAGCCTCTGGAAGAGAGCACTGCACAGTGTGGCAGCTGAGCACCTGACCTTTGGAGTTAGACAGACTTTGCTGAGTCCCTGCTTTTCTCTTAGCACCTGTGTAATATGGCCTCTCAACACCTTGGTTTCTTCTCCAACCTCATTCTTACCAGCCATTGGGCTAGGCAAGGGGACACAGCAACTAAGTTGGACAGAAGACAAATGGATGAGAGTTTGTGCAAAAAAAAAAAAAAAAAAAGATAACTTTGTAGATTATGGATTAAAAATCTGAGCAAAATTCCGATCATTTCTCATAGAACAAATTGGGAGGTGTGGAGAGTAGAAATGTGGAAGGCTTGGGAGTGATGAGAGTTTGGAACAGCCTTTATCAGGACAGGAGAGGAAGGGGCTCAAGGAAGACACGACAAAGCACTAGAGGCCAATGGCTAGAGGAGAGCACCATGCGCCCTGCATGGCGGACTGTTCCAACAGGCTGATGGACAGGGGGTTCAAAGGAACCGGTGATGCAGTCATGCTGTGGCTGGGGTTTACAAAAGGCTAAGTGACTCACTAAAGGTCACACAGGGACATTAACACAAACATCCTGGCCCCGAGTCCAGTGCTCTTTCTAGTCTAGAACAGGGTCCTTCCATTTTTTTTTTTTTTTTGAGACAGGGTCTTGGTCAGTCGCCCAGGCTGGACTGCAGTGGCATGAACGTGGCTCACTGCAGCTTCAACCTTCCAGGCTCAGGAGATCCTGCCACAACTTCCCCAGTAGCTGGGACTACAGGCATGCACCACCACACCAGGTTTAAATACATTTTTTTGTTGTTGTTCTGATTTTTAGTACAGACAGGGGCTCACTGAAACTGCCTTTGCAAAAATCATAACAGAAAATTATGATGGTGAAAGAGATCTGACCTAACTGACTCCATCTTGCTTCTAACCTCCAAACTGTCCTTGTTCTGGGCGTAGGCCCAACTAACTTTGGGAGGAGCTTAGTTGACAGTTTAGTGTTGAAACAAAGATGATAACAGCCCTTTCCCAAAACAAACACCCTTCCTGCCTGGGGAGGAGGCTGCCTTGGTAGGACTAACAAATTAGCCACAAGTTTACAAATTATGGTTTAGGAGTCATGCAGCTGGAGGCTGCAAGATTCTAAACCTCCCCAAATTGCTCCTCAGGATGACATCACTATTGTAAAACCTAAGATCAGAGATAAGATTGAGATATTTTGCAGACCCTGTACTAGATGGATTCATCAGCTGGCACTACCCAGATTGATAAACTGGCTCATCTGGTTTTGTGGCCCCCACTCAGGAACCGACTCAGCTCAAGAGGACAGTTTAGACTCCCTATGATTTCATCTCCAACCTGACCAATCAGTACTCCCACTCACTGGCCCCCTAGCCACCAAATTATCCCTAAAAACTCCAAACTCCGAATTCTTGGGGAGATTGATTTGAGTAATAATAAAACTCTGGTCTCCTGTACAGCTGGCTGTGCGTGAATTAAACTGTTTCTCTATTGCAATTGCCCCATCTTGATAAATTGGCTCAGTTGAGGCAGCGGGCGAGAAGAACCCACTTGGCAGTTACATCACTACGTTGCCTAGGTTCGACTCGAATTCCTGGGCTCGAGCAATCCTCCTGCTTCAGCCTCCCAACATGTTGGGATTACAGGCATGAGTCACTGCACCTGGCCAAGTCTGTCCTTAATCGGGGCTCTTTTGGGTCTCATTTTCCTAAGCTGCAAAAGCCATTGGACCAGGTGATATTGCCAACCCCTTTAAGCTGATGTAACCATAGTTTCGGCTCCTGGGTCTGCTTTCAATTAGTTATGTTCCCCATCACTTTGGACAAGTCATCCCAACTCCCTGGCTTGTTTCTGTAACTCGATTATGGTCCAGAAGCCCAAGTTCTAAAGTGCTGATTCTGATGAGGGCCCACTTACCAGGCACTCTGATCCCATCACAGCATCTACCACAGCCTGGGAGGTCTATTCAAGTGTGCATTCATGTTAAGCAGTAACACCAATCAAATCACTTAAATAACGTAGGTAATAATCCAATAGCACAGCCAGACATGGTGGCTCACACATGTAATCCCAGCACTTTGGGAGGCCGAGACGGGCGGATCACGAAGTCAGGAGATCGAGACCATCCTGGCTAACACGGTGAAACCCTGTCTCTACTAAAAAATACAAAAAACTAACCGGGCGAGGTGGCGGGCGCCTGTAGTCCCAGCTACTCAGGAGGCTGAGGCAGGAGAATGGCGTAAACCCGGGAGGCGGAGCTTGCAGTGAGCTGAGATCCGGCCACTGCACTCCAGCCTGGGCGACAGAGCGAGAATCCGTCTCAAAACAAAAACAAAAACAAAATTAGCTGGGCGTGGTGACGCATGCCTGTAATGCCAGCTACTTGGGAGGCTAAGGCAGGAGAATCGCTTGAACCCCGGAGGGGGAGGTTGCAGTGAGCTGAGATTGCGCCATTGCACTCCAGCTCGGGTGAGAGAGTCTAAAAAAAAAAAAAAGAAAAAGAAAATAATAATAATCCAACAGCACATCCAAACAAGGCTGAAAGTTGTAAAATAAAATTACACTGTGTGGAGGGTGTGTGTGTGTGTTAGAGACGAGGTCTCTGTCATCCAGCCTAGAGTGCAACAGTGCCATCATAGCTCACTGCGGCCTCCAATTCCTGGCCTCAAACAATAATCCCGCCTTGGCCTCCCAAATAGCTCAGACTAGAGGCACGTGTCACCACACCTTGTTTTTTGTTGTTGTTGTATGTTTTTATGAGACAGAGTATCGCTCTGTGCCCAGGATGGAGTGCAGTGGTGCAATCTAGGCTCACTGTAACCTTCACCTCCCAGGTTCAAGCGATTCTCCTGCCTCAGCCTCCCTAGTAGCTGGGAGGCTACCGCACCACCACGCTGGGCTAATTTTTGTAATTTTAGTAGATGGGGTTTCACCATATTGGCCAGGCTGGTCTTGAACTCCTGACCTCAGGTGATCCGCCCACCTCGGCCTCCCACAGTGCTGGGATTACAGGCATGAGCCACCATGCCCGGCTAATTCCTGTATTTCCATACTCAGTTGTATCTCCTATTAGGGCCTTGAATCCCGAGTATAATTTTGTACTCAAATATAATTTATAAATAAGGCCTCAGCCTCCCAACAAGGTCAAAGCAGCTAAAAAGTCAGTCCTCTCAACCATTGACATTCCCAGCCCCCAGCCCTCAGTCCCAGCCCAGCGGGCTAACTAGGGTCCGGTCGCAGAGAGGGTCTCAGGGATCCCAGAGGCGGGAAAGTCTCCGGAGGCGCAGGCCCCGCTCTCCAGCTTCACCAGGGTCGGCGGCAGCGCCACACCGGGTCGCGGGCTGGGCTATGCGCGCCGCGGTCCCACGCCCACTTCCGCTTCCCGTGCTGGGGGCTGTGGCAGGGCCCGTAGGCGGTGGCGGCTCCGGGTCCCGGCCTGGGCGCGTCGCTGCGCAGCCCGTCGCCCAGCCGCAGGGGCGCTCCTGAGCTTAGCTGGGCCGCCGCCCGGGCTGCCTGCGCGGAGGGCGGGGCGGAGGGCCGGCCGTGGCCGACGTGGGTGTTAAGTGGCCGCCCCAGCCGGCGACCCGGAGCCGAGAGCGGCGGCAGAGCCTGAGCGGGACGCGGCCACGCCGGCGCGGCGGTGAGCGCAGCCCGGCCTGGCGCCTGCAGCTGCACAGAGCGCGCCAGGCGGACAGAGCAGGGCACGGGGCGGGCCTCGGTGTCCGGGTGGCGTGACCTTCCCGGGCGGCGGGGGAAGCAGCTAGCGTAGCCGCGCACGTGCCGCGGGACCCAGAGAATCTAGGGGTCGTCGGCCCCCTTCCCGCAGTGCCCACCTGGTGGGAACTTTTGTCCTTCTTTGCCCCCAAGTCGTGTCATTTGGCTGCGGTGCTCCGCGCCCCCGGGACGCCAGTGCTGGGCAGCACGGAGCGGCTTCTGAATGGAGACTTGCAGGCTGTCCAGGAGTGGGCGGCTGGGCAGCGGCGGCGAGCGTTTAGGGCCGGGCAGAGAAAGTTGGAAGTCGTCTCCCTGACCTGTTCCTTGCGAGGCCCGGGAAGACACGCGCCTGGCCGGGTCCTTGGCAGCAAAACTGATTTGCATCTCCACGTTTTACTGATTTGCATCTCCACGCTTTACCTAAAGCCCGGGCTCTGGGGACTGGATGGCGAGCTGGCCAGAGGCTCATGCCGCCCCAGGTTTAGCGAGAAGCCGGGATCTTCCCGCAGCGGTTCGTGTTCCCTCGTGGAAAATGCAGCCTCATCTACTGAGTCTCCCTCCCATCCAAAAAAAAAAAAGTTAATTTCCCCAAGGGTCGAGAAAAATGGGTGGTTGGCACTGTTGTTCCTCAGTCGCACCCTGTTGTAATTTGAGAGAGGGGTCAAAGGCGCTGAAAAGATTCTTTTTTCTATTCCAAGTGCTACAGCAAGCTCATAAATCAATTTTAATTCATGGTGAACAGTCTTGCCTCCTCCAAGCCCTGTGTCTTCTCCAAGCCAGAGCTACACATAATATGAATTAGTTGCCCACTCCTTCTGAGTGAATCTGTTAGTACCCGGCATCGTTTTCTTTCCTAATAATCTCTAGTGGCTATTTGTAGAATTTATTTATTTGTTTATTTTTTTGAGATGGAGTTTTGCTCTTGTTGCCCAGGCTGGAGTGCAATGGGGGCGATCTGGGCTCACTGCAACCTCCGCCTCCTGGGTTCAAGCTATTCTCCTCCCTCAGCCTCCCTAGTAGCTGGGATTATAGGCATGGCCCAGTACGCCAAGCTAATTTTGTATTTTTAGTAGAGACGGGGTTTCTCCGTGTGGTCAGGCTGGTCTCGAACTCCCGACCTCAGGTGATCCGCCCACTTTGGCCTCCCAAAGTACTGGGATTACAGGCGTGAGCCACTGTGCCCGGCCTATTTATAGAATTTAATGTGTTTAAGTTTGGCTCACCTAACGGTTTAATTCATATGGACAGACAGAATGCAATGTGATGTGACTTTCCTTCAAAGTTAAGAGAGAAGTGTCTGTGCCAAAAGAAATAAGCGCGTTGAGGTTTATCTGGGAGGCCACATTGGACTTGCCTCTGTAGGTCTTCTCAGTTGCCCCGGTTTTTTTCTTTCCCTAAAATACAGGGTTGGGTGTTTTGTGTTGCCTTTGGCCAGGTTGAAATACTCAGATTCAGTGTTGGTTTGTAGGCACAGGCCTGAAAGGACAGGACTTTGAACTGAATCCTCTGTCACTGACAGTTGGGTGGCTTTGGTTGACCTTGTCTTGCTCCAGGCCTTAGTTTGCCTTCTGGGAAGGGATTAGGACCCTGATAAACTTTTTTAAAAAATGTTTTTTTGAGATGGAATCTCGCTCTGTCGCCCAGGCTATGTGCAGTGCCACAATCTTGGCTCACTGCAACCTCCGCCTCCTGGGTTCAAGTGATTCTTCTGCCTCAGCCTCCCGAGTAGCTGGCACTACAGGTGCGCACCACCATGCCGGGGTCATTTTTATATTTTAAGTAGAGAGGGGGTTTCACCGTATTCGTCAGGCTGGTCTCAAACTCCTGACCTTGTGATCCGGGGATTACAGGAATGAGCCACCGCGCCTGGCCAGGACCCTGATAAACTTTTTTAGGAAGATACCAGATGGCCGCCACCTTTTCAGCCTAGTAAATGGTCCTGTCTCTCCAGATCTATCAACAGCATATAAATCAGTGTCTTGCACTTCTAACTTAGATGCTTTATTAAGTAATGTGCTGTTGTTGCCACTGGTTTTAAATTTTTTGTAAATAAAGGAAGATGATTGAAGTCTGGTCATTGGCAAAATGCTTCAAGAGGTTTAAACAGCTTCTCCGTGGCCAGTGTTTCCTGTTGACGTTCAGGTTGACATTGGTGTTAGGAGGGCACTTGGTGTTCATCTCTGATCCAGCACGATGGGTCACACGGCTCCTCAATGTGATGAGAAATAAGTTGTTCCTTATTATTTGCAAATAAGTTACTGGCACAGTTTGAAAGTTATACAGGATTGGTTGTTGAGTTGGATATTTTAGTCAACGTTTATTAAGCCCACGCCTCAACAGTGGTTGACTTTTGTCTTAAGGGAGAGAAAGAAATTCTCTTTTTCCCAAATGCCCAAGGCTCCAACCCAAACATACTGATCAAGATTTCCAGAAGAAAGTCCTGGCAATTTGGATATTTAATAACTACTCCAGGTGATCAAGCAGATTTGGACACAACGGGCCAGGTGTTGTATCTCAAAGTGTGAGTTTGTGGACTGGCATTGTCCGCCTCACTTGGGAGCTCATCGAAACAGGCAGAATCTCGGGTCCTGTCCGAGGCTGCGGAATCAGAAGCTGCGTTTTATTTAGCGAGGCCCCCAGGCGACTCCTGCACACATTTACATTTGAAGGGCTAGTGGACTGTGGTGACAGGAAGATGTGTGTGACAGGAAGGTGCTTGTGCAGGGCCTTGTTCTAAGAGCACGTGACGCTTGTGTACAGTGGGGCGTCCCATCAGTCTGATGTGGCTATTTGTGACTACCTTTGTTTTACAACATTTTTATTATTCACCTTGTACAGATGAGGACTCCCAGCTGTAGAGGCTGAAGGAGCCACGCTGCAGGTAGAGCAGGCATTCACCAAGGCGTGTGTGTTCCCGGGGTGCAGCTCCCACCCTTGGCTGTCTGAGTGTTCCTTTCCAGACCTACTGTCCTGTGAGATCCCCTCAGGCACCCAGCACAGGCTGCTGTCTGAATTTAGAACTGAGCCTGGGCCGGGCGCGGTGGCTCAAGCCTGTAATCCCAGCACTTTGGGAGGCCGAGACGGGCGGATCACGAGGTCAGGAGATCGAGACCATCCTGGCTAACACGGTGAAACCCCGTCTCTACTAAAAACTACAAAAAACTAGCCGGGCAACGTGGCGGCGCCTGTAGTCCCAGCTACTCGGGAGGCTGAGGCAGGAGAATGGCGTGAACCCGAGAAGCGGAGCTTGCAGTGAGCTGAGATCCGGCCACAGCACTCCAGCCCGGGTGACAGAGCGAGACTCCGTCTCAAAAAAAAAAAAAAAAAAAAAAAAAAGAACTGAGCCTGTTCAATTGGTGGCTCCATGTAGGCCTCTAAAAAAACAAGTCTGATGTGGTTTGGTACTGTGATTGGCTTACTTATTTGGTGTTCATTTTTTCAGTTTTCAGAAAGCTCACTTGAAATGCTGCTGGTGGCTGTAGCATTGATACGCAGGGAAGGTTTTTGATCTGTGAGTTTTCCAGGGGGCAGTTGCTAAGCTGCACTGATACCTGGAGCCCCTTTCCTTTGGAACGATGTAGAGCCCAGTTCATGGCTCTCAGAAGTTTAGATTCAGTAATTTGGCTGCAGGCCTAGAGAACGGGAGGCTGCAGACTTGGACTAATGGTGAACTCTTGCCTCCCCTCAGGGATATGTGGTGCCTGTCATAAACTCCAGAGAGCTGCCTTCCACAAGACCAGCAGAAGAGTGGGCAAACATGAAGTCCAATCCGGCTATCCAGGCTGCTATTGACCTCACGGCGGGGGCTGCAGGTACAGTCATGTGCCTTATCACCATGTTTCTGTCGGTGATGGACGGCGTGTCTGGTGGTGGTCCCATGAGATTATACTACCTTTTACTATACCTTTTCTGTGTTTAGATACATTTAGATGCACAAATACCACTGTGTTATAGTTGCCTACAGCATCCAGTACAGTAACATGCTGTACAGGTGTGTGGCCTAGGAGCCACAGGCCATACGGTCTAACCTAGGTGTGGAGTAGGCTATGCCATCTAGAGTCGGGTGTGTATGCTCTGTGATAGCACAATGATGAAGTTGTGTAATGACGCGTATTTCAGAACATGTCCCAGTTATTAAGCAATGCCTAACTGTAATCACAGAGAAAACCCAGTTCTCTTTATTCCTCAACTACCCTCTAAATGAGATCAGATGAAAATGGTATGCAAATATTACCTTTCTCCCCAGAAGCGATGTGCTTTACCTTTGGGATGAATCCATTTGATGGAAGTATAGTATTGTTCAGAGCGTGGCAGAAGGCAAAGGAGTGTCCATTATTGTTAACACCTTGTGAGTCAGGGTGAGGGGAGGAATGTGCCCAGTGCAGCTGGAAAACAGCTCAGAGGTGAAGCCCCTTGTCCATTGTCACCTGGCTGGGATAGGCAGGTGATGTGGTTCTTTACTTCAAGCCTGGCAGTCTTCAGAGCCCTTGTAGTGCAAAAATAACACCATAGCATCTCCTGGGAAATACCACTTACTGTCGCTGCTAGTGTTGGGAAAGAAAGGAGGACACTCTTAGAAATGTCTTTAAAAGGCTGGGCGCAGTGATTCACGCCTGTGATCCCAGCATTTTAGGAGGCTGAAGCGGGCAGATCACCTGCGGTCAGGAGTTCAAGACCAGCCTGACCAACATGGAGAAACCACATCTCTTCTAAAAATACAAATTAGCCAGGCGTGGTGCTGCATGCCTGTAATCCCAACTACCTGGGAGGCTGAGGCAGGAGAATCGCTTGAACCCGGGAGGTGGAGGTTGTGGTGAGCCGAGATCACACCATTGCACTCCAGCCTGGGCAATAAGAGGGAAACTCTGTCTCAAAAAAAAAAAGACATGTCTTTGAAAATGAGACTGATAACGGACTGTGTCTTAGAGCCGTGAAAGAAGTTGTAGGATTTGCTGGGAATGTCAGCTGACCTGAGCCTAGGGGCCTAAACCCAAGAGCCTGAGGCTCCCCCGGCACAGGGAGGTGCTGCCTATGATAAGGGGGTAGTGCTGGCATCGTGCAGGCTACTCCTTAGAAAGATCAGCTTGAACATGCAAGAAGAGCAGGACCCTCAGGCTGAGGCACAGGCAGAATGGGAAGGGCGTGGTGGTGATTTGGTTCCTCTAGAAGTAGGAGGAGCCGTTGGAATGCTGATTGTCCAAAGGGAAACCCTGGACTACCCTGGCCTCCCACAGGTTTCTCATAGTAGTTGCAGCTCCCTGGAGTGGGGAGGCTAGGGGGTTGTTGCCCAATGCTGTCCTTATCCAGCACACCCCCACCCCCGCCACTAACAGATGAGTATAGTCATGAGTGTGGCCACCTCATCAGTCATTTGCTCAATTGTGAAAAATAAATTGTTCAGAGAAGAACGAAGTGTTTTCCCATGAGCCAAACGTCGGCCAAGGTATGCTAATGAGGAGGACTGGAGAGAGCGCATCACAGACACTGATAAGGAGCACTGGGCAAGGGCACTTCTCCCAGGGCAGAGCCCACAAGGAGCATGCTGGCATCAGATGCTCAGGGAACTGAAGGCTGGCAGGGGCCTGCCCAGTAGTCTCTTGCCCACTGCATGGCTTTAGGCTACAGCCTCCCAGGCCTCATGCCCCTCCCCTCCCCCATGCCACATGGGGAAGATGCTGACCCTGAGAATGGTGCAACCATCTGCCTGCCCCAGGCCGCCTCTCACCAGCAAGTGAATGCTCTTGGGCTCAGCTCTGTCTCTGCAGTAGGAAGGTGTTTAGCCATATGTAGTCTCAGCTTTTGACATTTTATGTCTTTCAGTCAGTCTGTCAAAGATCTAGAACCTCTGGTGATAGAATTTAAAAGTCTACCTTTTCCTATTTATGTGCATACAAGTATTTGGGTACCACATTTATAATTTAGTTAGTTTGAAAGATAGAAATTGCAACAGTATGGTTGGGAGCCTGGTATGTAAGGCATTTGCTGGTGGGTATGTTTTGAACACGTATTGGTCCCTTATGTGTACTGACACACTGTCCCCATCACTGTTGGACAGGTATTTCTCCCCGTGCTGGCGACACAGGGATGCCCCTCACCGAGGTAGAGCTGCGATGGGTAGTCTAACTTCTGAGGACAACGAAGCCCATTCCTGGGAGGATGGGATGGGGAAGGGGAGGGAGACTTGGTCTTTAGGTTGGGGCCTGGGCAGAGGAGGTGCCCATCAGTGACACAAAAACCTCCGTTCTGCTGTGAGGCCCATGGGATGCAAATGGAAAGTAGAGTCCCACTTTTGAGGATCTTGGAGTCTTTGAATGCTGGAGCTAGAGCGACCTTTAGACATTGTTGGCTCCAGTGCTCGTTGAGTATGTAGAAAAAGGCCCACGAGGAGCAGTAAATTTGTTCAAGGTTATGCAACAAGATGGTGTGAAGACAGGGCAGGACCGAGGTCCCTGGGTCCCTTGTCTGGTGGTGTTGCCGTCTCTGTTTTAGTACTCAGTAATGCGTCTGCAGCACACATTGGAGCCTTTGGGCCCTGACTTTCTGGATGTGGAACTTGCTGGGCTTTGGGATTTTTCTGCCAGCCATTGGATAGGAGCAGAGGACCTGTAGTGTTTTGCGGCAGAGGTCACCCATGGAAGCGATCCGACTGTAAGCACACAGCCAGCTGCTGCCCGAGGTGATGTGGATGGAGCTTAAATGTGTTGTTGTGTGTATTTCTTCTTTTCCTTTTAAACAAAGTTTTCCCCGCCACACAGGTTTTCAGCCAGCTCGTCTACTCTAAAGTGCTGGGAAGTTCTCATTTCCCTATCTGCAATGGCTGTAAGAGATTAGGTCCCTAATCAGCTAGGACGAAGGAGGATTTCAAGAACTTAGTTAGGTAATCAGATAATTATTGAAATGAGGGCGCGTGGATCCCAAAAGTTAAATAGTCTCGAAGGGAAACATGGTACCACTTTAAGAGTTAGTCATTCAGCAGCTCTAAAACAATGCAGTCACTACTTTGACTACTGTTGCAGTGTACCTTGTTTGGCGTAGTTGGGGAATGTGGCATTTCAGATCATTGAAGTTTATCTTCTCAAATGCCAAAATTAAAAACAACCCCAAACCTGTTTTTATTGGAGTTTCTTGAAAATGATATACTTCCCTGCCCTGTTAAACCTTTACGGATGGCCTCCAGAGGGGTTTGGGGTCTCACCTCTGCTTGGGTGGACCTGGTCCTGTGGTGTGAGTCTGATTCTCTCTTCTCACCTCTCTGCCTTCTTCAGAGCTGTCCCTTCCCTGAGACACTGCCCCTGCCCTGATAGATTTCCTCTATATCTCAAGATTTAGTGACTCTATGTCAAGGACTGAAAATCCAAACCACCACCCTTGGTCAAGTGTTAGGTATGACATAGTCTGAGTGCCTTTCCTGCGGAATAAGGTGCTTGGCTGGCCAACACACCGCCTAAAGAATGTTGTTATTTGTCTTTTAAGGAGAAAAAGATCAGAAGTCTGACTTCTAGGCAAGTGGAGAAAGATAATATTTATTCATGGCTTTATAGACTTGATAGATCTTTGAGAACCTACTAGGTGTCAGGCTCCGTGGTTGGTACTGGTGTTCAGAACAGTCTTCTCTCACTTGAGGGCACAGTGAGCGCCATGACCATGTCATTTGTGGTAAATTACACAGGAAGTTAGCTTACCCTCGCAGAGGACGGGAGACAGTTGTTGCTAGCATTTGTACATTCATTAGCCTACCCCTTCTCCCTGTTGGAAATGTAACTATCCCAGATATACAGCAAATGTGTATTCTAGTAACCTGTGATGCCTGAACTGTTCAAGATGATCAACTTAAAATATGAATGTGCTGAATTAAATGCTTTATGGCTAGATGCAGCTTATCTGCATCTAGGCTCTCTGAATTACGCACCCACTTAAAACATTCTGTCACCTCTTCTCTTGGAATAATTAAATTATTTTAATGTCATTCAGATATCTTTTTATCCTAGCCCAGCAGTACCTGGGAGAGAATGACTCAGGATTAATCATAGTAAAATCATCTTAACTTATATTCCACTAATTCAGAATTGGGGATTATTTGGCAGTTAAAGGCAGAAGTGTGTCATTCCTCTCCTGGAAGAAATGAACAGTAACGATGGGCTCACACAGATCATATTGCTTGCTGCTTAAAAAAGAGATCAAAGGCCGGGCGCGGTGGCTCATGCCTGTAATCCCAGCAGTTTGGGAGACCAAGGCGGGCGGATCACGAGGTCAGGAGATCGAGACCATCCTGGCAAACACAGTGAAACCTCGTCTCTATTGAAAATACAAAAAAATTAGCCGGGCGTGGTAGCGGGCGTCTGTAGTCCCAGCTTCTCGGGAGGCTGAGGCAGAAGAATGACGTGAACCCAGGAGGCGGCGGAGCTTGCAGTGAGCGGAAATCGTGCCACTGCACTCCAACCTGGGCGACAGAGTGAGACTCCATCTCAAAAAAAAAAAGAGATCAAGCGGTTTTCAGACTCTTTGGAAGTGTTGGCTTATTTGCCAATAAATAATTGAGAATTATTCTTAATGTCCCTTCCCCCAACTCCACTTTCCAGAGTTTAGATGGAATAACTATGTATAATGTCAAAGTCAGGAAGTTGCATTTGTCAAGTATTTTCTGTAAGCCTTCTTTTGCATTTTGATGAAGCTTTAAGAGCTCCTCTCAGGTCCAGGAGGAGATGGTAAACGCTAACCACTGGGAGTTCCCACGACACCAACCCTACTACAGGGTGTCGGGATGTTGTAGGGTGGTTACAGTTCATTCCTTTTCTTCTGTTTAGAATTTTTAAAATGATTTCACGTGGCTGGGCATGGTGGCTCATGCCTCCCAGCATTTTGGGAGGCCGAGGCAGGAGGATCATTTGAGGCCAGGAGTTCGAGACCAACCTTGGCAACATGGTGACACCCCATCTCTATGAAAAGTACAAAAATTAGTCAGATGTGGTGGCGGGCACCTATAATCCCAGCTACTCGGGAAGCTGAGGCACAGGAATTCCTTGAACCCGGGAGGCGGAGGTTGCAGTGAGCTGAGATTGCACCACTGCACTCCAGCCTGGGTGACAGAGCAGATACCATCTCAAAAAGAAAAAAAAATTATTTTGTGCAATGTAGACTTTGCTGTATTTAATATTCTTGTAAAAGTATATAAATAGGCCGGGCGCAGTGGCTCAAGCCTGTAATCCCAGCACTTTGGGAGGCCGAGACGGGCGGATCACGAGGTCAGGAGATCGAGACCCTCCTGGCTAACACGGTGAAACCCCGTCTCTACTAAAAAAAATACAAAAAACTAGCCGGGCAAGGCGGCGGGCGCCTGTAGTCCCAGCTACTCGGAGGCTGAGGCGGGAGAATGGCGGGAACCCGGGAGGCGGAGCTTGCAGAGAGCCGAGATCGCGCCACTGCACTCCAGCCTGGGCGACACAGCGAGACTCCGTCTCAAAAAAAAAAAAAAAAGTATATAAATAAAGGATTTAAGCTAAGCATAAATAAATTTCAGTCCATTCTCTAAATACGTTATTAATTGGTAGAGCTCAAATTAAAGAGGTTTTTCTATAGAATGAAATATTTAGCTCTTCGGGGATTAATTAGCCAGACTCCTTGTTTCCTTTCTGTGGTGCCAGGTCTGATCAGTCCCACTGGGCGTTAGGCAAAGTAAGTGATGAAGTCTTCCTAGGTTTCCCCTCCCTTTCTGTGGTTTCCGTTTCTCGCGCCCACAGTAGCCGCTGGTTACTAACCACTTACGTAGCTGGTGCTGTGCTGAGCTTGTCTCCTCCATTTTTATTTAATCCTCATGCTAACCCTATGAGGTGGCATGGATGAGGAGCTAAGGCTCAGAAGTTATACGGCTTGTCCAGGATCTCGCAGCAAAGCATAGTCCCTCTGACCTTATTGCTCAGACTCCTACATACTCACTGCACTGTTGCATTCTCTGCCTGCCACTGCTGAGCACATGTCTGTCTCTCTCCCCTGCCTAGCATGAGCTCCTTCAGGGTGCGACTTAGATGCCAGGCACATCAAGGACCTGCTATAAATCGTTTACTGGACATGGCTGGAAGGTTTTGGAGGAAAAGAGGTTGAAATGAACTGAAGCAGGGGTACGTTCTGGGGTAGGCTGCCTGTGCCTTCTTTCCATAGATAATGGAAATGTAGCCTCATACTAGAGCAGTCATCTGTCCTGATTCCAGGGGGCACAGCGTGTGTACTGACCGGGCAGCCCTTTGACACGATGAAAGTGAAGATGCAGACGTTCCCTGACCTGTACCGAGGCCTCACGGACTGCTGCCTGAAGACTTACTCCCAGGTGGGCTTCCGTGGCTTCTACAAGGGGACCAGCCCAGCACTAATCGCCAACATCGCTGAGAACTCAGTCCTCTTCATGTGCTATGGCTTCTGCCAGCAGGTGGTGCGGAAAGTGGCTGGATTGGACAAGCAGGCAAAGCTGAGGTGAGTCAAGGACACACGCTTTCTTTTATTTAAAAAAAACCCACAAAACTGGCAAGGCATGGTGGCTCATGCCTGTAATCCCAGCATTTTGGGAGGCAAAGGCAGGAGAATGGCTTGAGGCTGAGAGTTCAAAACCAGCCTGGGCAACATAGCAAGATCCCTATCTCTACAAAAAATAAAAATTAAAAAAAATCTACTGTTGGAAGGTCACAATTTTACTGACGCCTTATGTGGAAGAACATTTCCTTTTTAAAAAATAACTGCTTTCCTTTTATTTATGAAGTTATACATTGTCATCATATAAAACTTGGAAACCACATGTGCACGCCACAGAGGAGACCTGCTCATCATCCACCACTGAGAACGAACCGCCCTTCGGTTTCAGTTTTCTCCAGTAGAATGCTGTTCAAATGCAGCTGGTGGTGCTACCTCTCGTCAGCAGACATGCTGCACTAAAACTGTAGATGCCGCTTATGATCCACATTTTAGCTTATCTTTCATTAGCAAAAAGCAGAGTATTGGAAGAGGTTATCTGAGCCAGATGAATTTGAGGAGTTTTAGGAAGGGTCGGAAATGTTTGCAAAGATGCAAGGGAACCCACCTTTCTCTGTCCAGATTTTCCCAAAACATCAGACTTTGCCTCGTTCTTGGTCTTGCCTTGGGTATTTATTATAGAGAGACTAAAGAGAATTCGGAAACCACTGGGATGTTTAGCTCTCCCTGCTTTGAATGTTGATTTTATTTTATACCACGTAAAATTATTATATAAGCTTCAAGACTGCCAAGGGCAGTCTGAGTTATTTCAGTAGGAGTTTGAAACCTGATTGCAGCTGCAGGTCCCACACAACTGAATTCGGTTCCTTGTGCACAGCAGTGTTCTCTGGAGGTGCCTGGAGGTCTGAAGGGTGCCCTTTTCTAGGCAGGAATTCCACCATGATGAGTAGAGCTTGAGGCTTGGGACTGGATACGATTGCCCAAGAAGACAGTGTAGACAGCGAGGAGGGCTGAGCATGAATGAGATGAGCCTCCAGCACAGAAAGGGCAGGCAGGAAGGCAGTAAAGAAACAAGCAGGGCACAAACCAGGAGAGTGTGGCCTGCCATGATGGAGACTGAATGAACAGAAGCAAAAACCACGGGCGACTATAGTTTTGTTCCCTGTTGAAGGAGAGACACTCTATTAGAGAAGACCTGGACTTCATTTCAGTTCAGTTTCCTTAGCAAAGGACAAAATGGGGAGAGAAGACAGGGAAACAGTAAGCAGCCACATGAGATTCTGGAGAAGACCTGTGTCTTCTGAGCAAAGCAGCCCCTCCAGCCGCAGGACAGACAGTGACTTCTGTCTTGCATGAGCGAAACCACTGGGGATCTGGCCCTGCCTGCCCCTCCACTTTCTTGCTTCCTTAGCCTGTGAACAAAGTGAAGGACAGGTAAGAGCATATTGCTTTTCTGCTGAGAACAATCTAATACCTTACAGCTGCATTTCCCCACACTACTTTCAGAACATTGAATTGCTGGGTGTCCTTAAGAAAGAGTTGGGAAATTACGTCACAGTGTCTCTCTCGTGAAGAATCACCCTGGGTACATTTATTTCATGTCGTGTATGTGTTACTTAGTTCATTAAAGATGCTTAAAGCTGGGCACAGTGGCTCACGCCTATAGTCCCAGCACTTTGAGAGGCTTAGGTGGGCAGATGACTAGAGCCCAGGAGTTTGAGACCAAGCTGAGCAACATGGCAAAACCCCGTCTCTACATAAAATATAAAACTTAGCTGAGTGTGGTAGCACACGTCTGTGGTCCCAGCTACCAGGGAGGCTGAGGTGGGAGGATTGCTTGAGCTCAGGAGGCAGAGGTTGCAGTGAGATGACACCACTGCACTCCAGCCTGGGCAACAGAGCAAGACCCTATCTCTCAAAAAAGAAAAGATGCTTTTTTTTTTTTTTTTTTTTTTAGACGGAGTCTTGCTCTGTCGCCCGGACTGGAGTGCAGTGGCCAGATCTCAGCTCACTGCAAGCTCTGCCTCCTGGGTTTACGCCATTCTCCTGCCTCAGCCTCCCGAGTAGCTGGGACTACAGGCGCCAGCCACCTCGCCCGGCTAGTTTTTGTATTTTTAGTAGAGACGGGGTTTCAGCGTATTAGCCAGGATGGTCTCGATCTCCTGACCTCGTGATCCGCCCGTCTCGGCCTCCCAAAGTGCTGGGATTACAGGCTTGAGCCACCGCGCCCGGCCGATGCTTAGTTGTTTTGCAGTAAATAAACCATCCTGATTAACCTTGTCTAATCCAGTGCTCATCTTTTTTGAGCTTGGGCCTTTTTTATCTTTTTCCATTCTGAGGAACAGTGTTTGCCTGTTACCTGTTGGGGAAATGCTGTCTTAGAGTCTACAAAGCTCTGACATGTATATCATGTCTCTGTAGTCCTCACCGTGATCCTGTGAGAAGAGCAAGGCAGATGTTCTCTCTCTAAGGGATGGAGGAACTGAGGTTCCGATACTGACATGTGCAGGGTCACCCCGCTAAGGACTTGGACTTGTGTCCTCTGAGCTCCTGCCCAGTCTCCTTTCCATCAGACCACGGTTGGGGGTCTGGAATGTTTTGTAAGGGTCAGTTCTAGAGAGAAGATTAATCAGGAGCAGCGAAAGGAAAGAACTGCTTGTGAGAGCCTGTGGTGAATTTCTGCAATCACATTGTAAATATTTGTCTGTTCCCGGTTTCAACATGACCTAGAGTGTTGTTCTGCTTTGACGTTTTGCCGGACAGGGTCTTACACAGCAGGAGTGGTCAGGTACATGTTTGTTGAATATATGACAAATGGATGATTCTTACAAAATCCCATCCGATACTTATTACCATTTCAATTCCAGTCCTACACATTCGTACTCTGTGCAGAACCAGGGGCCCATGCACCTCCTTCTGTGCACTAGTCGACGAAAGTGTTTATTGGAAAGCCAAAGTCCACTGCATATCTGATTTGACCATGTCCTTGCACTATAATAATGTGCTTGGTGTTCATTCAGATGTCTGAGCCATTATTATATCTTCAACTCAATAGACTTCTACATTTATTGACTGTCACCTTTGTCCTGGCAAACTTGGCAGACCCTGGTTAATGCTCCTAATTGACTATTGCCTGTCAGCAGGTTAACAGAGAGTCCCTGAGGGAGGCCAACTGTGGATCTGCAGGCTGACTGAAAGACAGCAGAAACCATTTTAAGCTTTGGTTCTAACAAGCTGCTAAGGAGTGAAGTGGGGGAAAGGAGTGGACTGAACAGCATTGGATGGTTTCCACAAGCCATAAAAGCATGTGCAAGTACATTTGTGTACCTGGTTCTTCTTTGTTAATGGTTTTAGGCTTAATTCTCTCACATCAAAAGGAAGTCCGCACTGCAAGCAGTGTCTTCCTACTGAAAGCAAGCCCCACTCCAGGCCAAGTCTTCTGAGAGATTTGGGTGTATCAAAGGCCAGCTCAGCCTCTGGGAACCCCCCCTTGCATCTGGCCATGGCACAGAAGCTAGACCGCCAGGGACTAGCAAACCAGGGCCAAGACTAGCGCCACCTTGATTTTATACTAATCTTTAACACTGGAAAAACTTTAGTACCCCTGAATATGGTAGGTCCATCTGTGCTTTTTTTTTTTTTTCTTGAGAATGGAATCTCACTCTGTTGCCAGGCTGGAGTGTAGTGGTGCGATCTTGACTCACTGCAACCTCTGCCTCCTGGGTTCAAGCAATTCTCCTGCCTCAGCCTCCCGAGTAGCTGGGACTACAGGTGTGCACCACTATGCCCCCCTAATTTTTGTATTTTAGTAGAGATGGGGTTTCACCACGTTGGCCAGGATGGTCTTAATCTCTTGACCTCATGATCTGCCCACCTTGGCCTCCCAAAGTGCTGGGATTACAGGTGTGAGCCACTGCGCCTGGCCTCATCTGTGCTTTTGCTCCGTTTGGAGAAAAATTGTTAGGGGATTATCTCTCTACCTGGGTAGTTAACTGAGGAGATTCCCACCCACCCTCGGGGGTTTCTGGAAATCTGTGAGGGCGATCTTGGCTGTCCAGTGAGAGCACGATGCCAGCATTGAATGGGTGTCAGGGAACCAGTTCAGTCCTTCTTGCCCAATGAAGGATTGTCCCACCCCAAATGCCAGTCATGATCCTATCATGCAACACTCTTCCGGGGCTGGAAGGGACCTTCTATCCCGACTCCCATGAACCATGAACTCACAGAGAAGCCTTTCTTTTGAAACACTTCTCAGACTTTTCCCCATATTCTTTTTTTTTTTTTGAAAGAGTCTCACTGTGTCGCCCAGGCTGGAGTGCAGTGGCATGATCTTGGCTCACTGCAACCTCCATCTCCCTGGTTCAAGCGCTTCTTGTGCCTCAGCCACTGGGGTAGCTGGGATTACAGGCGTGCACCACCAGGCATGGCTAATTTTTAGTAGAGATGGGGTTTTGCCGTGTTGGCCAGGCCTCAAGTGACCTGCCTGCCTTGGCCTCCCAAAGTGCTGGGGTTACAGGTGTGAGCCACCACGCCTGGCCTCCCCATATTCTTGAACTCTTACTGGATTCCAGTTTCATAACCCTGCTAGTGACCTTTGGCTGCTGGTACTAAATCCATACAGGAGGCGAATGTTTCTGTGTTTGTATTTGTGCATTCATCGCGCTGCCTAGTTTAGATTTCTAGTTTAGCCATTTCACCTAATACCACTGAGCTTGCAGACTTGTACTGGCTTCACCCACTCCCGTGGCACCATTTTACCCTCTTCTGTGTTGCTGAGGTGGTAGATCATCAGCTGAACTGGAAAATCTTTTTGTGATGCAGCAACTTTTGGTTAAAATTTTTTCTGGGTTTTCATCTGTGGCAGTTACATTGCACATCTGGCTGCTCCAGGTTGGATTGTGGGCATGTGGGGATAGTCTTAGAGCCTAGTTTTATTTAAAACTTAGGGCAAATACACTGAAGTATTAATAGTGCGTGTTTTTCAGTGGGGGACTATGGGTAATATTTTTCTCCTTGCCTTTGGGTTTTTTTGTGGAGTTTTATTTTGTTATGTCGCGATGTATGTTGGCTTTGGCTGCTGTAACAGAATACTCCAGACTGAGTGACTAAAACAAACATTTCTCATAGTTCTAGGGACTGAAAAGTCTAAGATCAAGGTTCCAGCAGAGCTGGTGTCTGATGAGGCTTTTTCTTCATTTGAACATAGCCATCTTCTCACTGTGTCCTCATATGGCAGAGAGTGAGCAATCTCTCTAGCCTCTTCTTCTAAGGGACTAATCCCATCACAATGGCCCTGTCCTCATGACCTCATCTATACCTGACTATTCCCAAAGGCCCCATCTAACACCATCACCTTGGGGGAAGACAATTCAGTCCATAGCGCTGTGTGTAATCAAAAGAATATGGGTGTTGCAGTCAGGAAGACCTGGGTTCACATCTTAGCACTGCCACTTAGTAGCTGTGTGACTGGCCACATTATCTCATCTCTAAGTGTCACTTCCCATAGGGAATTGGGGTGCTACTGTCTGCCTTACAGGGTTGTGGGATCCTTAGATGAAACAGCACATGCAAGTTTCCTTCCTTTCATCATTTTTTTAGACATGGAGGTTTCTCTTTGTTGCCCAAGCTGGAATGTAGTGGCTATTCACAGATGCAGTCATAGCACTGTAGCCTAGAACACATGGACTCAAATACTCTTCCCACCTCAGTCTCCTGAGTAGCTGAAATCACAGATTCATGCCCTCACACCTGGCTCCTTACCCTGCTTTATCACCAGAGTGCCCTCCGTGTGGTGGGTGCCGAAGGAATGAAGAAGCTGAGGGCTAACTGTCTGCTTGTGTGCTTTCAGTGATCTGCAGAATGCAGCTGCCGGTTCCTTCGCCTCTGCCTTTGCTGCACTGGTGCTCTGCCCCACGGAGCTCGTGAAGTGCCGGCTGCAGACCATGTATGAGATGGAGACATCAGGAAAGATAGCCAAAAGCCAGAAGTAAGCACCACTTGGGCACAAACGTCAGGTCTCTATTGCCCTAGTGAATTGGATGATTTCTCAGTTTATATTGTACTAAAGTGGCAGATGTGGAAACCGATTTATTTACTCAAAATATTGTTTCTAGAATGCTTTCCCCTATCAGTCAGAGATTTTCTGAAAGGATTGGCTGTGATTAGACCCACCATCCACTGCACAGAAAGTCTTAGACAGATATTTAATACCCCAGAACTAGAGAAACCAGGAGCTTAACACCCTTTTTGGCCTCTTGGAAACATGAGGCATGATCTTCAACCATTTTAGGAGGTACATAGTGGGTGGCTTTTGAACTTTGCCTTAGACCTGAGCCTTCATAAGTGCCAATTTGGATTCTGAGATGAATATTTGATGCCCACTTCCAGGTTTCACATGGGTATTCAGGCTGATTGCCCCAGTTCCTAGAGGTAACTTTCCTTACCCCACTTATCCCCAGTCCTTCAAGCGTACCTGCAAATGGTCCAAGTTCTGAGAACATTAATCAATACTTTTGTAAGCATAGCTACTCTTCAATGATTAAATCACTCTCTAGCTCACTCTTGAAAACACATTCCCATTATCCTCTGAGAGTGCTGTGTCATACACAATTTGATTTACTTGAATTGGAAAGCAATTTATTATCCTTATTAATTGCAAAACTTGCCTACTTACCTTGACATCTGGCCAAGTTCTGACCAAGGATATTGCTGTAGTTAACTCAAAGCCTATAAATCTGCTGGAAAAAAGCAGTAGATAAATTGACCATTTTCAGGGATCAGTCCCCACTCAGTGAGAACGGGGTTTGGAAGAGTGCCCTGTTTTCTACACCCTTGAGACACATTACAACCAACTTGAATCTAATATTCATTGCCTAGAAGTCCAAGAGTGTACGTCTTTAAAACTTTTTTTTCAAATATACACATAGTATCATGAATGCACATGTAAGTCACATGTATGCAGTTCTGTATTTAGTGATACAATTTATGTGCCTTTATAACCTGTGTCCAGATTAACTAATAGAACATTAACAACACCCAGGAAGCTGCCCTCATGTCCCTTGGAAGTAATTCAAGGTAATTAAAAGATAGTAATAGTTATATCCAAAGGACTTAGGCAGATCGACACCTTGAATTATCAGCTGACTTTGTATTTGAGGTCTAGCAGTGTTCACACAAAGCATATGGTATGGTAACTTAGGGCTAAGCCTCAGATGTGTTGAGCTGGATTACTTTTGTTAAATTCCATGTAGCAGTGCTGCAGGAAGGGCTGGCTGATGGGGAATACCTGACAGTGCCTTCTGAAGCTCTCAGAAGGAAAATAGTTATTAAATGTCTGTGGCCTTTATTACCTTGGGACTTGATCCTTTATCTATCCAAGCCAAGTCCCCTTCTCGCTGAGAACAAAGTGAGGAGAGAGGGATTCACTGAGTTGCACTGAGTATGTGATTTCTTGGCCTGTTTTTAGCAGGGATAAACCTGCCCTGGTAGCCCCCCATTATGAAGGGGAGTCAGACAAAAAGTTTTCTGTGTTATGGCTGCTACAGGAGCAGGGCTGTGATCTGCTTAGAAGAGATTCTCCTGCCTCCCTGGTGCTCTGAGAAATAAATTCTTGGTGCTTCTGCATGATAGGAGCTATAACTTGTTCTCAGAATTTATCTTGCCTTCAAACAACATTTACTCCTTCACTCATTTCTCTGCACTAAAACAAAACAAATCCTATAAGCACCTGAACAGATTTCCCAAAAACACACCAGGAAGATTGAGGAACAGGAATCACGGCGCTAAGGGACCGGGCAATACAACGCCATTTTATGCTTGCTGAGTTTAGAGAATTCCTTCCTGCAAATAAATTTCCTTCCCACAGAAGGATGCCTTGTAGCCTTGGTTCCTAGCTCTTCCTTTAGAAAATCAGCTTCTTCCTTGCTAGTGCTTGATCAGATCTGTTAACTGGTTGCAAATGCCTTTGTCCTTTCTTCCTTCCCACCTGCCATAACCGTGCTCTTTGTGTTTCCTCCCAGTACAGTGTGGTCTGTCATCAAAAGTATCCTTAGGAAGGATGGCCCCTTGGGCTTCTACCATGGACTCTCAAGCACTTTACTTCGAGAAGTTCCGGGCTATTTCTTCTTCTTTGGTGGCTATGAACTGAGCCGGTCCTTTTTTGCATCGGGGAGATCAAAAGATGAACTAGGTAAATGTGTTTGCATTGACAGCAGTGGGGTGTGATGGTGTTTGCTCCTTACAGGTGTGGTTTCTGTGGATTCTCTGTGGATTCCTTTGTGCTCTCCTCCCCACATTGGTGGCTGCATCTGGCACAGGGAAGCTTCTGGATGCCAGAAGGTAACATGGTGGCAGGCAGTTGATAGCACCCACCCTCCAGGCCTGATAATTTCCTTAGGACAGGGCCTGAAGCAGTACATCCCAAAGTTTCTTACTGGAATAAAGTTTGTTAGTTTTTCTGGATCTATTTTAGGGGAGAAGAAATCCAGAAATGACTTTCCCAATTGGGGAATCACCTATAAATAATCTTGAAATAAGCTTAAAACTTGCTAATCTTAATAGTGTTTTGAGAGCCGCAGAAACCATAGTTCTTTGTAGCTTATCATGTTTAGCTGGTTGGTATTACTACATGCGATGTTTGGCTCACATAAGTGAGTTTTTCTTACCATCTCCCTCAGTGTGTGTTGAATCTATTCTGTGGTTAGTCAAGCTCCCAGACTTAACTGCTCTGTTTAATAAAAACAATTTTGGCTTTTAATGGTAAAGGAAGAATCAGGGCTATTAAAATACTTAGGAGTGAGAAAGTTGAAAAAAGACGTAGATTGTGTTTGGCCTGTCTTCTCCCCACTGTAGGGGGTTGCCACTCAGCTGGAGGCCTGCTGGTTCGTGTGGGCCAGCCCTCGATACCTCAGTGACCAAACTAAATACAACCCTCACTAGGGCTTCTTGTACTTGGCAAGACGCAGGGGTAGACCTGGGCTACAAAACAAAACCTTGTGTTCTTAGAGCTTGATAACAAGAGCTTTGGCAGTTTCCTCAAAGAACTGTATTCTGCAGCATGAGCATGTTTATTTTCACCTACCTGCAGTCATTACTACATTGATCTCTGGAAATGTCACATCAGCTGTTCTTGAGACAAAATACAATTTGCTTTTTGTTTTTTTTTTCTCTAGGCCCTGTCCCTTTGATGCTAAGTGGTGGATGGAGTTGGTGGGATTTGCCTCTGGCTTGCTGTATACCCAGTAGATTGTATTAAATCCAGAATTCAAGTTCTTTCCATGTCTGGAAAACAGGCAGGATTTATCAGAACCTTTATAAATGTTGTGAAAAATGAAGGTGAGTAAATACCTGTTTTTCAAGCATCCATATACATCTTAAAATCTGAGATATGGGCCAGGCGCGGTGGCTCATGCCTGTAATCCCAGCACTTTGGGAGGCCGAGGTGGGCAGATCACGAGGTCAGGAGATTGAGACCATCCTGGCTAACACGGGGAAACCCCGTCTCTACTAAAAATACAAAAAGATTAGCCGGGCGTGGTAGTGGGCACCTGTAATCCCAGCTACTGGGGAGGCTGAGGCAGGAGAATGGCGTGAACCTGGGAGGCGGAACTTGCAGTGAGCCGAGATCGCACCGCTGCACTCCAGCCTGGGCGACAGAGCAAGACTCCGTCTCAAAAAAAAAAAAAAAAGAAAGAAAATCTGAGATATGAACTTCTCTGTTTTGATTGTAAAAAGAAAGAGGACAGTAACACAGAAACTTTCTGTCCCAAATAGAGCACAGATACCTTGTCTATTACTCATAGTAATCCTCCGTTACATCTGTATGACAGGTAAAGTTTTACAAAGTATTTACACCTTCCTCCCTTATCTAATTCAATCTTCATAACCACCCTGGGCAGCACTAATACTATAAACAGGTCTCCGGCTTCAAGGTTGGTGCTCCTGCCACTGCCCAGGTGAAGCTGCAGAGCTGCTGCCACCTCTGTCTCCATAGTTGCCTCCGTCTGGCCATCTCAGGCCTCAGCTCTGCCGCATCCATGTACTAAGCGTGAACCAAGCATGGAATTGGGGTATGTTACCTGAGCATCAGTCAGTTTTGCCAGGAGACCTGATACTTGGCCTTGTTTCTGTTAGTCTATTTAGGGAAAGCGGGGAATGCATCCTTCCATGACTTGTTGGTTTCTAGCACTGCTGTCTGGGTTTGCATGTGTAAATATACCTGTGCTATGCAGCTGCGTGGGTGTCCCCAAAGGAGGGATTGTTGCAGTCTTTGATCGCCCTTTTATTTGCTAGGAATAACGGCCTTATATTCTGGACTGAAACCTACTATGATTCGAGCATTCCCTGCCAATGGAGCACTCTTTTGGCCTACGAATATAGCAGGAAGTTGATGATGAACCAGTGGGAAGCATACTGAAGTGTCTTGGTGGGCCTGAGCCAAGCACAGGTGTTTGAGGACTACAGTTCATCTCAGGGTTTCTTGGAGTACAAGACCAGTGTGAAGTTATTCTGATTTCTTGGGAATTTTGCTTTTTGTCTTCCCTTCTACCCTACATCTTAAAGTTTATGGAAGAACCTCTATTTTGCATCATATCGTTTCTGCCCATAATCGTACTGAAATAGAAAAGTCACCGCACTTGCTCTTGGTAAAATATAGAGTGGTCAGTAGCCTTATGCGCCTAATTCAAAAGGCGGAATATAGTTCCTACAGCTTCCACTTATACATGCAATTTGGACAGTTATGTGTTGAGGGAAATACAGTTTGGTTCCATGTTTATTTCAAATGTCAGAAAAACCCAGAGGTGATCATTTCTCATGAAGATGCTTATAAATGGTTGCTTAACTCATTCTAGATGTAGGGTCTGCTTAATGGATGTACTTTGCTAAGTGGTTGATTATTATTTTTTTGATATGGAGTCTCACTCTGTCACCCAGGCTGGAGCGCAGTGGCATGATCTCAGCTCACTGCAACCTCTGCCTCCTGGGTTCAAGCAATTCTCTCACCTCAGCCTCCCGAGTAGCTGGGATTACAGGTGTGCACCACCATGCCCAGCTAATTTTTTTTTTGGTATTTTTTGTAGAGATGCGGTTTCACCATGTTGTCCAGGCTGGTCTCGAAGTCTTTACCTCAAGTGATTTGCCCACCTCGGCCTCCCAAAGTGCTAGGATTACTGGTGTGAGCCACCATGCCTAGCCAGTGGTTGAATTTTTAAAAAACTGTTCATGGGGTACTTGAAAACTAAAATATTCTTCTAGATTTGTAAGACAGTATACCTGAATACTGGTGTGGCTTCCACACTTGAGTAAAAGCTTCAGAGTAGGCATCCTAGATTTCCCCAAGATGCTCTACTCTTAAAATAGTGCCATTCATTTTCTTGGTGGGATCATATTCCACACTGACTATATTGCTAGGGGTGGCCCAGAGGGTCAGGCCTTTGGGAAATAGCACGGCCTTTACCAGCTTCCCTTCTCTCCCGAAGAACTTCCCCTCTTGGGCTTTAGATTGAGGAAGGGGCTGAGTGGTGGGCAGTGCTGCTGTGCTTTGATGAAGACCCATGTGGCTGGCAATAGCTCTTACCTTTTGTCTCTGGGTCCTGGCCTAGGTAGGATTCGTGGGTGTTCTGTTGGCTCATTTGGGGCCATCAATCCACTTTGGACCACTCACTGTCTGCTCTGCCTCCACCAATCAGAAACCCTTCCAAGGAACAGTGAGAGCCAAAGCCAAGAGAAGCCTCCTTCCCTACTTGGTGATTGTGTGACCGTGGGTGAAATCCTTTCTCAGAGAGAACTAGAAAGAACTCAGTGCTTGTACTCCATAGTGAGTAATGTCAGGGCTGACCCATCCTGAAGCCTATCTTGCCATGCTTTTACAGCGTTGGAGGCTTCTCCATTTGGTACTGGCAGTCAGTAAGTCTTAGTGATGACTGTATATGGGATATGAGTTTATAAAGCAATGCAACATAAGCAATTGTAGGCCAGGCGCGGTGGCTCACGCCTATAATCCCAGCACTTTGGGAGGCTGAGGCGGGTGGATCACAAGGTCAGGAGTTCGAGAACAGCCTGACCAACATGGCAAAACCCCATCTCTACTAAAAATACAAAAATTGGCTGGGCACGGTGGCTCAAGCCTGTAATCCCAGCACTTTGGGAGGCCGAGACGGGCGGATCACGAGGTCAGGAGATCAAGACCATCCTGGCTAACATGGTGAAACCCCGTCTCTACTAAAAAATACAAAAAACTAGCTGGGCGAGGTGGCGGGCGCCTGTAGTCCCAGCTACTCGGGAGGCTGAGGCAGGAGAATGGCGTAAACCTGGGAGGCAGAGCTTGCAGTGAGCTGAGATCCGGCCACTGCACTCCAGCCTGGGCGACAGAGCGAGACTCCGTCTCAAAAAAAAAAAAAAAATACAAAAATTAGCCGGGCGTGGTGGCGTGCGCCTGTAATCCCAGCTACTCAGGAGACTGAGGCAGGAGAATCACTTGAACCGGGGAGGCGGAGGTTGCAGTGAACTGAGATTGTACCACTGCACTCCAGCCTGGGTGACACAGCGAGACTTTGTCTCAAAAAAAAAAAAAAAAAAAAAAAAAAAAAGCCGGGCGTGGTGGCTCAAGCCTGTAATCCCAGCACTTTGGGAGGCCGAGACGGGCGGATCACGAGGTCAGGAGATCGAGACCATCCTGGCTAACACGGTGAAACCCCGTCTCTACTAAAAACTACAAAAAACTAGCCGGGCGACGTGGCGGCGCCTGTAGTCCCAGCTACCCGGAGGCTGAGGCAGGAGAATGGCGTGAACCCGGAGGCGGAGCTTGCAGTGAGCTGAGATCCGGCCACAGCACTCCAGCCTGGGTGACAGAGCGAGACTCCGTCTCAAAAAAAAAAAAAAAAAAAAAAAAAAAAGAAAAGAAAAGCAATTGTACTTAACCATGCCATATATATGTGTTCACTGACCACAAATTCACTGACCAACCAACCAAACTCCACACTTCATCTGATCCCCCATAGACTTGGGGATGGACAGCTGTTCTTTGGCCATATGGGATAAGAGGGTCATTCTTGTCACTACTAAAGTTAACCTCGTCATTTTGTGCTGCTCCAAGACCAGCAGGGTATCTTCCAATAAAGTGTTCCTAAGCAGCCTGTATACTGAGTGCAGGCAGGCTAACAATTTGAATAAGAGTCCATACCATGTATGTGTTTCTGTCAGCAGAATGTACATGTTGTACAAAACCTCCAGGTTCCTTAAGCTTTTTGCTGTCCATGAATCCTCTGTGGCAACTGTAGTCATAGAGCCAGAAGCCAGAGGGTCAGGTATATGAGGGACTGACAAAGAGCAGAGGACATCTGGGGAGGAGATCCCTGTCATGTCTCTTGTGCCACAGGGCTGTTATGGCTGGTCTTCCATTTGCTTTTTCTTTCTTTAAGTGAAAACCATTTTTCAACTTTGCTCTTCTCTCGATACTTAAATGGTCAGTAGCTACTGAGTGGTGCTTTATCTGAATAGGCCTGGATTGAAGCAAAATATAAATGGGACTGGCTTTCCACAGGAAGTAAACTGCTTCAGAGCCCACAGTCTCCTGCTCAGTGCCCAGAAACAAGTCAGTCATCCCTGTTGGCAGTAAATCTTCCCACAGGCCATCCATTAGAGATTTAACCATATATCTTCAATAGAAAGAGTCTGAGGCAAGTGGGAGTGAGGAATGGAAGCTTAGGTCGGGAGAATGTTTCTTCATTCTGTTTGCTTAATTCAGAGTCCCGTTTGTGCTATTTCATATCTGTACTCCAGGCAGAAATATAACTTGAAAATACTGTGTCTAAAGAAATTTCAGTGTTCTATCATTAAATTATTTACTTAATATTTGAGTCTGATGAATTTCATTGAAGTTCTTTACATCGTGTTAGGAACCTACTGTCAGGAATGTTAAAGAGTGATGTGTAGTAGTGTTTCAAGGCAGCGGTTTTATTGCAACAAGCATTGTATTCAGTCAGCAAGACACCTGATGTAATTTCACTATAGGTGACAAAATTATTTCTATGCACTGAAGTTATGGAACTTGGCTCACTAGAATTACTTTCTCCCTCCACCTGTTTTTATCCCTCTATTTTAAAAAATAGTTAACCTGTCTCCTGTTAAGTTTTGGATGATTCGATTCCAAGTTACTAAATTCTACTTAAGAAAACACATACCTGAAGTGCCAAGATGGCTGACTAGAAGCAGCTTGTGTGTGCAGCTCTCACAAGAGGAGACAGAGTGGTGAGTGAACACGAGCTCTTCAGATTGATCATCCAGCAGGCTGTGTTGGGATTCATCAAGGAAGCAATGGTGAGTCACGGAGAGCAGAGGGGAGTAAGGCAGGACAGCCGCCCACCTAGGATTGGTGCAGAGCAAGGGGAGGCTCCCTACAGCAGGGAAAGGGTGAGTGAGTGAAGGCTCCTGGGGACACACACTTCTGCCATGGACGTTTGCAATCCCCGGGCACAGGAGATCATCCATGACTCCATTTGCCCTCCCCCCGCCACACACACACCCTGGGGCTCTAGACTGACACAGAGAGCTGCTTGGGGTCTGGGCAGAGCCACTGCTTAAGCCAATGTGGATCCCTGAGCTGCTATGGCCCCAGCTGCCATAGTCCGGCCAAGGTAGGCCAGGCTCTCTCATGTGCCCCTAGGATAGGGGCCATCTCCATGGTGCTGAGGAGTGGACAGACGGCAGGCCTCACCTCCGCTGCACCTTGCCAGGCAAGGCCCACTGGCCTGGGCCTCCATCGCAGCCATCCTACCCCCTGCCTGTACACTCCAGCTGGTCACAGCTCTCATTTCTCTGGGATGGAGCTCCCAGAAGTAACCAACAGACCCTCTGCCCTGCCGTGGCCTGTGCCCCTGCTGCCCTCAGGCTGGAGAGGGAGCAAAAAGCCCAACAGCTGCCATGGGCCTCCAGCCTTGAAACACTACTACACATCACTCTTTAACATTCCTGACAGTAGGTTCCTAACACGATGTAAAGAACTTCAATGAAATTCATCAGACTCAAATATTAAGTAAATAATTTAATGATAGAACACTGAAATTTCTTTAGACACAGTATTTTCAAGTTATATTTCTGCCAACTGAACTTCCATAGCTGAGAAATTCACTGTAAGAATTTTATAATACAATTGGAAGTATTAACAGCAGAACAGACCAAGCTGAGGAAAGAATCTCAGAGCTCTTCTAACCAACTCAGACAAAAATAAAAAAAGAATTTAAAAAAATGAGCAAAACTTCTGAGAAATATTGGATTATGTAAAGAGAGCAAGTCTATGACTCATTGGCATTCCTGAGAGAAAAGGAGAGAGAATAAACACTTGGAAAATATATTTGAGGATACAGTTTATGTCACTTTCCCTAATCTTGTTAGAAAGGCTGACATGCAAATCCAAGAAATACGGAGAACCCATGCTAAATACTATATAAGATGGTCATCCTCAAGGCACATAGTCATCAGATTCACCAAGGTCAATGGAAAAGGAAAAAATCTTAAAGGAAGCAGAAGAGAAGGGCCAGATTATGTACATGGGGAAGCCCATCAGGCTAGCAGCAGACTTTTCAGCAGAAACCTTACAAGCCAGAAGAGATTGGGGACCTGCTTTCAGTGTCCTTAAAGAAAATAAATTCCAATTAAGAATTTCATATCCCACCAAAAAGCTTCATAAGTGATGGAGAAATAAAATGCTCAGAGAAACAAGCACTTAAGGAATTCATTTCAACTAGACCAGTCTTATAAGAGATCCTTTAGAAAGTGCTAAACGTGAAACTGGAAGAACCTGCTACCACAAAACACATTTAGCTCATAGGCAATACAGAACAACCACACAAACAAGTCCATACAACAGCCAGCTAACAACATGACGACAGGATGAAAATCTCACATATCAGTACTAACCCTGATGTAAATGGGCTAAACTCCTCACTTAAAAGGCAAAAAGTGACAGTCTGGATCAAAAGACAAGACTCAATCATCTGCTGTCTTCAAGAAACGCTCCTCACTCCTAATGACATCCACAGGCTGAAAGTAAAGGGATGAAGAAAGTTCTGTCATGCAAATAGAAAACAGAAAAGAGCAGGAGTCGCTATTCTTATGTTAGATAAAACATGTTTTTAACCAATACAAAGGACAAAGAAGGGCATTATAGAATGTTAAAGGGCAAAATCCAACCAGAAGACCTGGCCTAAATATGTACACACCCAATACTGGAGCACCCAAATTCATAAAACAAGTTTTTCTTGGCCTACAAAAAGATTAAGACAACCACACAATAATAGCAGGAGACTTCAACACCCCACTGACAGCAATAGACAGATCACTGAAGTAGAAAACTAACTCTGTGCTTAAACTTGACAATTGACCAATTGGACCTGATAGACATCTACAGAACACTTTACCCAATAAACACAGAAGATACATTCTCATGGTAAGATCAACCACATGCTTGGCCATAAAGCAAGCCTCATTAAATTCAAAAAGTTTGAAATCACACCAGGCACACACTCTGACCACAGTGCAACAAAAATAGAAATCAGTATCAAGAAGATCTTTCAAAAATACATAAATACATAGAAATTAAATAACTTGCTCCTGAATCACTCCTGGGGTGAACATTTAAATTAAGGCAGAAATAAAAAAATTCTTTCAAATTAATGAAAATAGGGACAAAATATATCAAAATCTCTGGGATGCAGCTAAAGCAATGTTAACAGGAAAGTTTATAGCACTAAAGGCCTTTGCCAAGAAGTTAGAAATATCTGAAATTAATATTCCTACTTTGCACATAAGGGAACTAGAAAAAAAAAGAATAAATGAACCCCAAAGCTGGCAGAAGAGAAACAACTATAATTAGAGAAGCATGAAATGTTTTTTGAGGTGCTGTTTTTTTTTTTTTTTGAGAATAGATGCAAAAAACCACACAAAAGATCAATTAAACCAATAATTAGATTTTTTTTAAAAAAACAAGATTGATAGGCTGATAGCTAAACAAAGAAAGAACCAAATAAGTACAATCAGAAATGACAAAGATGACATTACAACCAATCCCACAGAAATACAAAAGATCCTCAGAGAATACTATAAACAACTCCATGCAAACAAATTATGTCATCTAGAGGAAATGGATAGGCCAGGCACGGTGGCTCACGCCTGTAATCCCAGCACTTTGGGAGGCCAAGGCGGGTGGATCACGAGGTCAGGGGTTCAAGACCAGCCTGGCCAACATAGTGAAACCCTGTCTCTACTAAAAATACAAAAAATTAGCCGGGTGTGGTGGCAGGCACCTGTAATATCAGTTACTCTGGAGGCTGAGGCAGGAGAATCACTTGAACCTGGGAGGCAGAGGTTGCAGTGAGCCAAGATTGTGCCACTGCACTCCAGCCTGGGCGACAGTGCGAGACACTGTCTCAAAAAAAAAAAAGGGATAAATTCCTGGAAACATAAAATCTCCCAAGATTGAATCAGAAAGAGATTGAAATCTTGAATAGACAAATATGGAGTTCTGAAATCAAATCATTAATTAAAAAATCTACCAACAAAGAAAAGCCCAGATGGAGCCACAGCTGAATTCTACCAGATGTAGAAATAACTGGTACCGGTTCTAGTGAAACTGTTCCAAAGAATTGAGAATGAGGGGCTCCTCCCTAACTCACTCTATGAAGCCAGTATCAGCCTAATACCAAAATCTGGCAAAGACACACACACAGAGAAATAAAACTTCAGGCCAATTACTCTGATGAACACAGACACAAAAATTCTTAATACTAGGAAACAGAATCCAGCAGCACATCAGTAAGTTAATACACCACAATCAAGAAGACTTCAGTCCAGGGATGCAAGGCTGGTTCAACATATGCAAATAGGCTGGGCACGGTGGCTCAGACCTGTAATCCAAGCACTCTGGGAGGCCGAGGCGGGCAGATCATGAGGTCAGGAGATCGAGACCATCCTGGCTAACACAGTGAAACCCCATCTCTACCAAATATACAAAAAAAAAAAAAAAAAAATTAGCCAGGCGTGGTGGTGGGCACCTGTAGTCCCAGCTACTCGGGAGGCTGAGGCAGGAGAATGGCGTGGACCCAGGAGGTGGAGCTTGCAGTGAGCCGAGATCGCACCACTGCACTCCAGCCTGGGTAACAGTGAGACTCGGTGTCAAAAAAAAAAAAAATACATGCAAATAAGTGTGATTCACCACATAAACAGGACTAAAAGCCAAAACCATATGATCATCTCGATAGATGCAGAAACAGCTTTTGATAAAATCCAATATCCCTTCACATTAAAAACCTCAACAGATTAGGTATCAAAGGAACATACCTCAAAATAGTAAGAGCCATCTATGACAAAGCCACAGTCACCAATCTACTGAATGAGCAAAAGCTGGAACCAATCCCCATGGGAAATGAAACAAGCCAGTGATGCCCACTCTCACCACTCCTGTTCAACATAGTACTGGAAGTCCTACCCAGAGCACTCAGTCAGGAGAAAGAAAGAAAGGCATCCAAATAGCAAAAAGAAAAAGTTGGCCGGGCGCGGTGGCTCAAGCCTGTAATCCCAGCACTTTGGGAGGCCGAGACAGGCGGATCACGAGGTCAGGAGATCGAGACCATCCTGGCTAACACAGTGAAACCCCGTCTCTACTAAAAAATACAAAAAATTAGCCGGGCGAGGTGGCGGGCGCCTATAGTCCCAGCTACTCGGGAGGCTGAGGCAGGAGAATGGCGTAAACCCGGGAGGCGGAGCTTGCAGTGAGCTGAGATCCGGCCACTGCACTCCAGCCTGGGCGACAGAGCGAGACTCCGTCTCAAAAAAAAAAAAAAAAAAGAAAAAGTCAAACTATCTCTCTTTGCTGATATTATTCTATATTCAGAAAACCCTGAAGACTGCCAAAAGGCTGCTAGAACTGATAATCAACTTTAGCAAAGTTTCAGGATAAAAAAATCAATGTACAAAAATCAACAGCATTTCTATACACCAATAATGTCCAGGCTGAGAGTCAAATCAAGAACAGAATCCCATTTACAGTAGCCACAAAGAAAACGAAATACCTAGGAATACAGCTAACAAACGATGTGAAAGATCTCTACAAGAACCACAAAACACTGCTGAAAGAAATCAGAGATAACAGTTAAATGGAAAAACATTCCATGCTTATGGACTGGAAGAATCAGTATCACTCAAATGGCCATACTGCCCAAAGCAGTTTACAGATCCAGTGCCATTTCTAGCAAACTACCAATGTCATTCTTCACAGAATCAGAAAAATGTATTCTAAAATTCATATGAAAGCAAAAGAGAGCCTGAATAGCCAAAGCAAATCTGAGCAAAAAGGGCAAAGCCAGAGGCTTCAAACTATAACGCTATAGTAGCCCAAACAGCATGGTACTGGTACAAAAGCAGACACAGACCAATGGAACAGAATAGAAAACCCAGAATCAAGCCTTACACTTACAACCATCTGATCTTTGACAAGGTTGACAAAAACAAGCAATGGGGGAAGGACTCCCTGTCAATAAATGGTGCTGGGGTAACTGGCTAGCTATATGCAGAATAATGATACTGGACCCATACCTTTCATCATATACAGAAATAAACCGGAGATAGATTAAAGATTTAAATGTAAGACCTCAAATGATAAAAATTCTAGAAGAAAATCTCAGAAATACCCTTCTTGACATTGGCCTTGGCAAAGAATTTTTAACTAAGTCCCCAAAAGCAATTGCAATAAAAACAAAGATTGACAAGTGGGACCTAATAATACTAAAGATTTTCTGCACAGCAAGATAAATGATTGACAGAGTAAACAGACAACGTACAGAACAGGAGAAAACATTTGCAAACTATGCATCCAACAAAGGTCTAGTATCCATATAAGGAACTTACAGAAAAGAAACCAAGTAACTCCATTAAAAAATGAGTAAAGAACATGAACACATACTTCCCAAAAGAAGACATACAAGTGACCAATGAACATATGAAAAAATGCTTCACGTCACTAATCGTCAGAGAAGTGCAAATCAAAACCATAATGAGATACCCTCTCACACTAGTCAGAATGGCTATTAATAAAAGTCAAAAACAACAGATGCTGGCAAGGCTGCAGAGAAAAGGGAATGTTTATGCACTGTTGGTGGGCATGTAAATTAGTTCAGCCACTGTGGAAAGCAGTCTGGAGACTTCTCAAAGAACTTAACAGAGCTACCATTTGACCCAGTAATCCCATTATTGGGTATATACCCAATGGAAAAAAGATCATTCTACCGAAAGACACGGCCACTGATATGTTCATTGCTGTGCTATTTACAATAGCAAAGATATGGAAGCTGTGCTGTTCACAATAGCAAAGATACGGAATCAACCTACGTGCCCATCAGTGGTGGACTGGATAAAGAAATGTGGTACATATACACGATGGAATTCTATGCAGCCACAAAAATGAGCGAAATCATGTCTTTTGCAGCAGCATAGCTGGAGCTGGAGGCCATTACCCTAAGCAAATCAATAAAGGGACAGAAAACCACATAACACATGTTCTCACTTATAAGAGCTAAACAACAGGTACTCTTGGACATAAATATGGGAACAATAGACACTGTGGACTGCTAGAGGGGGATGGAGAGGAGTGCAGGTTGAAAAACTACCTACTGGGTACTATGCTTACTACCAGGGTACGATATACTGATGTGACAAACTTGCACACATACCCCCATGTTTAAAATTAAAGTCTTAAAACATGAGGATCATTCTGATATAAGTTTCTTGAGTTGTTCAAATAATCATTCATTTTGCATTCTAAGAAAGCAATACCCAAAGCGGTCTTAAACATTTAAGTTTTCTTTGAATAAGCAAAAGCAGAATAGTGTTAACAACTCATGATTTCCAGAAATTTTGGTGGGTCTTGGAGATTTTGGGAAGAGAAACCTTAATGGTTATCTCCTTATTTCAAAAAGTGAAATTCTTAAAATAAAAAAGGGGATTTCCTTTCTTCCTGTATTGGTAGTATTGAAAAAGACAGATCTTACTCTTCCCTGAGCCAGCTAAGTATTTTCCTGCCTATTCATCTAAACCCAGGATATAATCTGTCCTCTGTAGATGACTGCTGTGTGAATTTTAAATGAAATAGTCCTATATTGTGCCTACACATGTTTCTGTAATATGAATGGCAGGGTATAATATTAATAATAATAACATGAAGGGAATTTGAAAGCATGTTATATGATCTTTTTTTTTTTTTTTTTTTCCTCAAAGGGGGAACCAGATTGGCGGGAGTAAGAACATAAGCCTTTAGCTGGGCTGCTGCACTGGCAATTGGAACCTTTTTTGGAATATTTAGAGGAGAAAAAATCACCTGCAGCTAGGCTGCTCACCAGCCTCGTGGGGCTCTTGGCTCCTGGCAGGTTGCTGCCTTCCATGCCCACCATGGCTCGGGGCCCTACTCATCTGTGCCACTCTGGTACCCGCAGCCCTTATATAAAGTATTCTATTTCCACTCAAAAATAAAAAAGCTCCTATGGCAAACTCCAGACATTGAGCTGCTGAGGTGGGTGGTCCAAATGGTTAGTGTGTTGGTTACAAAGTTGTTATGCTGGAGTGGTTTGCCTTGAACTCTCAAACCCTATATTTTCGTGAACTGCTTCTTTTTTTAGTGCTTTCTGTAGAGTGCAAGGTTTCTCAGGAATGAGTATATCGTGTTTTAGCAGTGACCCTTGTCTTATTAGTTGCTACCTTCCATTTCCTGATGAATTCATCTTGGTCTAGATTGTCGAGAGCCTTGCCAATAAAAGGAAAATCATTCAAATAAGAATAATTTCAATAAAGCCAAAATAGAACATTTTCAAGGACAATCATGGCCTGAAGATACAGTGGCAATGAAGGTACTTTGAATAAAGTAACACCCATGGGCTGGGCATGGTGGTTCATGCCTGTAATCCCAACACTTTGGGAGACTGAGGCAGGCAGATTGCTTGAGCTCAGGAATTCGAGACCAGCCTGGGCAACATGACGAAACTTCATCTCTGCTAAAAATACAAAAATTAGCCGGGTGTAGTGACATGTGCCTATAGTCCCAGCTACTCGGGAGGCTGGAGGTGGGAGAATTACCTGAGCCTGGGAGGTCGAGGCTGCAGTGAACCAAGATCACACCACTGCACTCCAATCTTGACAACCAGAGTGAGACCCTGTCTCAAAAATAAAAAATTTGTTTTAAAAAAGTAGCACCCAGCACCAAAGAGGAAATAATAATGATTTCCCATAGACATAAAGCTAACCAGTGTTTATAATGAAAAGATTACCTCCCTTCAGAGTTCCCCCAAGCTCAGGTGAAGTTGGTTGTGAGCAGGAGTAGTGGATTTCAAAATAATACGCCTAGATTACTCTAAGAACAAATATTTCTTTTGATTTCACTTACAATTTTATACAAAAGCAGAAGTTACCAAAGATTACTTATCTTTCATATTTACCACAATCTTCTTACCCCAACCCCTGTGTCTGTGTGTAATTAAAGGAAGCTTGTCAAGTAAGCTACCTATTGAATACTTGGAATGAGAGAGTGTGTGCTGGGAGTTGGGGGACTGCCTGTGTGAAACATTTCTCTCTTCTGGATTTAAAACTTAGTCTTTGCTGCCAATCTGTTAACAGTTTGTAAATGAAGTAGAAGAAAAAAATATAAATTAGCTTTCTAATAAATGTGAAATTACAAATGTGAAACAAAGCAGGGAATAAATATTTGACCAAAAGTATGTGAGTAAGTGGGTGCTGGGGAATCACAATTTTTAAATATCTCAATTTTTTGATATGAAAGTTCTATTTCAAAGTTTTCAGAATGATGCCTAATGTTCCTGCATACTGTGTTCCAAATTTATATAAATACAAGATGGAAACTGTGAAGTATATGCCTTCAAAAAAGAAAAAAAAAAGACATTTTATCTATATATATTTCATAGATTTATCAAGAACATATGTAAACATATATAAATATAGATATACCATCAAGGAAGATTTAGAACATATAACTATGTGGCAGGGTTGGAAAGAACATAATTCTTTCCCAGAAGGGGAAGGGGGAACTACACTTAATCAGATACCAGCTACAACGTAACTGTAAGTCATTTCTAATTTAAAAAGAAAAATCTCTACTGCAAATTCTGGTGGGTAAATTTTCCATGTCTTTTGTTCATGTGGATTATCCAATTCATTTCTTTGTGGTTAAGCCTAAGAATAGAAAAAAAAAGTTATTACATGTTTATATTGGGGCTAACTGAAAAGCCATGCAGTTGGGTGCTCTTGTTAGAGCTTGAAGAAATAAGAAAAGAACCTTACCATGAATAGAACCTCAGCCCCTTTTTCGTGTCTCAGTTGGCTCCAGCAACACATCAGTAACTGATTCTTTTTTTTTTTTTTTTTGAGACCGAGTCTTGCTCTCTTGCCCGGCTGGAGTGCAGTGGCCTGATCTCAGCTCACTGCAACCTCCGACTCCCTGGTTCAAGCGATTCTGCCTCAGCCTCCTGAGTAGCTGGGAGTACAGACACTCGCCACTACACCCAGCTAAGTTTTGTATTTTTAGCAGAGACGGGATTTCACCATGTTGGCCAGGATGGTCTTGATCTCCTGACCTCATGATCCACCTGCCTCGGCCTCCCAAAGTGCTGGGATTACAGACATGAGTCACCGTGCCCGGCCGCTGATTCTTTTTTTTTTTTTTTTTTTTTTTTGAGACGGGGTCTCGCTCTGTCGCCCAGGCTGGAGTGCAGTGGTGTGATCTCGGCTCACTGCAAGCTCTGCCTCCCGGGTTCAGGCCATTCTCTTGCCTCAGCCTCCTGAGTAGCTGGGACTACAGGTGCCCGCCACTACGCCCAGCTAATTTTGTTTTTGCATTTTTAGTAGAGACGCGGTTTCACCATTTTAGCCAGGATGGTCTCAATCTTCTAACCTCGTGATCTGCCCGCCTTGGACTCCCAAAGTGCTGGGATTATAGGTGTGAGCCACCGCGCCTGGCCGCCTGGTCTCTGATTCTTTTAACATTGCTTTTTATGGAATGAATGACATTCAGGTTTAATAAAATATCTAAATTTCAGAAATCAGTCAGGCTAGGTATGAATGAAAACCCAGTAATATAATACTATATCCCTTTAAATTTATGTGTGAGGTTGCAATTTTTTGAATTTTTACGATCAGACCTTGGAGATGACCTTGAGCAGTAGTATATAACTCCCACATGCTTAGCGTTCCAATAATGGAGCACTAGGCATAAATCTGTTAACCCATTTATGCCTAATGTTCTAAATGATAGAAGTTGGCATTTTTGGCTAAACAATCTCATAACAAAAACAGCTTTACCAAGTAGTATGTAAATTTAAACGTTACAGAAATCTTTAGAAATTTATATAAAAGTGAGAATAAAAGTGATCTAACTTACTGCTTCTTCAAAATGAACATGGTGTTTTAAAGGAAAAAAAGTATCCTTTAGCAAGAACCACTTTTGAGGAACAGCATCAAATGAAGCTCCACCCAGCTCTATTTGAGGGACTTTGCTCATGTTAGAAGAAAAAGCTTATTGTTTGTATACATCCAAGAAAAAAATTGTAAAAAATTTCCATCAAATCCAAAGTTCACTCTATCAAAATCCATTAAATGTATATACATTACAGGTGTGTAGACCACAGGTTTAATTTACTGTTGCCTTGCTGGACTTAAGGAGTTATTAGATCCAGTCCACATCTGAAGAAAAGATTAGGACTGGGTGTAACAATAACTATCAATTCATGCTGCATATAATCATAGCCACTTCTTCAACTCTCAACTAAATCATTTAAAAAATATTTTCTCCTTTTGTATTGAAGAGTATGGTTGATTAGAAAAAATCTCAATTTTTCATCACCACAGAACAAATGCTACTTATAGTGGATAACTTCTAGACTGAAAAATGAGTTTCCAAATATATGGCAGAAGGTTTTTTTGGAACGATAATCTCCAATTCCAATTAATAATTTTTCAGAAAGTTTTCCCAATTCAGTTATTAGAAAGCCACATTTAAATGGGAGGTTATTACTTAATGATATTTTTTAGCTGTAGTCCTTAATACTTATTGTGTCTTATAACTTCTCCTAGATATAAGTGTGTCAGTCAGCTTTTCAGCTAGCTGAAGCCTCCCTAGGTCCTGCCTTACTTTAGCACAAAATTTGGTGATGGTTTGTCATTGGTAAATCAGCACCTGCTGAGGACCTGACATACTGAAAGTAATGAGCAGACTCATATTGAACTTCTCTGGGAAGAATTTGCTATCACACTTAAGATCTGGTTATAATATTTTTGAACTCATAACACAGTCCTATGGCATGGACCTTGAGGATACTGCAACAGTGGATCTCAAGAACCACTGTATTTTTAAAATAACCAAATTAAGAGGAGTAAGGCAATGGTCAATGGTGGCTTGAGGAATTTTTGCTTTCTATAAAGTTCGTGACAACCAGGAAAAGACTTGCCCTTACACCTTATACATAGACATTGAAGATTAGGCTGTTTCTATAGGTTTGTATTATATCCATATCTGTTATTTTGTATAAAAGATGTGTTAAACCAGAAAAAAAAGAACAGTTGTCACAGTATTTAGGAAGATCCTAAAAAGAAAAAAATACATATTTTCAAAGTAAAACTGATACCAAGAACTAATCATTCCAAAGAAATTAAATTTCATTCCTTTATATATTTATCAAACAATTACAACCATTAAATACATAGCACTCTGCAGTCTATAACAATAAACTCAAGACACAAAGGAGGAGGCTTAAGAAAATGCTATTGCATTCTCTTGCTGTTTCTATCAAAATTTTCAATGCTAGATATTTAATTTAATATTAAATTAAAATGTAGATGCTGATATTTGAATCTGGTTTAGACAGTGCTAAACAGAATCTACTAAGGACCTATGCCTAAGGACCCAAGTATACTGTAGTGAATTCTTACAAGGTTTTTGTTGCCTCCGCATCCCTTTTAAATGTAAGTTGGACTTTCTGATATCAGAAGCAGGGTTCAGTCACCCTCAGCAGTTTCCAGTTCGCCTCCTCCCAGTTTCTCAATGTGACTGATCCTGTTATCTACCTTATTCAACCTTCTCCTGGGGACTACTTCATTATGGGACAGCTAGATATAACCTACTTGACTCACCCCACAGACCCCCATACTCCACATGAACCATGTGGATATAACAGTGACCACCTCTCAGTTACAGCAGAGACTCATGGCTGCTTGCATTAAACCAAATTGCCCCTCCCTGTAGGAAACCTGCTTAGATAGCACCTTACATCCCAATAAAGAATTCCACTCCCAGGCCCCTCCCTCTCTCTCGCTATTGATCCCCGTCAAGCACAGGTCTCCTGGATGGCTCTCCCTTCCAGTTAGCCCTGCGAAGTGTCCTGCCCTCTTCTCTCTGGCATAAAAAAACGGCTTCAGTTATTTCATGTGTTGTATCGTGCTGCCTTCTCTGTGTTCCACCCAGCGGAGTCAGCCAAACCTAACTCTCTTTCCAGTCAGTGCTCCGAGCTACTTGGGAGGCGGAAGTGGGAGGACTGCTTGAGTCCAGGAGGTTGAAGCTGCAGTTAGCTATGATCACGCCACTGCACTCCAGCCTGGGTGACAGAGTGAGACCCTGTCTCAATTTTTTTTTTTTTTTTTGAGACAGGGTCTCACTCTTATTGCCCAGACTGGAGTGCAGTGGTACAATCTCAGCTCACTGCAACCTCCGCCTCCCAGGTACAAGCGATTCTCCTGCCTCCGCCTCCCGAGTAGCTGGGATTACAGGCATGTGCCACCATGCCCAGCTACTTTTGTATTTTTAGTAGAGACAGGGTTTCTCCATGTTGGTCAGGCTGGTCTTGAACCCCCGATCTCACGTGATCTGCCCGCCTCGGCCTCCCAAAGTGCTGGGATTACAGGCATAATTAATTTTTTAATTTAAAAAAAGATGCAAAACAAAATGTAATCATTGCTATGCAGTAAAACATAACTGGTTTTTTTTAGCATCTTCGCTTTTTTGTGTGTGTTTATTTTGTATTTTTTGTATTTGATAATTAATATATGTAAATTTAGACAAATTTAGAAAATTTACAATTTAGAAAAAACAAATGAACAAAAATTATTCAAATTACATATGTTCTTTTAAAAAAATTTATTATAAATCTGATTTATTGTTTTTCTCCCCCTCCCTCTGTGGGATGACATCTGTCATCTCCCTTGTTGGGAACCGTAGTAAAGCAAATCTTAAATAAAATCATTCAAAAGACCAGACAAGAACAATGGCAGAAGCTGTTTCTTGATTACTCACCAAACAGAAAAATTGCACTTTCACATCATCATACAGAGGTGGATAGTTGAATACATCAATTATTGCTCTAGTTCAGTGTCATGAAATACCTGTCAATGAACACATGGAATTTAGAACTATAAACCTAACAAACAATAACAGTGAAGTTCCTTTTCACTTATTATGACTTCCAATATTTATCAAGTACTTTTGGTCTCACGGCCCAATCACCACATGTATAAATAATTATTAATAATATTTTCTAGTTGTAATACTGTTATGTGTGTGTGTGTGTGTGTGTGTGTGTGTGTGTGTGTTTGAGATGGAGTCTTACTGTCACCCAGGCTGAAGTGCAGGGGCATGATCTCGGCTCACTGCAACCTCTGCCTCCTGAGTAGCTGAGGTTCGAGTGATTCCTATGCCTCAGCCTCCTGAGTAGCTGAGGCTATAGGCAGATGCCACCACACCCGGCTAATTTTTGTATTTTTAGTAGACATGGGGTTTCACTATATTGGCCAGGCTGATCTCGAACTCCTGGCCTCAAATGATTTGCCCACCTAGGCCTCCCAAAGTGCTGGGATTACAGGCGTGAGCCACTGCACTGGGCCTGTTGTTCACATTTTTTAAATGCCAACACGTTTGAGGGTTATCATGAGGCACTTTTTTTTTTTGAGACAGTGTCTCGCTCTATCACTATGCTGAGTGCAATGGTGGGATCTCATCTCACTGCAACCTCCACCTCCTGGGTTCAAGTGATTCTCCTGCCTCCACTTCCCGAGTAGCTGGGACTACAGGCTTGCACCACCATGCCCAACTAATTTTTGTATTTTTAGTAGAGACCATGTTTCACCATGTTGGCCAGGATGGTCTCGATGTCTTGCCCTTGTGAAGTGCCCATCTCGGCCTCCCAAAGTGCTGGGATTAGAGGCATGAGCCACCATGCTTGGCCATGAGGCACTTTTAAAAAGTGCCTCACTTTTTAAAAAATATTGAATTTTCTGTTAGACTTTAATCAATTAAATATTATAATGTGTGTCATTTGATGTTCATGCCTTAGGGCCTCTTTTGAGAATACATTAAGAAGCTCAATTTTAAAGCTAGCATTGACATTCAAAAAGCAATGTGTAACTCACCAAGGTTTTTTATTTTGTAAATTTAAAAAATAACAACAGGGGCCTGTAACACTTGGGCGGTGCGCCCACCCGTCCCTACCGAGGGAGGGGGAGAGCGGGGTCCCCCTGCTCATCATGTTTTATCAGAACTCTTGTGTTTGTCAATGGGATCTTTGGACTTGACCGTTGCAGGTTGGTGGATGAAGTGACCAAAGATAGGTCAAGTTTTGGAATGAATGACTTCGAAGCTATACTATTTCTTTGACTCACTCTCCTATAAATAATGGCACCCACAATAAGAAAGGTCTCGGTCCTGTGAAAAACACAAAAGGAGGTACAGAGTCCGTAGGTTTCTTCAGGGAGCTGTACACATAAGAACACAATAGTAGAATGGTATATAACTCAATCTGTTTAATGAAGACTGGGTGTGCTGTTATGCACTATTGGGGGCTAGTTAACAGGAGGTGCAGAATGCAAAAATTTCACTGAGGAGGTAAAAATTGAACTGGACATGAAACAGTTTAGATAAAGGAAGAAGGGCTCTGAAAATAGAATCTAGTCCACACAGAGGGAAAAAGACCAGCAATAATGTGAAGTAGAAATTAGAAAAATAGGCCGGGCATGGTGGCTCACGTCTGTAATCCCAACACTTTAGGAGGCCAAGATGGGCAGACCACCTGAGGTCGGCAGTTCGAGATCAGCCTGACCAACATGGAGAAACCCTGTCTCTACTAAAAATACAAAAATGAGCCGGGCGTGGTGGCGCATGCCTGTAATCCCAGCTACTTGGGAGGCTGAGGCAGGAGAATCACTTGAACCCAGGAGGTGGAGGTTGCAGTTAGCCGAGATTGCACCATTGCACTCCAGCCTGGGCAACAAGAGTGAAACTTCATCTCACACAAAAAAAAAAAGAAAAAAGAAAAGGAAAAAAGAAATCAGAAAAACAATAACAAAAAAGGTCAGGCAGTATGGCTCATGCCTATAATCCTGGCACGTTGCGAGGCTGAGGTGGAAAGGCTGCTTGAGCCCAGGAGTTTGAGACCAGCCTAGGCAACATAGCAAGATCCAGTCTCTACAAAAAATAAAATAATTGGGGGATTGCTTGAGCTCAGGAGGTTGAGGCTGCAGTGAGCCATGATCACTCCACTATACTACAGCCTGGGTGACAGAATGAGACCCTGACTCAAGAAAAGAAAAAGGAAAGGAAGAAAGGAAGGAAAGAAAGAAATAACCAACTAACAAAGTAAATAAATTAGAGTTGTGTTCCAAGAGCCAAAGAGGATGACCGAGTTTATTTGGAATGAAGTCTGTTGGTCAAGCTACTGATGGAAAAAGCTCAGGTATTACATTAGGGCTATTACATCTTAAGAGCTCAAGAGTCAAAGAAATAAGAGTGAAGTTGTTGAAGAATATGGTGGGGCATTTCCTACGTGACAAAGATGCCTGATAATTATCACATATAACACTTATTTAGTGATTTATAGTTTACAAAGAAACTTTATATTATCTAATGTAATCCCCATAACACTTGAGATATGATATTTATTTTACAGATAAGGATGTTGGGCCACAGGTGTGAACTGGCTCTGACCACGGGCACACAGTGTGTCTTCTGCTCTACGTACAACTTTTCACAATGAGAGAATATTCCAGGATGCATATTTGAGGATTCTATACATTGCATTATATAAGGAGAAAGAAAGGGTAAGGAGACCATTGTAGAAATCTAAGCATGAGCAAATGAGGTTCTGGACAGTTAGTGGCAGAGAGAACAGAAAGGAAGGAGAACACAGAAAAATTTCAAAGGCATAATCAGCAGGGATTGATAACTAACTGGATTTAGGGAGCCGAGGCAAAGAGAATCAAAGCACAAGGCCTGAGTCGGAGAATGCTGGTGCCATTTGCAGAAGCAGAGAAAGCTCACTGACAATTCAGGCTGGCTAATGCATTTGAGTTGGAGTGGAAACTGTTCATGTTGTAGCTCCTGCATCTACAACTCAGTGGGTTCTCATAAACATCTGACCAGTAAATGAACAAATAATAGTTTAAGTAAGGGGAATGCGTCATTCTTCAACCAAGAATAAAGCATTTGCTAAGAACAGAAAGCCAAGGGTCAGGCCTGGGTGAATGCCCTCAGTTGAGAGAGGCCAAAAAAAGAGCAGGAGAGAGGGGGCGATGCAGAGAGGGAAGGAATAAGGTAACAGGAGAATCTGAGACGAAGGCCTGGGTAGGAAAAGTTTATGGTTATTAGACCCATGAAGGAAGCTTTCTTATTGTTTCAGAAAAGGTATATAGTTTTAGGCATTTCTTCATTGCAGCAAAACATTGACTACCAGGTCCTTTTTGCTTTGGATAAAGAGATTCCTCCCCAGTTCATTCACTCTTGCATTATTTCTCATAGGGTCATCCCACAGAACGTCTGACTTAGAATCACTTGGGACATTGCTAAGTCTGTAGATTCCTGGCCCCCATTCCAGATTTCCCGAATCATACTTTGGGGGTACAACCTAAGAATGTAAATCTTTACAACCTCCTTGGTGGTTTTCATGTACACTAAAATTTTAGAATCAGTACTATATAATTAAAGATAAAATGAACAACAAGAGAATATGGCTGTAAAGACCAGATATGTAAATTAAAATCCTTAACACATTCCTGGGAACATGCTCAGCATTTATGGAAAGTGAAAGGCAAAGCAACACTGAACAGAAATAAATTCTGGAAAGGACCCTGAAAAAACTGTTTTGAACAAACAGGTTAATTTATCTCTGGTTTGCAACCAAACCCAGTGACACCAAGTTGGATGGTTAACCAGAAAGCGTTATAGACTCTCTTTATGGTGAGTGATAGTTTAGGGAGGTGAACATTGCTGCTTTGACATTCAGCCTTAAAACAAACATCAGATTTTTTTCAATTCACATGCTTTCTCTTACCTAACAATTTCTTAAATAAGTACAGGAAAAGACAACCTTTTTCTCTATTACTATTTTGACTTTTAGGTCATATCCATCACCTGGTCCAATACCTAAATGAAATTAAAAAGTTAGGTTGGTTAGCACGAAGATCAAAATGTCTCACCAATTAACATCATGGATGAAAAAGAGAAAAAGTGATCCAAGCTAACAATGTATCAGTAGTTACTATTTGGTCTTGCATGGATTTTGTCCTTGAAAGACAAGGCTTCAAGCCCAGTTCTGTCTCCTAAAGCAGATTTTGTAAGACTAGAGAGAAGAAAAAAAATTACATATAGTTCAGCTTTAAAGACTTAGAATCCCATCAATATATCTTTCCAGAAAAAATATCTAGGGAAGGTGGGCCGGGCACGGTGGCTCACACCACCATAATCCCAGTACTTTGGGAGGCCGAGGTGGATGGATTAGTTGAGGTCAGGAGTTCGAGACCAGCCTGGTCAACATGGTGAAACCCCATCTCTACTAAAAATAACAAAAATTAGCCGGGCGTGGTGGCACGTGCCTGTAATCCCAGCTACTCAGGAGGCTGAGATAGGAGAATCACTTCAACCTAGGAGGCGGAGGTTGCAGTGGACCAAGACCACACTACTGCACTCCAGCCTGGGTGACAGAGCAAGACTCTGTCTCCAAAAAAAAAAAAAAGAAAGGAAGGAAGGAAGGTGACTTGCAACCTTTCTTGCTAATATGTTGCTTTCTTCAGACTTCTAATCATAATGATTCTTAGTAATAAATACTGTAGTCTAAACTACTTTGGCCCTACTTTAAGTCTAGTTCCTGATGTAATCTCTATAAAAATATAGGATAGTTATATCCAAAACTTCCTGTGGTGTTCAGCATATATTTACAGAAAAAGGCTCTTTTGCCCTTTTTTTGAATTCAAATGACTCACTTCCTTTAGCATTTCCTCAAAGACTTGGTTTCTCAGCCAATTAACTTTTTATTGCTTTACTCTCAACTCTACATTTTTAATTTAAATATGCACAAAATTAAAGGTAGAGAATTAAAACAAATATTTTAATAAACTAGTGTATTAATTATTCTTGATTGCTCATATTGTATGCTGTTTGTTTTCTTTTCATTTAATTTTGTTTTCACTAACACCATGCTATTAATTTGTCATTAGAAATCACAGTTTCTTGCCTCAGTTCCCTCTTTCCCAATCCAGGTGCAGAACTTCTTTCTATTGATGTCTACCAGAAATCAGTGAAATGTAGAACTAAATTCAGAAAGCTAAAAATACTAGGCTGTCTGTGTGGAAACCAGCATCCTGGCACCATGGCACCTATAATACCCAGCACTGGCACCACCTCAGGTCCACTAGCTGGCTGCTAGAAGAGGTTTGCTTTAGGGATTCAGAAGCATCGCTTCCTCCCTGCTACCTCTCTGGCAGTGGGAGTGGTGAGACCCCACCCCTTCCACACAGACACATCCTGCTTTTCCACCTCCCCTGAGTGTAAGCTGGGAGTGAGAGGGTTACAGATGGAGGAGAGAGGGGAAAGGGAGAGCCCAGGATGATAAGAAAAAAATAAGCCTCTGAAAGAAGGTGAGAAAATGATATGGTATGGAGACACCTGCACCAAGACAAGCTCTGAACTAGAGGTGGTTATGAGAAATAACTAGTTCTGAGGACACATGGGTCCTCCTCCTCCCTCATCAGAGGCTCACTCTGCCCTGAAAAGTCTACCCTGGGTTGAGACCAGAGGAGCAACGAGAACAGGAGAGATGGGAAGGGGATGAAGTCCCCCAAAAGAAAAAGTGAAGAACATCTAAGGGCTGGCAATCAATGGACAATTGCAGGAGGAGGGGCATATGTAAGGAGGAGTTCACGTGTGAGGATATGTAAAAAGACAGATATGAGTTAGGATCATCTGTATATGTAACTATGAGCAAAAGCCTCCCAGAGCAGGAACATTGGCCCTCCTGCCCAATTCTCCAATTATACATAAAGCACTTACCATGAATCGAATAAATAATGAATGCTTTTGTAAAAAGTATCCTTCTTGGAGGGAGATTCCAGTTGTAGATGTGGTTCACTTGTGCAAAATATCCAACATATCTATTCTGAAAAGCAACAGAAGCCTCACTTGAAGTGGAGATGAAAAGTCTAAAGTCAGCATTCCTATATATATGTATATTTTATTTTGCATAAAGCTTTTTAAGGGAAGTAAGTAATTAAGGAAACATTTAATGGATGACATTATATAACTAGACATTTTGAGGGATGCTGCCTCACAACTAATACCTTGGGGGGAAAATACTGAATTAAGTGCTATGGGGAATTAAGAAGGATGGAGCCAGGTCTTGTTTATAGGCTGCTTACAGTTGAGAAGGCAACTAATCGGAACCAACAACAAAATAGTTACAGCATTATCAGTGTACAGATAGAAGCTTAGTTGTAACTGAGTTAGAGAAAGGTTTGTGGTTTGGTGAAGAGCAGCTTGCTGGGCATGACAGAATGGTATATGTGAAAACTCAAAAGGAATACCTCCATATCTCAGTAGCAGATTTCATGTCATTCTCTTGCTCCTGACAGCTACAATTTCTTCACTTTCTATTTCCCCAATTCTGTTTTCACAAGTAAGCCCTGGAATTCTCTTAGCCTTGTCCTTTCCCCGGGGCAGGCTGTTCACAACTGCTCTCCTTGAATCTTTCTTCAAGGTGTTGAAGAGCTCTGGTACTGAATCAACTGGTTCAGAATTCAAAAGTTGGCCGGGTGCTGTGGCTCACACCTGTAATTCCAATACTTTGGGAGGCTGACGTGGGTAGATCACTTGAGGACAGGAGTTTGAGACCAGCCTGGCCAACAGGGTGAGACCCTATCTATACTAAAAATACAAAAATTAGCTGTGCGTGGTAATGGGCACCTGTAATCCCAACCACTCAGGAGGCTGAGGCAGGAGAATCGCTTGAACCCAAGAGGTCGAGATTGCAGTGAGCTGAGATTGCACCACTGTACACCAGTCTGGGCGACAGAGCAAGACTCTGTCTCAAAAAAAAAAAAAAAAAAGAATAAGTTCACAGACTGTTCCTTACCCATTGGGAAATGCTCATTAAAGTAACTAACTGACATACTTTCCTTTAGAAAGGGCCAGTCATGAGGAAGGCTCATTAAAGTTCTTAAGAGTAGATGTAAGGCCGGGCGCGGTGGCTCACGCCTGTAATCCTAGCACTTTGGGAGGCCGAGGCGGGCGGATCACAAGGTCAGGAGATTGAGACCATGGTGAAACCCCGTCTCTACTAAAAATACAAAAAATTAGCCGGGCACAGTGGTGGGCGCCTGTAGTCCCAGCTACTCAGGAGGCTGAGGCAGGAGAATGGCATGAACCCGGGAGGCGGAGCTTGCAGTGAGCTGAGATCGCGCCACTGCACTCCAGCCTGGGGGACAGAGCGAGACTCTGTCTCAAAAAAAAAAAGACTAGATGTAGTCAGTAGAATAGCCCCCAGTGCAGGATCAGAATGTGATGGTGTCTGAGAATCACCAGCAGACACAGAGGGCACTCTGTCCTGAGGTCTTGCCAACACAGCTCTCAAACATGCAGCTGAGTCCCTGTGTTGCTTTCTCAGTGATTCAGAAGAGATTCAGTTGCAGCCTTTGGTGTGCTAGTTCTGGACTAAAGTTTGGGAAACTATGCATGACTGCAGAAGAAATGGGGATGGGGAGATGTGTGGGGAGAGGTGTTGAAGGAGCTCCATCTAGCATCCCCTTAGCTCCTGCCACCAGATTCTCCACCTTCCCCTAAAGGCTGTAGCCTACCAGGGCCCTCAAGCTGCTTGTGCTCCCATGCTTCCTTCTCCTAAACTTAAAACAACATGGACGTGTAGTAGAAATGAATACAATCAACACATAGGAGCCACTCACTACAAACAAAGAAGATATTATGAGAAAAAGGTGGAAAGATGGGTAAGCCATGGGCTTTGCCTTTAAAGGGGATACAGAAGTCACCACGTCAAATACCTAGAGAATAATGAAAAGTAATGTAGTCCCTAAGAGAAACACAAAGGGCTTAAAGAATTGAAAAAGCAAGACTACTTCAGGCTGAGAAGGGAAAGAGATGCCAGGAAAAGGGGCATGAGCAATGGCACAAGGGAATCACGTGTCCACAGGCTGGGAAACAGCACACAGCCTAAATGTGTTCAAGTGTGGGATGTGTGCATGCATACAGTGGAAGAAAAGGTTGGAAAAGTCAAACTGCGGCTCCTGAGTGCCAGGTTGAAACATTTAGCTTATTGCCATTGGCAGTGGGGACATAGTATGGATTTTGAGCATGGAAGTGGCATGATTAGGGCTGCACTTCAGTAAATTCACCTATTACTTTTAGCTTAGAGTCTATGACTGCCTTTGTTTTGTTTTGTTTTTGGCTGGGGTGTGAGAGAAAAGTGTCAGTGGATAAGGCTGAGTTCTTTTGACCGAAACTAAGGGCTTAGGGCCAGTAGTTACAGTGTTCTTCTATGGGGCCAAGAGTACTTACTCAGCTCCCATCACTTAAAGAAAAACTCATTTACAGCCACATCCAAATCTATTTAAGAATTCCCAACCCACTCTCACTTCAGTTTTAGGGGCAATACAGAAAAGGCAATATAAATGAGAAGCAGCGCACAGCAATGGCTTCAGAGTCTGACATCTAGATTTCAGTCCTTGGTTCAAAAGTTACTTTCTCTGAACCTCAGTTTTCTAATTTATAAGATGAGAATCATAGTAGTGGCTACTCATAGAGTTACTGAGAATATTAAATGAGCTGGTGAATATGTAACTCTTAGAATAGCTCAGCAAAGTCTAGAATGTTGTAAATGCTATAGGATAAACATCCTGGTTTCTTCAATAAACAAATTATAAGTAATAAAAGAAGGTGAGAAATCCATGAACTTAGATTCTTAAAAGAGACTTAGGAGACACAGCAACCAAATGAAATGTGTGGACCTTGTTTGAATTCTGATTGAAACAAACTAAATTTTTAAAGATTTTAAGACAATTTTGGAAACAAACATGGACTACAAATGTGATATTAAATATTTTTAAGGTGTAATATTTTTATATATGATAAAGAGTATTCAGGGTTTTTTGTTGTTGTTGTTAAGAGTCCTTAAATGTCATACTGAAATACCTGTGGGATAAAATGATCTGAGGACTGAAATTTCCTTTAAAACAATCCAGGTTTAGGGAAACCAAGAGTGGAGAGTGGGGTTAGGGGTGTGAGTAGAGTGGGAAAAGAATGGATGAAATGTGGCTGGTTGCAGGCTGAAATGACTGTTGCAGCAATGTGATGACTATATGGGGATATATTGTATGCTTCTCTGGACTTTTGTATATGATTAAACTTTTCCATAACAAAGGTTTTTCTTTTTTCTTTTTTTTTAAAGGAGTCTCACTCTGTCACCCGGGTTGGAGTGCAGTGGCGCCATCTCAGCTCACTGCAACCTCTGCCTCCTGGGTTCAAGGGATTCTCCTGCCTCAGCCTCCTGAGTAGCTGGGATTACAGGCACCCGCCACTACGCCCAGCTAATTTTTGTATTTTCAGTAGAGACAGGGTTTCACCATGTTGGCCAGGATGGTCTCAAACTCCTGACCTCATGATTCACCCCACCTCGGCCTCTCAAACTGTTGGGATTACAGGCATGAGCCACCGTGCCCAGCCAACAAATGTTTTTAAAAAATAGAGTAACAGTGTATATTTCACATAGGTGTTACAGGTATTAAATGAGATATGTAAAACTGCAATACTGTCTGGTATATAAAGAGTTTTTGAAAAGTTGATTTCCCCTTTACTTTCTCTTTTAACATACACCTCCCCCACAACACACAGAAAAGACACACACACACACACACACACACAGAGGAGTCACCCAAAACAGTCTTTGTGATGTTCTGCAAGGTTGAATTGCCCGAGTAAGGGTTTGTGAAAGACTTGGATCTTTTTTATATTGAAATCAAAGGCTGGTGATTTTAGATAAACTTCAGGGTCCTGGAGCCTTAGGTATTAGACCTTCCTACTTTGGGAAAATAATCAACTCCTGAGCTCTGTAAACAATAACCAGCAGAGAACAGAATTCACGATGCTCTGAGGAGAAGCCAGAGCCCCCAGCCTGTGGGTGGGAAGCATGGCCCTCAGCCTCAGGGAGGGACAGAGGCCTGTCACAGGGTGCCCAAATGCTGCTGCCTGATCACCAAATTAACAGGTGGCAATCTTAACCCACTCCCCTAAAAAAACTCCCCTTTTAAAAAGGAAAACTTACCTGAGAAGGAATTTCTACTCCCTGAAATTCAGTGCTGTTGGTTTTATCTGTTCGCCTTTCTCCAAAATAATACAGGCTTTCCTACAAAAAAGGGTCTAATCCAACCACGGTTCATCTACATTCTTTCCTTTCATATATTAGGTACCCTTAGTATTTCTATGGCCACCTTCTTTCCTAAAGTCAGTGATTTTTTTTTTTTTTGGTAGATTCTTGCTCTGTCACCCAGGCTGGAATGCGGTGGTAGGATCTTAGCTCACTACAACCTCTGCCTCCCAGGTTCAAGTGATTTTACTGCCTCAGTCTCCTGAGTAGCTGGGACTACTACCATGCCCAGGTAATTTTTTGTATTATTAATAGAGATAGAGATTTCGCCGTGTTGGCCAGGCTGCTCTCAAACTTCTGGCCTCAAGAGATCCGCCTGCCTCAGCCTCCCAAAGTGCTGTGATTACAGGCATGAGCACCATTCCCGGCCGCAGTGATCTTTGGGCAGAGCTACCCAAAATAACAAATTTAACAAAGCCACATCAAGGACTTATCTCATTCAAGGATTCATAAATTCATAAAATTTTAGAGCTGGAAAGACCTTAGAAATCACTTGGTCCAACCCTTCTTTCCATATTACAAATGAGAACACTGAGACCAAAAGAAAACCAAGCAATCTGCCATAGAGATGCTACAGCCAGTTAGAGGCAAGTCCCTGGTTCTCACTCTAGGGCTCTGGATCAATGGCTGTCAATGACTTTCAAAACTTTTGTTTTTTAAGCTGCAATCCATATTAATAAACCTAGGAGACACACACACACACACACACACACACACACACACACCCCAATACTTAAACCTTTTGATATTTTCCATTCTGCTCTATTCCCTTTTATTTTATTTTATTTTATTTTTTTTTGAGACGGAGTCTCGCTCTGTCGCCCAGGCTGGAGTGCAGTGGCCGGATCTCAGCTCACTACAAGCTCCGCCTCCCAGGTTTACGCCATTCTCCTGCCTCAACCTCCCGAGTAGCTGGGACTACAGGCGCCCGCCACCTCGCCCAGCTAGTTTTTTCTATTTTTTTTTAGTAGAGACGGGGTTTCACCGTGTTAGCCAGGATGGTCTCGATCTCCTGACCTCGTGATCCGCCCGTCTCGGCCTCCCAAAGTGCTGGCATTACAGGCTTGAGCCACTGCGCCCGGCCTCTATTCCCTTTTATTTTTAAAAGATGTTAGTCACAACCCAGTCACTTTATTTTACAACTCACTGATAAGTCATGATCCATAGCTTGAAAATAATCCATTTTCAAAATCTGTGTGTCTCAAATTAGAAAAACCAAAGGTGGTGGAATTGGAGTGCTGGGCATTGTGCATAACAACCACTTCTTCCCTAGACTGTAGGCCAAAGAACTCGAGCGGAGCTGCTAGAATGGTAGCATCTCAGCAAGAAAATGACAGAAAGAAACATGACTGATAACTCTACTTTAAGTGGAAACAGCCCACCTTGTCTTACCTGAAATTTCTAGAGGTCAGACTCCACATGTATTGACTAAGCAAAGATATTTACATTCAGGGGATGCTTTGAGTTGCAACATGTTGCTTTTATCTATCTAAGAGTTGTGAGGATGGTCAAGGCTCTTTGGAGAATTTATCTAATTAAGCCTGATAATATTCTCACGAGGAAGGAAGAAGTCATGTTGAAAGACAGGACTGGACTAGCTGGATTTCCTAAGTTGACTAAGAATTCCTAAGCCTAGCTGGGGAAGGTGACAGCGCCCACCTTTAAACATGGGGCTGGTAACTCAGCTCACACCCAACCCATCAGGTAGTAAAGGGAGCTCACTAAAATAACAATTAGACTAAAAGCAGGAGGTAAAGAAATAGTCAATCATCTATCCCCTGAGAGCACAGTGGGAGGGACAATGATCGGGATAGAAACCCAGGCATTCGAGCCAGCAGTGGCAACCCCCTTTGGGTCCCCTCCCATTGTATGGGAGCTCTGTTTTCACTCTATTAAATCTTGCAACTGCACACTCTTCTGGTCCGTGTTTGTTCCGGCTTGAGCTGAGCTTTCACTCACCATCCACCACTCACCATCCACCACTGCTGATCGCCCCCGTCTCAGACCCACTGCTGACTTCCACCCCTCTGGATCTGGCAGAGTGTCCTCTGCACTTCTGATCCATCAAGGCGCCCATTGCTGCTCCTGATTGGGCTAGAGGCTCACCATTGTTCCTGCGTGGCTAAGTGCCCGGGTTCGTCCTAATCGAGCTGAACACTAGTCACTGGGTTCCATGGTTCTCTGTGACCCACGGCTTCTAATAGAGCTATAACACTCACTGCATCGCCCAAGGTTCCATTACTTGTAATCCGTGAGGCCAAGAACCCCAGGTCAGAGAAAAAAGGCTTGCTGCCATCTTGGGAGTGGCCCGCCACCATCTTGGGAGTGGGCTGCCACCATCTTGGGAGCTCTAAGAACAAAGACTCACTGGTAACAATGCTACTAGCAGGAGTAAGAGCAGGGCCAGGTGGGGTGAGGGAAGCACTATGATTACTGAATGTTTTTTTATCTACTGTGTAACATGGCTTTACTCCCTTCACCTTAATCCAGCCCCATTAGGTCTTGTCTTTATTTAAAATGTTGATATTATATACATCATAGTTTTTTGCATTAATTTTTATTGTTAAAATATTGCATTAAAAATTATTTATTTTAGTTATTGCAATTTTTAGCATTTCCTTAAATTTTGCACTTCATTGACCTTACTCTAGTCTTGGCCCAAAGAGATTCTTAAGTCAGCTACTAACTACTGCATGTTAAATAAGAAAGTATCAAAAACAGGCTTTCTAAAAACTGCTTCTCCAATTAGTTTCACTAAGCACCATGACTAAATCATCTTAACATCCTACCAGTGGTGTTTCAGAACTAGCAAACTCAGTCATCATAAGACAAAGTTTGTAGTAACATCTTTCATACCTTTGCAGTTAAAAATAGTTCAGAGGTAATAAGGAAGGCACAAACCACAGTTCCAGTTCTTCCTAGAAGAGAAGTTAGTTCAAGGAACATACGTGGTATAAAAACACACTCAGAAATATTCAAGGAGTTCATTTTAAATTGATTTTCTTTCTTTTTTTGAGACAGAGTCTTGCTGTGTCACCCAGGTCGAAGTGCAGTGGCACAATCTCAGTTCACTGCAACCTCCACCTCACAGGTTAAAAATATGCAAATTACATTTACAGTAAAAATATTTATCACCACCTCTCTACAAAAGGACACGATGAGGTTTTTACCAAATCTATAAGAAAGCAATCATTCATGTGTTTATAAATTTTTTTGGATAATGGTAAAAAAGAAAAATTCCTTTAGTCAACTCGTTTAGTACACTAATATAACTGATTCCAAACTTGCACAAATATAGAAGAAGAAAAGATAACTTTATACCAGTCTATACATATGAATGTAGATTTAAAAATATACATATTTTCAAAATGAATTCAGCAATGTAGAAACACCATGTATCAACACCAAGTGCCATTTCTCTTAAGAATGGAAGGATTTTTTTTCCAAGATGGCAGATTACAGGCTTTTAGCATGCCTCAGTCATTTGGAAATAGCAAGCTAGTACATAAAGATAAACTCTGTGAGCTTTAATTCAAGAAAGAAAATGGCAATTCCCTGGAATTATGAAGGACACCCCAGATCCTGGGGAGGACAGTGCAGCCCAAACAGCCCTCATTACAGCATTCGACTGATAAAAGAGAGTGAAGCCTCAGTATGTGAGAGAGGCAGACAACATCCTTCTGTCTTACCTTTCCACTGGGGATTCAAACAACCTGGGGCTTCTCCCAAGCCCTGGAACTAATTTGAGGAGAGAGTTGGAGACTTTGTGAGGGAAAGACACACGGAAAAGCCGCAGGCATTTTCCCAAATCTGAACTGAGAGCAGGACAACATTGGGGGACCTTCCCCATCTGGCTCCACCCATGTTGTACCCCCAATGCCCCTACCCCTAAGGCTGAGGAGGGAGCTCAGATTAATGTATACTCTGGGAATCAGCCCATTGCCTGAGGCAACAGAAAGCTCCTCTCCATAAACAAGGATCAAGTATATAGCCAGCAGCACTGGCCACAGCCAGCTCTTACCCATGGTGCCATCTACTGGCTTGTAGGTCAAACCACACACCCAATATAAAACTTTCTGACCGAAGCACATAGGGCTACAGAAGCAAAGCCAAAAGATGCCATCTAGCATGCTCTACAGTCACACCCCCTAGGGAGGAGGGAAAGGGAAAGAAGAAGAAAGAAGAGAAGGAGAAGGAGGAGGAGGAGGAGAAGGAGGAAGAGGAAGAAGAAGAAGAAATAATAATAATAATAATATCATCATAGGAAAGGAAAGAAAAAAATTCTACTCAAAGAAAAATAATTACGAGAACTAGAAGTGCTAGCATCTCCAGATGAGAAGGACCAGTGCAGGAATTCTGGCACCATGAGAAATCTGAATGTAGTGACACCACCAAAGGACCACACTAGCTCTCTGGCAATGCTTTCTACCAAAATGAAAACTCAGAAATGACAAAGAATTCAAAGCATGGGTTGCAAGAAAGCGCAATGAGATTCAAGGTTGAAATCAACAAAAAGAAACTTCTAAATCAACCCAGGAAATGAAGGAAGAGATAAACATCTTAATAAGAAATTAATCAGAACTTCTGGAATTAAAAAAACTCAAGGAATTTCAAAATACAATTGAAAGCTTTATCGATAGACTGGACCATGTAGAAAACATAATTTCAGAGCTTGAAAACTGATCTTTTGAACTAATGCAGTCAGACAAAAATAAAGAAAAAGATTTTTAAAAAGTGAAGAAAGCCTTTCAGAGATATGAGATTATGTAAAGTGATCAAACCTACAAATTACTGGCATTCCCTAGAGAAAAGGAGAAAAAGAAAACAACCTGGAAAACATATTTGATGGAATAATTCAAGAAAATTTATTGACTCTTGCTAGAAAGGTAGACATCTAGGTACAATAAAGCCAGAGAGCACCTGCAAGATACTATAAAAAAATGAACGTTACCAAGGCATATACTCACCAGACTGTCCAAGGTCACCATTAAAGAAAAAATCCTAAAGGCACTAGAGAAAAATGCCAGTTCACATACAAAGGGAGCCCCATCAGGATAAGAGCAGACTTCTCAGCAGAAACCTTACAAGCCAGGAGAGATTGGGGGGTCTATTTTCAGAATTCTTAAAGAAAATAAATTATAATCAAAAGATTCATATCCTTCCAAACTGAGCTTCAGGAGTGAAGGAGAAAAAAAAAAACAAAAACATTTTTCCAGAGAAGCAAGTGCCACGAGAATTCATTACCACTAGACCACTCTTACAAGAGATGCCTAAGGGAGTTCTAAACATGGAAATGAAGGAATGATACCTGCTATATAACATACTTAAGCACATAGTTCACAGACCCTATAAAACAACCACACAATAGAAAGTACAAAATACCAGCTAACAATTTCACGATAGGGTGAAAAGCTCACAGGTCAATATTAACCTTGAATGGCAAATGGTTTAAAGACACCACTTAAAAGTCACAGAGTGGCAAGTTGGATTACAAAAACAAAAAAAAAAAACCCAAAAAACAAAACCCATCTGTCTGCTGTCTTCAAGAGACCCATTTCACATGTAACAACACCAATACATTCAAAGTAAAGGGTTGAAGAAAGATCTATCACACAAACTAAACACAAAAAAGAGCTGGGGGTCACTATTCCTAAAACAGAAAAAACAGGCTTTAAGCCAACAATAGTAAAAAAGGACAAAAAAGGGCATTACATAATGATAAGGAGTTCAATTCAACAAGAAGCCTTAACTATCCTAAATATATATGCACCCAACATTGGCTCACCCAGGTTAATAAAACAGACACTTCTAGACCTGTGAAAACACTTAGCCACACAACATTAGTTAGGAGACTTCAACGCCTACTGATAACTTTACACAGATCGTTAAGGCAGAAAACTAAAAAAGAAATTAACTTTGGACTACCAATTGTACCTAATAGAAACCTAAAGAACACTCCACCCATCAACCACAGAATATACATTCTTCTCGTTTGCATACCAAACATATTTCAAGATCAACCACATGTTCCACCATGAAGCAGGACTCAATAAATTAAAAAAAAATTGAAATCATACCAATCATTCTTTTGGACCACAGTTGAATAAAAATAGAAACCAATACCAAGAAGATCTCTAAAAACCACACAATTACGTGGAAATTAAACAACTTGCTCCTGAATGACTTTTGGATAAACAATAAAATTAAGGCAGAAATAAAAAAATTCTTTGAGGAAGTTGGTTCTAAGATGACCGAATAGGAACAGCTCCACTCTGCAGCTCCCAGCGTGACTGATGCAGCAGATAGGTGAATTCTGCATTTCCAACTGAGGTACCTGGTTCATCTCACTGGGACTTGTCAGACAGTGAGTGCAGCCCACAGAGGGTGAGCCGAAACAGGGTTGGACATCACCTCACCCGGGAAGCACAAGGGGTTGGGGGATTTCCCTTTCCTAGCCAAGGGAAGCTGTGACAGACTGTACTGGGAAAATCGGGACACTGCCACCTAAATACTGCTTGCACTTTTCCAGTGGTTTTGGCAAATGGCACACCAGGAGATTATATCCCGCGCCTGGCTCAGCGGGTCCCATGCCCACGGAGACTTGCTCACTGCTAGCGCAGCAGTCCAAGATTGAACTGTGAGGCAGTATGCCTGGCTTGGGGAGGGGCATCCACCATTGCTAAGGATTGAGTAGGTAAACAAAGCAGGTGGGAAGCTTGAACTGGGTGGAACCCACTGCAGCTCAAGGAGGACCACCTGCCTCTGTAGACTTGACCTCTGGGGGCAGGGCATAGCTGAATAAAAGGCAGCAGAAACTTCTGCAGACTTAAATGTCCCTATCTGATAGCTCTGAAGACAGCAGTGGTTCTCCCAGAACAGTGTTTGAGCTCTGAGAATGAACAGACTGCCTCCTCAAGTGGGTCCCTGACCCCTGTGTAGCCTAACTTGGAGACACCTCCCAGTAGGGGCGAACTGACACCTCATACAGCTGGGTGACCCTCTGAGATGAAGCTTCCAGAGGAAGGATGAGGCAGCAATATTTGCTGTTCTGCAATATTTGCTGTTCTGCAGCCTCTACTGGTGATACCCAGGCAAACAAGGTCTGGAGTGGACCTCCAGCAAACTCCAACAGACCTGCAGCTGAGGGACCTGACAGGAGGAAAACTAACAAACAGAAAGGCATAGCATCGATATCAACAAAAAGGACATCCACACCAAAACCCTATCTGTAGGTCACCATCATCAAAGACCAAAGGTAGCTAAAACCACAAAGATGAGGAGAAACCAGAGCAGAAAAGCTGAAAATTCTAAAAACCAGAGCACGCCTTCTCCTCCAAAGGATTGCAGCTCCTCACCAGCAACGGAACAAAGCTGGACGGAAAATGACTTTGATGAATTGACAGAAGTAGGCTTCAGAACGTTGGTAATAACAAAGTTCTCCGAAGTAAAGGAAGATGTTCACACCCATCACAAGGAAGCTAAAAACCTTAAAAAAAGATTAGATGAATGGCTAACTAGAATAAACAGTGTAGAGAAGACCTTAAATGACCTGATGGAGCTGAAAACCATGACGCGAGAACCACGTGACACATGCACAAGCTTCAGCAGCCAAGTCTATCAAGTGGAAGAAAGGGTATCAGTGATTGAAGATCAAATGAATAAGAGAAGTTTAGAGAAAAAAAGAGTAAAAAGAAATGAACAAAGCCTCCAAGAAATATGGGACTATGTGAAAAAACAAAATCTACGTTTGATTGGTGTACCTGAAAGTGAAAGGGAGAATGGAACCAAGTTAGTGAAAACACTTCAGGATTATTATCCAGGAAAACTTCCCCAACTAGCAAGGAAGGCCAACATTCAAATTCAGGAAATACAGAGAACACCACAAAGATACTCCTTGAGAAGAGGAACCCCAAGAAACATAATTGTCAGATTCACCAAGGTTGAAATGAAGGAAAAAATGTTAAGGGCAGCCAGAGAGAAAGGTCAGGTTACCCACAAAGGGAAGCCCATCAGACTAGCAGCAGATTGCTTGGCAGAAACTCTATAAGCCAGAAGAGAGTGGGGGCCAATATTCAACATTCTTAAAGAAAAGAATTTTCAACCCAGAATTTCACATCCAGCCAAACTAAGCTTCATAAGCGAAGGACAGATAAAATCCTTTACGGATAAGCAAATGCTGACAGATTTTGTCACCACCAGGCCTGCCTTACAAGAGCTCCTGGAGGAAGCACTAAACAGGGAAAGGAACAACTGGTACCAGCCACTACAAAAACATGCCAAATTGTAAAGACCATCAATGCTAGGAAGAAACTGCATCAACTAATGGGCAAATAATCAGCTAACGTCATAATGACAGGATAATATTCACACATAACAAAATTAACCTTAAATGTAAATGGGTTAAGTGCCCCAGTTAAAAGACACAGATTGACAAACTGGATAAAGAGTCAAGACCCATCAGTGTGCTGTATTCAGGAGACCCATCTCACATGCAGAGATGCACATAGGCTCAAAATAAAGGGGTGAAGGAAGATCTACCAAGCAAATGGAAAACAAAAAAAAAGCAGGGGTTGCAATCCTAGTCTCGGATAAAACAGACTTTAAACTAACAAAGATCAAAAGAGACAAAGAAGGGCATTACATAATGGTAAAGGGATCAATTCAACAAGAAAAGCTAACTATCCTAAATATATATGCACCCAATACAGGAGCACCCAGATTCATAAAACAAGTCCTTAGAGATCTACAAAGAGACTTAGACTCCCACACAATAATAATAGGAAAAGTTAACATCCCACTGTCAATATTAGACACATCAGTGAGACAGAAGGTTAATAAGGATATCCAGGACTTGAACTCAGCTCTGAACCAAGCAGACTTAACAGACATCTACAGAACTCTCCACCCCATATTAACAGAATATACATTCTTCTCAGCACAACATCGCACTTATTCCAAAATTGACCACATAGTTGCAAGTAAAGCACTCCTCAGCAAACGTAAAAGAACAGAAATCACAACGAACTATCTCTCAGACCACAGTGCAATCAAATTAGAATGCAGGGTTAAGAAACTCACTCAGAACCGCATAACTACATGGAAACTGAACAACCTGCTCCTGAATGACTACTGGGTAAATAACGAAATGAAGGCAGAAATACCAATGGTCTTTGAAACCAATGAGAACAAAGACACAACATACCAGAATCTGTGGGACATATTTAAAGCAGCGTGTAGAGGGAAATTTATAGGACTAAATGCTCACAAGAGAAAGCAGGAAAGATATAAAACTGATACCCTAACATCACAATTAAAAGAACTAGAGAGGCAAGAGCAAACACATTCAAAAGCTAGCACAAGGGAAGAAATAACTAAGATCAGAGCAAAACTGAAGGAGATAGAGACACAAAAAACCCTTCAAAAAAATCAATGAATCCAGGAGCTGGTTTTTTGAAAAGATCAACAAAATTGATAGACCACTAGCAAGACTAATAATGAAGAAAAGAGAGAAGAATCAAATAGACGCAATAAAAAATGATCAAGGGGTTATCACCACCTCTCCCACAGAAATACAAATTACCATCAGAAAATACTATAAAACACCTCTATACAAATAAACTAGAAGATCTAGAAGAAATGGATAAATTCCTGGACACATACACCCTCCAAGACTAAACAGGAAGATGTCGAATTCCTGAATAGACCAATAACAGGCACTGAAATTGAGGCAATAATTAACAGCTTACCAACCAAAAAAGTTCAGGACCAGATGGATTCACAGCCGAATTCTCAAGAGGTACAAAGAGGAGCTGGTACCATTCTTTCTGAAACTATTCCAATCAACAGAAAAAGAGGGAATCCTCCCTAACTCATTTTATGAGGCCAGCATCATACTGATACCAAAGCCTGGCAGAGACACAACAACAACCAAAAAGAGAATTTTAGACCAATATCCCAGATGAACATCAATGAGAAAATCCTCAATAAAATACTGGCAAACCGAATCCAGCAGCACATCAAAAAGCTTATCCACCATGATCAAGTGGGCTTCATCCCTGGGATGCAAGGCTGGTTCAACATACACCAATCAATAAACATAATCCATCATATAAACAGAATCAAAGACAAAAACCATATGATTATCTCAATAGATGCAGGAAATGCCTTCGACAAAATTCAACAGCCCTTTATGCTAAAAACTCTCTATAAACTAGGTATTGATGGACCTTATCTTAAAATAATTAAAGCTATTTATGACAAACCCACAGCCAGTATCGCACTGATTGGGCAAAAACTGGAAGCATTCCCTTTGAAAACTGGCACAAGACAGGGATGCCCTCTCTCACCACTCCTATTCAACACAGTGTTGGAAGTTCTGACCAGGGCAATCAGGCAGGAGAAAGAAATAAAGGGTATTCAGTTAGTAAAAGAGGAAGTCAAATTGTCCCTGTTTGCAGATGACATGATTGTATATTTAGAAAACCCCATCGTCTCAGCCCAAAATCTCCTTAAGCTAATAAGCAACTTCAGCAAAGTCTCAGGATACAAAATCAATGTGCAAAAATCACAAGCATTCTTATACACCAGTAACAGACAAACAGAGAGCCAAATTATGAGTGAACTCCCATTCACAACAGCTTCAAAGAGAATAAAATACCTAGGAATCCAACTTACAAGGGATGTAAAGGACCTCTTCAAGGAGAACTACAAACCACTGCCCAGTGAAATAAAAGAGGACACAAACAAATGGAAGAACATACCATGCTCATGGATAGGAAGAATCAATATCGTGAAAATGGCCATACTGCCCAAGGTAATTTATAGATTCAATGCCATCTCCATCAAGCTACCAATGACTTTCTTCACAGAATTGGAAAAAGCTGCTTTAAAGTTCATATGGAACCAAAAAAGACCCCGCATTGCCAAGACAATCCTAAGCCAAAAGAACAAAGCTGGAGGCATCACGCTACCTGACTTCAAACTATACTACAAGGCTACAGTAACCAAAACAGCATGGTACTGGTACCAAAACAAAGATATAGACCAATGGAACAGAACAGAGCCCTCAGAAATCATACCACACACCTACAACCATCTGATCTTTGACAAACCTGACAAAAACAAGAAATGGGGAAAGGATTCCCTATTTAATAAATGGTGCTGGGTAAATTGGCTAGCCATAAGTAGAAAGCTGAAACTGGATTCTTTCCTTACTCCTAATACGAAAATTAATTCAAGATGGATTAGAGACTTAAATATTAGACTTAAAACCATAAAAACCCTAGAAGAAAACCTAGGTAATACCATTCAGGACTTAGGCATGGGCAAGAACTTCATGTCTAAAACACCAAAAGCAACAGCAACAAAGCCAAAATTGACAAATGGAATCTAATTAAACTAAAGAGCTTCTGCACAGCAAAAGAAACTACCATCAGAGTGAACAGGCAACCTACAGAATGGGAGAAAATTTTTGCAATCTACTCATCTGACAAAGGGCTAATATCCAGAACCTACAAAGAACTTAAACAAATTTACAAGAAAAAAACAAACAACCCCATCAAAAAGTGGGCAAAGGATATGAACAGACACTTCTCAAAAGAAGACATTCATACAGCCAACAGACACATGAAAAAATGCTCATCATCACTGGCCATCAGAGAAATGCAAATCAAAACCACAATGAGATACCATCTCACACCAGTTAGAATGGCAATCATTAAAAAATCAGGAAACAACAGGTGCTGGAGAGGATGTGGAGAAATAAGAACACTTTTACACTGTTGGTGGGACTGTAAACTAGTTCAACCATTGTGGAAAACAGTGTGGCGATTCCTCAGGGATCTAGAACTAGAAATACCATTTGACCCAGGCATCCCATTACTGGGTATATACCCAAAGGATTATAAACCATGCTGCTATAAAGACACATGCACACGTATGTTTATTGCAGTACTATTCACAATAGCAAAGACTTGGAATCAACCCAAATGTCCATCAGTGACAGACTGGATTAGGAAAACGTGGCACATATACACCATGGAATACTATGCAGCCATAAAAAAGGGATGAGTTCATGTCCTCTGTAGGGACATGGATGCAGCTGGAAACCATCATTCTCAGCAAACTATCGCAAGAACAAAAAACCAAACACCACATGTTCTCACTCATAGGTGGAAATTGAACAATGAGATCACTTGTACACAGGAAGGGGAACATCACACACCAGGGCCTATTGTGGGGAGGGGGGAGGGAGGAGGGATAGCATTAGGAGATATACCTAATGTAAATGATGAGTTAATGGGTGCAGCACTCCAACATGGCACATGTATACATATGTAACAAACCTGCACGCTGTGCACATGTACCCTAGAACTTAAAGTATAATAATAATTTAAAAAATCCTCAACAAAATACTAACCAATTGAATCCAAAAGCATATCAAAAAGATATGATAGCAGGATCAAGTGGGATTTGTCCCAGAAATGCAAAGGTAGTTCAACATACACAAATCCACAAAGAGGACACATCACATCAACCGAATGAAGGACAAAAACCACATCATCATTTCAAGAGATCTAGAAAAAGCATTTGATAAAATTCAAAGTCTCTTCATGATAAAAACTCTCAACAAACTAGGCATTGAAGGAGCATATTAATACCTCAACATAATAAAGGCTACATATGACAAACTCACAGTTAACATCATACTATCATAGCTTTCAGCTTTTCCTCTAGGAACTGGAACAAGGCAAGGATGTCTATTTTCACCACTCATATTCAACACAGTACTGGAAATCGTAGCCAGAGCAATCAGGCAATAGAAACAAGTAAAAGACATCCAAATTGGAAAAGAGGAAGTAGAACTGTCCCTCTTTGCAGATGACGTGATCTTGTATCTAGAAAAACCTAAAGACTCCACAAAAAACTCCTACATCTGATAAATAAGTTCAGTAAAGTTGTAGGATACAGCTGGGTGTGGTGGTTCATGCCTGTAATCCCAGCACTTTGGGAGTCTGAGGCAGGAAGATCACCTAAGGTCAGAGTTCAAGACCAGCCTGACCAATACAGTGAAACCCCATCTTAACTAAAGACATAAAAATTAGCCAGGCATGGTAGCATGCGTTTGTAGTCCCAGCTACTCAGGAGGCTGAGACAGGAGAAGCACTTGAACCCAGGAGGCGGAGGCTGCAGTGAACCAAGACTGCTCCACTGCACTCCAGCCTGGGCTACAGAGCAAGACTCTGTCTCAAAAAACAAAAAAAGAAAAAAGAAAAAAGTTGTAGTATGCAAAATCAACATACAAAAATCAGTCGCATTTCTATACACCAATAATAAACTAGCTGAGAAAGAAATCAAGAAGGAAATCCCACTTATAAGAGCTAAAAGAAAATAAAGGCCGGGCGCGGTGGCTCAAGCCTGTAATCCCAGCACTTTGGGAGGCCGAGACGGGCGGATCACGAGGTCAGGAGATCGAGACCATCCTGGCTAACACGGTGAAACCCCGTCTCTACTAAAAAATACAAAAAACTAGCCGGGCGAGGTGGCGGGCGCCTGTAGTCCCAGCTACTGGGGAGGCTGAGGCAGGAGAATGGCGTAAACCCGGGAAGCGGAGCTTGCAGTGAGCTGAGATCCGGCCACTGTACTCCAGCCTGGGCGACAGAGCAAGACTCCGTCTCAAAAAAAAAAAAAAAAAAAAAAAAAGAAAATAAAATACCTAGGAAATAAATTTAACCAAGTAGGTGAAAACCTCTACAAGGAAAACTACAGAACATTGATGAAAGAAATTGAAAAAGACTTAAAGAAATGGAAAGACAATCCATGCTCATGGATCAGAAAAAATTAATACTGTTAAAATGACCATACAACCTAAAGCAATCTACAGATTCAATAAAATCTCTATCAAAATATCAACGTCATTTTTCACAGAAGTAGAAAAAATAATCCTAAAATTCATATAGAACCAAAAAAAATAGCTCAAATAGCCAAAGCAATCCTAAGTAAAAAGAAAGCTGGAGACATTATACTATCTGACTTCAACATATATTACAATGCTCTAGTGACCAAAATAGCATGGTATTGGTATAAAAACAGGTATAACATGAAACAGAATAGAAAACTCAGAAATAGATCCATACATTTACAGCCAATTGATTTTCAACAAAGGTGTCAGGGACATTCATTGGGGAAAGGATATCTTCTTCAATAAATGGTGCTGGGAAAATTGGATGTCCATATGCAAAAGAACATGACTAACCTCCTACCTTTCACTATATACAAAAATCAACTCAAGATGGATTAAAGACTTAAACACAAGGCCTGAAACCATAAAACTACTAGAAAAAAACAGGGGAAGCACTTAAGGACACTGGTCTAGGAAAAGATTTTATGGCTAAGACTTCAAAAGCACAGGCAACAAAAACAAAAGTAGACAAACTGAACTATATTAAACTAAAAAGCTTCTGCACATCAGAGGAAACAACACAGTGAAGAGGCAACCTGTTGAATGGGAGAAAATACTTGCAAACTATTCATCCAACAAGGAATTAACATCCAGAATATATAAGGAACTCAAACACCTCAACAGTAAAAAATAATAATTCCATTTAAAAGTGGGCAAAGGGTCAGGCATGATGACTCTTTGGGAAGCTGATGCAGGTGGACTGCTTGAGCCCAGGAGTTTGAGACCAGCCTGGGCAACATAGCAAAACTCCATCTCTACCAAAAAAAAAAAAAATTAGGCTGGGTCTGGTGGTTCATGCCTGTAATCTCAGCACTTGGGGAGGCCAAGATGGTATGATCGCTTGAGCCCAAGAGTTCAAGACCAGCCTGGGCAACATAGTGAGACCTCATCTCTACAAAAAATCAAAAAATGAGGTGGATCACTTGAGCCGAGGAGGTTGAGGCTACAATGAGCAGTGATTGTACCACTACACTCCCGTCCCCTGTCTCAAACACACACACACACACACACACACACAAATAAATAAAAACTTGGCTGGGCATAGTGACACATGCCTGTGGTCTCAACTACTCTGGAGTTGAGGCAGGAGAATCATCTGAGCCCAGGAAGCGGAGGCTGCAATGACTTGTGATTGCACCACTGCACTCCAGCCTGGGCAACAGAGCAAAACCCTGACTCCACTATTTATGTAAAATAGTGGGCAAAGGACATAAATAGATATTTCTCCAAAGAAGACATACAGGTATATGAAAACATGCTCAATGTCATTAATCATAAGGGAAATGCACAATAAGGTATCATCTTCACCCATTGAGAATGGCTATGATTAAAAAGATAAAATAATAATGGATGTGGGTAAGGATGCAGAGAAAAGGGAACTCTTATGCACTGTTGGGTGGGAATGTAAATTAGTACAGTCACTGTGGAAAACAGTATGGAGATTTCTCAGGAAAATGAAAATAGAACTACCATACATTCCAGCAATGCCACTACTGGGTGTTTATCCAAAGGAAAGAAAACGAGTATATCAGAGGGATACCTGTGCTTCCATGTTTACCGCAGCACTATTCACAATAGCAAAAATATAGAATCAACTTAATGTCCATCAACAGACAAATAAATAAAGAAAATGTGGGCTGGGTGTGGTGGCTCACCCCTGTAATCCCAGCACTTTGGGTACTCAGGAGGCTGAGGCAGAGAATTGCTTGAACCTGGGAGGCAAAGGTTGCAGTGAGCCGAGATCGCACCACTGCACTCCAGCCTGGCCAACAGAGTGAGTGAGACTCTGTCTTTAAAATAAAAAAAAAAAAAAAGGAAAACAAAATGTGGTGTGTGTACACACACACACACACACACACACAACCAAGTACTATTCAGCCATAAAAAAGAATGCAATCACGTCATTTGCAGCAACATGGATGGAACACTGTTACGTGAAGTAAGCCTGGCACAGACAGACAAATATTGCATGTTATCACATATGTAGGAGCTGAAAAGGTTGATGATGGATACACAGATACCAGAGGCTGGGAAGGGTGTGTGGGTTGGTATGGAAGAGTGGTTGGTTAATGCAGTTAGATAGAAGGAATAAGTTCTAATGTTCTATAGCAGAGTAGGATGCCTACAGTTAACAATGTATTGTGTATTTCAAAATAGCTATAAGAGAAGACTTGAAATGTTCCCAACATACAGAAATGACAAACACTTAAAGTGACAGATACATTAAATACCTTGACTGATCATTACACATTCTGTGCATGTAACAACATACCATGTGTACCCCATAAATACGTACAAATATTTGTTGTGTACCAATTAAAAATAAACAAAATTAAAAAAATAAAAATACGGTATCTCTACACAATGGAATATTATTCAGCATTAATACACTGCAAGTTGGATGAATCTTGAAAACATGCTACATGAAAGAAACAATGCATAAAAGATCACAAATCGGGCTGAGCACGGTGGCTCACGCCTGTAATCTCAGCACTTTGGGAGACTGAGGCAGGCGCATTGCTTGAGCTCAGGAGTTCCAGACCAGCCTGGGTAACTTGATGAAACTCGTCTCTACAAAAAATAATTAGGTAGGCGTGGCGGTGCACGCCTGTGGTCCCAGCTACTGGCTACTTACGAGGCTGATATAAGAGGATCACTTGAGCCTTTCCTGCTTGCTTCGCTGAAGGCATCAGGCAGTTTCATGGCTGGGAAAAACTTCTTGAAGCAGGTCCTAGTAGGACTGGGTGTCCACATCCAGGATATGGCTCCTGTAGAGAGTTTGGAATACTTACCCCTCAATCTTGGGGGAGGAGCAGGGGCTGGCGCCATGAGGACTTACTGTCCTTCTGACCAGTCCTGATGTTTCCAAGGTATTGGGGTTTTCAGGACAGGATAAGACTGTTCTAAGGCCACAGTGTGGCAACTGCAGTGTGGCAACTGCAGCAAGTCACAGGACAAATCCTCAACTCTGGCACTGTCTAAAGCACCTTTCTTGACCGGGTGCAGTGTCTCATGCCTGTAATCCCAGCACTTTGGGTGGCTACGGTGGGTGAATTACTGGAGGTTAGGAGTTCAAAACTAGCCTGGCCAACATGGGAAACCCTGTCTCTACTAAAAATACAAAAATTAGCTGGGTGTGTTGGCACGTGCTTGTAATCCTAGCTACTTGGGAGGTTGATGCAGGAGAATCGCTTGAAACTGGGAGGTAGAGGTTGTAGTGAGCCGAGACTGCACCAGTACACTCCAGCCTAGGCGACAGAGCAAGACTCCATCTCAAAAATAATAATAACAATAGTAATTTTAAAAATAAATAAATAAAAATAAAGTACCTTTCTTGCCCATTCCATGTCTCACCACAACTCTATTAGGCAAGTATTAATGGCTCTCCATGGCTGTAATAGAGAAAATCTGGGCCTTAGATTCCACCCCTCGCCCAAGTGCCTAGTGGAGGTTCAATAAACAGCAGTCGGTATTATTACTATCTTATTACTACTCTCTCTGTGAAATTCCAGCAAGGAAGGGTTCCGCATCTTGTTGGGGACCAGTTCCTGAGCAGGGCTTTGAGCACCCACTTGAGGCAGTGGCGCAAGGGCCCGCGGGGGCTCTGAGGCTCTTCCCGGGTCTTGTGGGCCCTCACAAAAATGGCAGGGCATTGGAGCAAGCTCCTCAGGCTGTGCAGGCTGAAAGGTCCCTCAGGCATCCAGAAAGCTCACCTGACCCTCACCAGTGAGGTTGGACCCCAACTCATATCCTGGGGAAACCATGGAGGTGGAATTCAGTTTCAACCAGTGAAGTCAACCAAAATGACCATGCTGAAGCCTGAGCAGGGCTCCCGCCAGGCCCTGCTCTTGGTGCCAGGCTCACTGGGCAGCGCCTCCTCCCAGAAGTCTCTCTTGTGATTTCTTCATTCTGCTAAATGGTTAGTGAGCATCAAGCACGTGCTGAACTGGGGACAGGTAGTGAGCTGATATACAGGGACTCTGACCTGCCAAGAACACAGATAAGCCAGTGAAAGTCACTATACAGTGTGAAAACTGCTGGAATGAAGAAAGGAAATGACAAGGAAAATCTCTTAGAGGGACACCTCTTTCAAAATAAAAGGGAGGGGCAGGGCAGAGTGTCTCACACCTGTATTCCAGCAGTGGCGGGCAGATTACTTGAGGTCAGGAGTTCGAAACCAGCCTAGCCAACATGGTGAAACACCATCGCTACTAAAAATACAAAAATTGGGCATGGTGGCATGTGCCTGTAGTACCAGCTACTCAGAAGAGTGATGCAGGAGAATCGCTTGAACCCAGAGGCAGAGGTTGCAGTGAGCAGAGATCACGCTATTGTACTTCAGCCTGGGTGACAAGAGCGAAACTCCATCTCAGATAAAAAGTTTTTTAAAAAACTAGTTTTAAAACATAAATCATTTTTATTGAAGTGTATTATATCATGCGCATAGTATTTAATCATTAAATTTGACTTTTATAAAAAAAAGTATCACACTTAGATAAGCATATATAAGTAGAACATACATGGAGCTTATATTGCTGTGGGAATCAGGAGGATGAGAGACCTCAGGGAAAAGCAAAAGGATCTTTATTGAGTGCACTCAGACCCAGTAGATTAATATCCAAAAACTGAGCCTAAAACAAAGACAGGTCTTGGCTTTTATATACACTTCAAAAAGGGGATGTGCTAGCTTGAACCAGGCTTACAGTGGCGTGAAAGCAAGGATAGAGAGGCAGAACAACAGCAGTTAATCAAATTGTGACAGGTGAATCACTTAGGATTACACATGACCATTGCCAACCAATCCACATGGTCATTACCTAGGTTTTGCTCAAGAGCCTTGCACTGATTTCTCTCATAACCTTCGCTGTGATGCTCAGATGGCTGTAGTTCAGGCCTGCTCAGGCTTCTCATGACCTTCACTCCCCTGATTAGATAAAACAATACTTGAAGTCACTAGTTGCAGAGAACAGGAATCTATAAACTCATACCATAAGAGAAAGGAAAATTTGTTTTTCTTCTCCCTATGTTAAGGGAGTGCTAGGTGTGTCCTGGCTTCTTAGATAGTATTATCAAGACTTTTCCTGGGTCTAGGCTGTGCCTGTTGCTGCCTCTGGGATAAGTCAGCCTAATACAGGAAAGCTTATTTCTTTTTCTTTTTAATTTTATTTTTCTTTCTTTAATTTCTCACCTCAATATAGTAATTATATTTCTTTTTCTCTTTTTTCTTACACATTCTTAAATACAAGTCCTTTGTTTCTATAGGAGATATTCTCAAAGTGGGATGTGCATCTACATTATGAAGCATAACAATTAAATAACATCCATACACCCATCACCTCATGCATAATGAAATATTTCTAGTCCTGTCGAAGCTACGGGACTGCTGGAATTTCTTCTCTGATTCGGTCCCCTTGCTTCACCACAGAGGTGACCACTCTTCTGAAGGTTATATTCATAACCCCTGTGCTTTTCTTTATAGTTTACATATATATCTATGTATAGAGAGGGGAGGTGTAGGTATAAATATACATATATCTAAAAATATATTATTTTGTCATATTTATTTTTAAGCTTTATAAAAATGGGTATCATGCTGAAGTAGTATTTACCTTGAAGCACACTGTGATCAAAACAAAAAACAAAAAAACACCATCACGCCCAGTGGTATAAGCATGGCTCACACAACTCATTCTGAAATTTTGGGAGGCTGTGGCAGGAGGAGTTCAAGACCAGCTCTATAAGAAATGGGACCAGCAGTTCAAGACAAGCTCTACAAAAAATGATACCCAGTCCCTACAAAAAAATTTAAAAATTAGCCAGACACGGTAGCATGTGCCTGCAGTCCCAGCTACTCAGGAGGCTAGGGCAGGATAATTGTGTGAGTACAGGAATTCAAGGCTGCAGTGAGTTGTGATCAGACTACTTCACTCCAATCTAAGTGACAGAACGAGACCCTATCTTAAAAAACAGAACCAAGGGAGAGAGGCAAAGATGGCTGATTCAGAGCTGCTGCGGTCCATGGCTCTCATGGAAAAGAATGAAAACAGTGAGTGAATTCAGCACCTTCAACTGAAATATCCGGGTTCTCACATTGAGACTGACTAGGGAGATGGCTTGACCCACAGAGAATGAAGAAAAGCAGGGTGGGGCGATGGCCCACCTGGGAGCAGCATAGAGTCAAAGGAATCCTGTCATGGTTAATACTGACTGTCTACTTTATTGGATTGAGGGATACAAAGTATTAATCCTGGATGTGTCTGTGTGCATGTTGCCAAAAGAGATTAACATTTGAGTCAGTGGGCTGGGGAAGTCAGATCCACCCTTAATCTTGTGGGCACAATCTAATCAGCTTCCAGTGAATATAAAGCAGGCAGAAAAACATGAAAAAGACGAGACTAGCCTAGCCTCCCAGCCTACATCTTTCTCCCGTGCTGGATGCTTCCTGCCCTTGAATGTTAGACTCCAAGTTCTTCAGTTTTGAGACTTGGACTGGCTCTCCTTGCTCCTCAGCTTGCAGACAGCCTATTATGGGACCTTGTGATTGTGTAAGTTAATACACTCATATATATATATATATTATATATGTATATGTATATATATATGTATATTTATTTATATATTTGTATTTCCTATTCTGTCCCTCTAAGAGAACCCTAATACAGATTAGATTCTGGTACTGGGAGTATGGTTCTAGAGGAACAGAATATAAAGGATGGAGTTCTTCTGTTGGTTTGGGGGTCTCCGGGGTTGGCTGACTAATATGATTAGACCCAAAAATGCTAAGGTCTCTACTTCTAATAGTATGGAGAACACTGATAGTTTTTGGCAGAAACTGTTTACAGAGTTATACAAAATAAATGCATTTGATTCTCCTGATTCACCACCCGTGAGAGGCAAGGAGTTTAGTGACTCTATACATATCTTTGACCATATGTGGAGAATCAATGAACATAATGAAGCTGGTTGGTTGCTCCTCAGTTCAGTGGACAAAGTGATAAAAGAAAATGATGAACTCAAGGATTCTGTCTCCCAGGTTCAGAAGCAGATACAGAGCCTCAAATCTGCTAAGACTGCCCTGAATGAGAGTCTTATCTCCTGTAGAGAAAGAGCTGAAATTGTGGAAAAACAGACCCAAGCTCTTACAGGAGTGGCTAACCAGCAATGAAAGATGCATGCACAGCCTCACCAGGTGTCTACTGTTAAAGTGAGGGCATTGATTGGAAAAGAATGGGACCCAGCAACTTGGAATTGGGACATGTGGGAGGACCCTGATGAAGCTGGGGACACTGAGTTTATAAACTCTGATAAACCTTTTTTGCCAGAAGGAACAGCTTCCCCATCCCCAGTAGTGGCAACAAAGCCTCCCTGACCTATGCTGCTATCAGCCATTCCACCTTTGTCTGAGGAGAAAAACCCTATGCTGCCTGCAGCAACACTGATGGCCTCCCCTAAGCCAGTTGTCAGGCAAGATAATGTTGAGTCTCCTCAGAGGCCACCCTCAACACCTCTGTTTGCATCTAAATCTATAACTAAAGTCCTGGTGGGCCCCTAAGGATGAGGTTGAGAGTAAGACCCATGAGGAGGTGTGCTATACTTGAACTGCTTGAGTTCTCTAATTTATATAAACAGCAATCTGGAGAACAGGCATGGGAATGGATATTAAGGGTATGGGATAATGGTGGAAGGAACATAGAGTTGTATCTGTAGCAGGATGAGCCATGGACAAAACCCCTCAGGCACCAGGTTGAGGAAGGAAGTAGATTTATTTGGCCAGGAGCGTCGGCAGACTGGCCTCTCAAAAACCAAGCTCCCCAAGAGAGAAATTCCTGCCCCTTTTAAGGGCTTACAATTCTGAGGCGGTCTACCTGAAAGGGTTGTGATCAATTGAGCAAGCATGGGGTACAGGCTGGGGCTGCATGCATCGGTAATTAAGACAAAACAGAACAGAAAGTTTCACAATGCTTCCTCATACAATGTCTAGAATCTATAGATAATACAAGCAGTTAGGTCTGGGGTTGATATTTAACTATCAGACCAGGTCTGGTGTACAGGGCCAGGCTGCCTGACTATTGATCTCATTTTTGCCTTTCTTTAACTTTTATTTCCTCTTTCTTTTTCTGAGGTATGAGAAAATAAGAGGTGGTCTCCTTCCTCATTCCTCCCTTTGAGAATCTCACTTATTAGTGGGAGTTCTCACTTTCATCTTCACTACCTAGGTCTTCCTGCAAGACAGACTGATAATGATTCATGTAATACATTTGAGCCTTATCTGTACTTGCTAGTTTCACAGTCCTTGAGGCTCAGCAAGTTCCTCCTTCACCTCCCTAGTGCAGCTGCAAAGTTACAAGGTTTATACAGAAACATGGTTTCCCAAGGATGTGGAACATGTAGTATAGATAAATGTAAAAGACTGATCAACTGCCTTTGTTCTTGCTTCTGTACATATGCTTCCTGCATCATGTAGCTCCCAGCCACTGACTGCTTAAAAGGTGGCTGCTTTCTTTGTCCGGGGCTCAGACTTTCCTGGACACTAGTCCTACTGAGCCAGGTGATCACCTTTTAATAAAGACCTTTCCTGAACTCACTCTGTTCGGTTTCTCCCATCTTTGATTGTCCCACAACAATAATAACTATAAAAGAGAAAGACTTTTTTTACTTGTTGCCCTATCCCAGTGACCTGATGAATATACTGGGAATAGTCCTCCATGCGGGGAAAATCAGTGGAAGTCCTTATTATATAAGACCAAATTTTAAAGAGAGTAAGTCCCATGATAAGTTTCCTCATGCTTTGGCTGTGCGTAGACGAGTCAGCTTCTGGGTGTGACAGGAGCAGGGCTTGTCGTCCTTCTCAGAGTCACTTTGCAGGGATTGTTTGGGCTTGGTCTCACCTCCCAGGTCTCAGAGGCTGCAGGTTTCACGTGGCTGTGGTGGATCCAGGCTGGGATTCCTTCTATCTTTACAGCTGTGGGGGTGATCAAGATGACGGTCTGGGGTCTTTCCACCGTGGTTGCAAGGGGACTACATTCCAATCCTTGATGCACACTTGATCCCCTGGGGAGAAAGGGTGAACTGGGGAGAATAAGCTGTTGCGGCACCTCTCATTTACCCAGGATGAAATTGTTGGAGCAATTTCTCCTCAGGCCTGTAGCTGTCATTGTAACTCAATTTCACCTAGCTCTTGTGGAGTGTTTGGGAGTCCCTGTAGTATGGGAGGGGGTCTATGATACAATATTTTATAAGGGGAATATCCTATTCTTTTAGAAGGGGTACAGCTTATTTCAAACAATACCATTGGGAGAGCCTGTATCTATTTTAATCCTGTTTCCTGACACACTTTCCCTAAGCTATTCTTGATAGTCCAGTTCATTTGCTCCACCTTTCCAGAACTTTGAGGTCAGGAGGCAACATGCAGTTTCCATGTGATCCCTAATACCTTTGCTGTCTTCTGTACCAAGTCAGCCACAAACGCCTGCCCCTTATCTGAGCCAATTCCTAAGGGCAGTCCAAACCTAGGAATAAGATCTCGAAGAAGCATACAGGTTGCTTCACAAGCTTTCTCAGTTCCTGTTGGATAAGCCTCCACTCACCCAGAGTAGATACACACGAGAACTAGTCAATACTTGTTACCTCCACACTTGGACATTTCTGTGAAGTCCACCTGGAGATTTTCAAAGGGAGCTGCTCCATAAACTTGTATGCTGGGCAGAATGGCTGGACCCTGCCTCGCATTGAACTGTCGGCAGGTTACACACCACTGCGCCACTATTTTGGCAAGGGCTGACAAATGGGAGATGTAGAAGTACTGGCCTAACAACTTTTCAAGTGACTCCTGACCTAGACAGGTGGCTTCATGCACAGCCAGTACAACTGCTGCTCCCAGCAGCTGTGGCACAGCTACTTTCCTATCTGGTAACCAGATCCATCCTTCTTCTATCACCTGTCCTCCCTCTGCCTGTAGAAAGTCCTTTTCTTCTTTAGAGTAAGTAGGTACAAGGTCAGGTGCTTGAGGGGGACTGTGACTGATGCCCAGTAGGGGGCAGATGCTGCTCTTTGAGCCTCTGAGTCACCTCGGGAGTTTCCCAAGGCAACTGAAGTGCAAGCTCCCTGGTGTCCTCTGCAGTGCATGACTGCAACCTTTTGAGGTTTCCATACTGCTTCTAATAATTGCAAGATTTCTTGCTGATATTTTATGACCTTTCCCCCAGAGTTCAACAGGCCCTTTTCTTTATATAATGCTCCACGCACTTGGAGGATTAAAAAGGCATACCGGAAGTCAGTGTAAATGTTTACAGCCTTACCTTCACTGAGTTCTAAAGCCTGAATTAAAGCAATGAGCTCGGCTTTCTGGGCTGAGGTACCTTGAGGCAATGAGTTGGCCTGAATGACAGCGTCCAGGGTTACCACTGCCTATCCCACACACCTTTCTCCTTGTGGTTTGACGAAGCTGCTCCCATCCATGTACGGCTCCCAGTCCATTGATGCCCAAGGTTGGCCCCGGAGGTCAAGTCTGCTAGAGTAAACTTGAGTCTAACACCTCTCCACAGTTATGCTCGACAGGGCTCTCTGATACCGGGAGCAAGGTGGCGGGGTTCAGGGTGTTAAAAACTTCAATGGTTATGCAGAGATTTTCACAGAGCAAGCTTTGGTACTTTGTTAGTCTAGCATTCATTAGCCAATGATGTCCCTTGGTATTCATTAAAGTCGCCACAGCATGGGGGGCCTTCATGTTCAGGTTTTGCCCAAGAGTTAGTTTATCTGCTTCTTGTGCTAGCAGGGCAGTTGCTGCTAAGGCCCTCAAACCCGGGGGTCAATCTTTAGAAACCCTGTCTAGTTTAAGTTTAGAGAGGTGGGCCACTGGCCTTGGCCAGGGCCCCACAGTCTTGGTCAAAACCCTAACTGCCATTTTTTTCTCTCTCTGACACATATAGTATAAATGGCTTTGTCAGGTCAGGCAGACCCAGGGCTGGGGTTGACACAAGTTTTTCTTTTAACTCATGAAAAGCCTGTTGCTGTTGGGACCCCCATTCAAAAGGTTCTGTGTCACCCCCCTTTGTAACTTGGTACAGAGGTTTGGCCAGTACTGCAAAATTTGGGATCCATAACCTGCAGAACCCCACAGCTCCTAAGAATTCTCTCACCTGCCTTCTGGTCTTAGGCTCTGGTAGGTTGCAAATGACCTGCTTTCTTTCTGATCCTAGGCTATGCTCCCCGTTGGATAGTAAATCCTAGGTGGCGTACCTGCTGTCTGCAGATGTGAGCTTTCTTCTTGGACACCTTATACTCACAGTCCTCCAGGTGCCAGAGCAGGGCATCTGTTCCTTTGGCGCACCCAGCTGCTGTGGGGTGTCCCAGCAGGAGGTCATCGACATACTGGAGCAACACACAGCCTAGGTCTCTGGTGGGAAACTTTTGCAGGTCTCGAGCCAGGGTCTCCCTGAAGATAGTGAGGGAGTTCCTGAACCCTTGGGAAGCCGGGTCCAAGTGTCCTAAGTGGTGACACCTGACCCCGGATCTTCCCACTGGAAAGCAAACAGTTTCTGGCTCTCAGGAGCTAGTCTGGTGCTAAAGAAAGTGTCCTTCAAGTCCAGGCAGGTGAACCAGCTGTCCTCAGCTGGTAGTAACCCTAACAACATGTATGGGTTAGGTACCGTTGGGTGCAAAGTCACTGTAGCTTGGTTAACCAAGTGCAAGTCCAGTACTGGTCTGTAATCCTTGGTTTCTGGATAGAAAAGAGTCAGCAGGGGCGTGCTGCAGGGAGACTTGACAGGGGGCTATAATTCCATAGGTCTTCAGGCACTGGAGATGGATCTGGATACCTTCAAGAGCTTCTCTGGGTACTGGGTACTGTTTCTGCCTGACCGGCTGGGCCCCAGGCTTAACTTCTATGAGTACGGGGGCTTGGTTGACTGCTAGCCCCGGAGGATTATCTTCCACCCACACCCTTGGCCACTGCTTAGCTGGTACTTCAGGCATGTGCTATTATGCCCTGCTAATTTTTGTATTTGTGGTAGAGACGGGGTTTGACCATGTTGACCAGGCTGGTCTTGAACTCTTTACCTCAAGTGATTGGCCCGCTTTGGCCTCCCAAAGTGCTGGGATTACAAGAGTCAGCCACCATGTCTGGCCCTCTTTTCTTTATGAATTACCCAGTGTCAGGTATTCCTTTACAGCAAGGCAAGAATTAATACAATCCCACAGGACAAAATAAATACCCACAAATCCATATGGACATAAATAAATAATTCAATAAATAAATGTATGAGAGAAGAGATACTTCTTCCTTACAGAATTCCAATGAATCAATGTAGAAAGAATGAGTAAAATAAAAAATCCCCACTAGAACACCACAGTAGTAACTGTTGACAAGATCCACCAATGAATGCGAAAATCAGCAGGCAAAAGTTTGAGAAGAAACAGGATGCTAGCAGTCTCAACGCATCGCTCCCAGATGTTTATCATTTACAAAGGGAGAAAAGTAACTTTACAGCCATGAAACGTGGGAGATTCCACCTTAACCAAGTGATCGTGGTAAATATCACTAATAAGCCATGTTGTCATCCTGTACCCCTGACAGGAAATAACAAGAGCGTTTCACCTTGGGATCTTCTTCCCCAAACCCATCACCGTAGTCTAATCATGAGGAAAACATGGACAAACCCAAACTGAGGATCATTCTACAAAACACCTGGCCAGTACTCATCAAGAGTCCATGAAAGACAAGGAAATACAGAACTGTCACAGATAGGAGGAAACTGAGGGGACATAGAAACAAATGCAACGTGAGACCTTAGATTATATCCGGAATATTCAAAAGGCATGGTAGGGGGTGGGAGGGGATGGTGAAAATCAAAAGGCTATAGTTTAATTCATAGTATCGTATCATAGTCTAATTCATAGTATCGTATCAAAGTTAATTTCCTCATTTTGATTATTGAACTACAGTTATATAAGTTTTTAACATCGGGGAAACAAAGTGGTAGATATATGTGAACTCTGTAGTATTTCTTCAAATTTTCTGCAAGTCTAAAATTATTTCAGAAATAAAATAAATACACACGCATCCACAAAATAGCAACTATGGAGAGGTGATAATGTGTTGATTAGCTTGATTTTGATGGTCATTTCACAATGCATGTGCATATCAACCATCAAATTGTACACCATATATAATTGTTATGTCAATAAATCTGTTAAAATATATAAAAATCAATGAATAAAATAAAAAATAAATTAAAAATAAGAATAAGCTCCATCTGAAGTGCTACTTGCATAGTGCACATGGACCACCACATCCTGCTGCTGCTGGCTGGAGGACTTGAACACCATTCAGAATTTCCCCTAGCCCTATGCAGCTCTTCATCTAAAATCATAACTACAAAATTGCTGGCAAAGTACTCTCCCTGGTCCTCAATTTTCCACACCTATAAAATGAAAGTGTTAGGAAAAAAGATATTATCCTTTCTCAGTTTTTTTTTTTTTTTTTTGAGATGGAGTCTCACTCTGTTGCCCAAGCTAGAGCGCAGTGGCGCGATCTCAGCTCACTGCAAGCTCTGCCTCCCGGGTTCACGCCATTCTCCTGCCTCAGCCTCCTGAGTAGCTGGGACTACAGGTGTCCGCCACCATGCTTGGCTAAGTTTTTGGTAGTTTTTGTAGAGATAGAGTTTCACTGTGTTAGCCAGGATGGTCTTGATCTCCTGACTTCGTGATCTGCCTGCCTCGGCCTCCCAAAGTGCTGGGATTACAGGTGTGAGCCACTGTGCCTGGCCTTTTTCTCAGTTTTGAAATTCTGTGCTTCGTGCTTCATAATTCTCAACTCTTCTTAGCTTGGCCTTCATTGGCAAGTTAAGCTAACAGCTTTGGTGTAGAAGTAACAGAGATTATATATACCAGTTTGGGGCTTAGTATGTCACCACATTAACCAAAGACAGTCAATGTATGTGGCAGAGGTAATTTGGTTCTTAGTTTTCTTTTTTTCTTTTTGAGACACAGTCTCACTCTGCCACCCAGGCTGGAGTGCAGTGGCACGATCTTGGCTTACTGCATCCTCTGCCTCCACTTCAAGTGATTCTCCTGCCTGAGCCTCCCAAGTAGCCGGGATTACAGGCATGCACCACCACGCCTGGCTAATTTTTATATTTTTGGTAGAGACAGAGTTTCACCATGTTAGCCAGGCTGGTCTCGAACTCCTGACCTCAGGTGATCCGCCCGCTCAGCCTCCCAAAGTGCTGAGATGACAGGTGTGAGCCACCGCACCTGGCCAGGTTCTTAGGTTTCAATATCTCAGAAAGCTAATTAACGATCTTAATCTCATTTAAATCTCTTGATTTTATACACAGTAATAACAGTGAACACAGGTGAAATTTAGCCCATCTAACCCAGAAACTTCATTTTAGGACAATATTTCAGATGCCTTTCCCATCTAGGCATTTTTCAGTAGCAGACATGTGGCACACCTGACTCCCTTCGCCTCCCTCTTAGTGAAGGTTTAGGGATTAGACATGTACTCAGAGCCAGAACTCAGTGGCCTAAATCACCAGTCCTTGCACTACTACAAGCTCACCTAGAACATAAAAGATCAATTCTCCTTATGCCCATTGTGATGCTGGAAACATTACTTCTCTCCTCAGTTGCTGTTTTTCACTTAGCATCTCATTTTGAAAATCTTTGTTTCTCTGTGGCCACTGTGACATTTGCTCCACTGAGCTTTCTGGCTTTAATTTTTGCCCCCTCAATCAGTTCCAAATAGCCCTACTGAAGTAGCCCCAGAAACTCGCATTGTGATTCCACTCTTCAATGATTTCTCATCGAAATATTAACGAGCATCCAACATTCCTGCTTTTGTGGTCATCTTGTCAGCACATCTCACTGACCTAAATGAAGAAATTCCTATTCCTTTTACTCCAGATTATCCATATAATTCTTCTTCAAAGCTATTCTTGGGATATACTGAGGAAAGTACTTCACTTTTGGAATCTGCTGATCTAGGGTTTAAGTGCTGACTGCACCATTGAGCAAATTTCAGAAAGGTATTAAATTTCCTGGGCGACAGAGTAAGACTCTGTCCCTTTTGCCTTCTGTCATGATTCTGAGGACTTTCCAGCCATGTGGAACTGTAAGTCCAATTAAACCTCTTTTTGTTCCCAAAAAAAAAGAAAAAGAAGAAAAGAAAAGTAGTTTCATTTTGCCTCCTGAATTCATTTTAGACTCCTTAGTAATTTTTTTTTTTGAGCTGGAGTCTCATTCTGTCACCCAGGCTGGAGTGCAGTGGCATGATCTTGGCTCACTGCAGCCTCCGCCTCCCAGGTTCAAGCCATTCTCCTGCCTCAGCCTCAGCCTCCCGTGTACCTGGGACTATAGGCACGCACCACCATGCCCAGCTAATTTTTGTATTTTTTTTAGTAGAGATGGGGTTTTACCATGTTGGCCAGGATGGTCTTGACTTCCTGACCTCGTGATCCACCTGCCTCAACCTCCCAAAGTGCTGGAATTACAGGTGTGAGCCACTGTGCCCAGCCTAGACTCCTTAGTAATTTCTTACTAAGAATATTAATTCTATTGTATATCTTTATTTCTTTTTGAAAATATAAAGGAATCTAAAACTTAGTTACTTAAACTGTAATTTAAATTATTCACTGTTCCCTCATAATAAAGTAACATAAAATTCAGCTTACTTAAAAAACAAAACACAGAAGCAGATTCATCTTAATAGTAGTTTGTACTTCTTTTTTTTTTGAGATGGAGTCTCGCCCTGTTGCCCATACAAGTAAATCCACCCAAACCTCCTTTTCAACATAAGAAGCTAGGCAAAACTAGTGTAATTTTGGAAGTCTATATTTAAGGAAGCATGTATTATTTAAAATAAATTATAAAGGTAAAAACAAATTTGTTTAAACCAAAAAATGTCAAGTGTTTACTTCTTTTTAAATTGAAATACCATGGGAGACCTACATACCATTCTGAGCTTCTCAACACCTTTTCATTCAGTCACTGACATTAAAATCTGCACCTAGAAAGAAAAAAACTATCACATCACTCATCTGCACAACCTATTAATCAGCAAATAATTATTAAATACTTACTGCATCCCAGGCACTGTTCTTGGCACTGGGGAGTCAGCAGTGAATAAAACCTGTCTTAACAGAAGTTAATGGCAAACTGTTATAGCTATAAATATACCCATAGTTTAACATTTAATTGTTCATCCTGAAACACTTAGATTTTTTAAATTAATTTTAACTACAGTCAACCTTACTAATTTCACAGATATAAATAATGTACATTTCCCTCAACCCCTCTGCCCTTACAGAACCTTCCTCATACACACAACAAAGTCAGAACTAAATCAGACTCCCAATATGCCATTAGTTAGCTTGGGGAGGAGGCTTGGTAACTGGAAGCTGAGTTGAGGCCCATAAGCCTTTCCCAGCCCCAGCTTGCTCTTCAATGTAGCTACCTATTCAGTCTACTGTTCTCTTAGTGGCTCTATCTGTTACCATGCCTTTCCTACCAACAACGAGAAGTATCTTTAAATTCTGTCAAGTTGCCGGGCGCGGTGGCTCAAGCCTGTAATCCCAGCACTTTGGGAGGCCGAGACGGGCGGATCACGAGGTCAGGAGATCGAGACCATCCTGGCTAACATGGTGAAACCCCGTCTCTACTAAAAAATACAAAAAACTAGCGGGCGACGAGGCGGGCGCCTGTAGTCCCAGCTACTCGGGAGGCTGAGACAGGAGAATGGCGTGAACCCGGAGGCGGAGCTTGCAGTGAGCTGAGAGCCGGCCACTGCACTCCAGCCTGGGCGGCAGAGCAAGACTCCGTCTCAAAAAAAAAAAAAAAAAAAAAATTCTGTCAAGTTTTGTCATATCTCCAAGCTACATGGCAGTCGAGAGGCTACAGGTGATAATTATATACTTACAGATAATAGTGTAAATGTATCCATAAACACATTTTTCATCTCTGGGGACACAGAACAATGATTACATTTAAACACAGTACATAGTAAGATAAGTTAAAAATATTGAAAGTACTCTAAATAAAAGCTTGCTAATTCAAGATAACTGCAGGCAAAAGCAATCTGGAAATTTTAAATTAAAAATTTCTTAAAACAAAATTTTCCAATTTACTAATTTATAAAAGAAATACAACTACATGGGCCTTAATAAACATTTTAAATACATTCTCACACACACACTCTATTCTAGAGAAGAACTACTCCATCAAAATCTGAGCTTTGAATAACTTATTATTTTAAATAATCAGTAACTAAAACTAAGCAATCTCTCACACAGAGAGGGGAAAAAGTAATATTCTGAGTTATAAATTTTTTACCCTGTCTCATAAACATAGAAGCATAAAAGTTTAACTTACGTTTTTCCTGGATTTAAATTTATAGATAATTTGCTTTTCAGTGAAATATCCTCAATAGCAATTTTACCAAGGAGGCCTTCTTCTGAAGGCCACCTCTGAAATAATTAGAGAATAAATGTCAATGGCATGATATTAAGATGTTGTTCGCCTGGACGCAGTGGCTCATATCCATAATCCCAGTACTTTGGGAGGCTGAGGCGGGCAGATCACGAGGCCAGGAGTTTGAGACCAGCCTGGCTAACATGGTAAAACCTCGTCTCTACTAAAGATACAAAAAATTAGCTGGGTGTGGTGCCGTGCACCTGTAATCCCAGCTACTCAGGAGGCTAAGGCTGGAGGATCACTTGCACCCAGAAGGCAGAGGTTGCAGTGAGCCAAGATTGCGCCATTGCACTCCAGCCTGGGCGACAGGGCGAGATTCCAAGAAAGGAAAGGAAAGGAAAGGAAAGGAAAGGAGAAGAGAAGAGAAGAGAAGAGAAGAGAAGAAGGAAGGGGGGTAGAGAGAGAGAGAGAGAAAGAGAGAAAGAGACGGACGGAAGGAAGGAAGGAAGGAAGGAAGGAAGGAAGGAGGAAGGAAGGAAGATTATTCAAGAAAAGCATTTAGGGGCCAGGTGCAGTGGCTCATGTCTGTAATGGCAGCATTTTGGGAGGCCAAGGCAGTAGGATCACTTGAGGCCAGGAGTTCAGAGGCCAGTCTTGAAGCAAGAACTCGTCTCTACAAAAAAAAGTTTAATAAATTAGCTCAGTGTGGTGGCACATGCCTGTAGTCTCAGCTACTCAGGAGGCAGAGGCAGAAGGATGGCTTGAGCCCTGGAATTCAAGGCTGCAGTGAACTATGACGGTGCCATTACACTCAAGCCTGGGTGACAGAGCAAGACTCTGCGCCCCCAGCCCCCAATAAAAGAAAAACAGGAAAGGAATTTAGGTAAGAAACTTTTCTATTGCTCTTAAAAGTAATAGGACCTAGAAAGGTAGAGGATGAGGCCAGGCACAACGGCTCACACCTGTAACCCCAACACTTTGGGAGGCCGAGGCAGGCGGATCACTTGAGCCCAGGAGTTCAAGACCAGCCTTTGCAACATGGCAAAGCCCTGTCTCTGAAAAAAAAAAAAAAAGGAAAAATTAGTCAGATGTGGTGGCAGAGTTTCTTTTTTTTTTTTTTTTTTTTTTTTTGAGGTGGAGTCTCGCTCTGTCGCCCGGACTGGAGTGCAGTGGCCGGATCTCAGCTCACTGCAAGCTCCGCCTCCTGGGTTTACGCCATTCTCCTGCCTCAGCCTCCCTAGTAGCTGGGACTACAGGCGCCTGCCACCTCGCCCGGCTAGTTTTTGTATTTTTAGTAGAGACGGGGTTTCAACGTGTTAGCCAGGATGGTCTCGATCTCCTGACCTCGTGATCCGCCCGTCTCGGCCTCCCAAAGTGCTGGGATTACAGGCTTGAGCCACCGCGCCCGGCCCCCAGAGTTTCTTAACTCAGCACTACTGACATTTTGAACCAGATACTTCTCTGGGCATTAGAGGATATTTAGTAGCACCCTGGTTTATATTCGTTACATATCAGTAGCTCATCCCCTATCCAACATTCATGATAACCAAAAATCTCTTCAAACATTGCCTAAAGTTTCCTGGGAAACCAAATATTTCCAGTTAAGAACCACTGCTTTAGAGAATTGTGATAAAATTCTATCATAACATAAAGATAAAATAATAGTACAAGTAGGATTATGTAGTCTACAATTTTCTGGGATTACTCACAACCTCTGTCTTAGTATTTTTCCGATTTTAAAATTCTTGCTCTCACAATTTCTATATATGTCTAGATATCCACACTGCTGTGGTAATTTTCATATATTCGCCTAAAAAATACAACATTAAAAACTCACAATACTCTCAAAACTTTGTGTTTCTTCTGTACCCTGTCATCATTTATCGAAATATACACTTCATATACACTATAAAACCCTTATTGTTAAGATTTCCCATCTCAGCATTCTGGTTAACTTAAAATGAACAGACTTCTGACCAAGAAAGCAAATTAAACTTTCATTTCTCCGTTAGAAAAAAACAAAGCCAGACTAAGTAGAGAGAGCATGTTAAGTGTTTCCATATAGTTTTTTTACTTCTAATAGTAAGTGTATCTGTGGCTTAAATGCTAAAAGACTGATTTAACCAATTTTAAGTGATCTCATATCTGCAAACAATATGAAATGTAATTAAGATGAGAAAAATAGGTATTGGGTTTCTGTAATTAAGTTGAGATTAACATGAACAAAATTCAGCTTTGCTATTTAAGACAGAAATGGATATGTTTATAAAATTATAATTTAATACTTACTATCTAATTTTTGTCCTTCTATAAAAGTTTCTAGAGCAGCAGCAGAGTTTTTTAATGGTATTCACATATCCTGCATGAACATATTTAAAACAAATTAACACACACACAAGATCTGGAAAACAGCCTTCTTTCTAAATAAAAACATCTTAGTATTTTCTATTGTTGAAAGAAAAAATTTATTTTAAGTATATGTTAGTATGCCAAGACACTTTCTAAAATACTATTAACATCTAGTACAATTTCCAGTAAAATTCAATTTTAGAACTTACTTCAGAAGGAATTTCACTTTAATTGTACATACTTGCTTATTCCAAAATATCATTATACAAAGGAATTAAAGCAGTTTCTTACTTAAAGAATAAAGTTACACTTATCAACAGAAACAAGATGGGATATAAAGCTAATAGATATAGAGCTTTCACAGCGTTAAATGTAGCCTATTCAGCTTGATTGAAGAATAGGATGTTCTCTAGTCAGTTAAATAAATTCCAAATGATAAACAAAAAAGGAATGTGAAATCCATCAGTTTCATCTATACCTTGCAGTTATTTCAATCATCACTATTTTAAAATATATTAAGTATAGATCTCCTATCACATACTAGGTTAACAAAATAATAGAACTATAACTTTATATTTAAAGTTAAATCATATCTGCTATAAATACATACATACACCATCAAGCTTACGTTGCCCTCTCTTATCCTCTATCAATAGCACACAACTCTAATAAAATGCAATTAAACATTCTGTTCAAAGCCAGATACAATCTAATAATGGCTATAGCAACTGATCAAGAGTTAACATTAGAGGGATTAAAACTTTTTCACCCTGTGCAGTCACAACATGTAGGTGTGGTAGCTGGAAAAATAATTACGTAAGAGATTACACAACTAGGGAGATCAAGGACAAGTGCAGGAACACAGGAACACTTTTATTTTCTGCCAACTGCCTACAAACTCTAGGGATTTTTCCAGTTTTCTTAAATCGTAAAATTATTTCAATAGCCACATGTGTCACTGACTTTGTTTTAACCTAGTAGCATAATTCTCACAAAGCAATGAATACAGATGCCCCTCAACTCACCTGGGGTTACATTCGATCAACAGAAAGTGTGGCTCAAACTAAGAGAGCAAAGAAGCTATAAGATGCTACTTCAAGGGCCTCACTTTTTGTACCCTGCAGGCTGTTATAAGAAATTTGGGCCGGGTGCGGTGGCTCACGCCTGTAATCCCAGCACTTTGGGAGGCTGAGGCGGGCGGATCACGAGGTCAGGAGATTGAGACCATCCTGGCGAACACGGTGAAACCCCGTCTCTACTAAAAATACAAAAAAAATTAGCCGGGCGCGGTGGCGGGCGCCTGTAGTCCCAGCTTCTAGGAAGGCTGAGGCAGGAGAATGGCGTGAACCCGGGAGGCAGCAGAGCTTGCAGTGAGCGGAGATCGGGCCACTGCACTCCAACCTGGGCGACAGAGCAAGACTCCGTCTCAAAAAAAAAGAAAAAGAAAGAAATTTGGACCTTAGGTGCGATGGAAAGCCATGGAAAGTTCATTGTTGGTAGGAGAGAGACATGGTCCAATTTACTCTTTTTAAATGTCATTCTGGTTGCTGTATGATGAATACATAATAACAAATCAGGACTGGAAACAGAAACTTCTTAGAAAACTTCTACATTAAGTCTAGGCTAGAAAACGATGTTAGCCACAGAGGTGATGAAGAGAAATATAATGAACTGGAATATATTAGAACCAGCAAGACTTGCCAATGCAGGATAAGATAAACTGAAGATCAATCCAGGGTTTTGGGCTTACTTAGATCTATACCTGGCACCCAGTAAGCACTCAATGAAAAGTATTGATTTCTCTCCTTGCAGACATTTTTCTGCCTTTTCCCCAATCTCTAATTTGACCACATCTCCTTTGCCATAAAATATAAAAATGTTTGCCTCTCTAGTCTTAATCTTCTCAAAGCCACTAGTAACCCCTTATCAAATCCAACAAGCTGAAAGGTAAGTTCTTTCAGCTTACCATTCTGTTTGCTTCTTAAAAACTAATGTTTTCTGGGTTGGGCGCGGTGGTTCACACCTGTAATCCCAGCACTTTAGGAGGCCGAGATGGGTGGATCACCTGAGGTCAGAAGTTCAAGACCAGCCTGGCCAACATGGCAAAACCCATCTCTACTAAAAACACAAAAATTAGCCAGGCATGGTGTGCGTGCCTGTAATCCCAGCTACTCAGGAGGCTGAGGCTGGAGAATCGCTTGAACCCAGGAGGCAGAGGTTGCAGTGAGCCGAGACTGTGCCATTGCATTTCAGCCTGGGCGACAAGAGCAAAACTCTGTCTCAAAAAATAAAAAAAATACGGCCGGGCGTGGTGGCTCAAGCCTGTAATCCCAGCACTTTGGGAGGCCGAGATGGGCGGATCACGAGGTCAGGAGATCGAGACCACCCTGGCTAACATGGTGAAACCCCGTCTCTACTAAAAATACAAAAAACTAGCCGGGCGAAGTGGCGGCGCCTGTAGTCCCAGCTACTCGGGAGGCTGAGGCAGGAGAATGGCGTGAACCCGGGAGGCGGAGCTTGCAGTGAGCTGAGATCTGGCCACTGCACTCCAGCCTGGGTGACAGAGCGAGACTCCGTCTCAAAAAAAAATAAAAATAAAAATTAAAAAATTAAAAAATAAAAATAAATAAAAATAAAAAATCTAATGTTTTCCTTGGGCTCAGTACTTAGACTTCCTTCCCTTTAGAAACATTCTTTGACTCTTTAAGTGGTGTCGGGGCTTCACATACGTCTTGAATCATCCTGATGACTCAAGTCTAACTTGAGAGCCTAAACAGTGCTCCCGTGCAATATCAGCGTTGTTTTCTCTAGACTTCACCCGAAATGTCCCAGAGGCAATTCATAGACAAATATTCAAAATCTAAAACTATTTCCTCTCTTCAAACCTATTCCCTCATGCTGAATGCAGTCTTCTAAGTGCTATCATCCTAGGTGCCATTTAAGTGAAAAGCACCAATTCCTACTACATTCTGCCAGCCAGAAACTCAGAGTCATCCCTTAGATTCCAATCATCAAGTCCAGTGCATTTTACATAAAAAAACTCCCCTCCATGCCCTCAATCACTGCCCTACATGCAGATATTCATCTTTGACCTGCTCTGCACCACCATCTTCCTGCGATCCACTATCCCTTATGACTCCTCCAATTCATTATCTACTCTGCTTTTAAAGTAGGTTTTGTAATTCAGAAAATTTCATTTCTTTCCTCCAAATTCTTCACAGATCTCCATGATCATATGATACAAATGAAAACCATCTGCTGAGATTTAATGCCTTTGATGGCCTGGCCTCTCTCCACTTGTTTAGCCTTTATCTCCTGGCACTTGCCTCCTCACATTTTATGTTCTAATACCACTGAACAACTTGTATTACTCCCAGAACAGAACAGTTACGTAGTCTTTGCCATGTGCCCAGCACTGTACTAAGCATACAAGACAGGGTACCTCACTTATCCTCATAATAACCCTTTCAAGTAGGTCCTATTTGTTCCCATTTGACAGATGAGAAATCTGCTCTGGAGTGATGACAGGAACCTTACCAAAGTTACACAGTTATCATGAAACCAGAATTCTGACCCAAGAGTCTCTGACTCCAGAGCCTGGACTCTTAACCGCCACACACACTTGGCCTTGAACGATTCTCAAATTTCACATCTTTTCCCTCCCTACTGAATTTTGCAACCTCCTCTGTAAAGTTTTTCACTCCCTCAGTCAGATTCTATTCTGCTATGCTGTTTTATACACAACACCATTACAGTAGTTACCTTATATTTTAATGATCTGTTGACTTGTCTTTCCACTAGACTGAAAACTCACTTATTGAAGTTTTTTCATCCTGAGAGTCCTGATTTCCAGTACAACATTCACCACTTAATGTTCATTCTTTGTTGAACGAATGAAAAATGTGAAACAGCATATGTGATAAGAACATCCCCCCTTTATTACTAATTGGATGACCTTATATAAAATATACACATTTTAACTCATATGATACCAAGTGACCTGAATCCCAAATGGCTGTTAAAGCAGCCCTTGGGAAAATCCAGGAGCAATACCCTCACATTCATCATCAAGATTTCAGCCCTACTTATCATTACCAATTATTTAATAATTTACATTGATCTGTTCATCTTTGTGAAGTCATCTCACAGTTTAAAAAGAACATGTCTTCTTAACACAGCTGGTTCTTATCATGATCATCCTCCTCACACCCAAGGTTTCTGATTAGGGGTCTGTGGTGGGTCCTGAGAATTTGCAGTGGGCCAGGCACAGTGGCTCACGCCTGTAATCCCAGCACTTTGGGAGGCTGAGGGTAGTGGATCATTTGAGGGTAAGAGTTTGAGACCAGCCTGGCCAACATAGTGAAACCCCATTTCTACTAAATCTACAAAAATCAGCTGGGTGTGGTTACACATGCCTGTAATCCCAGCTAATTGGGAGGCAGACGCAGGAGAATTGCTTGAACCTGGGAGGCGGAGGTTGCAGTGAGCTGAGATTGCGCCACTGTATTCCAGCCTGGGCGACAGAGCAAGACTCTGTCTCAAATAAATAAATAAATAATTTGCATTTCTAATATGTTGATGCTGCAGCTCATCTGGAGTCCACACCTTTGAGGACCACTGTTCTATAGCACTAGACTAAAATTTAGGAAACCTGTGTCCTGAGGTCCCCTTCTACCTGTAACTGGTGTGTCTCTATGACAGATCATTTGGATTTACTTGGGTCTCAGTTTTCTTTTGAAGAAATGGGGTCTCTTTATGTTGCCTAGGCTGGTCTTGAACTCCTGATCTCAAACTCCTAGTCTCATGTGATCCTCCCACCTCAGCCTCCCAAAGTGGTAAGATTACAGGCGTGAGCCACCACACTCAGCCAGGTCTGCTTTCTTATGTACACTGTGAAAAGGAAGAGTAAGAAGTACTGGACTACATGAGTCATAAGGACCTTTTTTTAAAAAACGAAATCTCACTCTCTCACCCAGGCTGGAGTGCAATGGTGTGATCTCGGCTCACTGCAACCTCTGCCTCCCAGGTTCAAGCAATTCTCCTGCCTCAGCCTCCCAAGTAGCTGGGATTTCAGGCACCTGCCACCACGGCCCAGCTAATTTTTTGTATTTTTAATAGAGACGGGGTTTCACTATGTTGGCCAGGCTGGTCTCAAACTTCTGACCTCAGGTGATCCACCCGCCTCAGCCTCCCAAAGTGCTGGGATTACAGGCGTGAGCCACCACACCTGGCCCATAAGGATTTTCAATGAGAATTTGCACTTCTGATGACTTGCCAGGTGATCCTGATACTGCTGCTCCAAGAGCCACACATTAAAAACCAAGGTACTAGTGCTATCCACATGACTATTCTATGCAATTCTACTCCTAGGTATATATAATCAAAAGAAAGAAATGCATGTGTTCACCAGAATACACACAAGAGTACTCACAGAAGCTTTATTTATGCTAGCTAATAACTAGAAATAAACCAGATGTCCAATCAGAATAAATTGTGCTATAGTTACATTTATACAACATATATTTATACAATTATACAATGGAATACTACACAGCAATGCAAAAGAACTACTGCTTCACACAATATGGATGTATACTCATGTAATGACTAAAGCAAAAACAGACTACCTACATTGAATAAAGCACCTACTATACGATTCTGTTTATGAGTCAATATCAAGCAAAACGAACTGATGGTGATGGAGGTGAAAACAGGAGTCAGCAGGACAGTAAGAAGAATTGCTGGCTGGGAAGGAGCATGAAGGAACTTTATGAATGGAGACGCTCTATATCTTGATCTGGGTGGTGCACACATAGGTAAAAACCCATCAAACTGTAGACTTAAAATTTGTGTTATTTACATGTATCATATATGCCTCAATAAAAAATTTGAGGCCGGGTGCAGTCACACCTGTAATCCCAGCACTTTGGGAGGCTGAGGCAGGCGGATCACCTGAGATCAAGAGTTTGAGACCAGCCTGGCCAACATGGCCAAACTCCATCTCTACTAAAAAGTACAAAAATTAGCCAGGTGTGGTGGTGTGCACCTGTAATCCCAGCTACTTGGGAGGCTGAGGCAGGAGAAGCACTTGAACCTGGGAGGCAGAGGTTGCAGTGAGCCGAGATTGTGCCATTGTACTCCAGCCTGGGCAACAGAGTGAGACCCTGTCTCAAAAATAATAATAATAATAAGTAAAATAAGATGGAAAGTGACAACGAAGTTCATTATATTAATATTCTTTAAAAGTAACTTTTTTTTTTTTTTTGAGACAGAGTCTTACTCTGTCACCCAGGCTGGAGTGCAGAATCATGATCTCAGCTCACTGCAACCTCCGCTTCCCAGGTTCAAGCGATTCTCCTGCCTCAGCCTCCCAAGTAGCTGCGATTTCAGGCACCTGCCACCATGGCCCAGCTAATTTTACAGACATGAGCCACTGTGCCCAGCCTAAAAGCAACTTTTATATAAACTGGATTTCCAGGCCGGGCACGGTGGCTCAAGCCTGTAATCCCAGCACTTTGGGAGGCCGAGACGGGTGGATCACGAGGTCAGGAGATCGAGACCATCCTGGCTAACACGGTGAAACCCCGTCTCTACTAAAAAATACAAAAAAATTAGCTGGGCGAGGTGGCGGGCGCCTGTAGTCCCAGCTACTCGGGAGGCTGAGGCAGGAGAATGGCGTGAACCGGGAGGCGGAGCTTGCAGTGAGCTGAGATCTGGCCACAGCACTCCAGCCTGGGCGGCAGAGCGAGACTCCGTCTCAAAAAAAAAAAAAAAAAAAAAAAAAAAAAAAAAAAAAAAAAAAAAAAAAAAGAAATGTAATTCAAAGTAATAGCTATCTAATATAAAAAATTATGGTGAAAAATTCTCACTGCTTCCTGTAACATTATCCAAAACTGATCCCAGAAGCCTTATTGCTGGTATCTAAAGGTCTATATATTTAGATTCAAAAAACATACCTGGACCCTAAAAGGCCTTACAGGACCTGGCTCCTAGTTTCCTGTCCAACCTTATCTCCTAATCAAATGGGCCCTCTAACAAAAAGGGCCTTTTTGCTGCTCCATATACAGACCTACTTCATTCCTACTTTAGGATCTCTGCACTGGCTCTTGGTCCTGCCTGGAATGTTCTTTCCCAGAGCTTCCAAGCTCATTCTCTTGTTCCTTCAGGTCTCTGCTCAAATACCGCCTTAACAGAAGCTCTAGTAGTCTGTGGCACATTTCTTATAAAAGCCATAGCTAGAAAAGATGCTGTCTTGCCTGAAATTGTTAACCTTACTTATGTTAGATCGTAACAACAAAACAGGGTTTCTTTTCTGTGCTTTAAAGCAAAAAGAAACAAAACAAAAACCAAAAAAGATCTCCTGTTAAAAATGTGACCCACAGCATTATTTATCTTTAGGCTCTTCTTTAACTCTTATTAATTCTTGCTCTTTTACATTCCTTTAGAGCTTTATAGTTTGTCTTCACTGCACACCTACGAGAAGTGATTTCTAGGTTAGCTAAGTATATAACTAAGACTAACCCATAGCAATCAGCGCCTTTGCACACAGCAACTCCTAAAAAATGTTTGATAAACAAATGAGTGAGTAAAGAACTATGACAAGACATCTGGAAAGTTTCAGGGACATGAGGGAGAAGGTTTTTGTTCCAGTAGACTGACTTCATACCGACATTTTTATATAAGAATGGCAACAATGATTATCAAACAAAAAAATTAATTTTCATCGAGCCCAGAGTCCACTTTTCTCTTCTAGTCATAAATGCCATTAAAAAAAAATCCTTTCAGCCCAACTACAGATGCCAACTATGCTCCCAATAAATAGAGGAGGTTTTCCTCAGAAGCTTCAGGAATGCAAGAGTCTGGAAGTGGAAAGGGCAAGACAGGAGGAGTCTGAGGTAACGCGGCTACCGGGAGACAGAAAGGAGACAGAGAATCTCAACACTGGGGCTGAGACGCAGCATCCCTAGAGCCTGGGTGCCAATCAGGCGGTGCTAGCAGGAGGCGGGTCAGCCGGGAGTGGAGGAAGCAGAAAAGGCTCTCTCACCTCTAACGCCGCCTGGGGGGTCCTGGTCGATTACAGCATCTGAGAAGCTCTGGAAAAATCTGTCAGAAAAACGACTTCAGCAGAGCCCACTGGCCAAGGAAAGGGGGATAAAATAAATAGCAAAGGGAAGGAAAAACACGCACCTCTGGGATGCTGCAGGTCCTGCTGCAGCCGCCGCCATCCCTCGTAGTCACTGTTGCTGCCGCCAGAGCTGCTACTACCGCGCTCAGAAACTCTGCCACCGCTCGAGGGGGAAACCTCTGCAGAAACACCAACCGAACTTCCGTCCTAAGTAGCCAACCAGCAGCCACGCAGCGTGCTGCTAGCGGGACGGGGAGGCGACACGCGGGCGCGTGGCCGGCTGGGTCAGTGGAGGACCGAGTTCTCCCAGCCGGCACCCCTGCCCGGGATCTGCGCTCGCAGTCCCCGCCCCCTGGCAGCCATGGTTACGGAGGCCTGGGCCTACAAGTTCTCCCTCTTTTCCACCGCGCCCATGCCCGCGGGCACTCCGACAGAGCCTCCAGGAGTGGTAGCTCAGATGCACTTTTGTAACATACCGTTATCCCTCAGGAACGTGTACGGGCAGGGGCGTTTGCTTGTCTGTTAATAACAGAAGCTACAGGCCGGACGTCCTGGCTCACGCCTATAATCCCAGCACTTTGGGAGGCCGAGACGGGTGGATCACGAGGTCAGGAGTTCAAGACCAGCCTGGCCAAGATGCCGAAACCCTGTTTACTAAAAATATAAAAACTAGCCGGGTGTAGTGGCACGCGCCTGTAATCCCAGCTACTCGGGAGGCTGAGGCAAGAGAATCCCTTGAACCCGGGCAGCAGAGGTTGCGGTGGGTCAAGATTGTGCCACTGCACTCTTGCCTGGGCGACAGAGCGAGACTCCGTCTCAAAAATATAATAATAATAACACAGGCTACTTCAAGCTCCGTTTTCCCTAGGTGTTATCATGGCTTTCGTCTCCGTGAAGTCACTGGCGGCTGCGCGGTCTTTTCAGGGAACAGAGGGGCATGGATGGCGCCTGGATTCCCGCGATCATTGCGCTGGGAATGGAAAAGGACTGGGACTCGCTGGAAATCGTTCTGACCTAATAGCCTTCTGGTTCCGGGGAGACGCGCCCGGCGCCCGCCTACTATTCATTACCTTCCTCATAACTCCACAGCTCAGGATTTCTTCTTAGTAGGTTTCCCAGATCAAGAAGGAAAACGTTTTCTATCCGAAAGCACTGAGGGGCGGAAGGTGGTCTGAAGGGATCTCGGGGTCGCTTTGTTTCCCACCCTAGTCGGTCAGGCCCTCCCTCAGCGCCCTTTGACCCATGCAGATCAGATGGGGAAAGATGCCAGCGCGTTCCAGAGATGGGGGCAGATTGGGGAGCTGGAGGGAGTGGCCTTTATCTACCTTTTTATACCACTACCAAACTGTGTTAATTAATGTAGCTTTATAATAAGTCTCGAAGTCCTGTGACTTTATTCTCCCAAGATTGCTTTGGGTTATTCTAAGGCCATTGTATTTCTAGGTGAATTTTGGAATTAGTTTGTCAGTTTAAAAAAAAACAAAACTGCTGGAATTTGTACTGGGCTTGCATTGGATCTATAGATCTGTTTGGGGATAACTAGTATATTAACAATATTAAGTCCTTCAGTTCATTTAAGAGGCTGTTTATTTAAGGGCCTCTAATTTCTCCTGGCAATGTTTTGTAGATTGTACACATATTTATACTTTAATGCAGCTGTGCTTGGATAGATTGCGGTATAGAGATCACACATATCTTTCATTAGATTTCCTCTTGAGTAGTGTTTTGAATGCGATGTTAAATAGCATTTTTTAAATATTCTCATTTGTTGTAAGACTACAGGAACGCTATTGATTTTTACATATTGATGTTATATTCAAGCATCTTGCTAAGTTCCCCTATTATTTGTAATACTGTGTAGAGTCTTTTGGAATTTATGTGATCACAATCTTGGAATCTGTGAATAAAAGTGGTTTAACTTCTCTGTTATCTTTATACCTTTTAGTTTTGTTGCTGGGTAGTATGTCCACTATTGAATAGAAATAGTGATAATGGACTTCCTTGTCTTGGTTATAACATCAAGAGGAAAGCATTCAATATCACGTGTTTTTTCTGCCTTTATTGAAATGTTCATATGTATTTTTTAATAATATGTTACTGTTATATAATAATAATTTAAAAATAATATTTTAAATAATGTTACAATGTAACCAATTACATTGGTTAATTTTCACATGTTATCTAAATGGCCAGTTGTCCTTCCGGATCCCCATTGATTCCAATTGCGATGGTACTATAGGAGAGGCGGAGCCAGCGAAGGAGTTATAAGGTTTATTCAGGACTTACATACAGGGGTGGTCCAGTGGTGGTGGGCTGGCCTGGAGAACTGCTACTGTTCATAAAAAAGGCACGTAGTCTATACAGCATTTTCACTTAGCACCCTCCTTCTAGCAACATCCATTTAACCCAAAACAAAGGACCCCAATCCACTGTACAGCCTGTGTTCCAAGAGATGGGGCAGGGGTATGGATATCCTTCATAGGTAAAGAGTGAATCTTAGTGTTGGCTACTCCTGGATTCCTTAGGCTAGGACTCCAAACACACTTAGAATAGGGTTATTTTCAGGTATGCTCCAGTTATGGCTCAGCCATACACCACGGTGTGTACACCAGCCCCTGCCATGCATCAATATGCATATAAACATGAATAGTCTCTGAAAGGGCGAATTCCAAGATTGACCTATAGGCCCAATGTGAAAAGTTCTATATTAATAGCTATGTCATGGGAGGTTGAGGTAGGTGGATCTCTTGAGGCCAGGAGTTGGAGACCAGCCTGGGCAACATGACAAAACCCCATCTCTACTAAAAACACAAAAATTAACTGGGCACCTGTGGTGAGCACCTATAATCCCAGCTACTAGGGAGTCTGAGGCACAAAATCGCTCGAACCTGGGAGGCGGAAGTTGCAGTGAGCAAGATGGCACCACTGCACTCCAACCTGGGCAACAGAGTCAGACTCTGTCTCAAAAAAAAAAAGAAAAAAATATATATATATATAGCTGTATCATGGACATTGAAATTATAACAAGATTCCAAAACTACCACCAGAATGACTTAAATTAAAAGGACTTCCAATACCAAGCATGACAAGAATATAGAGCAACTATATGTTTCACCCATTGTTGGTGAGCGTTTAAATTGGTTAATCATTTTGGAAAACTGTGTGTCACTGTATTAGTCTGTTCTTGCATTGCTATAAAGAAATACCTGAGACTGGGTAATTTGTAAAGAAAAAATATTTAATTGGCTCATGCTTCTGCAGACTGCACAAGAAGCATAGCAGCTTCCGCTTTTGGGGAGGCCTCAGGAAGCTTCCAATCATAGCAGAAGGCAAAGGTAGAGACGGCATCTTACGTGGCAGGAGCAAGAGCAAGTCGGGTGGGGGGAGGTGCCACACACTTTTAAACAACCAGATCTCCCAAGAACTCACTCACTGTTACGAGGACAGTACCAAGGGGGATGGTACTTAATCATTCATAAGAAACCCACTACCATGATCCAGTTACCCCCATCAGGCCCAACCTCCAACGTTGGGGATTATAATTTGACATGAAGTTTGGGTGAGGACACATACCCAAACTATATCAGACACTATCTACTAAAGCTAGTTATACACAAACCATACTACCCAATAATTCTACCACTGGGCATATACCCGAGTATTTATGATCATATACAAGAATATTCATCGCAGCATTATCCACAGTAGCAAAAACTGGAAATAATCTAAATGTCCTCAAATTGGATAAAAAAATTACATAGCAATGAATAAGAATGTACTACTACTATACACAACAATATGGATGCATCTTATATACATAAGTTGAGGTAAAGAGGCCAGAGTACATCATGATTCATTCCATTTATATGAAGATAAAAAACTGTAGTGAGAGGTGTCATAAGGGAATCTCCTGGTTGTCAGGGAGGGTGGGGAGCACCGGCATGAAGAAACCTTCTTGGATGCAGGAAATGTTACATATCTTGATCTGGCTGGTAATCACAGAAGTGTATTGAGACATAAAATTTTATCAAGTTATACACAAGATTTGTCCAGCCTGGGTGCAGTAGCTCATGCCTGTCATCTCAGCACTTTGGGAGGCCAAAGCAGAAAAATTGAGCCCAGGAGTTCAAGACCAGCCTGGGCAAGATGGGGAGAATTTGTCTGTATAAAAAATAAATAGAAAACATTAGCCAAGCATGGTGGCGTGTGCCTCAGCTATTTGGGAGGCTGAGGCAGGAGGATCGCTTGAGCCCGGGAGGTTGAGGCTATGACCTGCCACTGCACTCCAGCCTGGGCAACAGTGCGAGCCTCTTTCTCTTTAAAAAAACAACAACGACAACAACAAAAATTGTTCACTTTATTTTGACTGCAGACTAGTTTGGGGAGAAATGATATTTTTCCTGTCCATGAATACAACTGCTTGCTTCATTCATTCAGTTTCTCATATCTTTTAGTAAACTTTTATAATTTTCTCCATAAATTCTTGGCATCCATTTATTGAAACCTTGGGAGGAAGGAGAGACAAATACTTAAGAAGTCATTGATGAAATGTTTTCATATGCAAATGACACAACTAAATATGCCAGTGTACTTCGCTTGGGTAATTTAAAGAAGGTGACAAATAACCATGCTGGATTAGGGGACATTTCTTGAAGGATAATTGGTCTTCAACTCGAAGAGTGAAAATATTTAGTCACTTATATTGTGTTACCTAACATCTACCTAACATCTACGAGAGGGATTATTTTCATTCATTTGAAAGAGAAAATCTTCCCAATCTAATGTTGAGGCCGTCCTTAAGTAAATGTATTACACTTGATAATTTCCTTTCGAACTGAATCTAACAAGAATAGCTTATTTGTATCTTTTTCACAATAAAGCTTTCCCAAAGAGAGGTTTATGAATTTGTGCACTTTACAAAGTTATATATATGGATTTGTGCACTTTACAAAGTTATATTTTAATAAACTAGAAAAAAGATTTTAAGCAAAATCACTAATAATCAAAAATTAAAATGTAAAAAGCCATGACATTTACAGTTACATAAAAAATATTAAATACTGAAAAGTAAATCTGACAAGATGTATGCAAGACATGTGCACTGGAAACTATAAATCATTGCTGAAAGAAATGAAAGAAGACTTGGGAGGCCAAGACGGGCGAATCATCTGAGGTCGGAAGTTCAAGACCAGCCTGACGAACATGGAGAAACCACGTCTCCACTAAAAATACAAAATTAGTCGGGCGTCTTGGCACATGCCTGTAATCCCAGCTATGCGGGAGGCTGAGGCAGGAGAATCACTTGGACCCGGTAGGCAGCGGTTGCGGTGAGCCAAGATCATGCCATTGCACTCCAGCCTAGGCAACAAGAGTGAAACTCCGTCTCAAAAAAAGAAAAAAGTAAAAAAAAAGAAAGAAAAGAAATTGAGCGGGCGTGGTGGCTCATGCCCATAATCCCAGCACTTTGGGAGGCTGAGGCGGGAGGATCATGAGGTCAGGAGATCAAGACCATCCTGGCTAACACGGTGAAACTGTCTCCACTAAAAAAAAAAAATACAAAAAAATTAGTCGGGCGTGGTGGCAGGCGCCTGTAATTCCAGCTACTCGGGAGGCTGAGGCAGGAGAATGCTGTGAACCCGGGAAGTGGAGCTGGCAGTGAGCTGAAATCGTGCCACTGCACTCCAGCCTGGACTGTTGTTGGAGCAAGACTCCGTCTCAAAAAGAAAACTAAAGAAGACTGAAAAATGGAGAGCTCCTCCATTAGTCAAAAAGACTCAGTATTGTTGAGATCTTCCCAGACTGACCTATAGACTCAACATGATCCTAATCAAAATTCCAAGTGGGGCATGGTCATGCCTGTAATCTCAGCTACTGGGGGGTGAGGCAGGAGGCCAGAAGTTCACTTGAGGCCAGGAGTCCGAGACCAGCTTAGGCAATATAACAAGACCCTGTCTCTGAAATAAAATAAAACTAAAAATCCCAGAGGCTTTTGCCTTTTAGAAGTTGACAAACTGATTGTAAAATTCAAATAGGGGCCAGGCACGATGGCTCATGCTTGTCATCCCAGCATTTTGAGAGGCCGAGGTGGGCGGATCACTTGAGGTCAGGAGTTTGAGACCAGCCTGGGCAACATGGTGAAACCCCATCTCTACTCAAAATACAAAAATTAGCCGGCCATGGTGGCAGGCGCCTATACTCCAGCTACCTGGGAGGCTAAGCCAGGAGAATCACTTGAACCCAGGAGGCAGAGGTTGCAGTGAGCTAAGATCATGCCATTGCACTCCAGCCTGGGCAATGGAGTGAGACTCTGTCTAAGAAAGAAAAGGAAGGGAAGAGAAGGGAAGAGGAGGGGAGGGGAGGTGGGAGGGGAGGAGAGGGGGGAGAGGGAGGGGGGAGGGGAGGGGGGAGGGGGAGGGGAGGAGAGGGGGGAGAGGGAGGGGGGGGGGAGGGGGAGGGTAGGGGGAGGGTAGGGAAGGGGGGAGGGGAGGGGAGGGAAGGGAAGGGGGGAGGGGAGGGGAGGGAAGGGAAGGGAGGGGGAGAGGAAGGGAGAAAGAGCGGGGCGCGGTGGCTCACGCCTGTGATCCTAGCACTTTGGGAGGCCGAGACGGGTGGATCACGAGGTCAGGAGATCGAGACCATCCTGGCTAACACAGTGAAACCCCATCTCTACTAAAAAATACAAAAAAATTAGCCAGGCGAGGTGGCAGGCGCCTGTAGTCCCAGCTACTCGGAGGCTGAGGCAGGAGAATGGCGTAAACCCGGGAGGCGGAGCTTGCAGTGAGCTGAGATCCGGCCACTGCACTCCAGCCCAGGCGACAGCGAGACTCCATCTCAAAAAAAAAGAGAAAAGAAAGAAGAAAGGAAAGGAAAAAGGAAAAGAGAGAAGAGGAGAGGAGGGGAGGAGAGGGGAGGGGAGGGCAGGGGAGGGGAGGGGAGGGGAGAGGACTCTAAGGCCCAGCTCAGTGACTCAAGCCTGTAAGCACAGCACCTTGGGAGGCTGAGGTGTGTGGATCACCTGAGGTCAGAGGTTTGAGACCAGCCTGGCCAATATGGTGAAACCCTGTCCCTACTGAAAATACAAAAATTAGCCGGGCGTGGTGGCGTGCACCTGTCTTCTCAGCTACTCGGGAGGCTAAGGCAGGAGAATCGCTTGAACCTAGGAGGTGGAGGTTGCAGTGGGCTGAGATGGTGCCACTGCAGTCCAGCCTGGGCAACAGAGCAAAACTCTGTCTCAAAAAATAATAAAGAAAGAAGGGAAGGGGAAGGGCAAGGGGAAGGGGAGCAGCCTTTAGATAAGAGCGTTCTTCCCAGTGCTCATATCAGATGTGGCTGTTGAGGACAACACCAGGGAGCCACAGCCGCCAGTTGACAAAGAAGGCTGCATATCATACCAGAGATCTTAGACATGAAGCTGGATAAGAGTATCCAGATGACACTCTGGCTGATTCTCTTTGGGAAATAAATACATTTTTCATACAAACATGAGCATGTTTTAGTGTATGTGTAGGAAGATGGACTTACATACATAACAGTAGGATACTCATTCCTCCCCTCTTCCTTGCTGTTGAGCGTCAATTTTGATTCTCCAGCACATGACTAAGTGATTTGTTGTAATCCCACATGGTTGGCCAACAGTATGGTTTAGGAAGGGGTATATGACTCATCTAGTCAATGAGCCATGTGTGAGATGTCTGCTCAGGGCTTCCAGGAAAGGTCTCCTTATTGATAAACAGAAATACAGAATAAACTACTGCAGCTACCTGTAGCAAGAGCCATCCTGGAAGACCAAATCAATATCCCAAGGAAAGTGAAAGCAGAAGGATGGAGAAACCTGGTACCTCGATGTTACCACCAAGCTCCTGAATTAACCAACCCAGACGCCTCCAAACTGCAGACTTTTTGTTTTGTATTATTTAATAATTTTGAGTTGGGATTTTCTGTTTGTTTCTTGCAATTGAAAGCATCCTTATTCTAATCGATGTGACGTCTTGGAGAGTAGAACTTGATGATCAGGCTGGTGAGATAAAGAAAAGGTGAGACCACACAGGGCCTCAACTCCGTCTGAGATTAAAGAACCATTGAAGGACTCATAATTAAATTGACGCTCCTATTGCACTGGGGAGAACAGATTGGAAAGGGATAAGGTGAAAACAGAAAATAAGAACAGTGACCTTTAGATAAAACTTGGGGGAACTCCAATCTTTGAAAAAGTTTCTGGAACAACCCAAGGGGAACATTAGGAAATTATTATTCACATGGTAAAATGGGGAAATATTACAGAAGCAGAACGATAGGGGAGGTGAGCACTTCAGATTGGGCAAAACTGAAGGCAATAGAGAGTTTAAAGGAAAAGTGAGTTACAAAAGGTTATCAATTGCTGGAGAGGTCCAGGAATGGAAGGAAGGATGGAATTCGGCAGTATAGAGATTGGTTACTCTTAGTGACCTCTGTAACAATAATTTCAGGGTACTAAGGCAAATGCAATACTACAGAGGGTTAAAGCATAAATGGAAAGTGAAGAAGGCAGTAGGTTTATAGGTTAAGGACAGTGACAGTAGTATCCCAGGTCCTTCCTTAATAAACAATGTCGAGTCGATTTGGTGTGGAGAGGCCTAGTACAGACAGCCATGTCCTGTTCAGGAGTTGGTGACTAGGTTTTGTTAGGGCTAGAGAGAGTCAAGACATCATATAGTGACTGAGCCATAGAAGTGGATGAGATTGTCAAAGAAGCATGTGCAGTGGGAAGAGAGCCAAGAATGAAATCTTAAGAAATATTAGCACATAAGGGAGAGCTCCCTAACGAATGTACCATGAATGGGTTATGGGTGTGCCCCAAATATTGATCCCTTTATTCTAAGTGGATGGTGAGAGCCACTGGCTGGTCACACGCAGCAGTATGCCGCTTCATTCATTAATCCCAGTGTGTCTCTGGAGGGTGGACATCATACTTTTTCAACTTTGTACAACGAGTTCCATGACTATGTAAAGCCATACTTGATACCCTACCCAATAGGTATTGGTTGAAATAATAAATGTAGAGCAACATCACAGGATAAGCTTAAAAGAATAGGTTGGGGCTAGATCAGTGGTTCTTAAACTTCCAAGAGTACATTAAGATTACCTAGTACTTTTCAAACTTGAATGTCTATATTATTCTGATTCATTAGATCTGGAGCAGGGCCTGGAGTTCTGTATTTCTAAAATGTTTCCAGATGATGTTGGTGCTAATTTAGGGCTACTCTGTGTAGCAAGGAATATACAATACTAGTTAAAAATGCAAACTGTGCTGGGCATGGTGACTCACACCTGTAATCCCAGCACTTTGGGAGGCCGAGGCGAGTGGATCACCTGAGGTCAGGAGTTCAAGACCAGCCTGACCAATATGGTGAAACCCCGTCTCTACTAAAAATACAAAAATCAGCAGGGCATGGTGGCAGGCACCTGTAGTCCCATCTACTTGGGAGACTGAGACAGGAAAATTGCTTGAACCCGGGAGGCGGAGGTTGCAGTGAGCTGAGATTGTGCCACTGCACTCCAGCCTGGGCGACAGAACGAGACTGTCTCAGAAAAAAAAAAAAAAAAGCAAATTGTACAGCTTTCCCATGAGATGCAAATTCAGTAAGTATGGAGTGCAACCAAAAATTTGCATTTTAAGGAAAACATCGGCAGGGTACAAGGGCTCACTCCTGTAATCTCAGCACCTTGGGAAGCTAAGGAGGGGGGGCGGATCCCTTGAGCCCAGGAGTTGGAGACCAGCCTAGGCAACATGGCAAAAAACCCTTTCTACAAAAATACAAGAAAAATTAGCCTGGCACTGTACGCACCTGTGGTCCCAGCTACTCGAGGCTGAGGATCGCTTGAGCCCCAGGAGGCAGTGATTGCAGTAAGCCAAGATTGTGCCACTGCACTCCAGACTTAGTGACAGAGCGAGACACTGTCTCAAAGGGAAAAAAAAAGGGTGACACTGAAATAGTTGGCCTAAGAACCCAGTTTGATGGAGGAATTTGAATGTTAAGCTAAGGATTTTGGACTTCACCCTACAAGTAGAAAGGTATTGAGAGTTTCCATATATGAACATTATGCATTCCCGAGGGATATTTTTATTTGATTTTTTTTGAGACAGGGTCTCATTCTGTCACCCAGGCTGGAGTGCAGTGCTGTAATCACAGCTCACGGCAGCCTCAGCCTCCCAGGCTCAAGAGATCTCTCACTTCAGCCTCCTGAAGAGCTGGGACTACAGGCTCTTGCCAGCATGCACTGTGAATATTTTTACTTTTTCTGGAGATGGGCTCTCACTATGTTGCCCAAACTGCCAAGGGATATTTTAGAAAGACTATTCTGTAAGTAGGTGCATGATTGTGATACAATAAAAACATCTTATTTGGCTTTTATCCCTCGTTCCTGACACCCTAGCTTCTGAAACCCTTGGCATTTAGAAGGGTAAGAGCATATTTTGTTATTCGTAACAAGCCCCTTTCAACCATACCTGAGTTTATGCTAATAAGGTGGACACTTCATGGGTCCCCAGATAGTTTCAGGAAGGGAAATGATTTCCAGAGGAACCAACCATGTAATTAGAGTTGGAACTTTCAGTCCCATCCCCTGGGAGGGGAAAGGGTGTAGCAATTGAGTTCAATCACCAATGGCCAGTGATTTAATCAGGCATGCCTATGTAATAAAAGCTTCATTAAAAAACTCTTAAAATGTTGGTGTCTGGAGAACATCTAGGTTGGTAAACACTTTGAGGTACTAGGTAGATGGCACACCATGAGACGGGAGAGCAGCTCTGTTCACTTCCTCCCATTAATTGCTTTATGCATCTCTTTCATTTGGCTGTTCATGAGTTGTATTTTTTATAATAAACTGACATAAATGTAAACCAGTAAATTGGCTCCCTGAGTTTTGTGTGCTCTTTTAGTAAATTATCCAACCTAAGCAGGTGGGGGTCATGGGAACCCCTGATTTATAGCCAGCTGGTCAGAAGTACAAGTGGAAACCTGGGACTTGCAATGGGCATCGGAAGGAGGGGCGGTTTTGAGAGACTAAGCCCCTTAACCTGTGGGGTCTGTGCTAACTCCAAGTGGTTAGGGTCAGAATTGAACTGAATTGTAGGACAAAGACACCCAGTTGGTATCAGAACTGGGAGTGGGTGTGAAAAAATTCCAAGCTTTTAGTGTTAGAAGTGTGAATAAAAACAGTTCATGTTGACGAACTAAGAGTTCACAAGCAGGAAGTCACTTGGGAGGCTATTGTCTGTTTTATTCACTGACCTATCTCCAGCACAGAGAATATTGCCTGCCACAAAATACACACTCATATATTGTTTAAGTGAATAAACTGTGGCAACAATAACATAGAAAAGACTACAACTAGGATGGTAACTATAGATACAAAAAAGGAATATATGGATACATAAGACATTCTAATGGGGGAAACACAAGTTCCTTAGTAGCTGATACTTAGTTAAGGCCCAAAGACTAAGCTTTTAAAGTTTTAAGGTTCTTACTACATGACTTTCTTCTCCTTTTTTTTTGAACACAGGGTCTCCCTCTGTCACCTAAGCTGGAGTGCAGTGGCATGATCATGGCTCACTGCAGCCTCCATCTCCCTGCCTCAAGTGATCCTCCTGCCTTGGCCTCCCAAGTAGCTGGGACCACAGGAGTGCATCACTACACCTGGCTAATTTTTTGAATTTTTGTAGAGATGACATCTCACTATGTTGCCCAGGCTGGTCTTAAAACTCCTGGGCTCAAGTGATCCTCCCACCTTGGCCTCCCAAAGTGCTGAGATGACAGGCGACAGCCACTGCATCCGGACTTCTTTTCCTATCTTTAAAATTTCAGTGTTCATGGTAATTGTACACTATTCCAATAACCTTAAATAATAGTGTCTCTAAAAATTCTTATACTATACCTTTTAAACTTAAAAAAAATACACAATTTAAATGGTGCTACTATTATAAAGAGTTTATCTGGTATCTCCTATAAGGATAACTGACTCAAAAATAGTGCAAGATCCTTAATTTTTAAAAAATCACTATGTACTGTATGCTACGGCTGGAATGTTTGTTCCCTCCAAAACTCATGTTGAAATTTAATTGCCAAAGTAAAGGTATTGGGAGGTGGAGCCTTTAAGCAGTGATTAGACCAGGAGGGCTCCTCCTTCATGGATGGGTTTAATGCCTTCATAAAAAGGCTCACGCCTGTAATCCCAGCACTTTGGGAGGCCGAGGCGGGCAGATCACCTAAGGTTGGGAGTTCGAGACCAGCCTGACCAACACGGAGAAACCCCGCCTCTACTAAAAATAGAAAATTAGTTGGGCGTGGTGGTGCATGCCTGTAATCGCAGCTACTTGGGAGGCTGAGGTAGGAGAATCTCTTGAACCCGGGAGACAGAAGTTGACGTGAGCCGAGATCACGCCATTGCACTCCAGCCTGGGCATCAAGAGCAAAACTCTGTCTCAAAAAAATAAAAAAAATAAAAAAATAAATAAAAAGTCTTTTGGAAGTAGAAGTGGGCTCTCTTTGCTTTTCTGTCTTTGCCATTTGAAGATGAAGCCTTCTTTCCCTCCAGAGGGCACAGTGTTCAGGCACTGTTTGGAATGAGAACTGTCAAACCTGCTGGTGCATTAATATTGGACTTCCCAGACTCCAGAACTGTGGGCAAATAAATTTCTGTTCATTATAAATTACCCAGTCCCAGGTATTATGTTATAGCAGCAACAAAGAAAATGAACTAAGACACTGATATTCACTATGTGGTGAAAAACCATAAAACTAACTTATCTAGTTAAAAAAGTTTTATTTAACTGGATTTTGGCATACTAATATAATATTACACGGCCTTTAAAATCACATTTTGGAAGAATATTCACAAACATGAAAAAATGAATAAGTGAAAGTTACTTCTTATTGGATTACAGAGATTTTAATCTTCATAAGAAAATTTTTCGATGTTTTCCAAGTTTAACTATTAACTGACCTAGTTTCTAAGTAGAAAACTTACTTTCAAAAGTGTGTTTAGGTGGGGCGTGGTGGCTTACACCTATAATCCCAGCACTTTGGGAGGCCAAGGCGAGCAGATCACCTGAGATCAGGAGTTCAAGACCAGCCTGGCCAAGATGGTGAAACCCCGTATCTACTAAAAATACAAAAAATTAGCTGGATGTGGTGGTGGGCACCTGTAATCCCAGCTACTTGAGAGGCTGCGGCAGGAGAATCGCTAGAACCTGGGAGGTGGAGGTTGCAGTGAGCCGAGATCACACCACTATTCTCCAGCCTGGGCGACAAGCTGACTCTGTCTCAAAAACAAAACAAAATGAAACAAAAGTGTGTTTAATATTATTGCTGGGAATATTTTATTGTTGTCTAATTTTTACAACGTGGTAATCCATTGTGTGATGTTTAGAAACTGTCATTTGGCCTGCTATAAAGGAAAAGTGAAAGGATGATATCCTGCAATTCTGACTAATGGAGTTTGTTTATTTATAAACATTAAGTAATGCTAATGTTCTTTTTTTTTTTCTCAGTTATGTTAACTTTATTAATAAGCTGCGGTCTCAAAAATCTTTCTCTTCATCATCAGATGTTTGCAGAACTTTTGGCCTTTTAGCTTGAACCTGGACCTTTACTCCATCTATAATATGATATTCCTGTTGTAGTGCATTCTGAAGTTCTTCTTCTGAAGAAAACTGAACCGAACCCAAACCTCTGTGAAAGCCAGTCCCCTGTCAAAAGGTACAATACACCTTTTTACATGGCCAAACTGTGCAAAGTATTCTTTCAGCTGACTTGACGCCGCAGTCCAAGGAATTTTTCTCACAAAAGCAACCGGCCGATCGATATTTCTACGGAGCGCCACAGCACCTCTCGCTGCTGAGGCCACCATCTTTAGATTAAAGGGAGTAATGCTAATGTTCTAGCAATATTCTTTGTACACTTATTCTTTAAGAAACTTTTGCCTGAAAACAGAAACACTGAGAATTTTTATATGATTTATTTAATAATAAACCAATTAAAGATACAAAATTGTTTAGAGGATTCCAAAATTTAAATTTGTGTTTAAATACAAATTCACTCTGTAATATGAAAACATAACATTAGACCTCTAAACATAATGATTTCATCTACAAAAATTTCTGTTATACTAGAAAATTTGCAGAAGACAATTTTTTTGTGACATTAAATGTACATTATTTACAGTTGAAAAAGTAATCTAAAAACATTTCATTTCAGAAACTTGGATATATATGTTATCTTTGTATGCAACCCCCCAAGTCCACCCCCAATAAAAAATGATCCAAAATATAAAGCAATTACGCTTTTATAACTGACTACTCAGCCAGATTAGCCCAAGGCTCAAGTTGCTTTCTTGGCCCTTAAGAAAGAGTCTTGACTCTCTCAAAATAGCAGTATTCTGTTTAGCACTTAGCAACACAAGTTTACTAATGGACCGCAAAGCACAGTGGCCTAAAGAGTTAGTAAACAAATTCTTTAGGAAGAATTTATGGCAGATCTTACCCATAACAGATGAATAAATTTTGTTGGGTCACTTATTTCTCTGCAACATTTCAGCTATTCTTACATTAGGAAATAACCTGATAATGATTTAATTGACATAACTTGAAAATACAGGTATTAGAATTAAAAAGATTAGAACTAGAAGAGACAGTGGTGATCATCTAGTCTAGTCCAACACATCTCTTCCTTTTATGAGAAGAACTAAAGCCCAAAGAGGTCAAGATTACATAGCGAGTTAGTGGGAGTGCCATTCTTAGTCAGGCTGATGCTTTTATACTATCCTGCTTCTGAAACAGGGTCAGCCACACCACCAGCACCTCCAATTTTTCATGTTATTTTACGTATTCATAGTTCTATATTATATAGTACAGCCAACTAAAGTCAATCTAAGAGACACCATAATTTTAACAAAGCATAAAATATGTTTTTTGCATTTGAAAGAGTCAAGACTTAACTTATACAAGTGGAATGAAAATAGTTCCTAAATTTCCTGTTGCCTTCTATTTAAGTTCTGTATTTACAAAAGAATCAGAAAATCTAATACAATGTAAAATTAGAAAAGAAACTTTAAAAATGCTTATGATATAGCAACTGAAAAAAAAATCTCAAAAGAATGTCTTCATAGTGTAAAATGCCTGTTCCTTCACGACTGAATTCTGAAACATTTAGATAACAAAGAGAAACAGTTGAGTTTTCCTCCCTCATCTAACAAAATCAAAATTAACTCTATCTTTAACAGTTACAAAATTAGAGGCCGGGCGCGGTGGCTCAAGCCTGTAATCCCAGCACTTTGGGAGGCCGAGATGGGCGGATCACGAGGTCAGGAGATCGAGACCATCCTGGCTAACACGGTGAAACCCTGTCTCTACTAAAAAAATACAAAAATCTAGCCGGGCGAGGTGGCGGGTGCCTGTAGTCCCAGCTACTCCGGAGGCTGAGGCAGGAGAATGGCGTGAACCCGGGAGGCGGAGCTTGCAGTGAGCTGAGATCCGGCCACTGCACTCCAGCCTGGGTGACAGAGCGAGACTCTGTCTCAAAAAAAAAAAAAAAAAAAAAAAAATTACAAAATTAGAAACCTCCTTAGACTTTATCTTAGAATCAATCAATCAGTTTGCATATAATTGAAAATGTTCAATTAACAAACAATCATCCATAAGCTTTGGTATATTAACTAAAAAGAGTTGGGTTCCAGCAGTTCGTTTTGTTTCATAGCTACCTGAGAAGTAAATCCATTGGAACTGGACACTACCATCACATAAGGCTGTGGCTGCTGCTCCGTGTTCTCAGTGTTCTCTTTCAAATGATCTTCAGATTCCTTTTTCTCTACTTCCTGTGTAAGAGTTTTTGTTTCTTGAGTTTTGATAACTGAAGTGATTACAGTGCCAGGTGGGTGAGCAACCAGCTGTGAACTGCGAGGAGAAAAGGTCACCACAGGTGCAGGAGCATTGAAGGATGGAGAGGAAGCCACACTGACAGTTCCATTGCAAATGGTCTGAACATTGCTAGTAAGGACCTGCTGAACCTGGGCAGGGCCCAAGACAATTGAAGGAGGAGAGCCTGCCTTTTGTGACTGTAGCATGACATTTTCTTTCAGTACTGTCATGGGCTGTGATGATGGAATGGCTTGCAAAATAAACTTCTGAGATCCAGTACCTGCCGATGGATCTGTGCTGGCTATAACTGTTGTGAGTGGCACTGTTTGGAGTGTTACTGTATGCAACTGCTGATTCCTAGGAGACACAACCACTGGAACTTGGGTTGGAGCCTGTATAGTCCTATTGAGATGATGAAATTAAAGTGAGACAATTAGCATATTCTACATCATTTAAAACTTTAATACTTGACAAGTCATTTTACAAAATACCAGTTGTAGGTTTCAAAATGCTACTTCCCATATTTTCAACACAGCATGACCAATATCATGCCAGACTTTGTATTAAACACTACATACAGAGATGCCTAACACAAAACTCTCAGGCCATTAACTATGATACACCATCTGCTGAGTGCTATGGAAGAAAGGTCTGTACATAGGGTCACATTAACACAAATGAGGAGCTAATTTTGTTGGGGAAGGAGGAGGATGTTAAAATGCTTAGCAAGGGCTGGTCGTGGTGGCTCATGCCTGTAATCCCAGCACTTTGGGAGGCCAAGGCGGGTGGATCACGAGGTCAGGAAATCGAGACCATCCTGGCTACATGGTGAAACCCCATCTCTACTAAAAATACAAAAAAATTAGCCGGGTGTGGTGGCGGGTGCCTGTAGTCCCAGCTACTTGGGAGGCTGAGGCAGGAGAATGGCATGAACCTGGGAGGCGGAGCTTACAGTGAGTGGAGTTTGCGCCACTGAACTCCAGCCTGGGCAACACAGCGAGACCCTGTCTAAAAAAAAAAAAAAAAATGCTTAGCAAGAAGTTTGCTTGAGCTTCTTAAAATTAGGAATTTAAAAGCAAATCTGTTTGATTCATTCCTGCTATTTTTTTTGAGATGGAGTTTCACTCTTGTTGCCCAGGCTAGAGTACAGTGGCGTGATCTTGGTTCACTGTAACCTTCAACTGCTGGGTTCAAGCCATTCTCCTGTCAGCCTCCCGAGTAGCTGGGATTATAGTCATGTACTACCACGCCCGGCTAATTTTTGTATTTTTAATTGAGACTGGGTTTTCTATGTTGGTCAGGCTGGTCTCGAAGTCCTGACCTCAGGTGATCCACCCGCCTTGGCCTCCCAAAGTGCTGGGCTTATAGGCATGAGCCACTGAGCCCGGCCTGCTATTTTAATACTTGAGAGATAATGTTATCAACATGCTCATCCACAATAATTATGAAAATTCATATAATTGTACTCAACCTGTTTTTATATATAAAGGGGGAAGTGCTTAATTAACCTAAACAAAAAACCTACCTCAGTCTTAACCATACGACAGAATTCTTAGGGTTTTAATAGCTCACATTTCATGTCATATTTAGATGAAACAAGCCATGATTATAATTAACCTGTCAGGGCTCTTGGACTGGCAGAGAAAATATGGCTAAGCTTTGGAAAAATACACAGAAGCATGTTTTAGCAGTTTTCCACGTTCAAATAATTTTCACAAATTTTGGTCATAATGCTAGTTTAACATAAAATCCTTTAATGCAAAATCTAGTTTGTGTAGGCTGTTAATCCCATTCATTGAAGAGAAAGTTACATAAATGATATTATCATTCAATCTAATTTAAAAAGTTCACAGCTCTAAAATTTATAGTTATGGTTATTAATATAGTATATAAAACAAATGTCGTTTAAAAATCTCAGCATCTGGATGTCAACTGTTTCTTTGAAGTCTGTAAAGTTATTCAATGAAAGATACTTGCTATTTCAAACAACTAACAGCTAGATTAGTCTCCATAAACCAAGCGTTACATATTACCACTAGATTATTAAAGCTACATTTTGAAAGTTAGTTATGCAGTCTGTTTCTCACATATGAGAAATAAAATAGTGGAGGAGAAAAACAAATTGGCTTGGTGGAAAGATGAAACAAAGACCCAGAACAACTCAGGACAGGTTCAAAAGACGTGGGAATAAAGGCACAGGGTGACTAGAGCCCGCCCATTCACACAGGATACGGATTACCAAACGTAGATGGCCACCCAAGCTCTCTTGCCCATTTGATGCAGGGAAATCTAGGGTGAGATGGGAGTCTGGGTATAGTACCTGACACTATAGCCAGATATTGTTTTTTTGTTTGTTTGTTTGTTTGTTTTTGAGATGGAGTCTCACTCTGTCACCCAGGCTGGAGTGCAATGGTGCGAACTCAGCTCACTGCAACCTCCACCTCCCAGGTTCAAGCAATTCTCTGCCTCAGCCTCCCAAGTAGCTGGGATTACAGGCACCCACCACCATGCCCAGCTAATTTTTTTGTATTTTTAGTAGGGACAGGGTTTCACCACATTGGTCAGGCTGGTCTTGAATTCCTGACCTCATGATCCACCCACCTCGGCCCCCCAAGGGTTGGGATTCTGGGCGTGAGCCACCATGCCCAGCCCAGACACCATTTTTAAATAAAAAAGGCCCAAGGGCTTCCCATGACAAGAGTTTACATAACATACACATAGATATTTGACATATAGTTAGCACACAGATTATATCAATATGCATAACCTTATAACATGTATAACCTTGTCACCCTACAAATATTATTATCCCCATCTTACATATGAAAACACTGATGCACAAACAGGTTGTAACAGCTTGAATAAGGTGACCAATTAGAGAAGAAGAGAGGCCATCTGACTGCAGAGCCGATGTGCCGCCTAACCATTACAATAGACTGCCGCCACTTAAGTCCTGAGCAACTTCATCTTTAGTAAGTACTAAAGATGAGTATTTGCTATTCTATCCTTAAACAACAGGCAGTTACAACTCTTCAATATACGCCTCTCTCATTCTTCTTTCCTTCTCTAAAGTATGACACAAGCAATAATGTACTTGGAAATTTTCCATATTGCTAATCAGGGCTACCACTAGGACTTCGATGCTTCTGTTTAAATTAGAAACAGATGTCATTTTCTTGGCTGGGTGCGGTGGCTCACGCTTGTAATTCCAGCACTTTGGGAGTCCAAGGTGGGTGGATCACGAGGTCCAGAGTTCAAGACCAGCCTGGCTAACATGATGAAACCCCATCTCTACAAAAAATACAAACATTAGCTGGGCATGGTGGCACGTGCCTGTAATCCCAGCTACTCGGGAGGCTGAAGCAGGAGAACTGCTTGAACCAGGAGCTGGGAGGCGAAGGTAGCAGTGAGTGAGATCACGCCACTGCACTCCAGCCTGGGTTACAGAGCAAGACTCAGTCTCAAAAAAAAAAAAAAAATAAAGTCCTTTTCTTTTAGACACCTGACTGCCATCTGTCAGAAAATATATATACTTATCCATACTATCTACAGTGCAAATATATTGGCTTATTGGAACAATCTCTAAAACAATTTTCAATAATACAAATGCAGAGATTAAATAAAATATTATGAAGTATCTGCTAACCACAGAATTTTAAAATTACCTTTTTCTTAGTTAATGATTAAACTGTCTGGTTATATTATGTAATACAGATTCTGTTACAGCTGACTACTTTAAAAAAATCTCCTGCTTGTAAACAACTGGAAAAATATTGGTAATTTACAATTTATCAAAATTTCTGAAACTAACACAGACCATACAACATTTAGCTTTTGTTGAGGATCTACTCAGGTGTCAGGTGTTGTTTAATTGCCACAGCCACATGGAAGGTTCAATATTATCATCTGTGCTTTATAGATAAGGAAACAGACTCAAAATAATTAACATGATTCAATTTCACATCTAATAACTGGCAAGGCCGAAAAGCTGAAAAGTTTTTTTTTTTTGGAAACGGAGTCTCACCCGTCACTTGGGCTGGAGTGCAGTGGCACAATCTCAGCTCACTGCAACCTCCGCCTCCCAGTTCAAGCGATTCTCCTGCCTCAGCCTCCCGAGTAGCTGGGATTACAGGCGCCCGCCACTACACCTAGCTAATTTTTTGTATTTTTAGTAAAGACAGGTTTTCACCATGTTGGCCAGGCTGGTCTCGAACTCCTAACCTCGTGATTCGCCCGCCTCGGCCTCCCAAAGTGCTGGGATTACAGGCATGAGCCACCGCACTCAGCTTCTATACGCTTTTAAGAGAACTTACACATAACACATTTTCACAGGATTATTTGTTTATTTACTTATTTGAGACGGAGTCTCACTCTGTTGCCCAGGCTGGAGTGCAGTGATGCGATCTTGGCTCACTGCAACCTCTGCCTCCTGGTTCAAGTTATTCTCCTGCCTCAGCCTCCCGAGTAGCTGGGATTACAGGTGCCTGCCACCATGCCCAGCTAATTTTTGTATTTTTAGTAGAGACAGGGTTTTGCCATATTGACCAGGCTGGTCTCAAACTCCCAACCTCAGGTGATCCACCCGCCTCAGCCTCCCAAAGTGTTGGGATTACAGGTGTGAGGCACTGTACCTGGCCAGGATAATTTATTTAAAAGATCCTAAGAAAAATTATTAATGCTTGGATAAATAAAAGTTATGCTAGGTAAAATGGCCTCCCATGTTTACCAAGCGGCAATTTTCAGAAAATAGTTTACCAGCGGTTTTTCTGTTGTTGTTTCTTTGACTACCATGAAGCCAGAATCAAACTGGCTTCTTTTTGTAAATCTGTAAAAACTGAGCATATATACTGTACACCAATTAAGAAAAGCTTAATTGAATCAACATAGATGCATGCAATCACATGAAATAAAAATAAATGAGGGAAGGACAAAATTAAGATGTTGCTGCTTTACTGTAAATAACTGACAATTCCTGTGATTTATGTAAATCAGTAGGCAGTGTAGCAAGTCATTAACTTCACTGCTTGCAGCTAAACAACTGGCATTAAAATACTATCTCCACCATCTACTAGACGTGACCAAGTTCCCTGGTCTCTCCTTGCTTCAGTTTCCACATCTATAAAACGGGGATATTATCTATTCTTCATTGAGCTATGAGGATTCTATACCTCACTACATGTAAAGTGTATGAAATACAAAGAGTGCTCTATAAGTGTCAGCTCTTGTTGTTACATTAATAATTTATCTAATTATATATATAATCATATATAGTCCATCTTCTCTCAACCACAGGGAAAAAAGTTAAAAGCCTCTGATTTTATTAATAAGTCATCAAAAATCAAGAAAGATACAGCAAAGAGAAAAAAGAGTATAAATAAACAGAAAACAAATAATGAAAAATGCTATCAATTTGTGAATTTAGGTGGATAGTAAATAAGTGTTCATAGTACTAGCTGAAATTTTCCATACTTCGAAAGTTTTCATGGTAAAAGGTTGGGTAATTAGAAAAATGCAAACAAAAAATGTAAAAAATAACAAAACCAGAACTTGTCCTAATAAAAAACCATTCTAAGCCAGGTGCAGTGGCTCACACTTATAATCCCAGCACTTCAGGAGGCCGAGGTGGTAGGATTACTTGGTTGGCCTTGGTTCAAGACCAACTTGGGCAACAAAGTAAAACTCCATTTCTACAAAAATTAAAAAATTAGCTGGACATGCCTGTAGTCCCAGCTATAAGGAAGGCTGAGGTGGGAAGATGGCTTGAGTCCTGGCAGTAGGATGCAGTGAGCTACAATGGTATCATTACACTCCAGCCTAGGCAACAAAGCTAGCTAGACTTTGTCTCAAAAACAAAAAAACAACAAAATAAAACAAAACAAAACAAAACAAAAACCTACTCTATAATATCTACAATTTAGTATCTTTCAAAGGAAGAGTTTTTTGTTTTGGTTTTATTCTCACAGTCTAAAAAGAATATTTTGAATACAGGTGCTAAAAAAATTCCATGGAATCAGCTGTGGCCATTATAGGTCTCCTATCAACACAAATGCAAACAACAAACAGCCTAGAAACCAATGGGAGGAACTACACACTCCCAACTAGACACCCATTCATCACATGCAACCCACAGGGCCTAAGGAAATATCAAACATTAAAGGAAGAATACAGACAGTAAGAGTTAAATAAGCACCCACTGAGCATTCCAAATCTGAAAATCTGAAATCCAAAATGTCCCAAAATAAGAAACTTTTTGAGCGCCAATATGACGCTCAAAGGAAATGTTCACTGGAGCATTTTGGATCTCAGATTTTTGGATGTGGAATGATGTGCTGGGTAAGTATAATGCAACGATTTAAAGTCTGAAACAGTTCAAAATCCAAAATATTCCTGGTCCCAGGCATTTTGGATAAGGGTACTCAAGATACACTCCTTTAAAAACAGTTGAAGATGTAACAGCCAATTAAAAATTTAAAGGTCATCTTTGCACTCCTCACAAATCAACTGAAGATTTAAGAGAGTATTTCACAAGGTCAAACATTTTAAATTGTCTATACAAAGAAGACTGAGTCATTGAAGTTTGCCTTGATTCTAGGTAATGGTACCTTACTTCAAGATCAATTGAGCAAAACCTCCACATTTACATTCTGGAATATAAAAACGTAAGACTGAAGTTTGCTAATAAAAGTAATCAAATAATAATTTGTATTGGCTTTGAAAAGGCTGCTAGATTTTATTATAATTCATGTTCTAGAAATTCATGACAGTATAAACAGAAAAATGCTACAAATATCCATATAATTTTCTGCCTTCCTCCCATACCCCCATTCTAAATCAGCTGAGACTAGTCCCAAATTTCTGCTGAAGATCAGTCCAAGGCAGACAGGTTCTCTCAGTCAATTTGTTGTTTAGCATCTTTTCCTGGGACTCTGAGGCAAATCTGATTTAACCAAAAAGGAAAAAAGACAAACAAACAAACAAACAAACAAACAAACCCTGCTTTTCTGACTTCTGCCGCTCTAAAAACCTGAAAAAGAGGACCTTAGATTCTTGGCCTCCCCTCCTTTTTTTTTTTTTTTTTGAGACGGAGTCTTGCTCTGCCACCCAGGCTGGAGTGCAGTGGCTGGCTCTTCTCAGCTCACTGCAAGCTCCGCCTCCCGGGTTCACGCCATTCTTCTGTCTCAGCCTCCGGAGTAGCTGGGACTACAGGCGCCCGCCTCCTCGCCCGGCTAGTTTTTTGTATTTTTTAGTAGAGACGGGGTTTCACCGTATTAGCCAGGATGGTCTCGATCTCCTGACCTCGTGATCCGCCCATCTCGGCCTCCCAAAGTGCTGGGATTACAGGCTTGAGCCACCGCGCCCGGCCGGCCTCCCCTCCTATTTGAACTTTAGAATTGTTCCAAGATAGGATCTTCCAAGGAGCAACATTTATTGCTTGGAACTCCATGCACTCTCAATGTCCTAATATGTCAATTTACGTTGAATTTTTGAGGCTTCTGACTTGGCCTGAATAAAGATTTGAAACCATTCCCTGGATTTGCTCACATCTAGATAACTTCTTTTTTGTTGTTGTTGTTGTTTTTTTTTTTTTTTTTTTTTTTTTTTTGAGACGGAGTCTCGCTCTGTCGCCCGGGCTGGAGTGCAATGGCGCGATCTCGGCTCACTGCAAGCTCCGCCTCCCGGGTTCACGCCATTCTCCTGCCTCAGCCTCCCGAGTAGCTGGGACTACAGGCGCCCGCCTCCTCGCCCGGCTAGTTTTTTGTATTTTTAGTAGAGACGAGGTTTCACCGGGTTAGCCAGGATGGTCTCGATCTCCTGACCTCGTGATCCGCCCGCCTCGGCCTCCCAAAGTGCTGGGATTACAGGCTTGAGCCACCGCGCCCGGCCTAGATAACTTCTTATATGGCTCAATCCAGTTATACAAAGGTATAGTGAACTACACTTAAACTGACAGAAAAATGTCAATAATGTCAAAATGTAAATGAAGGGACCAGTGGCATAATTAGAGGACTGACGTAATATATACTGCTCCTGAAAAATCCGGTAACCAAGAGTTCTAGCTTGAAATCTATATACTTTTATTTTCATTTCTGAATCTTGACCCACTTAACAAATAATGCCTCTGGTCAGAAACATATTGAAGTGATAAGCATCAGTAGTTTGGTTTTCTCACCTAATACTCTGAACAGAAGAATTTAATGTTTCATCCTGCATGGTACTGGTTCTAGCTGCTTCTCCCTCTGGGACAGCCTGTACTGGCTGTACTACATGAACAGTCCGGAAGAGCTGGGTAGGATATGGAGACTGCGTGGGCTGCACTGTCCTCAAAACTTCTGATGGCTGTGCAACTTCCACAGGATCTTTGGGTTTTGCAGCTTTAGAATTCCCTGGTTTTAGAACTGTAGTGGCTCCTCCTTTTACCCCTGGACTTGAAGAGACTCTCGACCGGCTGGCTTGATTCCTATTTGAAGTGGCTGATGAAGATAGTGATGGATCTGAAGACTCTATGCTGGAACTTGGATCCTCATCATTTATATATATAAGATCTTTTGGCATTTCTTTAAACTGATACACCAAGCGCTGACCTTCCACTTTTGCCAGAATACCCCTTTGGTAATAGTACCTATTCAAAGCAGACAATTTCATTAATATTTTATTCAATCAAACATCAAGTAAAATATTCAACAAAATCAAATTTCCCTAATCATAAAAAAAACTTTAAAGTTGGAATCAAACTAATGAGAAAAGAATTTCTAAATAGAGAACAGTTATTTCATATAAGATAAACATACATTTATGCACAGATAAAGTTCTTATTACCAACTAAATCTAAAACTAATGCTGGTTGGGGGACTGTTGATAGAGTATGTGAAATCTTCTGGTCTTTCATTTTTCTTCCTCTATCTTTCTGCTAATTTATTTGCTTATTTATTTAGAGACAGAGTCTTGCTCTGTTGCCCAGGCTGGAGTGCAGTGGCATGATCACAGCTCACTGCAGCCTTGAACTCCTGGCCTTAAGCAATCTTTCCACCTCAGCCTCCCAAGTAGCTGGGACCACAGGCGCATGCTACCACACTCGGCTAATTTTTGCATTTGCAGAGACTGGGTTTTGCCATGTTGCCCAGGCTGGTCTGGAACTCCCAGGCTGAAACGTTGCTTCTTTCTCGGCCTCCCAAAATGCTGGGATTATAGAAGCGAGCCACCACACTTGGCCCCTTTCTGCCAGCTTGCCAGGATCATCAAAACTACGAAAAGCCTCAATAAATTGTTTCTCCTCTGCAGCTTTCTAGAAATGTTCCTACTAGGCAAACTGTATTAGTTTAAATTTGATTCAGTAAATGTAATTGACTTTTGTGTATAAAACTTAATGATATGCAATAGAAGTGATCCAACTTTTTGTCATCTATTTTAATAAAATCAAGAACCTAAAAAATGTACATTAAAAAATCCAAAAACTGTAATTAAAGAATTCTAGTTTAAGATTGCCAAATTTAATATCTATATCTATCCTCTAAGTCATTCAGATCATTCTTATTTCCAATAAATCTCTCTCAAATACATGCATATCTTGAAAAATAAATGACAGAGTCACCAAAAAATGAACTAAAAGTGAGCTTAAGAATAAAATGTTGGCCGGGCGCGGTGGCTCAAGCCTGTAATCCCAGCACTTTGGGAGGCCGAGGCGGGTGGATCACGAGGTCAGGAGATCGAGACCCTCCTGGCTAACACGGTGAAACCCCGTCTCTACTAAAAATACAAAAAAAAAAACTAGCCGGGCGCGGTGGCGGGCGCCTGTAGTCCCAGCTACTCGGAGGCTGAGGCGGGAGAATGGCGGGAACCCGGGAGGCGGAGCTTGCAGTGAGCCAAGATCGCGCCACTGCACTCTAGCCTGGGCGACACAGCGAGACTCCGCTCTCAAAAAAAAAAAAAAAAAGAATAAAATGTTACTCTTGTCCAAAGTTCTCATGATGTCTAGTAGTACTCTTGAAGCACTAATTTATTCTACCATAATAACTAACATATCATACCTGCAATTCATGTTTGAGAATGCACTCTCCTTTTTTTTTTGAGACAGGTCTCACTCTGGTTGCCCAAGCTGGAGTTCAGTGGTGCAATCTCGATCACTGCAGCCTCAACCTCCCGGGCTCAGGTGATCCTCCCACCTCAGCCTGCCGAATAGCTGGGACCACAGGTGCACACCACCATGTCTGGCTAATTTTTTGTATTTTTAGTAGAGACAGGGTTTTGCCACGTTGCCCAGGCTGGTCTTAAACTCCTGGACTCAAGCAATCCACCAGCCTCAGCCTCCCAAAGTGTAGGGATTACAGGCATTAGCCACCGTACCCGGCTGAAAATGTACTCTCTTATTACGTACTTGCATTACCACTACTGGTGCTTTGCTGAATTTAAGCTTAATATTTTTTTTTAGGATTCAGGAAATGATATTCTTAACAAAATAAAATACCAAAACTTCACATACCTGAGTGCTCTTCCCATGGTCTCATAATTCATGTCAGGTTTGTTTTTGTGCTTCCCCCACAACCTGGACACTGCTTTAGAATCCACCAATTTAAAAATGCCTTTCTCTCGCTGGGTCCACTTGATGTATTTAGGACAAGTAGCCTTGTCCTGGAGCAGTGCCAGTAAAAACTCCCAAAGATAAATTGTGTTTCCTGAAACAAAAACAATTTCTTTCTAAATGACCAAAATTTCATTTAAAAGAACATCATAAAAGACAACTAGAAGTCTTAGAAGTGTCATTCATATTTATACAAAAACATTACATAATTCAGTTAGTATTGGTGACATAATTTAGTTAGTATGGGTGATATAATGGTCATACTTTTCAGCATCTAATAAAGATCTTTTTATTAGTCCCATATAAAATACGCGAACAAAGAAATCTTGTCATAAGATTTGTGATGAATTAGGAGAAAGTACTTTGAGATAATTTTTTTCTGTCTCTTTGTGAACTCTCTCCTTTCAACCGTTGTTCTCTTTAGATTAGAGCCAGCAGGTCAGCCATAACAGTTTTCTTCAAATTTGGGCAACAGTTATAAAAATGCTTGAATTTCAAGACAACATGTTGAAGGGCCTATGAACTGAAAATCTAATCCGGTTAAATTCTTCCAAGAGTCTCATTATTACATGAAAACAATAGATTATTTGGACAGGTAAGTGAAAATCACTCAAATGAGTTTCTTGGTCTACTTTACTATCAGTTTTCCTTTAAGAATTTGGCAAATGTATCTAATAAGCATGTGGCAGCAGTAAGATCCATTGCAGGATATCAAGAAAGCTGGTGGTTTCTAGTTGTAACAGGCAGGTGCTATAAAGCACTCTGAGTGTTACTTGACCTATAAGTATTACACGGAAATTACAGTAGTACCCTTTCCATCTTTGTTTTTCTTCTTTACAGATATGTTTGGCGTAGTGGCTGGGGAATCTGGTCGTGGTGGTTTCGTTTTTCTCCCTGAAATAAAAACAGCTCTGCATAAATATTTGCCTTCAAAAGTGACAAAAATGGACAATTCAGCTATTTTGTCAAGTGCCAAATGTTTTTATACATGGGTCACATATACTGGTCTCTTAAAATGCTGTTTGATAAAAGGAAAACAACTTTAATAAAACTTGGACATTAAACCACAAGCACACTTATGTAAGAAATGGTACCTCTGACACCTCAGTTTATATCTGTAAAAATGAAGTTAATTTAAAATACAATAGCTTGCCTTTGAAGTACCCATACTGGTAGCACTTTCTTTTTTTTTTTTTTGAGACGGAGTCTCACTCTGTCACCCGGGCTGGAGTGCAGTGGCCGGATCTCAGCTCATTGCAAGCTCCGCCTCCCGGGTTTACGCCATTCTCCTGCCTCAGCCTCCCGAGTAGCTGGGACTACAGACGCCCGCCACCTCGCCCGGCTAGTTTTTTGTATTTTTTAGTAGAGACGGGGTTTCACCGTGTTAGCCAGGATGGTCTTGATCTCCTGACCTCGTGATCCGCCCATCTCGGCCTCCCAAAGTGCTGGGATTACAGGCTTGAGCCACCGCGCCCGGCAGGTAGCACTTTCTTAAGCTTTTGGAGAATGCTTTTGACATTGGTAGAACATGGGCTCTACCATGTCTGTCTGTCTATTGATTATACCAGCTTTTTAAGATAGGAGAAGTGGATTTTTAGCTTTTTTCTCTATTAAATAATTTCTGTATACAGTTAGTTCTCAAGTATAAGAAACTTCCCAAACTCTAGAAATACAGAAAATATGTGAGGCAAAATTTTGGTGAACCACATAAATACTATCCTTCTGTGTATTTCTAAAAACATCTCGTTTTTCTGTACCTTTCAATTAACAACAAACTTCATAGTTATCTTACCCGCCATCAATATCTAAATAAGTCCATCCCAATAGTCTCAGAGTGGGGTCGATAAACTATTCTAAAGCCCTATTTGTGATCTTCTTTTGCCAAGTATCTAGAACCATGGCCTAGTAGCACCACTGCCTTGTATTTAGGTTTAGATCATGATCATGCTGTCTGAACATACTACCAATCTATAGGTGAGAAACAATGAAGAGTTACTACCTCCTACCCCAACATTCTTGAGGCTGCCACTCTGGTTTGGATTACTGTGATGAATTCTACGTAAATATAATACAGGGCAGGACAATAACTGAGAAAAGCAGAATTTTACAGCTAAAAAAAAAAAAATCACAAGGTCAGTGACAATCTATCCCCAGAAATGGAATAGGAAAACGTTTCTGAAGTCATTTGGGTGAATGAGAGGAAGGGAGTAAAGTGTCAAAAAGCCCACTCTTCAGTCTCTAAGACTGCCAAATGTATGCTAGTCAGCCAGGTATCCTGACTTTCATTACTGCAGACATCTGCAGAGAACCTTCAGGAGACAGATTCTTCTGGCTGTGTTCATGATAACAAGTATTAGAAGCCAAGACTTCAGTAACTCCCACCTTATTTTATGCTATTAATATATACCAGCTTAACAAAAATAGATATCATCTTTATTTCCACTACTTTGCTCCACTAGCTTTAGTTACAACAGATGGTGCCAGTAAAAACTCCCAACCCAGTATCCATCCTCTCCAACATCTTCCTAATCATTCAAGGTGGCAATGTACAAAGCTTCAGACAAATTATAGCTTGGTTATAGAATTTTTGGTTGACAGTGATTTCTTCTCAGCTCTTTGAAAATGTCTAATTCTTTCAGTCTCTCCTAGGAGCTTCTAAACGGCCAATCTAAAAAAAAAAAAAAAATCAATCCTCTTGAAGTAATGTAGTTTCTCCCTGGTTTGCTTCTTTTTTTGTTGGAGCGGGGAGAACTTGAAGAGAGGTCTTTGGTGTTCCGCATTTTTATCAACAACGCATTTAGGCCTAGATTTATTGTAGCTGACCTACTCAGGATTTACAATGCTGAGGATTAATGTGATTCTGGAAAATTCTTAGTCACTATCTCTCGAATATTGTCTCTTCCTCACTTTTCATATTCTCTGTTTCTGGAACTTTGATTAAACATGTAGACCTTTTCATTTAGTTCTCCATGTCTGTAACTCTTTCATATTTTTTAATTCACACCAAATCTATTGGAGTTTGCTAATTCTTTCTTAGCAGTGACTAGTCTATGTTTTAATCCACACATTATGTTTTCAATTCCATTTCATTTTTTTGTGTTTTTTTTTTTTTTTTTTTTTTGGAGACGGAGTCTTGCTCTGTCACCTGGGCTGGAGTGCAGTGGCCAGATCTCAGCTCACTGCAAGCTCCGCCTCCCGGGTTTACGCCATTCTCCTGCCTCAGCCTCCCGAGTAGCTGGGACTACAGGCGCCCGCCACCTCGCCCGGCTAGTTTTTTGTATTTTTTTAGTAGAGACGGGGTTTCACCGTGTTCGCCAGGATGGTCTTGATCTCCTGACCTCGTGATCCGCCCGTCTCGGCCTCCCAAAGTGCTGGGATTACAGGCTTGAGCCACCGCGCCCGGCTTTTTTGTGTTTGAGATAGAGTCTCACTCTGTCGCCCAGGCTGGAATGCAGTTGTGCGATCTTGGCTCACTGCAACCTCTGCCTCATGGGTTCAAGCCATTCTCATGCCTCAGCTTCCCAAGTAGCTGGGATTACAGGCACGTACCACCACGCCGGGCTAATTTTTTTCCGTATTTTTAGTAGAGATTGGGTTTCACTATGTTGCTCTCGAATTCCAGACCTCAGGTCGTCTGCCCACCTCGGACGCCCAAAGTACTAGGAATACAGGCATGAGCCACTGAGCATGGCCCAACTGCATTTCTTATTTCTATAAATTCCATTTGGTTCTTTATCATACCAATAGTTTTTCAATATTAAGTAGAATATTAGTCTTTTATTTTTTAAGCAGCTGTGTTGAGGTATAACTGACTTATAATAAACTACATATATTTGGTGTTTATAATTTGACAAGTTGGGACTATGTAAAACCACCACTACATTCAAAACAATGAATATATTCATCACCCCAAAAGTACTTTATGCCCTTTTGTAATCCTTACATCTCGCCCTTCCTCACCCTGCCCAATCCACAGGCAACCACTCATCTGTTTCCTGTCATTATAGATTAGTTTGTAGTTTCTAGAGCTTTATATAAATATAAAACTGACCCTCAAAGAAAATACAGCTTTGAACTGCACAGGCCCACTTATATAGGGATCTTTTTTCAATAAAAGTTACATCAAGTGTGCCTGTGTCTCCTGCCTCCCCCCTTCCACTTGCGCTACTCCTGAGACAGCAAGACCAAACCCTTTTTTTACCTCCTCCCTCCTCAGCCTAGCCAACATAAACACAACAAGCATGAAGACCTTTGGCCAGGCAGGGTGGTTCACACCTGTAATCCCAGCATTGTAGAAGGCCAAACCAGGAGGAATGCTTGAGTTTAGTTTAAGTTAAGTTTAAGACCAAGCTAGGCAACACAGCGAGACCCACCTCTACAAAAATAAAAAGTTAGCTGGGTGTGGTAGGGCTAGCCTGTAGTCTCAGCTATTCAAGAGGCTGAGGTGGGAGGATTGCTTGAGCCCAGGAGTTCCAAGTTGCACTGAGCTATGATCTTGCCATTGCACTCCAGCCTGGGTGACAGAGCAAGACCCTGTCTCAAAAAAAAATAAAAAATAAAAAAAAATAAAGGCCTTTATTGATCCACATCTGCTTAATAAATAGTAAATGTATTTTCTCTTCTTAATGATTTTCTTTCTTTCTTTCTTTTTTTCTTTTTTTTCAGACGGAGTTTCACTCTTGTTACCCAGGCTGGAGTGCAATGGTGTGATCTTGGCTCAGCACAACCTCCGCCTCCCAGGTTCAAGCAATTCTCCTGCCTCGGCCTCCTGAGTAGTTGGGATTACAGGCATGTGCCACCAGGCCTGGCTAATTTTGTATTTTTAGTAGAGACGGGGTTTCTGCATGTTGGTCAGGCTGATCTCGAACTCCCGACCTCAGGTGATCCGCCCACCTTGGCCTCCCAAAGTGCTGGGATTATAGGCATGAGCCACCACGCCCGGCCTATGATTTTCTTAATATTACATTTTCTCTTCCCTAACTTATTTTATTGTAAGAATACAGTATTTAATACATATAACATACAAAATATGTATTAACTGACTGTGTATGTTACCAATAAGGCTTCCAGTTTCCAGTCAACAGTTGGTTATTAGTAGTTAACTTTTTGGGGAGTCAAAAGTTTTACATGGATTTTTGGCTGCAGAAGTTGACACTCCTAACCCCCACATTGTTTGGGGATAAACTGTAGAAGCATATTTTTTCTTCTGGCTTCCTTCTCCTAGCACAATTATTTTGAGAGATTCATCCATTTTTGTTGAATGTACCAATTGTATATTGTTCTATTTTTGAGTGGTATTTTTATCGTGTTGATGAAAGTGCCACTGCACTCCAGCCTGGGTGAGAGAACGAGACTCCATCTCAAAAAAAAAAAAAAAAAAAAAAAAGATACACAAATGTTCTTAGCAGCATTATTTGTAGCTGCCCCAAATTGGAAACAACCCAAATCTCATTAACTGCTGATTGGGTAAACAAATACTACATATTTAAAAAAAATTTGGGCCGGGCGCGGTGGCTCAAGCCTGTAATCCCAGCACTTTGGGAGGCCAAGACGGGCGGATCACAAGGTCAGGAGATCGAGACCATCCTGGCTAACACGGTGAAACTCCGTCTCTACTAAAAAAAATACAAAAAAACTAGCCGAGCGATGTGGCGGGCGCCTGTAGTCCCAGTTACTCGGGAGGCTGAGGCAGGAGAATGGCGTAAACCCGGGAGGCGGAGCTTGCAATGAGCTGAGATCGCGCCACTGTACTCCAGCCTGGGCGACAGGGCGAGACTCCGTCTCAAAAAAAAAAATTTGTACATAAATGGTCGGGCGCGGTGGCTCATCCATGTAATCCCAGCACTTGGGAGGTCGAGGCGATGGATCACTTGAGGTCAGGAGTTCAAGGCCAGCCTGGCCAACATGGTGAAACCTCATCTCTACTAAAAATACAAACATTAACCAGGCGTGGTGGCGCATGCCTTTAATCCCAGCTACCTGGGAGGCAGAGACAGGAGAATCACCTGAACCCAAGAGGTGGAAGATGAAGTGAGTTGAGATCAGCCGTTTATGTACAAATTTTTCTATAAACACCGTGAACCCTGGGCCTGTCTTAACCTGGGTTTACAACTAGATTTTAAACTACCACTGACATTAGGAATTGCCAGCCATGCAATTAACAAAGACATAGCCCCAGGGCTGTAATAACTATGGAGAACCAGGCAGAAGCTCTTACAGAATTGCTCAGGTGGGTTATACATTCAACCCAGGCCATACAAGATTTCATCAGATAAAGCCCTGTTGAAGGTGAATTCACATTTTGGTATCACAGAATACATGAGGAAGACACTTTCTGAGTGAGAAGCAGCAGACACAGGAAACCCTAGGATTAGTTCTCTAAGAATCACACATAATAGAATCATTAAATAGAAACTTTACATAGTATGATTAGAGTTTTTAAAGCAAAAGAAAAAAAACAGTGTCAAAGAATAAGGCTATTAAAAAAGACTAGGTGGGAACTTCCTCTTCTAGTCAAGATGGAATAACACAACATGGATTTATCTTCCCACCTGAAACAATTAAAAACACAGAAAAAATGTATGAAACAATGGTACGGAAGAAATTGGACATCGGTCAACAAAAGTCAGTGATCCCCAAGAGACAGGAAATAAATGAGGCAAGTCCTATGATTGCCCCACCTTAATACATGAAGAAAAAATTTTTTGGAAAGTAATGTTTTTGAAAAATATTTAATGTATACTTAACATGTGATCCAGCCATTCCACTACTAAGTATTTACCCAAAACAAATTAAACCAGAATTTCTGTACTCAGAGGCCTGGCTGAATGGGACCCAAGCTTCCTTGACATCCGTCTGCGCCAATGGGTGGATTTTTTCCCCCCAAGAAGGTATATCCCTGCAAGGGTCCCAGTTACATGCGGAGGTCTCTGTCCAATACCCCATCTTGCATAGCCCAAGATCTAAGCTTCTGCCTCAACATAAGCAATAAAACCAAAGCCCCTTGGCATATCCTTCTCAGCCCTTCTGAGCTGCTGCAGTGTCGGCTCCTGTTTACTATTTTTTATTTTCCTCTTCATATTCGGCTCTTGGAATTTCCCTGACTTTCACATGAACTTAGGTTACTGGGTGGGTGGTGATGCTATTAATCAAGACATTATACTCAAAATACTAAGCAAGCATGAATAGAATCAGAAGGCAATAAAATGGAAAAGGTGTCAGACTTTAGAATGCAAGTGTGGTCCTAATTGGCAAAATATTAAAAATTCCCATTCAACACATCCTAACATACTCCTCTTCAGTTACTTACCTGTTGATTTCCAACCCATTGTATTTTTTCCAACTGGAGTCTTATACTGGAATCACTGGTACAGACCGGAGGCTTTCAAACAATAACCCCTGGGAAGAAAGCTGACTAGCCCTTACCCAAGGATGAAAGGGTTTAGATAGAAATCTGAGGCTTTAAAAAGTTGGAAAATCCCTTTTCTGTAAGATAGACCAAACATTTTTAAAGTATAAAATAATTTAATTATTATAATTTTTTTTTTGAGATGGAGTTTCCCTCTTGTTGCCCAGGCTAGAGTTCGATGGTGTGGTCTCAGCTCACTGCAACCTCCACCTCCTGGGTTCAAGTGATTCTCTTGCCTCAGCTTCCCAAGTAGCTGGGATTACAGGCACCTGCCATCACGCCTGGCTAATTTTTGTATTTTTAGTAGAGATGGGGTTTCCCTGTATTGGCCAGGCTGGTCTCAAACTCCTGACCTCAGGTTATCCACCCACCTCTGCCTCCCAAAGTGCTGGGATTAAAGGCGTGAGCCACCGTACCTGGCCCAAAAATTTAATTTTTTTAAAACAAATGACTCTACTATGAAGAAATACCTCTTTTTCTTATTTATTTTTTATTTTATTTTATTTTATTTCTTAGAGATAGGTTTTCACTCTGTTGCCCAGGCTGGAGTGCAGTGGCATGATCTTAGCTCTCTGAAACCTGTAACTCCTGAGCTCAAGGGATCCTCCACCTTGGCCTCCCAAGTATCTAGGACTACAGGTGCCCACCATGCCTGGCTAATTCTTAAAATTTTTTGTAGAGATGAGGTCTTGCTTTGTTGCCCAGGCTGGTCTCAAACTCCTGGCCTCAAGCAATCTTCTTGCCTCGGCCTCCTAAAGTGCTGGGGTTACAGGCATGAATCTCCGTGCCTGGCCAAGAAATACCTCGTATTTCCATTTTGTGCCTTCAATATTTTTCTTACATAAGTTTGAACTGCTGTAGGAAAGAACTACATAGAATAAAAATGACATCTAGATTTTACATCAAGACTTGACTGTGTGCCCTAAATGAAGTAACCCACCTACCCTTTTTCCTCTTAGGCTGTTCTGGTGATGAGGCTCCTGGTGAGTCTGCGTATTTTTCTTGCACCTGCTGTGTCTCCATCACTTCAGGAATCCCATCTAATGTGACGGATACATGGGTGACTGGGGCAACAACCATGTCATCTTCAGGTGAACTGAATATATTATTATCTAATGAAAATAAAATCAACTAATTATAGTCCACTGTGTATTATAAGTAAAAAACGATTGACAAAATTTCTTGTTTTTATTATGACTAGAAGATTAAAGTAGAAATAAAATCTTGAAATCTATTCCTGCTTTTAATTTCCTCTTCCCTAAATCAAATACCCTAAACCAGTCTAGGCGCAGCTGAGCTATTTCAATGTCTTTCTTACTTGACTTCCTATCACCAGTGTGTCTCATTTCTCCTCTTGATTATTCACATTGCTGTGAGAGTTATTTTCTGAAACCTAAGTCTGACCTGACCATATTCCTCTACACAAAAACTTTATACCCGGAAAATTAGGGGGAAAAAAAAAAAAAAACCTGACGTATCTTTCCATAGTTCATAGGAAAAACAAAAAACAAAAATGAAAAAAATATAAGCACAACCCATCTCTACAGCATGCCTTACAAAGCTTCTGTAATCTAGTTCCAAACCTACCTTTCCAATCTCATTTCCCACCCACCATGAAGCTTACACTTCAACCACACCAAAACATCTTGATCTCAAAAGATTTCATTCATTTTCTTTAACAGATCTGTGTCCTGTATGTTTACCTCTATTCCCTCCAGCTTGAAGGACCTTTCATGTCTCTTCTACCTATTAAAAGCTTGTCGTTTACAGCCCACGTCAGAATACTCCTTTAATGAAGCCAGTCTCTGATATTCTCAGCTAGAATACTCACTGCTTCTAGAGCAATTTGCTATCACTCTTGTGGCCTTTATTCTTGGCTTTGTAGTTATTTACATAAGTAACTGTCTTCAAAATTAAACTGTAAGCTTGAGGAAAGGAACAATATCTACTCATTTGTAGCTCATGTTATTGCTTAATTATTGCTGCTGTGAATATAGTAAATATTCAATAAATATTTTGGAATGATTTAGTAATAATTTACTTTATGAATTTGATTGTCAGAAAAGCTCAAAGGAGAACATGAAATTTAAAGCAGATCAATAATGTGGCAGTGAATTTTATGCCATGATGTGTTAGTAAAATTTTCAATAGATTGTTGCCTATTTGCTGATAAATAACTACAGAGATGACTAAATTATAATCATTTGGGCCCTTGATACCCTAATACTCTGATCAATATGTTAGGAGAAGAAATTCTGTATGATCTTCTATTTGGTAACTAATAAATTATATATTTTTTGTTCCCAAAGGCTTCATTCTCAAATTAAAATGTCGCCTTTAACTCTATATTTTTGCAAAAGCATCTCAATTCCTACTATACCTTAAAATGTGATTGTGACAAAAAATATATAACATCATTTCTAATCTCTTGAGTTTACTATCTAATAGAGAAAGATGGCAGGAGTGACTTAACGAAGTACATAAACATGAACAATCATAACCATAACCACTCACTTAATCGTTTTTCATCCAGCATAGGGCCAGGAGAATCCATATTGAGGAGTGCCTCAGCAGCCTCAATAGTTTCAATTGTTTCATCCCCGTCATGACAAGAAGCTTCAACTGCAACACATTTAAAGAGAAAATTAAATTAGCCACAAGACATCTGTTACTCTGAACGTCATACACTGCTTATCTCTAGAAGCAGAACACATCATTTAATATTTTAGTTTATATACATATAAACTATAAACACATAAAATTATACTAAACCTGGCCGGCACAGTGGCTCATTCCTGTAATCCTGCACTCTGGGAGGCCAAGGCAAGCAGATTGCTTGAGGTCAGGAGTCTGAGACTGGCCAACATGGAGAAACCCCGTTTCTATTAAAAATACAAAAAAATCAGCTGGGCGTGGTGGCATGCACCTGTAGTCCCAACTACTCAGGAGACTGAGACAGGAGAAATGCTTGAACCCAGAAGGTGGAGAATGCAGTGAGCCGAGACTGAACCACTGCACTCCAGCCTGGGTGACAGAGCGAGACTCTGTTTAAAAAAAAAAAAAAAATTACATTAAAAAATCAATAGTTCCTTAATATTAAATAGCCAACCAGCATTCAAATGTCCAATTGTGTTAAAAAATCATAAATGGTGGCAGTGCAAGGAAAGACAAGACAGTTTTTGTTTTTTTTTTAAATCAAATTAAGTCTGCATATCGCAATTGACTGATACATTTCTGAGTTGCCATTCATGTGTCTAGCTTTTTTTACTTTGTAATTTATTTGTTGAAGAAATCAGGCTGTTTATTCATGTAGAGTTTCCCATAGTTTGGATTTTGCCAACTATATTCCTATTGTGTAGCTTAACATGTTTTTCTACACCCCCTCTAACTGAGTAGTCATATCTGGAGGCTTGATGAAATTCAAGTTTAATTTTTTCTGGCAAGACTAAGAAACAATTTATGTATTCTGATGACAGCTCAAAATATAATCTAAGCCTCAAATTTCATAAAATCATTAAATCTTTCTGGTTTTGCTTTTTTTTGAGACAAGATCTTACCCTGTCTCCCAGGCCAGAGTGTAGTGGCTCAATTATAGCTCACTGTAACCATAAACTCCTAGGCTCAAACAATCCTACCACCTCAGCCTCCCGAGTAGCCAGGACTACAGGCTCAGGCCACCATGCCCAGCTAATTTTTAAAGTATTTTGTGGGCCGGGCGCGGTGGCTCAAGCCTGTAATCCCAGCACTTTGGGAGGCCGAGACGGGCGGATCACGAGGTCAGGAGATCGAGACCATCCTGGCTAACATGGTGAAACCCCGTCTCTACTAAAAACTACAAAAAACTAGCCAGGCGAGGTGGCGGCGCCTGTAGTCCCAGCTACTCGGGAGGCTGGGCAGGAGAATGGCATGAACCCGGGAGGCGGAGCTTGAAGTGAGCTGAGATCCGGCCACAGCACTCTAGCCTGGGCGACTGAGCGAGACTCCGTCTCAAAAAAAAAAAAAAAAAAATTTTGTGGAGACAGGGTCCTGCTATATTGCTCACACTAGCCTTGAATTCCTGGGCTCAGGTGATCCTCCCTCCTCAGCCTCCCAAAGTTCTGGGATTACAGGTGTGAGCCACTGCATCTGGTCAAATTTTTTATTATGAAAATTTTAAACAAAATAAAGAATTGTGGAGTACAGTATATATAATGAATCCCCATGTGCCCATTCCCAGCTTCAACTATTATCACCAAATAGCCAATCTTCTTTCAACCATACCCCACTCACTGCCCCTGAGTCCTTACCCTCTGTATAGGATTATTTTGAAGGAATCTAAGATACCATATTTTATCTCTAAATACCTCAGCATGTGTATTTAAAAGATGTCTAACACAATACTACTATCATATCTTAAATATACTAACAATAATTTTTTTTTTTTTTTGATACAAAGTTTCATTCTCGTTGCCCAGGATGGAGTACAATGGCGTGACCTTGGCTAACTGCAACGTCTGCCTTCCAGATTCAAGAGATTCTCTTGCCTCAGCCTCCCGAGTAGCTGGGATTACAGGCATGCGCCACCATGCCCAGCTAATTCTGTATTTTCAGTAGAGACAGGATTTCTCCATGTTGGTCAGGCGGGTCTTGAACTCCCAACCTCAGGTGATCCACCCACCTCGGCCTCCCAAAGTGCTGGGATTACAAGTGTCAGCCACCCAGCCCACACTAATTCTTTAATATCATCTATTACGGGCTGAATGGTATCCCCCAAAATTCTATGTTGACATGCTAACCCACAGTACCTCTGAATGTCTTTAAAGAGATAAACGAGTTAAAATGAGGTTATTAGTGTAGGCCCTAATCCAATATGGTTAGTGTCCCTCTAAGATGAAATATGAACACAGGCAGGTACAAAAGGGAAGACTATGGGAAGACACTGGAAGACAGTCACCTATAAGTCCAGAAAGAAGCCTCAGAAGGAACTAACCCTACCAATACCTTGATCTCAGACTTCTAGCTTCCAGAACTGTGAGAAAATCAGTGTCTCATTTGAGCCACCCAGTCTGTGGTGCTTTCTTGTGGCAGTCCTAGCAAACTACCACATCATCTGAAGTGCCACCTAACACATGTAAGAACAAAAATGTCCTATCCTTATTCTTTCTTCCCCTAGAGCTTCTCAAAGGCTACCCGTCGTACCCATTGGGGAATAAGGAAGATTACGAGGTTCTTCCCTTTTTCATGACATTGCTCAGAAAAGGATAGAAGAGTTAAAAAGTTTTGGTAAGTTGGGAGGTAACGGAAAGGGAAGAAAAAACGCAAAGAGAGAATCTGGTTTTCAAGATCTGGCTTGCCTTCTACACCCATTCCACATCAGTTCTATTTTCTAGGAAAGAACCTGTCTACATCTTGTCATCTGCTGTCTTCAGGTCTAAATGCAAGGGAGTGACGCACTGAAGGGAAGAGGCAATTCCTTCTCCTAAAGATCTAATACCTGCTTTCCTAGATTCAATTTCCTCTCTGAGGGCTAATGCCTTCCCTGATGACTAGAATTAGGAAGAAATACTCCTTCGATAAAGACAGTGGTCCTCAACTTGCAAAGAGTGTAGCCTTACCCTAAGGCTTTAAAAGTTACATCCTTGACCGTGTGCGGTGGCTCAAGCCTGTAATCCCAGCACTTTGGGAGGCTGAGACGGGCGGATCACGAGGTCAGGAGATCGAGACCATCCTGGCTAATATGGTGAAATCCCGTCTCTACTAAAAATACAAAAACTAGCTGGGCAAGGTGGCGGGCGCCTGTAGTCCCAGCTACTCGGGAGGCTGAGGCAGGAGAATGGCCTAAACCCGGGAGGCGGAGCTTGCAGTGAGCTGAGATCCGGCCACTGCACTCCAGTCCGGGTGACAGCACAAGACTCTGCCTCAAAAAAAATAAAAAATAAAAAAATAATAAATAAAAGTTACATCCTTACCCTAAGGCTTTAAAAGTTACATCAGAATACACTGCTACACCCCCACTAACTACAAGCCAGATACATGCATAGTGGTGTTTCTTCTGTTACACAAACAGATCAGAGAGTAATGAATAGAAACTTCTAACCTGATTAGTCGAATTCCCTTACTGGTAAGGGAGAAGTAACTCTAGATTCAACAAAAAACTTTTATTGGTTTGTTCTGAACAAAAAATGTGAATATATGCAAAAAATGCTTTGTAAAAAAAAAAAAGAGTGATATGGTTTGGATTTGTCCTTGGCCAAATCTCATGTAGAATTTTTTTTTTTGAGTCGGAGTCTCGCTCTGTCGCCCGGGCTGGAGTGTAGTGGCCGGATCACCGCCTCCCGGGTTTACGCCATTCTCCTGCCTCAGCCTCCCGAGTAGCTGGGACTATAGGCGCCGCCAACTCGCCCGGCTAGTTTTTTGTATTTTTTAGTAGAGACAGGGTTTCACCGCGTTAGCCAGGATGGTCCCGATCTCCTGACCTCGTGATCCGCCCGTCTCGGCCTCCCAAAGTGCTCGGATTACAGGCTCGAGCCACCGCGCCCGGCCCTCATGTTGAATTTTAAACCCCAATGTTGGAGGAGGAGCCTGGTGGGAGGTGACTGGATCGTGGAGGTGGATTTTCCGCTTGCTATTCTCATGATGGTGAATGAATTCTCATGAGATCTGGTGGTTTGAAAGTGGGTAGTACCCCCACCACCCTGCTTTCTGTTCCTCCTGCTCCAGCGACGTAGGATGTGTCTGCTTCCCCTTTGCCTCCCACCATGACTGTAAGCTTCCTGAGGTCTCCCCAGCCATGCTTCCTGTACAGCCTGCACAACCATGAGCCAATTAAACCTTTTTTCTTTATACGTATTACCCAGTCTCAGGTAGTTCTTTATAGCAGTGTGAGAAGTGACAAAAACAGAGGACAATACAAAGATGAGGTATTGACAACCAATGTTATCAGTGGGGCCTCTCCCTCACCAGATGGATACAGTCATTCTAACTTCCCCCTGATTTAAAATGTTACTGTATCATATGTTAACTTCCTAAATAGATCAGCACCTGCATTTAGACTTACTATTCAGTTCTAAGGCATTGTGCTATATGCTAAGGTAAAGCTGAGAACAAGGCAGCCCCAGTACTTGCCACTATGAAATCTACAGATATACCTTGTCATGCCTATTTCTGATAAACTTTCTTTTACGAATAAAGATGCAAATATTTGCTTCCAAATAGTTTTCTCAAATATCCACAACATCCCTGGCCAAGATATAGGAATGTAAATGAACAGAAAGAGAAAGCATGTACCAGTTTCTAAGTGATGAAAGTATTATTACTACAGTCTCACATTTATGTAGCCTAATCTTCAAGTTTAAAACATCTTACTAGTTCTGACTGAACCAGAAAAGAAATCTATAAATACCAGGACCTTATCATACATGTGGGTCATAGCCCACCATTATGCTTCCTGTGGCAGTGGTAAGAAAAGAACATTCTTCTCTTTTCCTACGAAACAACTTATTTTGTTCACAGGAATATAGAGGAAGGCATATAAGAAAGAACTCAGTGAGCTGGGTGGGGTGGTGCATGACTGTTGTCCCAGTTATTCAGGAGGCTGAGGCAGGAGGATCACTTGAGCCCAGGAGTCCAAGTCTAGGCTGGGCAATACAGTAAGACTCCATCTCTTTAAAAAAAAAAAAGGTGCTCAGTGAAGACTTGATGAATTGACTAGGTTTGGTTCCTTTTACATGCCTCTTATTTTGTCATATTCATCTCAATATATTTAGGAAAGGAGAAATGGGAGATGACAAACAGTACTAAAACCAGCAGATGAAACAGAAAATGTAAATTTCTTCTCTACGTAGGGCTCTAGTTTCTTAAGGTAATACAGTTCAAAACCAAGTTAGGGGCGTTTTATGGCCCACAAACTCAGGATGAGGACACTGCCTAACGCTGTGCTGCAGCAAGGTCCTACTGGATGGAGACACACGCACCTGTAAGGGTGATGTCATCATCATCATCGTCTATGATTTCCTCTTCAGCAACATCCAGTGAACTCTCAGTAATCATGTCATTGGGCTCTTCCACACAGGCTAGACCGGCATAACTATTGAGAATATCAGCACCAGGAACATGTTCCACAATTACGGCAGGAAAAATAGCTGGATCGCCAAGCTGAGGGGTTAGGGAGACGTAAATGAAAACAAAGGATTAACACAGTTTTGCTTTTGTTAAATACTGCTCCAAACTATTTTATACTAGCCATCAATTTAATTTTTAGATTATCAGGCTGTATCTCTACAATCCTTCTAGGCATTAGGAAATTTCTGTCTATTACAACCAAATAATGGCATTAAAATTTAAAAATGGGCCGGGCGCGGTGGCTCAAGCCTGTAATCCCAGCACTTTGGGAGGCCAAGACAGGCGGATCACGAGGTCAGGAGATCGAGACCATCCTGGCTAACATGGTGAAACCCCGTCTCTACTAAAAAATACAAAAAAATTAGCCGGGCGAGCTGGTGGGCGCCTGTAGTCCCAGCTACTCGGGAGGCTGAGGCAGGAGAATGGCGTGAACCCGGGAGGCGGAGCTTGCAGTGAGCTGAGATCCGGCCACAGCACTCCAGCCTGGGCGGCAGAGCGAGACTCCGTCTCAAAAAAAAAAAAAAATTTAAAAATGGAAGCCGGGCGCAGTGACTCATGCCTGTAATCCCAGCACTCTGGGAGGCCGAGGTGAGCAGATCACGAGGTCAAGAGATCAAGACCATCCTGGCTAACGTGGTGAAACCCTGTCTCTACTAAAAATACAAAAATTAGCTGGGCATGGTGGCACACGCCTGTAGTCCCAGCTACTAGGGAGGCTGAGGCAGGAGAATCACTTGAACCTCGGAGGTGGAGGCTGCAGTGAGCCGAGATCGCGCCACTGAATTCAAGCCTGGGTAACAGAGTGAGACTCCATCTCAAAAAAAATAAAATAAAATAAAATAAATGTTAATTAAATAAAATCTCCTGGGTTCAAGCTATCTTCTCAAATGTAAGAAAAAGTTTCTGCTCATAGATAATATAATGCCAGGCACCTTACTATTTTCCTTAAGTAAGTCTGCTATATTCAAAATATTATTTATGAATTCATTACAACTAAGCAGCCTCCATTTTTTAAAATTAATGTTTACTGAACTACCCACTGAGGTTAGACATTACTTCTGTCATAAGAATTTAATTACCCGAACTAAATATGTATCATAGGTGCTAAACAGATAATATCCTTGCCTTCGAGAATGCTATGTTCTGAAATTTATGGTTAATAATCCTAAAACACATTTGGATCGTTTTATTTCAAAATATTTCTTCCTGTTTCAGAAAAGAGGAAGCTAGCTAGAAAAGTAACTGGCTCTTCAAATAGTAAAACAAATTTTAAAACAGAAACTAGGAGGCTCAAAAATTATACTATAGAAGCCAGGCACGGTGGCACGTGCCTGTAGTCCCAGCGACCTAGAAGGCTGAAACAGGAGGATGGCTTGAGCCCAGGAGTTCAAGGCTATACTGTGCTATAATCACAACTGTGACTAGCTACTGCACTTCTGCCTGGGCAACATGGCAAAACCCTGTCACAAAAAAAAAAAAAAAAAAAAGAAAGAAAGAAAGAAAAAATTATACTGTAACTCACACAAATACACTTCACACACCTTAGAGAAAATATATAAAATGTCCAAAGCAAAGTGTAGCTTTCCCTTTTCCTTTTTTGACAGGTAAACTGTAGACATGCAATCCCACCTAGCATGAACATGCACTTGTTAAAACACTTTTCCTTTTCTTTTCTTCTAGGAGCTCAATTAAGCTCCTGGTCTTCTCAAGGTTTAGTCCAGAGTTAAGCACTTTTATGCTGCAAAAACCCTATGTACAAGGTAGGAACAGAGCTCATCACTTCATCCACTGATAAGTCAGAGACAGGCGTGTAAAATGCAATTCACAGGAGCAGTTCTCACCCAAATGAAACCAAAGTATTCCTCCCTATCCAAATCTATTTGGCTCCTGCAGCTTGGGTAGAGTATGCTAATGTGTACATAACAAGGGATACTTCCAAAATTTTGAATCTATACAGTTCTTGATTTTCGGTTAACCACAGATACTTTTTTTTTTTTTTTTTTTTTTTGAGACGGAGTCTCGCTCTGCCACCCAGGCTGGAGTGCAGTGGCCGGATCTCAGCTCACTGCAAGCTCCGCCTCCCGGGTTTACGCTATTCTCCTGCCTCAGCCTCCCGAGTAGCTGGGACTACAGGCGCCCGCTACCTCGCCCGGCTAGTTTTTTTGTATTCTTTTAGTAGAGACGAGGTTTCACCGTGTTAGCCAGGATGGTCTCGATCTCCTGACCTCGTGATCCGCCCGTCTGGGCCTCCCAAAGTGCTGGGATTACAGGCTTGAGCCACCGCGCCCGGCCAACCACAGATACTTGTTACTACTTTATTCCTTGTCCTGTTCTACTAACCGGTAATTACTGTATTCTCCAGAATCCTCCATGATAATCAATGTCACTTCTACCACAGTGCCCTTCCCAGAGGCAATCACTGCTACCAATTTCTTTGTTCCATAATAGACAGTAAATGTACAGTCAGGCATACTCTAAAATGCTTTAAACAATCATAAATTCAGTTTAAATTTAGTAATTTTTAAACTATTTAATAAGAAAAATTTCAAACACACAAACGTCAAGAGAAAAAAAAAGTTTCCTTTGAAGCAAAAGGTTTATTAAGAATGGTTTTGAAGTCTTTGGGATTAAAAAAAGAAAAAGAGTGGACAGGCGTGGTGGCTCATGCCTGCAATCCCAGCATTTTGGGAGGCCAAGGCGGGCGGATCACTTGAGGTCAGGAGTTTGAGACCAGCCTGGTCAACACAGTGAAACCTTGTTTTTACTAAAAAAAATTACAAAATTTAGCCAGGCATGGTGACGGGCACCTGCAATCCCAGCTACTTAGGAGGGTGAGGCAGGGGAATGGCTTGAACCTGGGAGGTGGAGGTTGCAGTGAACCAAGGTCACACCACTGCACTCTGGTCTGGGTGAAGGAGACTCTGTCTCAAGAGAAAAAAAAAAAGAGAGAAGAATTAAAAGAATTAAAAGAGACACATGGTTCTGTGATATAGAAGGCAGCAACATACAGCAGAAAAGAAAAACTAGGAACCAGGAGATCTAGGGCCTTCTCCAACCCTGATTTCATGACCTTATTTTCTGAACCTTTAAATGAATGAAGAGCACCCGTTGATCCTACAGGCCCTTCCAGGTTTTGGTTTGTTAATATTTTTTTTTTTTTTGCTTGAGACGGAGTCTCGCTCTGCCGCCCAGGCTGGAGTGCAGTGGCCGGATCTCAGCTCACTGCAAGCCCCGCCTCCTGGGTTCACGCCATTCTCCTGCCTCAGCCTCCCACGTAGCTGGGACTACAGGCGCCTGCCACATCGCCCGGCTAGTTTTTTGTATTTTTTGGTAGAGACGGGGTTTCACCGTGTTAGCCAGGAGGGACTTGATCTCCTGACTTCGTGATCCGCCCGTCTCGGCCTCCCAAAGTGCTGGCATTACAGGCTTGAGCCACTGCGCCCGGCCTGCTTTGTTAATATTTTGAATTCATGGATTCTACTGTCTGAGCTTGTAACATTTCACGAGACGAGATTATTCGCTCTCATGCACTAAAATGGGAGAGGGAGTAGCAAGCACTGTGGCCACATAGCGGCTGCCATTGCTATTAGCCAACATTTTCTTGTACTTAATATGCACCAGCCATTTTGCACATTGCTTTACGTGAATTATCACTCTACTTTAATCATCACAAAATGCTATGACGGAGACACATTGGACTATCCATTTTACACATGAGAAAACAGAGGCAAGGGAAATAATCTACTCCTAATCATAAAACTAACTTGAACTGACTCCAGGGTCCATGTCCTTTACTTACACACTATTGTAGTCAGTTTTAAACATGGTAGATTTGTTCTGCTGGCATACTTAACTTGGCTCTGTTTAGAAAACCCGAATAATTAAGGAGCTGTGTTTAAGGTGGAGGTATGATTTTCAATATTATTTCCAAGGCTTCACCAATCAGTCAATAATAAAATTTCTCATGGGAATAGCCAGTTCCTCTTGGTCAGCAGGACACTTCCCATGATCACTCCTAATTTAGTCCTACAGCCTTCTCCTGAGGTTCTTGCTCTTATCATGAAAAGCATGGTCCATTCTTTTCTAGTCCACTGAAATGGGATGTATATTCAAAGTTGTTCATCTCTAGTTTCCCCGGGGTGCTATTAATCCATATATAAGAAAGAGATCAACTTCAGATTTTCGTAAGAATATGAATAGTTAGGTGCCGGGCACAGTGGCTCATGCCTGTAATCCCAGCACTTTGGGAGGCTGAGGTGGGCGGATCACGAGGTCAAGAGATTGAGACCATCCTGGCCAACATGGTAAAACCCCGTCTCTACTAAAAATACAAAAATTAGCTGGGCATGGTGGCATGAGCCGATAGTCCCGGCTACTCAGGAGCATGAGGCAGGAGAATCACTTGAACCCACGAGGTGGAGGTTGCAGTGAGCCAAGATCACACCACTGCACTCCAGCATGGGTGACAGAGTGAGACTTAAAGAAAAGAAAGACAGACAGACAGAGGGAGAGAGAGAGAGAGAGAGAGAGAAAGAAAGAAAGAAAGAAAGAAAGAAAGAAAGAAGAAAGAAAGAAAGAAAGAAAGAAAGAAAAAAGAAAGAAAGAAAGAAAGAGAAAGAAAGAAAGAAAAAGAAAGAAAGAAAGAAAGAAAGAAAGAAAGAAAGAAAGAGAGAAAATGAATAGTCAGGTAAGAGGCTTGAATCTGTATATACAAAATACATTTAGGAAACACCTCTCAGGTGACTAGAAAGACTCTTACCACTCTACTACCATAAATAGAAAAAAATGCACACTCCTGAAACTCCAGCTGCTGATCTGGGCTCGTGATAAACTGCTTTGTAAACTGGATTGACTAGTAGTAACTGGCTAAAGTATGAGTCATCAAAAACCTAAGAACTCTATAACCACACATTCTACAATTCATTCCAGAAAACTGGTTCCTTACCTTTTAAAGAAATAGTAAAATTTCAAATGCTGAATTTTCCTAGGTTTAGATTTTCAAAACAAATAAAATATTGGGACTTATATTAGTTTGCTACGGCAACAAAGTATTACAAAGTATTACAAAGTGGGTCCCTTAACAAAAATTTATTCTCTCACAGTTCTGGAGGCTAGAAGTCTGAAATCAAGGTGTTGGCAGGGCTGGTTCCTTTTGCAGACTGTGGGGGAAGGATCTGTTCCAGGCCTCTCTCTTTGACTTACAGATGGCTGGTCTTCATGTTTACATGGGTTCTGTGTCCAAATCCAACTCCACTCACCTCCTGACCTTTTAATTGAGACAGGATGGAGTGCAGTGGCGCAATCTCAGCTCACCATAACCTCTGCCTCCCAGGCTCAAGTGATCCTCCCACCTCAGCCTCCCAAGTAGCTGTGACTACAGGCATGCACCATCACACCTGGCTAATTTTTGGATCTTTTGTACAGATAGGGTTTCTCCACGTTCCCCAGGCTGGTCTCGAACTCCTGAGCTAAAGCGATCCACCCAACTTGGCCTCCCAAAGTGTTGGGATTACAGGTGTGAGCCACCGCACCCAGCCCAAATTTCCCCTTCTTATAAGGGCACCAGGTAGTGCAGTAAGGGCTCCTCTCTACTGTAGTGTAACTTCTTACTAATTACATCTGCCATGGCCCTATTTCCAATAACCAAATAAGGTTACACTCTGAGGTACTAGAGGTTAGAACTTCAATGTATGAATTGGCGTATGGGTGTGCACATGCACAATTCAACCAATAATATAACTTAATTTAATTTAGTTTTAAGTCTATCATTTGACAATTTGTTCCCTCTGCCTGAAATAACTTCTATAAACTAGTCTTTTCATGTTTCTAAACTGAGATTGGGTATTACTCTTCAGGTTTCTTTGCTGAAGATCATCAAATCTTACCCACCTCAGTTTTTTCCACACCATTTCAAACAGACCCTTTCCCAAGATTTATTTAAAAGATGGGCTTCAGGAAGAAGATAGCAGATATTCGTAAAATAGCCATACTCCTTAATAGTAAGCAATAAGATGTTACCTACTTTTAAGAAATGAAGGTGTTGGCCAGGCACAGTGGCTCACGCCTGTAATCCCAGCACTTTGGGAGGCGGAGGCGGGTGGATCACCCGAGGTAAGGAGCTCGAGACCAGCCTGGCCAACATGGAGAAACCCTGTCGCTACTAAAAAATAAAAAAATTAGCTGGGTGTGGTAGTGTGCACTTATAATCCTAGCTACTCAGAAGCCTGAGGCATGAGAAGCTTGAACCTGGTAGGCAGAGGCCGCAATGAGCCAAGATTACGCCACTGGACTCCAGCCTGGGTGACTGAGCAAGACTTCATCTCAAAACAAAATGAAATGAAGGTTTCAATGTTTCTTTGATGACTTAACAAAAACATTACATTCCACTTGAGTGGTTGCTACTTCAAAAAATGACGTTCCAAACACTTCTAAAAACTCTCATCATTTAAATAATTAGATTAAGCATCTTTTCTATCTTTTATTTGCATCACGAAATCAAATTAAATTCTACTGGTGCTTATCAATTTTCGCTGTACAGTGGGAAACATTTAAGAATATCAATATTTGACCTTGCATGGGATAAAATAAATCAGACTATCTGGGGGTGTGACCAGAGCCTGATATTAAAGCTCCCCAGGTGGGTCCAATTTGCATCCAGGCTTCAGGAGCACTGCTCTGAAGAATGACAACATTCAAAACTGCATTTCCTAAGTTGAGTTAGCTCTAATTATTCTTGCCAAGATCTGGGATATTAGTAATTCAAACAATTACATTTTTAAATTATTAGATCTTTTGCTATTCACTTGCAGACTATTCTCCCCTTTGGTTTTTGAACAGAACCAAAATAAACCACAAACCAAGGGGACAGGAGAGAGAAGATCTCCTGGAATTAAAATCTATCAAAGATCAGAGTTTCCAAAGCTTCAATATGTAGAAGCAAATTAAACTGCAGTGATAAAGTGATTTGCAATTGTTTCATAACTTTCTTGAACATCTTAACAGCTCCAAAGAGATTTCCCCTTTCTATTAATTATAGATAAATTTAGGATATATGTTGAAAGCAAAATTTCAGCAAACATTTTTGCAGCAATAGTAAAATTCAAACCAAGTTTTAGCAGAAGAGAGTCACAGTTCCCCAAATTTCAACATTGTCCACGATACAGTTTCCACTTGTTGTGGCTGATCACATATGTGGCAATACCATCAAGTTAAAAAGAGAAGGAAAGGGACCAATGTAAGCAGGGCAATATGTGACTCCCTAACTAGGCTTGCTTGTTCCATATACCACAATCCAATGTGGATCCATGTCCTATGTGGATATTTCAGAAACCATGAATCATTATTCCAATTTTATTAATAATTCTGTTCATCGGGTTTTTGGGTATCAAAAAGCACAAGAACTTTCATATAACTTGTTTACCAAGTTTCTCTAATAGCAGAACTCAATCTGGTATATGGTGATTGTGAAACATCCCATGAAAATTCTCTCTAAAATAGCTTAAAATGAAATACCTACAAAATATTTTCCCAAAACAAAAAGCAAGTTAAATTTAGTCTTTAGCATTTTTCCAAAGCAGACACTACTTTTTTTTTTTTTTTTTTTTTTTTTTTTTTTGAGACGGAGTCTCGCTCTGTCGCCCAAGCTGGAGTGCAGTGGCCGGATCTCAGCTCACTGCAAGCTCCGCCTCCCGGGTTCACGCCATTCTCCTGCCTCAGCCTCCCGAGTAGCTGGGACTACAGGCGCCCGCCACCTCGCCCGGCTAGTTTTTTGTATTTTTTAGTAGAGACGGGGTTTCACTGTGTTAGCCAGGATGGTCTCGATCTCCTGACCTCGTGATCCGCCCGTCTCGGCCTCCCAAAGTGCTGGGATTACAGGCTTGAGCCACCGCGACCGGCCGCAGACACTACTTTTTAAAGCCAGGTGCAAAATGAGCACACCTTCAAGCAGTTGACGCAGTATCTTTGCATCGAGGCAAGAAAACCCCAAGAGGGGCCTGGTGCCTTATTGCTCCCATAGTCTTCAATAGCTCCCCTGACCCCAAAGCCTCTCCAATAAGCATACAAATTAAACACTGCACTTGCTACGAAAACACATCTTTGACACAAATTCCTGTGCCCAGACTTCGAATGAGACTGAGGCCCCAAAGCCTTATCCTATGAAGACACTGCTTTGAGGACTTCTGAATTATTCTTGAAATCACTTCCTTTTACATTTGATTTAAAAAAACAAAAACCCAGCACCTCACTCCATTACAACACGACCTGGCAATACTTTACCATGCAGCAAATGCACTACATACACACATGGTGAACAGGGTGCAACAGTAAAAACGCAAGTTCTTATTTAAGGTAGGACTCCACTATGCCTGGGTATCTGAACTCGGGCAAGTTATCCAGCCTCTCTAAGTTTTACTTTCTACGTCTATCCAAAATAAGAATAATAATATATTCTAGAATTGTTGTAAGAATAATGTGTAATTAAATCACTTGTGATAATGCATGGCTTCTAGTAAGCAATAAATAAAATGTTTCGATGATTAAAGCCCTTCAACATTTGATACGGATAGAAATAAACACACTCAAAAACTGACTTACCACAATCTCACATGGACAGGCATGGTTTTGTTTTTATTTTTTGAGACAGGGTCTTGCTCTGTTGCCTCGCTGGAGTGCAGTGGCGTGATCACAGCTCACTGCATCTGTGAACTCCCGGGCTCATGCAATCCTTCTGCCTCAGCCTCCCAAGTAGTTGGGACTATAGGCGTGTGCCACCATGTGTGGCTAGTTTTTTCTTTCTTTTTTTTTTTTTTTTTTTTTTTTTTAAGAGAGGAGGTCTCTCTATGTTGCCCAGGCTGGTCTCAAACTCCTAGGCTCAAGCAATCCTCTCCTGCCTCGGCCTTCCAAAGTACTGGGATTATAGGTGTGAGCCACCATGCCCGGCCCTTTTTGTTTATTATTTTTTGCTTTATTTATTATTTCTTTTGCTTTCTTTAACCTTTAAGCTTTGTTAGGATTTGATTTTGTTTTATTTTTAATGAGAATAGTCTTTTCAAAATACTGGTGAACAAACCTTAACCATCACACTTAGCAACAACATTTAGTTTCAACTAAAAGCAAATGTTGATACATACGTGTGGTTCACTTTGTGAAATTCATAAACTGTATGCTTATTACTGATGTATATTTTTGTATTTATGCTACACTTCAATAAGAAGTTTAAAAAGCAGAGGTCCATCTGATGGGAGAAACAAAACTTCAAAACATCTTCAAAATACTATGATGGTATTCCTTCATTACCTCATATCAACCATGATAAAATTAAAGGAAATCTCTGCACACAGTACATATACATGGATAAACACACCCAAAAAATTAGGGTGACTGGTGAACAAAATGAAAAGTTGAAATCCTTTCAGCAAATCCCCATGGCACATTTTTAAGAATTATCTTTGGGAATAAATAATACAAAACATATTTATATTCCAAGAGTATAAAAAATCATTGCTTCCTTTCCATATAGTGCCCCTCCCCAATGGCTTCCATTATTACTAAATTCCAAAGTGTATTTTAAATGATTTCAGGAATTGATGTATTACACAAAACAAGCTGGGATTGTGCAATACATCTCCAAGGCCCAGTACAAAGTTTTCTGTGAAGAATTCTTGACAGCCAAATTCTCCACATACTTTTAAAAAATCTGCCACTAAAACAGCTCCAAATATTTCTGTTGATTAACTCAAGCTCCCTGTAAACACTTTCTATATATATTTATTTATTTATTTTTTTAAAGACAGGGTCTTGCTCTGTTGCCCAGGCTGGAGAGCAGTGGCACAATCACAGCTCATCGCAGCCTTGACCTCTGGCGCTCAAGCAATCTTTCCACCTCAGCGACATGAATAGCTGGGACAACAAGCATGTGCCACCACACCCAGCTAATTTTTGTGTTTTTTGTAGAGATGGGGTTTTGTCATGTTGCCCAGGCTGGTCTCAAACTCCTGGGCTTAAGCAATCCATCTGCCTCAGCCTCCCAAAGTGCTGGGATTACAAACGTGAGCCACTGCACCCAGGGTCCTAGTCTTTATTATAAAATAAAAAGTAGTTTTAGCAACCAGGCAGAAAAGTCTATGTAGCTGTAGTATCCACTGCTCAACACATTGGTCTAAATTATAAGAACATCATAGTTTTACTCACTACAGGTGTAGTACGTACCTGAGTCTAGTTCTTAAAAGTGTAATACATAAATGTATTTGGGAAAAAGTAAAAAATCGCACTAATCCTAAATATAATCAGTGTAAAAGACAACTTACTTAACAGTCTTTCATATTCTCTTTTTCCTTTATGGTTCTTTTTCTCTCTTATACCTTAGCATGATGATTAAGAGTTTGGACTTTCTCAGGTCAGTCAATTTCAATACAAGTGGCACTTTACAGTTGTGTGTTTCTGGGTAACATGCATTCCTTCAACCTCTTTTGAGATTCCTCATTATACATGTTTTCCTGACTTGTAAAATGGGGATAACAAGAGTTGTCACACCATACAGGCTTTTAAACATGAAAATACAAATTGCATATCACATGCAGGGCCTGGCAAGGGTAAGAGATAATAAATGTTCATTAATTATTAAACAACATATCAATTCTTAGATTACACCATTGTTTATATGTGTGTATGCACATTCTGCCAGGTTTTGCTATCAGTTTGTTATGTCAGTTTTATAAAAATGAATTAGGAAACTCTCTCTGAACTGAAACTGTTTAAATTAGTTCATTAAATTTTTAAGACAGGGTCTCTGTCAGTGAGACTCCTGGCTAGAGTGCAGTGGCACAATCATGGCTCACTGTAGCCTCTACCTCCTAGGCTTGAGATCCTCCCACTTCTGCTTCCCAAGCAGCTGAGCTCAGAGGTACAGGCTGCCGCATCATGCTAATTTTTTAATTCTTTTGTAGAGATAGAGTCTTACTATGTCATCAGGGCTGGTAAAGTTAAAAATAACTCACCCACGAAACTATCTGGGCCTACTGGTTTTGTGTATGTGGGGATTGTTCCCTGGCAATTTCCTCAGTTTCTTTCATTGTTACTGGCACACTTTCAAAGAAAAAAAAATCTACATTATTACCATTCCAAAAACTTAAAATATTTCAATGCATTAGCTCAAATGACATATCAAATCCCTATACTGTTCTGCATTATCCCATCATCCCTTAAAATATAAACAAACAAATCAAGTATTGTCAAGATTAACGAGGAAATTAATGAATAGTTAAAAGACAAATTATCCTCCAGTTGATACTCACTAAGAGTATTAGTAAATCAGAACTGGAATCTAGACTTATTTAGTAATTCAGCTAGGTTACTTTGAACAGTAATTAGTCTGGATGCCTTTGTAACCCTGCCCTACAAATCCATCATAGGTGAAAGATTCTAATACAGGTCTCCTGGTTACTTACTAATAAATTCAAGATAACATTACACTATAGAAAACGAGAAGAATACGATCTCTATCATACAGTGACTTGTAAGGATCCAAGTGTATACTGAGAAGACCGTAAACTACAAAGAGCTGTACAAGATGTTAGGCAGTGTTATCTTTACATTGTATTCAAGACTAAGGCAAGTAATGTTTTCTTGGCAAAAAGGTTAACATCCAAAGATTAATATCTGTGACAAGAAAACATACTTGTCTCTATTAGCCTCCTCATTTCCCAATGGCATTTGTTCTCCAATATCCTAATTTTTATGTATTATGTACCTGCTATAAATGTCACATAGATAAACATGTTTAATTAAGGGGAAAAAACAATTCAAGTGTCTGGTCATTGACATAGTCAAAGTGCTTTCAACTACAAAAACTCACTACAGCGCTGTGTAAAAAGTGTTCTCTAGGCTCTGTCTTTGGGAGTTCTTCAACATAATAAACTATAAAATAGAATACAGTGGTACCCCTAATGTGGTGATGATGGAAGCAGCTACTATGTTAAGACATCATATGGCTTTATCCACTTAATCCCCACAACAACACTAGGCTATATATTATTGACACTTACTAGTCAACCAGCCAGGAAAAGCTGAAATCTGAACCCAGGCAATCTGACTCCAGAGTCCACAAGTTTAACCACTACCAGTACAGGATCCTATAGATAAACTACTTAGAATTTATTACTAAGTCATAATGAAAGTCTCATCTCAATTAACGCTTGGATAAAAAATTCTGTATTACATATAGATTGATAGTTATCTTCTAAATGATCACTGTATTAGACCTACAACTGAAACAAGTTTGTTTTACTGTTCTTTTTTTTTTTTCTCATGTAAATTTATTTATTTTTTTTTATTATTATACTTTAAGTTCTAGGGTACATGTGCATAACGTTTATATCATGTATAACTCCTCAATGCAATCCCTCCCTCCTCCCCCCTCCCCATGATAGGCCCCAGTGTGTGATGTTCCCCTTCCCGAGTCCAAGTGATCTCATTGTTCAGTTCCCACCTATAAGTGAGAACATGCGGTGTTTGGTTTTCTCTTCTTGTGATAGTTTGCTAAGAATGATGGTTTCCAGCTGCATCCATGTCCCTACAAAGGACGCAAACTCATCCTTTTTTATGGCTGCATAGTATTCCATGGTGTATATGTGCCACATTTTCTTAATCCAGTCTGTCACAGATGGACATTTGGGTTGATTCCAGGTCTTTGCTATTGTGAATAGTGCCGGAATAAACATACGTGTGCATGTGTCTTTGTAGTAGAGTAATTTATAATCCTTTGGGTATATACCCAGTAGTGGGATGGCTGGGGTCATATGGTACATCTAGTTCTAGATCCTTGAGGAATCGCCATACTGTTTTCCATAATGGTTGAACTAGTTTACAATCCCACCAACAGTGTAAAAGTGTTCCTATTTCTCCACATCCTCTCCAACATCTGTTGTTCCTGACTTCTTAATGATTGCCATTCTAACTGGTGTGAGATGGTATCTCATTGTGGTTTTGATTTGCATTTCTCTGATGGCAAGTGATGATAAGCATGTTTCATGTGTCTGTTGGCTGTATGGATGTCTTCTTTTGAGAAATGTCTGTTCATATCCTTTCCACTTTTGATGGGGTTGTTTTTTTTTTCTTGTATATTTGTTTGAGTTCTTTGTAGATTCTGGATATTAGCCCTTTGTCAGATGAGTAGGTTGCAAAAATTTTCTCCCATTCTGTAGGTTGCCTGTTCACTCTGATGGTAGTTTCTTTTGCTGTGCAAAAGCTCTTTAGTTTAATTAGATCCCATTTGTCAATTTTGGCTTTTGCTGCCGTTGCTTTTGGTGTTTTAGACATGAAGTCCTTGCCCATGCCTATGTCCTGAATTGTACTACCTAGATTTTCTTCTAGGGTTTTTATGGTATTAGGTCTAACATTTAAGTCTCTAATCCATCTTGAATTAATCTTCGTATAAGGGGTAAGGAAAGGATCCAGTTTCAGCTTTCTACTTATGGCTAGCCAATTTTCCCAGCACCATTTATTAAATAGGGAATCCTTTCCCCATTTCTTGTTTCTCTCAGGTTTGTCAAAGATCAGATGGCTGTAGATGTGTGGTATTATTTCTGAGGACTCTGTTCTGTTCCATTGGTCTATTTCTCTGTTGTGGTACCAGTACCATGCTGTTTTGGTTACTGTAGCCTTGTAGTATAGTTTGAAGTCAGGTAGCGTGACGCCTCCAGCTTTGTCCTTTTGACCTAGGATTGTCTTGGCAATGCGGGCTCTTTTTTGGTTCCATATGAACTTTAAAGCAGTTTTTTCCAATTCTGTGAAGAAAGTCATTGGTAGCTTGATGGGGATGGCATTGAATCTATAAATCACCTGGGCAGTATGGCCATTTTCACGATATTGATTCTTCCTATCCATGAGCATGCTATGTTCTTCCATTTGTTTGTGTCCTCTTTGATTTCACTGAGCAGTGGTTTGTAGTTCTCCTTGAAGAGCTCCTTTACATCCCTTGTAAGCTGGATTCCTAGGTATTTTATTCTCTTTGAAGCAATTGTGAATGGAAGTTCATTCCTGATTTGGCTCTCTGCTTGTCTGTTACTGGTGTATAAGAATGCTTGGGATTTTTGCACATTAATTTTGTATCCTGAGACTTTGCTGAAGTTGCTTATCAGCTTAAGGAGATTTTGGGCTGAGACGATGGGGTTTTCTAAATATACAATCATGTCATCTGCAAGCAGGGACAATTTGACTTCTTCTTTTCCTAACTGGATACCCTTGATTCTTTCTCTTGCCTGATTGCCCTAGCCAGAACTTCCAACACTATGTTGAATAGGAGTGGTGAGAGAGGGCATCCCTGTCTTGTGCCAGTTTTCAAAGGGAATTTTTCCAGTTTTTGCCCATTCAGTATGATATTAGCTGTGGGTTTGTCGTAAATAGCTCTTATTATTTTGAGGTACGTTCCATCAATACCGAATTTATTGAGCGTTTTTAGCATAAAGGGCTGTTGAATTTTGTCAAAAGCCTTTTCTGCATCTATTGAGATAATCATGTGGTTCTTGTCCTTGGTTCTGTTTATATGCTGGATTACGTTTATTGATTTGCGAATGTTGAACCAGCCTTGCATCCCAGGGATGAAGCCCACTTGATCATGGCGGATAAGCTTTTTGATGTGCTGCTGAATCGGTTTGCCAGTATTTTATTGAGAATTTTTGCATTGATGTTCATCAGGGATATTGGTCTAAAATTCTCTTTTTTTGTTGTGTCTCTGCCAGGCTTTGGTATCAGGATGATGTTGGCCTCATAAAATGAGTTAGGGAGGATTCCCTCTTTTCTATTGATTGGAATCGTTTCAGAAGGAATGGTACCAGCTCCTCCTTGTACCTCTGGTAGAATTCAGCTGTGAATCCATCTGGTCCTGGACTTTTTTTGGTGGGTAGGCTATTAATTGTTGCCTCAATTTAAGAGCCTGCTATTGGTCTATTCAGGGATTCAACTTCTTCCTGGTTCAGTCTTGGGAGAGTGTAAGTGTCCAGGAAATTATCCATTTCTTCTAGATTTTCTAGTTGATTTGCGTAGAGGCATTTATAGTATTCTCTGATGGTTGTTTGTATTTCTGTGGGGTCAGTGGTGATATCCCCTTTATCATTTTTTATTGCGTCTATTTGATTCCTCTCTCTTTTCTTCTTTAGTAGTCTTGCTAGCGGTCTGTCAATTTTGTTGATCTTTTCAAAAAACCAACTCCTGGATTCATTGATTTTTTGGAGGGTTTTTTGTGTCTCTATCTCCTTCAGTTCTGCTCTGATCTTAGTTATTTCTTGCCTTCTGCTAGCTTTTGAATGTGTTTGCTCTTGCCTCTCTAGTTCTTTTAATTGTGATGTTAGACTGTCAATTTTAGATCTTTCCTGCTTTCTCTTGTGGGCATTTAGTGCTATAAATTTCCCTCTACACACTGCTTTAAATGTGTCCCAGAGATTCTGGTATGTTGTATCTTTGTTCTCATTGGTTTCAAAGAACATCTTTATTTCTGCTTTCATTTCGTTATGTACCCAGTAGTCATTCAGGAGCAGGTTGTTCAGTTTCCATGTAGTTGAGCGGTTTTGATTGAGTTTCTTAGTCCTGAGTTCTAGTTTGATTGCACTGTGGTCTGAGAGACAGTTGTTATAATTTCTGTTCTTGTACATTTGCTGAGGAGTGCTTTACTTCCAATTATGTGGTCAATTTTGGAATAAGTGCGATGTGGTGCTGAGAAGAATGTATATTCTGTTGATTTGGGGTGGAGAGTTCTATAGATGTCTATTAGGTCCGCTTGGTGCAGAGATGAGTTCAATTCCTGGATATCCTTGTTAACTTTCTGTCTCGTTGATCTGTCTAATGTTGACAGTGGAGTGAAGTCTCCCATTATTATTGTATGGGAGTCTAAGTCTCTTTGTAGGTCTCTAAGGACTTGCTTTATGAATCCGGGTGCTCCTGTATTGGGTGCATATATATTTAGGAGAGTTAGCTCTTCCTGTTGAATTGATCCCTTTACCATTATGTAATGGCCTTCTTTGTCTCTTTTGATCTTTGATGGTTTAAAGTCTGTTTTATCAGAGACTAGGATTGCAACCCCTGCTTTTTTTTGTTCTCCATTTGCTGGTAGATCTTCCTCCATCCCTATTTTGAGCCTATGTATGTCTCTGCATGTGAGATGGGTCTCCTGAATACAGCAGACTGATGGGTCTTGACTCTTTATCCAGTTTGCCAGTCTGTGTCTTTTAATTGGAGCATTTAGTCCATTGACATTTAAGGTTAATATTGTTATGTGTGAACTTGATCCAGTCATTATGATATTAACTGGTTATTTTGCTCATTAGTTGATGCAGTTTCTTCCTAGCCTCGATGGTCTTTACATTTTGGCATGTTTTTGCAATGGCTGGTACCGGTTATCCCTTTCCATGTTTAGGGCTTCCTTCAGGGTCTCTTGTAAGGCAGGCCTGGTGGTGACAAAATCTCTAAGCATTTGCTTATCTGTAAAGGATTTTATTTCTCCTTCACTGATGAAACTGAGTTTGGCTGGATATAAAATTCTGGGTTGAAAATTCTTTTGTTTAAGAATGTTGAATATTGGCCCCCACTCTCTCCTGGCTTGTAGAGTTTCTGCCGAGAGATCTGCTGTTAGTCTGATGGGCTTCCCTTTGTGGGTAACCCGACCTTTCTCTCTGGCTGCCCTTAAGATTTTTTCCTTCATTTCAACTTTGGTGAATCTGGCAATTATGTGTCTTGGAGTTGCTCTTCTGGAGGAGTATCTTTGTGGCGTTCTCTGTATTTCCTGAATTTGAATGTTGGCCTGCCCTACTAGGTTGGGGAAGTTCTCCTGGATGATATCCTGAAGAGTGTTTTCCAACTTGGTTCCATTTTCCCCCTCACTTTCAGGCACCCCAATCAGACGTAGATTTGGTCTTTTGACATAATCCCATACTTCTTGCAGGCTTTGTTCATTTCTTTTTTTCTTTTTTCTTTTGGTTTTCTCTTCTCGCTTCATTTCATTCATTTGATCCTCAATCGCTGATACTCTTTCTTCCAGTTGATCGAGTCGGTTACTGAAGCTTGTGCATTTGTCACGTATTTCTCGTGTCATGGTTTTCATCTCTGTCATTTCGTTTATGATCTTCTCTGCATTAATTAGTCTAGCTGTCAATTCTTCCACTCTTTTTTCAAGATTTTTAGTTTCTTTGCGCTGGGTACGTAATTCCTCCTTTAGCTCTGAGAAGTTTGATGGACTGAAGCCTTCTTCTCTCATCTCGTCAAAGTCATTCTCTGACCAGCTTTGATCCGTTGCTGGCGATGGGCTGCGCTCCTTTGCAGGGGGAGATGCGCTCTTATTTTTGAATTTCCAGCTTTTCTGCCCTGCTTCTTCCCCATCTTTGTGGTTTTATCTGTCTCTGGTCTTTGATGATGGTGACGTACTGATGGGGTTTTGGTATAGGTGTCCTTCCTGTTTGATAGTTTTCCGTCTGACAGTCAGAAGGACTGTCTGTTGGTCTGTTGGAGATTGCTTGAGGTCCACTCCAGACCCTGTTTGCCTGGGTATCAGCAGCAGAGGTTGCCGAAGATAGAATATTGCTGAACAGCGAGTGTACCTGTCTGATTCTTCCTTTGGAAGTTTCCTCTCAGGGATGACTCCACCCTGTGAGGTGTGGGGTGTCAGACTGCCCCTAGTGGGGGATGTCTCCCAGCTAGGCTACTCAGAGGTCAGGGACCCACCTGAGCAGGCAGTCTGTCCGTTCTCAGATCTCAACCTCCGCGTTGGGAGATCCACGGCTCTCCCCAAAGCTGTCAGACAGAGTCGTTCGCGTCTGCACCGCCCCTGCTGCTTCCCCTATTGGACCTCAGCTGTGGGCTGTCCCCAGAGGTGGAGTCTACAGAGACAGGCAGGCTTCCTTAAGCTGCTGTGAGCTCCACCCAGTTCGAGCTTCCCAGCGGCTTTGTTTACCTACTTAAGCCTCAGCAATGGCGGGCGCCCCTCCCCCAGCCTCGCTGCTGCCTTGCTGATAGATTGCGGCAGACTGCTGTGTTAGCAGTGAGGGAGGCTCCGTGGGCGTGGGACCCTCCCGGCCAGATGTGGGATATATTCTCCTGGTGTGCCTGTTTCCTTAAAGCGCAGTATTGGGGTGGGAGTTACCCGATTTTCCAGGTGTTGTGTGTCTCAGTTCCCCTGGCTAGGAAAACGGATTTCCTTCCCCCTTGCGCTTCCAGGTGAGGCGATGCCTCGCCCTGCTTCAGCTCACGCTGGTCAGGCTGCAGCAGCTGACCAGCACCGATTATCCAGCACTCCCTACAGAGATGACCCCAGTACCTCAGTTGAAAATGCAGAAATCACCGGTCTTCTGTGTCACTCGCGCTGGGAGTTGGAGACTGGAGCTGTTCTTTTTTTTTTTTTTTTGAGACAGGGTCTTACTCTGTCACCCAGGCTACAGTGCAGTGGCAGGATCACAACTCACAGCAGCCCCCACCTCCCAGGCTCAAGTGATCTTCCCACCTCAGCCTCCTGAGTAGATGGGACCACAGGCAGGTAGGTACCACAACACCCTGCTATTTTTTTAAAAATAGAAACAGGGTCCCCCTATGTTACCCAGGCTAGTCTCAAACTCCTGGGCTCAAGCGATCTTACTACCTTGGCTTCCCAAAGTGTTGTGATTACAGGCGTGAGCCACTGCGCCTGGCCAGTGTTCAAGTGTTTCTGAAAGAATTCTGGCTTCTCTCTTGCACAGCACCATCAAAAACATAAAGGTCTAAGTAAAATCATCTTTTCTCCAGAATTCCCCAAGATAATGTTTGAAATTCCATTGCAAATCCTTGTGGAGTTGTTTTTTAACAAAGTCTAATCCTAGTATAACTGTGTCATGACAATTGGCTTTCTTTAGTCTTTGCCTAGATTTTTCTTTTTGTAACTAGGATAAATTACAATTTGGCCATACATCTCAAAAAGTAAGAGTCAATGAGCATGATCTGTTTTCTTATTGGAATGTCCACTTTGAAAGCTTAATAGTATTCGTGGGTTGTTGTGTGTGGGTATATGTAAACGGAATCAGTTATGAGGTAAACAAACCAGTAGATTTTGGGGGGGGGGGTATAGTACATATTAACCATGTTTAAATGTTTACTTTACTTACAAACTAAGTAGATTAATAAACATCAGAGTAGTCACTACCAGATTGGTAAGTGTTTTAAACATGCAGATTCCATATAACTCGAATAATTTACATAAAATCATAAAGGGGCAATTTCTGCTACAAAAAGACAGACTTTGACAAGAATCCTATGTACACAGCAAAGAATAAAATGAGGCAAGGCATTCTTGAATATAGGCAGTTTAGCTCCAACAGAGCCTGTCCCAGAATGGAAGATTCATGCTACCTGCTCAAAGGTATGGGAGAAATCAGTGGTACTCCAAAACAACTGAACTACGCCAAGGCAAACTACGTCAAAACAAATGTTAAAGGGAAATGCTCCCTTACAGCATAAGTCTATCAGATTTTTAAAATCCTGAGTCACAAGTTTATTGGTTTATTCTAGAATCAAGCCAGACATTCTGGATTACCAAAGGAAAAATGTGACAACAGAACAAAACAATCTGAATGAATTTGTGTAACTGGAACGCAAGTCACAAAACTCACTTTCATCACTCACTTACCAATTGGGTAACAGAGATTATCCAGTGTAAGACAAGAGCTGTTAAAGCTTTTCCTTGATTTATCTCAGATCATTAATATGAGAACTGCGGGACCAACAGCAACTGCTACATTTATTGATGACTTCCATGTGCCATGCTATAGGTAAATGCATTGCATAAACATTTAATGCTCATAACCTTGGGAAGTAATTCTGTTATTTTTGGTGAAAGAAATAAAGCTCAGTGGTATTTAAAAACTTGTCTAAAGTCACACAGCTAGAGCCAGGTTCCCAAATTGATGGTTTTTTTTTTAATGCCATATCACACAGACTCTTGACTGACAAACATCAGTTTTCATGATTAAATGTTATGTCAAAGTTGTAGGAAGTGGACTGAACACACACTAATCAATCACTGTTTAAAAAATCATCTCCCACCTAAGTCTTTAAATAATAAATTATTTCCAAATGTGTGCACTGAGGTAGGAAAGGGGAGGGAGGAGATTACAGATAGCTGGGCTTCCCAGTAGCTCCTTTTCAACAGAACAATGGAAGTTTGTTCTAAATGTTCTTGTTTTTATTTTGCATATGCCACAAAATAAAGTAGAATGGGGAAAATGCACAAATCATGTAAAACCAGAAAATATAATAAATCATTAAACTGTCACCTAAAAGATCACCTTTTAGGAGGGAAACTTCTTTCCTAACTTTAATCTTTGCATCATCCTGCTAATAAGTTTCCTGGTCTCATATCTTCAGTACTTTCTCTCAACATTACGTTAAGTGGGAACAGAGTAAATGGGTCAGCTTACAAAGGTTTACCAGTCAAAATATTATAATGTAGCACTTCTAATAACAATTCCTTAGCAATTTTCCAAAAGAAGAATTGCTCTAATATTGAGAATTTTGGTCACTATTTCTGAAACACACAACCACAATTATTTTCATCAGTACTCTCTAAATATGTTGAAAATGACCCTCTTTTATAAAAAAGGCCAGTAACACTGTTTATATAACTGCCTATCTTTTATGTGCTATGTGTTCACTGAAATGGAAAGGAGACAAAAATTTTCAAGATCACATAGCAAAACTAAGACACATCAAAGGTGTCAGATGTTAGGGGGAATTTTTTTTTTAAGTTATATTTAGAAGCAACAGAGGTGCTAACTTCCTTTTTTTACCTAGCAAGGATATTCCAGGTGATTGAGTATTTTCTGGGAGAAGAAGTTGCCAACTCTATTTCCCACAAGAAACTGACCAAAACAACTGTTCTTTGAAAACGTGTACAGAATGGATAAATAAAATGCGGTATATCCATATGATAAAATATTATTCAGTAATAAAAAGAATGGAGTAATGATACATGGCACAACACAGATGAACCTTAATAACAGGATGCCAAAGTAAAAGAAGCTGGTCGCAAGATAGCACATATTCTATGATTCCACTTACTATATGTAATTGCCCAGAATAGGCAAACATACAGAGACAGAAAGTAGATTAATAGTTCCCAGGGGCTAGGAAGAGTGGGGAAGAATAGGTCATGACTACTAACAGGTACAGATTTCCCTTTGAGGTGATAAACATGTCCTAAAATTGATTATGGAGATAAACACACAATTCTGTATAAACTAAAGACCATTGATTTGTACACTTTAAGTAGATGGATTATATGGTATGTGAATTACATTGCAATAAAACTGTTTTTTTTTTTAAAAAAGGTACATACACAGGTATGCGAGGCATAAGAACCATCTACCTGTAATTATACTAACAAATTAGCTAGAATTAATAACTTTTTTGCTAAAATCATAAATACAGAATATAATAATTCTTCCATAATTTAAACTACTTTTCACCACTTACATGTTGCAGTGGCTAGCATTATTCAATTAGTGGTTAAAGGCACAGGCTGGGTTACAATTCCTAGCTTTATCACTTAGTAGCTATGACATTACAGGTAAGTTGCTTCCCTTCTCTGAGCCTCACATGACTCTTTTGTAGTGAGAATTAGGAGCAACTACTACTTAGGATTGTTAATTATTAAATAGGATAATCCTCGTAAAGCACAGTGCATGGGGCAAGATGCTCACTAAACACTACATACTAAAATTCACCACTGAAAGTTTCTGGAGCCCATCTAGTCCATGTTCTACCCTATACAATGATCTCATCTTACTCATTTCAGGACGTTATCCCTGGGCCTCTGTGGGATGGCTAGGGGGCCGTTAAAGGAAGATTTTGCAAAAAAGAGTAATAAGTTCCTACTCTCCACACTGACTCCTCTTTCGTAACAATTATCAGCTTCCTTGCCGCCAAGAATGGGCAAAGAGATAAGCCAAATGTTAGACCACAGGCAGGGTTGTCCCTTCACTTAACCTGAAGAGGGCCTCAGCCCTTATGCAAAGTCAGATATCCCCCAGAAGGCAGTCAGGCTTGTACCTGGGGGCTCTAAGACATAACTCCTTTGATAAAGACTTTTCAAAGTATACTGAAAAGAAATAAGCAACCTTTGTTAGTTTCACAAATGGCCAAGCTTTTAGTGGATTTCTTAAGTTTGATATGACAAGATTTAAAGAGAAGGCAACCAAAGCAGATAGAATCTGGAATTTTAGGTAAATAACAGAGGATGCACTGAGTCCATGTACAAATTAGTAGCAACACTCCAGCTTCCTGCCCTTCACATCACTGGTGCTAAGTTACACATTAAACACTATCAACTCATTCCTTCTGCCTTACTTTATGAGGTACACCTAATCTCTGACCTCACAGAATCTTGCCATTTCAGTTGAAAAAATGGCAGGTTGGTGTGACTTATCCTCTTACGTACAGGAAATAGTATATAAGGAAAAAGGAAAGCTCTATATGAATGTTAGTTTCTCTGATTTTTGTTTTTTGGAAAACCGATTTTAATATACAACAGAGTAGAGGGAAAAACAAAAGCATCCGCATGCCCACAACCAGATTTAATAAATGTGAACAACTGTCATTTAACGCATTTTATTTATTTACAATTTCAATGACGATCTTTAAAAGTTACTTGGGCCGGGCGCGGTGGCTCAAGCCTGTAATCCCAGCACTTTGGGAGGCCGAGACGGGTGGATCACGAGGTCAGGAGATCGAGACCATCCTGGCTAACACCGTGAAACCCCGTCTCTACTAAAAAATGCAAAAAAACTAGCCGGGCGAGGTGGCAGGCGCCTGTAGTCCCAGCTACTCGGGAGGCTGAGGCAGGAGAATGGCGTGAACCCGGGAGGCGGAGCTTGCAGTGAGCTGAGATCCGGCCACTGCACTCCAGCCTGGGCGACAGAGCGAGACTCCGTCTCAAAATAAATAAATAAATAAATAAAAATAAAAATAAAAGTTACTTGAAGTGTTTTTCACTAAATGTACAACAGAACAGTTCCAAATACTTTAGAAAAAAGATTTCATGAACATCTGTTTCTGGTCTTAGAACTGTGGTGACACAGCTACATTATCCCTGCACCAAATGAGAATGTGGACAATAGGTCCCGGGAAAATGTATTCTGCAGTCAAGAGAGCTGTGGGCAAAGCATCACCCTCTCAACATTCAGAGATCTTCTGATATGATCAGGACCATAACCATAACTGAACACATATACATCCCAGATCATCTAGCAACAGGTAAGTTTTATCTATTTTACAGAAGAGATCACTTATTCAACAGATTTTTTTTCTGAGACGGAGTCTCGCTCTGTCGCCCAGGCTGGAGTGCAGTGGCCGGATCTCAGCTCACTGCTAGCTCCGCCTCCCGGGTTTACGCCATTCTCCTGCCTCAGCCTCCCGAGTAGCTGGGACTACAGGCACCCGCTACCTCGCCCAGCTAGTTTTCTGTATTTTTTAGTAGAGATGGGGTTTCACTGTGTTAGCCAGGATGGTCTCGATCTCCTGACCTCGTGATCCACCCATCTCGGCCTCCCAAAATGCTGGGATTACAGGCTTGAGCCACCGCGCCCGGCCGCCCGGCTAATTTTTTGTATTTTTTAGTAGAGACGGGGTTTCACCGTGTTAGCCAGGATGGTCTCCATCTCCTTACCTCGTGATCCGCCCATCTCGGCCTCCCAAAGTGCTGGGATTATAGGCGTGAGCCACGGTGCCCGACTATTCAACAGATTTTAAAAATGAAAAAAAAAAAAATCTTTAAGAGGACTCAATGATATTAAAGGCTTTGGTAATATTAAGGGGAAAAAAGACAATCTCTTACTTCAAATAATTTAGCACTTATTTGAAAAAATTAGTAAAGTGTATATGAAAATTTAACATGGCAAATGTGAGACTGATAATAAGCAACACAGAAATAACAGGATAAAGTTGTTAATTCTTTTTTTTTTTTTTTTTTTTTTTGAGGTGGAGTCTCACTCTGTCGCCCACGCTGGAGTGCTGTGGCGCGATCTCGGCTCACTGCAAGCTCCGCCTCCCGGGTTCACGCCATTCTCCTGCCTCAGCCTTCCGAGTAGCTGGGACTACAGGCGTCCGCCACCACACCGGGCTAATTTTTTGTATTTTTAGTAGAGATGGGGTTTCACCGTGTTAGCCAGGATGGTCTCGATCTCCTGACCTCGTGATCCACCCGCCTCTGCCTCCCAAAGTGCTGGGATTACAAGCGTGAGCCACCGCGCCCGGCCAAGTTGTTAATTCTTGAAGGAATTATTTTAGGATGAGTTCCTGGAAAAAGTATGTTTTGTTCTAAAATCTTCAAAGATTATTAGACTTCAAGATGCAACAGGTATGAATGTGGGAGATCATTTCTGAGCAAACAGTGGGGAAGCAGGAAAGCACTCTGGAAAATTACATAGTGTGAAACAGGCACACTGTGAAAAGCTTCTGTAGGTTAAGGTGTTTGGACTGATAATGAAGTCAAGATAATCTGTTAAAAGTTTAGCTACACTCTGCTGCTCTAGAACACCTCCTCTTATTCATCTGTCAGATAAACTAGATCCTCCTTTGAGATCCAGTTCAACTTCCATGGTGAAGCATTCCCAAAGTTGCAGTGCAGTCAATGATCCATTCTCAGTATCCAGAGCACTTTGCATTTACCTCTGTTACACTGAATGGTGCTTCCCAAACACTGTATGAAAAAAAAATCACTGGGCAGCTTGTATAAAAGACAGCAAGGAAGTGTTATTCTTTCTTTTTTTTTTTTTTTTTGAGATGGAGTTTCACTCTTGTTGCCCAGGCTGGAGTGCAATGGCGCGAACTCAGCTCATCTCCCGAGTTCAAGCAATTCTCCCGCCTCAGCCTCCCGAGTAGCTGGGATTACAGGCATGCGCCACCACACCCGGCTAACTTTGTATTTTTAGTAGAAATGGGGCTTCTCCATGTTGGTCAGGCTGGTCTCAAAACTCCCGCCCTCATGTGATCCACCCACCTTGGCCTCCCAAAATGCTGGGATTACAGGCCTGAGCCACCACGCCGGCCCGGCACTGTTACTCTTTAACCTCCAGGAATTAGCAGTCAGAGGAAGCCAATTTACACCCTAGAGAGGAAAGTGCTGAGACTACCTTCTTATATTGTGATGAGAGTCTAGAAAAATTTGTTGTTCCACATGTTCACTTTTTCCATGTCACCAAACTTCTCTCTAGTGACTTAAGTCTATTAAACATAAATATGATTTGCCAGAAATTCTACTTTTAAAACCAACAACTGAAAAAAACATAGTTTTTTTTTTTTCACATAATACATCAAAATTATAAAAAGCATTGAACTACCAGCTGTTCTTCATTAAATTAACTCCTGGAACATTTAAGTAAATAGTTCTCCTTCTCTTTAGAAACTTGTATCCACAGACTTCTGCTTGCTTTTTATTCTCATACATTCACCATGCTAACACACTTGTTAAGATCAAACCAAAGCACCACTGCATAAAAGGATATTGCACTCAATACTGATGGGGTTGCTCTCCCACAGAAGTGCCTCATTCTCAGCTACAAATATTCCCAGTTTAGAGCAGACAGCAAGAACAGTTTTAAACTGTCAGCATCAAGAGCATTGACATTTCCTTTCCAACACCCCCACCATGACCCCTGCCATCTCCACTCAAGAGTGCCAAGCAATTCTGAAAAATAGGAACTGAATAAGGGAAGATGATCAAAATGCTGGCAACCATATTAATAGTATCAGTTTCTTTAGACTAATATATTTATAACCTAGACCATAACTGAAAATGAAAAATATATTCTAATCTGATGCCTTCAGTGATTTTATAAACAGTCAAAACTTTGGAATACATTCTTTTAAAAGTCATAAATACTTTTTAACTTTACAAAGTTAAAATCCCAACAGGGTTTTGATGTACTTTACAAGCTAACTGAAAAATTCATTCAAAATCCTATTCTAATTTCGGGGAAGGAGGATATCCTATCGGATATCAAATCTATAAAATGATTCTAATGAAAACAATGTGATACTGGCACAATACAAAAACAGTTCAATGATGGAGAATACACTAGGAAGTTCAAAACTGAAGCCTGTACATATGGTAATTTAGTATTAACAAAGGTGGCAGTTTAAGTGTGAAAAACATAAAAGATTCAATAAATGGCGAAGGGCTAACACCACCATTTGTGGGAATGGGGGGGAATCTTCAAATCATGAATACCTCACATCATACAAAAATAAACTGCAGAGGGACTGAGGAGCTAAGCATTTGAAAGATACTAGAAGAAAATGTAGGCCGGGCGCAGTGGCTCACGCTTGAAATCCCAGCACTTTGGGAGGCCGAGACAGGCAGATCCCGAGGTCAAGAGATGGAGACCATCCTGGCCAACATGGTGAAAGCCCGTCTTTACTAAAAATACAAAAATTAGCTGGGTGTCGTGGTGCATGCCTGCAGTCCCAGCTACTTGGGAGGCTGAGGCAGAAGAATCGCTTGAACCTGGGAGGCGAAGGTTGCAGTGAGTGGAGATCATGCCATGGCACTCCAGCCTGGATGACAAGGTGAGATTCCGTCTCAAAAAAAAAAAAGAAAAAAGAAAACGTAAAGAGAATATATACTAATTTTAGGAGTGATAGGAGTGAAGAAAACTTTCCTAAGCAGAAGGCAAGAAAAGCCCCCAAAACTAATATTATTAGTTTGTAATACTGATATATTTTGTTAAAAATATTTAAAATTTCTATAGAGCACAAGGTATCACATTGTTAAAAGACAATACCAGACTGGGAGAAAATATCAATGATTCTAATGTAATAACCATAATATTTAAAGGATTTCCACTGGGCAAAAGGATATATTAATAAGTAAATCAAAGAAAACTCTAGTTGACAATAAATAAAATTAACAAATAATAAACCACCTCACCACTAGTAGTCAAGAAAATGCAAATTAAAATAGTCAAATGTCATTTTCACCCTAAAGACTGGGCAAAAAAAAAAAAAAGGACTTCTGTTGATAATGGTTTGGGAAATACCCTATTAGTAGCAGTAGAAACTAACACAGCCCCTCTTCCCTCCCTCACCCAACTTTTATTCTAGATTCAGGGCGTATATGTGCAGTTTGTTACACAGGTATATTGCTTGTTGCATGGGTGAGGTTGAGATTTGAGGTATGATTGATCCCATCACCCAGGCAGTGAGCATGCACCCAATAGTTAGCTTTTCAACCCTTGCCCGATTCCCTCCTTCCCCCATCTAGTAGTCCCCAGTGTCTACTGTTTCCATCTTTATGTCCATGTTACACAGCCTTTTAAAAGAATTATTTGTATTTATGTTTTTAGTAAGCTCAGTAATTGTTTTTAATAACCCTACAGATATAATCACGTAAGTGTACAAAGATAGACGACACACACACACATAATGACAAAATTATAGTGCTCAGTAAATATGAGCTATGAGCCAGACATAGTTCTAAGAGCTTTAGAAACATCAACTCATTTAATTCTCACAGCAATCCTATAATTTAGGTTCTATTATTTTCATCCCCATTTTGCAGATGAGGAAACCAAGGCACAGAAAGGTTGAGTCACTTGCCCAAAGTCACAGACATAGTAACCAGCAGAGCCAGGGTTCAACCCAGGCATTTCAACTTCAGTACCTGAGCTCTTAACTACTGCTACTACTAGGTAGATCTACTGCCTTCCAAACAAGGATGTTCATTGCAATATTGTACATCATAGCAAAATACTGGTAGCAGCCATGATCAGGAACTGTAAAATAAATAATGGGCTGCTCATGATGTAAAATAGTAAATGATGTAGAATCAATATATACACAAATATTTATAATATATTAAGTGAAAACAAATGAGACCCAAAAAAGATTTAGCATGACTTCATTTGTGTCTTAAAAGCAACCTCTGTATGCAGTTTTGTATATATATATGTTCATTTGTTCAGACATTTTTCTAAAAAATTACACACAAAATATTAATACTTAATACTAGTTTCTTCTGGGAAGGAGAACAAAATTAGGAGTAAGGGTGAAGAGAGATTTTTCACTAGTTATTTTATATATCTTTGTATTAGATGACTTATTTTATTAATATAAATGGCACGTTACTTTTCTATTAAAAACAAATTAAGCTAATAAGCAAACAGCGAGGTAGAGCCCCAGGTTAGATAAGATGTTAATATCACCAACAGCACTGGATCTACCCTCCTGCAAAGCAGTTAAATTTGCTATGCTGATGGCCACAGACTGAAGACAGCAAAACTCATGAAGAGTTTTAAACATTTTGATGCTGATTATAACACAGTAAGATTGTCACACATTATTGCAAGAATATATAAAATATCATGAGTAAAAATCAAACTGGCTGAGTTCAAATTGCAGCTCTACTACTTACTGGCTGTATGATTCCAGGAAAGTGACTTAACCTCTTGATATCTCAATTTTCTCATTATAAAATGGGGATTCGTATTTACCTTATATGGTTAATACTTATAAAATAATACCTGCACATAGATTCATTTTTGTTAAACAAAAATAAATAACTTAAGAAAATACATATATGTACATGCTGATGTTAACCTAACAGTACCCTCTCCCTTTCCAAAAACATAAATAACCTCTGCAAAACAAACTAAGTGTATCATACACAGTAAGTGTATAAGTGTTGTTTTGCAAAACATTATTTTAGGCTATGCAGACACATATATGAATATGGTACCATACTGTAAAATTCACTTCTCATGTTCCAAAGAGTATCAAATCCACTATAACTAGAGCATATTAGTGAGTGGCTTAGGGCTTTGTCCTCTGTTGCTACATCCCAAGATCAAACCTCACCACATCAAGCCTGGCATGTATCACATCATCTTTCATTTAAGAGGGCTGCAGAGTAAACAGAGTTTCAAACCTTAATATGTGCACAAACATCCTGTCTTAAACCAAATTCAAAACACCTTTCTTCCTAAAATATCTTTTCTGTTGTCTCTAGATTAAATCCATATCACCATTAATATATTTTTAGTCGGCCGGGCGCGGTGGCTCAAGCCTGTAATCCCAGCACTTTGGCAGGCCGAGACGGGCGGATCACGAGGTCAGGAGATCGAGACCATCCTGGCTAACATGGTGAAACCCCATCTCTACTAAAAAAATACAAAAAACTAGCCGGGCGAGGTGGCGGGCGCCTGTAGTCCCAGCTACTTGGGAGGCTGAGGCAGGAGAATGGCGTAAACCCGGGAGGCGGAGCTTGCAGTGAGCCGAGATCCATCCGGCCACTGCACTCCAGCCTGGGCGACAGAGCGAGACTCCGTCTCAGAAAAAAAAAAAAAAAAAAAAAAAAAAATATATATATATATATATATATTTTTAGTCAAGACCAAGCAATCCTCTCCCCGAACCTTTTTTCCTCTCTAGCCAAACTCACCCTGATATTAAGGCAACTTAATCCAAATCCTCACCTTTTGTAGGTTTATTTATAAACTTTTTGTTCTGTCACTTCAATGGACAACACAGCTAAAAACATTTTTAATTTTATAAAAATCATTCAATTCACTCTGCCAAAAGTAAGAATTTTATTATTTGCAGTAACTATGTTTCCAGAATAAAGGCATTATATATTATAATTGGCCTATTAAAAAATTAGGTGTTTAGTATTAGGCTTATTTCAGTAATAAATCAACTTGAGGCTGGTTCTCAAAATATTTTTCCTAGTACCCTGCCTGAATCTCTCCAACATGTACACTAATTCTCCCATATCATATCTTACATTACCTATATAACTTGTTTAAAATGAAGTTACCTGTAAAGTCCCAAGAAACTTTAGCCTCGTTGCAGTTCTTTTGTGTGTGTGTGTGTGTTGTGGGGAGAGGGGAAGGAGACTAAAATTAATCTTAGATCCTTTACTCAGTATCTCCTAGATCTTTTTTATATACTGAAAACAGTAATTTGCACATCTTATAGAAATTCACTGAAAGACGATTTAGAAATTCTTCAGTTCAATTCCCTCATTCTGCAGATGATGAAATCTAGATCTAGAGAAGTTAAGTAATTTCCTCAGAGTCACATGCTTTGGACTGAAATGATGTATGATTATGGACCGCTAACGTTGTCTCATCTACTCGAAGAAGCAGCCCACGATTACAAACATTAATTAACCACATGCATTAAAAGGTAGTATATTCTCTGGAACTTTTCAAAGTACTTAAAAATAATTACTTAAGGCATTTAGTGTTAAGTAATTTTACACTAAATTTTACATTTTATAGAAAAACAAGCTAAACCCAAAGTTTTACTTCCTTGTTACCATATCAAAGCTAAGGAGAAGATTTATTCTTAATGAATTAACTGGTGCTTAAAACACAGTATCGTACTTCCTCCAAATATTTCATTTATAAATTTTCACTTTTAATAGTTTCTCATTGTCTTTTAAAGGAAATAATTTTCCGACATGAATAGAAAAATGATGATAAAATCATTAAAATGAAATCTTCTCTGGATCTCATACCTGTCGTTCATCCTCCATGACGTTACTAGCAAATTCAAATACTAGGTCGTTCTGTTGGACAACAGCGGCCATAATAAAGCATTCCCCTTAGATCCACATGAGAAAAATTCCAAACAGATTCACGTATCAGGCGGCAAAATCCAGTGACTGATTTGGGTAAAAAACCCTCAGCTCTGTCTGTGGAGTTACTGTACACCCAAGTTTTCTTCAGGGAAGGTGCTTCAATTTTCCTGGTTCATTGATATTCTAGTCAAATTGAGACAATTTTCCTGAAATTTTTCTCTCAAGCTTCTTGGCCTAAAAAACAAAAACGTAGATTAGTTATGAAAAAGCAATCAGCCACTCAGGATATAATAACTGATAGAGAGGGCGGTATCGCCGAAGCATTTTTTTCTTTATTAACGTTTTTAAATAAAATTGACATGACTAATGAACATACGCTGTTTTTAAAAAGTTACATATTTTCTTTGAAGAGTTTGCTCCTGCTAAGATCATCTCTCACTACTGAAAATTATGCCTCTCTCCCCCACTCTACAGTTAAACTACTGTTAAAGTACTCAATATTAAAAAAAAAAAAAGGTCAAAAACCCCAGCAATAATGAAGGTTGTAATCGCAATAAAGGATATATAAACAATTTCCTTCTTTTCACCAACTCAGCAAAGCACACACACAGAAACTGCTACCCCATGAGTAATTTCATAACATATATATTTTCACCTTTAATAGAGGATTTATATAAGGATTTAAAATCGAATACATTTAAAGTTTAGTAAGAACTATTTTTAAATCTGTTAAAAATAAGCAGAAATTAAAGCCCACTCTTTCTGTTCTTTAAAAAGGCTTCTGATAAGTAAAATGTTTTAAAAGTTACCATGCTTAAGCCTGTCTTCAGTGGCTTCTTTTTTAATGCACTGAAATGTGTCCTTATCTCTAGCATAGGCTTGCAAGCAACAGGAAGGAAACAGCACTTGACCACGTCATGGCAAATTAGAACATGCAAAGAGCTGCACTTTACAATAGTAGAAAAACAGAAACGCAACTTAGCAGTGAAAACAATTTCACAGCGAAGGGAGAAAGGCTTTTAAAATGTCTGCCAAAGATGTTTGCCTATTTAAAAAAAAAAAGTTATCAATACTAACAAAAGGAAAAAATTCTTCAGGTGTTTATCACAATCATTACATTTTCATCAAATGATTATGGCCATAAATGTGGCATAAAAAGAAAGATATAAAAAGAATCACATTAAATAACATCTAGTTCTTTGAATTAGCATTTACAGTTTTAATACAAACACTTTAAAAAAGAAGTTGACTCCAAGGAAAGGATGGCCAGTAATTTCCTAATAATTTTAAAGAGACAAGTCTGGGGATGAAGCTGACCTGGTGAATCAGTTTCCCTGAAAACGTAAATCCACCTAGTACATGCCAGCCAAATCCCTTAATCGACTTCCTAATTTCTGTAAAGCCAAGTCCCTGTGTGTTCTGGGCTTTTTTTTTTTTGAGACGGAGTCTTGCTCTGCCACCCAGGCTGGAGTGCAGTAGCCGGATCTCAGCTCACTGCAAGCTCCGCCTCCCGGGTTTACGCCATTCTCCTGCCTCAGCCTCCCTAGTAGCTGGGACTATAGGCGCCCGCCTCGTCGCCCGGCTAGTTTTTTTTTTGTATTTTTTAGTAGAGACGGGGTTTCACCGTATTAGCCAGGATGGTCTCGATCTCCTGACCTCGTGATCTGCCCGTCTCGGCCTCCCAAAGTGCTGGGATTACAGGCTTGAGCCACCGCGCCCGGCCATGTTCTGGGCTTTAAGGGCCATCATGGATGACTGTGATTTTCCTAGCAGGAAGTCAAAATAAAGTAAGAATTAAGAATTCAATTCAAGATGACATTTCTACTCACTACACTAAATTCCAAACCAGCAAATTTCCCACTCTCATCCACTCCCTTTTAACAGGAAGTTTAACTCCAACACTGGGAAAGTATTTTTAGCACATTCAGGTGGTTTTTAAGCAATGTGCCATATCTAGAAGAGGAAAAAAAAGTGTTTTGATCTAAATTGATCACAGATAGATAAATTTGGTCTTGTACCTATTATTATTTATAATACCTTTTTCCTTAATTATCCAACCAAATTCCCTATAGCAGACCTGCCTTATGTTCCCCCACACAAACTATTCAATCTTGCCTCTTTTCTCAACTTCTGTTATTTCCCATGCTTGCAACACACCCCCATTCAACTTGCCAGCATTCAATCCCATCTTTTCCATTCAATGCTCAAGCCCCATTTATTTCACAAAGCCTCCCAACATCTATGCCTCAAACTGTAAGGACTGCTCCCTTCAAAAACACAGCAATTACTGTCTGTAGAACCAATTTAGCATTAATTGTAGTACATTGTCTCACATTTGAAAACTGTGTTCCCTTAATTCAACTGAATACATGTTTGAGTGCCAATTATTTGCACGGCAATGTGTCAGTCACCAAGACAATTGAAGCAAAACCTCTCCTGAGGAAATAACCATTGTCTAAAATTTCTTCTGTACCTCCCAAACCTGTGTGCCCACAGTGATGACAAAAAGGATTATATTGATGACAAATACTGTTTTAAATACCTTATCAAGCCAGGCATGGTGGCTTACACCTGTAACACCAGAATTTGGGGAGGCTGGTGGGGAAGGAGTCACTTGAGACTAAGAGTTCGAGACCAGCCGGGGCAACATAGCAAGACCTCGTCTTTACAAAAAATAAAAAATTAGCTGGCTGTGTTGGTGTGTGTGCATTTGTGATCCTAGCTACTCAGGAGGGTGAGGCAGGAGGATTGCTTGAGCCCAGGAGTTCAAGGCTGTAGTGAGCCATGATTGCCACTGCACTCCAGCTTGCATTACAGAATAAGACTCTGTGTTCAATAAATAAATATTATTAGATATTTAAGCTATTTCTACAAATATCCTTTATTTAAAAAAGAATAACTGACGTACTCCTGATAAAGAGGAAACTATTATCATAAGTTTGAAAAACCAGAGTAAGAAAATATAACCAGAATCAAGGGATGTTTGCTGATATAGAAGTTTCTCTGTAAAAGATTAGGTTCCAGAAGGCTATTTCAAAATCCATTTGCTCATAAATGCAAAATGACATTGTGCCAATGGTCAGTGTGAATACATCTAGGTAAATTTAAGTTTCACTTTCTTTTCCACTGCTATCATGTACCTTTCCGTATCAGCACTTCCACACTGCTACTGTGCTTTAATAGTTGTCTTTCAGAAATCTAAAAAATCAGGATAAGTAATCAACATACCCACACCTTATAGTACACACTAACAACCAACAGTAATATATCAAAACTGAAATGGCTTCCCACAATCACCAAGCCACTTATTGCGGCAGAAAAAGACACCTTTGCTCAGGGATGTTGTTTTTGCTTATTTCTATAGAGAAGCCCATAAACTGAAAATGTGTAAGTAAAGAAAAGCATTTTACTGGCTTAATCATGTCTTTGATGCTCTGTCATCTTTCCTGCTCCTCTTCCTCTCCCCTGTGTACTTATATACCCTATGGTATCAACGTGATTCTTGAGAATACATTTTCTGATACCTGATCCAGAGGGAGCACCTAGAGATATTAAAGATTCTTACAATCTTTGATAACAAAGCCCAGGTATCTTACATTTCTTTCAGTAATAGACAAGACGGAAGATCTAAATCAGTGATTCCATTTTTGATTAGTAAATTGGGGTAGTCAAGTTCTCACAGTCTACAGGCAAAACAGAACTAAAACTAGAATTTTTGTTTCCTAAATCAGGACTTAAGCTATAACATACAGCCAGGCCTCTAAAATCCACCAAAGTCCTTTCTGCTATAACAGTTTATAACACAGATTAAGTAAATGCATATATCAAAAAATTTTTAAATTTCCATCTCTAGTTTCAGCTTTTGAGCTCCAAATCCAGTCACTAAACTATCAGATAAATATACATCAGTGCCCCTTGAAGTCAGTATGTAAAAAACATGTCTAAAACTAAATGCATCATCTAATTTCTCAAATACGCTCTTAGATGGAAAAAAAAATATGGCCACTCAGAAAAAAGGTTTCTGTTCTAACCCAACAAATTGAAAGGTCCTCAGGTTAATTTAAACAAGTTTTACATTTACCCATCCTTAATTATCTGTTATACCAGGAAGGACTTTGCTGTATTAATAGTTCTCAAACATGCTTTTTCAAAGTGTCAGTCTTTATAAAGTAACAAGAAAAAATGTAAGTGAAACTACTTCTTCTTCACACAGACATAAGCAGTCAAATTATCTGCATAGTTTTCAGAGGGCATCCAGGCAGACATCTACCAGATAATAAAAAAATCTCAGGCTGGCTCAGATGTCTCCTAATTGGGGCAAGACCATATTCTTATTCTCCAAGGAGACATGCTACAGGAATACTTAGCAACAAGGTTCCTAACCTCTCATCCCTAAAATAAGCTTTGGAGTTAAGGTAAAATGGTAACACAAAGCAGTTCAGAGAACAGGCTCTGGAGTCAGACTGCTTGGGTGGCAATCTTCTGCAGTGTGACCTTGGATCAGTTACTTGCTTGGTGTCTCAGTCTCCTCTTTCCGTAAAATAGGTATCAGTCTCAAGTTTCCTCCTTCTGTAAAATGGGTAAAGTAAGTAATACTAAAACCTAGAGCTGTTGTTGTATTAGATGCAAAAATGCATGTGCAGAATACCTGGCACATAACATGCACTGAGTTAACATTAGCTTCTTTAGCACTGTAAGTATTAGCAAGAGATATGTGACAGGTGCATGCTAGGTAACTAATAATTCCTTAAGTCTCATTTCTGTCCTCCCTGGAAGTCTCCATTACCACAGCTGTTCACCAGACTCCAAAAAAAAAACATTATAGCCCACTATCAACAAAAGTATAATTCTATTCCAGTGCTTAAAAGTTTGGCGTTTTTTTTTGTTTGTTTGTTTGTTTGTTTTTTGAGATGGAGTCTGGCTCTGTCTCCCAGGCTGGAGTGCAGTGGCTGGATCTCAGCTCACTGCAAGCTCCGCCTCCCGGGTTTACACCATTCTCCTGCCTCAGCCTCCCGAGTAGCTGGGACTACAGGCGCCTGCCACCTCACCCGGCTAGTTTTTTGTATTTTTAGTAGAGACGGGGTTTCACCGTGTTAGCCAGGATGGTCTCGATCTCCTGACCTCGTGATCCGCCCGTCTCGGCCTCCCAAAGTGCTGGGATTACAGGCTTGAGCCACCGCGCCTGGCCTAGTTTGGCGTTTTTTTAACAAATCCTGTTGCTTCAAGGCTAGGACTTCACTCTGTCTGGCAAGCCTCCCTAACACAGAGTCCCATTATGCCTCATTCCAAACAAAATGACTTCACTGATGGTGAACACAATACCCTCAGCCACACTACTAGCTACTATAACCAATTCAAATGGTTACTTGTTTAATTTATTATAGAAGATTTTAGGTACTAAAAAGACATATGATAGTCAAAATTGATCACTGATTGAATGTAAATTTAAGATTCCTTCAGAAAGGTTTTTAGACACAAGGATATTAAACCCATGAATTCATAAATATATTTTTAGAAAATCATTGCTCTCCTTTTAAGGTACTATGGTACCAAATGCTTATGGTGAAAATTAATAACTAGTCTGGTGCCATGGTTCATGCCTGTATCCCAGCACTTTGGGAGGCTGAGGCGGGTAAATGACCTGAGGTCAAGAGTTTGAGACCAGCCTGACCACGTGGCGAAACCCCATCCCTACCAAAAATACAAGAAAACTAGCCGGGCATGGTGGTGAGCACCTGTAATCCCAGCTACTTGGGAGGCTGACGCAGGAGAATTGCTTGAACCCGGGAGGAGGAAGTTGTGGTGAGTCAAGGCGCACCACTGTACTCTATCCTGGGCAACAGAGCAAGACTCTATCTCAAAAAAAAAAAAAAAAAGAAAACTAATATATAAAGAGAATCAGTCAAACAAGCAAAAAGGTTTTAGATTGGACAATTCTGGGATAAAGAAGGTGAAATATTCCAGCTTAAAGCAATGAGGTGGTTGAATAACTTCTCCAATAAAGTATGTAATTCAGACTGTGTGTCTGTTTATATACATATGCTATGTTTGTAGGTTGGCAGTATCTAAAAAACTGGAAAGCTACAGTAACTCTAGATACCAAGTAACTGAACAGAAAGAACTTTCACAAGATGTGGTAACCTAACGAAGGGCTCTTTTCAATATATACAGATAGCCATGATAAGAAATGCAGTATTTGGAAAGATCATTAGAAAAAATATAACAGAAATGAAAGAAAACAGAGTAAGAAAGTGAGAGAAGAGAAGTTATACAAAGTAGAAATGAGAAGCAAGCAATAAATCCATAATCTGTAATGAGTGAATTCCTGTGGGATGGACCATAGTTTGGCCTTTTAAAAAAATTTGTTTTCGGCCGGGCGCGGTGGCTCAAGCCTGTAATTCCAGAGCTTTGGGAGACCGAGATGGGCAGATCATGAGGTCAGGAGATCAAGACCATCCTGGCTAACACGGTGAAACCCCATCTCTACTAAAAAATACAAAAAACTAGCCGGGCGAGGTGGCGGGCACCTGTAGTCCCAGCTACTCGGGAGGCTGAGGCAGGAGAATGGCGTGAACCGGGAGGCGGAGCTTGCAGTGAGCTGAGATCTGGCCACTGCACTCCAGCCTGGGCGACAGAGCGAGATTCCCCCTCAAAAAAAAAAAAAAAATCTGTTTTCTATTATAATACAGTAGAATGCTCTATATTAGCTCCCAGCAGATATGAAGTCAGTGGTATGAAGATAAACTGCACACAGTCTTCCAAAGGTTGCCAAGTCTCAGTCTAAAAGGTGTGAAATCACAGGATATTAGAGCTGAAAAAGATCTAAGGATTACCTAGGACAACATATTCATCGAAAAGATAAGGAATTTAGGCCTAGAACATTCTGATGTGTCCAAGGACACACAGCTAGTTAGTGGCAAAGAAAGCAAGAAAAGCCCAGATTTCCTACTGGTATCTTTGTATCTATATTAATAGAACTTCATTAATATTTTTTCCATAGCAGAATATCTGGAAAAATAAGAAATCCCCTAGACAAATACTTAGCAAAAGCACCTTACCATACCCCAGTACAACTGTTAATTAAAATGCTTTTTATATATTATGCAACCTCTTGATACTTGGGATAAATCATTTTTCAACCATAATTTTAACTGAAACAACTGGTGCAGAGAGTTTGTAGATTTCCCTATTTACTGCTTTAAATCTTAAAGTTTTACTATCATTATCTCCCAAGTTTACTATATCATATCACCTTGCCTTACATTTTCACTCAGCCTAAAAAGTAAAAAGCAAACATATATATAGCCTTTTTAGAAGGCTACCACAACTTTGTAACTCATTAAAATACTTCAAAATAGATTTGTACTGACATTTTTCTTTCTAGTTATTTTTTTTTCTTTTTGAGACAGAGTCTTGCTCTATCGCTCACGCTGAAGTGCCGTGGCACGATCCTGGCTCACTGCCACTTCCTCCTGGATTCAAGCGATTCTCATGCCTCAGCCTCCCAAGTAGGTGGGACTACAGATGTGCACCACCACGTCTGGCTAAGTTTTGTAATTTCAGTAGAGGCGGTGTCTCACTATGTTGCCCAAGCTGGTCTTGAACTCCTGAGCTCAAGTGATTTGCCCACCTCAGCCTCCCAAAGTGCTGGGATTACAGGCATGAGTCACTGTGCCTAGCCTTTCTAGTTATTTTAAATACAGTATTGCTAGAATTTACATTAAAATACGTGAATATGGAAAAAACAAAAAAGAAACATCCCAAAATGTAGGTATAGTTAAGAAACTAGATTTGAACTTTCCCGAAAAAGACTAGTCATACTTTCTCAGTTCCTGCTTTCTCTAAACCAGGTACTCTACACACAAAATTGAAGGAAAAAAAACACAAGTTAATGTCACAAGGCAAACAAATCATTTCATTGCACTCAGTGTTCTCATAATTGAAAAAGAAAATGTTTCTATACCCCAACTTTTCATTTAATTTTTTTCAAATATCAACAAATTTAAGAAAGTTGAGAAAATGTTTAAAACTATATTTTTGCAATCTAAACAGGTACCATGTATTTACTATGAATATATTTTAGGTAGCTATGCAAGATAGTTACTTAAAATTAAGCACTTTTATTTTTTAATTAATTTTTTTCATTGTTGAATTCTTTATTAATTCAAAACATTTTAAGTCAGTGTAACGCACATGCATTTTACAATAACATCCATAGATTTCCACAATATGGTAAAATGAAAACAGCTCTATTTTGATTTACTTTGAAAACTCAAAGAAAGCTACCTAGTTTGAGACTTCTGAATTTTTTTACATTACTGTTATGCTCAAATTCTACTACATGGTGAAAATTCTAGCATTTTCCAGAAGTATGTTATTGTACATAGGTAAAATGATAAAATTGATTCTAGGAAAGGGGAATTAAAAAAACCAAAAACTTAAATTGGAGGAAACATAATCTGGATTATCTATTTAATTTATGAGTACCCACTGTTATTCTGGTGTTGCAAAATAACCAAGTGTGGTGCCTCTTAAGCTGTATTCATGCACTCAAAACTTCTTTATTGTCCACAAATAAGTATTGGTGGAGTACAATATATGGATATAGATTAAGTATGATGAACATGGTAGTAAAAAATTATACATATTTGATACATCATTTTACAAAACCAGACACATTATTTAGCAAACATTTAAAAATCATATACAAGAAACATATTTATGACAAACTGGTTAAAGCCGGCGGGAAATACATCAGGCCTTTTACATTATTTCAATATTCAGTGTTCATTGGTTAGTGGAGGGCAATGTAGAAATGCACTAAGCAAAATGGCCAGTTTAAATTTAAGTTACCTCTTATGACAATTAGTAAGACTAAGATATTTAATGTTGAAAATATACGGAGGACTATTGTAATTATTTACGCAGATAGTTCAAGGGAAAAATTCACTTTCACCTCTATTAGGTGAATATTCAGGCTAAGACTTTTGGAGTTTTATTTTTCTACTTTACTGTATTTTCTTTATAGCATTTATTAGTAATCACTTAATGGAACCTAATATTAGGGTTGAAGAATCTGCTCAGAATTTGTTTAGCTCAGTGTAAATGTCCAGAAAATTTACCTTCAATATAATCTCTTTAAAAATGTATTACTTTGGCCGGGTGCAGTGGCTCAAAGTTGTAATCCCAGCACTTTGGGAGGCTGAGGCAGGTGGAATGCCTAAGCTCAGGAGTTCGAGACCAGCCTGAGCAACAGAGTAAAATCCTGTCTCTAATAAAAATACAAAAATTAGCTGGGCTTGGTAGAGTGTGCCTATAGTCCCAGCTACTCAGGAGGCTGAAGCAGGAGAATCGCTTGAACCTGGGAGACGGAGGTTGCAGTGAGCCAAGATTGCGTCACTGCACTCCAGCCTGCAGACAGAGCGATACTCCATCTCAAAAACAAACAAAAACAAACAAACAAAAAAGTGTTACTTTACAATGGAGAAACATAATAGATGCTAACTCAGGTAAGTGATCAAGGTTAACATCAACAGCTAAGAGTAGCCTAAAGTTTGAGAAACTGTCACAGCTAAGAGGAATCCTGATGATGGCATGTACCTTTGATATCATGTGATAAGCATGGCACTTTACCTTTGTGTTCTTCCAAAAACCAAACCCGTGTCTAGTCATGAGAAAAACATCATGAAATGAAAGAAAACAGAGGGACATTCCACAAAATACCAGTTTATTTCTCAAAACTGTCATCAAAAACAAGGAAAGTTTCAGAAACTGTCACAACTAAGAGAAGCCTAAGGAAACATGACAACTAAATGCAATGTGGTATCCTGAATGGGATCCTGGGACAGAAAATGGACATTCGGTTAAAAACTAAGGAAATCTGAATAAAGTATGAACTTAATGACCAATATTGGTTCATTAATTTTGACACATGTCCCACAGGTCTCTACGGGTATTTGCAGTTTTTCTGTAAATATAAAACTACTCTAAAATTAAAGGTTTTGTGGACACATTACTATTTAAAATTTTATTTTTATTTTCAACATTTATATTTTTTCTTAGAGTCAGGGTCTCACTTTGTTGCACAGACAGGTCTGGAACTCCTGGGCTCAAGTGATCCTCTCGCCTTAGCCTCCCAAAGTGCTGGGGTTACAGGCATGAGCCACCATGCCCGGCCCATTACTACCTTTTATTTATTTATTTATTTTATTATTATTATACTTTAAGTTCTAGGGTACATGTGCATAACATGCAGGTTTGTTACATATGTATACTTGTGCCATGTTGGTGTGCTGCACCCATCAACTCATCAGCACCCATCAACTCGTCATTTATATCATGTATAACTCCCAATGCAATCCCTTCCCCCTCCCCCCTCCCCATGATAGGCCCCGGTGTGTGATGTTCCCCTTCCCGAGTCCAAGTGATCTCATTGTTCAGTTCCCACCTATGAGTGAGAACATGCGGTGTTTGGTTTTCTGTTCTTGTGATCGTTTGCTAAGAATGATGGTTTCCAGCTGCATCCATGTCCCTACAAAGGATACAAACTCATCCTTTTTTATGGCTGCATAGTATTCCATGGTGTATATGTGCCACATTTTCTTAATCCAGTCTGTCACAGATGGACATTTGGGTTGATTCCAAGTCTTTGCTATTGTGAATAGTGCCAAAAATATGGAACGCTTCACGAATTTGCATGTCATCCTTGCACAGGGGCCATGCTAATCTTCTCTGTATTGTTCCAATTTTAGTATATATGCTGCCGAAGCGAGCACTACTACCTTTTATTAAGTTTTTATTTTCATTGTAAAATTGTTAAAGAAAATCATACTACCTTAATATTAAAAAGTGTTTTCTAATTGTCAATCTCTTATATCTTAGTCTTAGGCCTATAACTCATTTATATATTTAGCAAATAACTTGGTATTATTTCTGTCCTTGGGAATGTTGTTTTTATTTCCTTTGGAAATAAAATTTTCAAATGATTTATCTTATTTAAACTTTAATTTTAACCTACAATTGCATATCTATCTATCTATCTATCTATCTATCTATCTATCTCATTCAGAAACATTTCTATAGATTTGAGGTGATGGTGAACTGAAAGAAGTGATTTGGGATCATAAGCAAAGCAATAATACTGATACAGTGTTCCATCTTAAAATATGATTGCATGTTTTGATGAATAGCTACATCAGATGTTTAATGTATGTTTTGGAAAAAAATAGGGGAAAGTGCATTAAAATGACATTTAATACAAGCATAAAATAACTATTCAGTTGAAGAACTTTGATAAAATAATGTCATATTTTATTCTTTCCATGTTTGTTTTATTTAATGCTCATAGCCATCCTGATAATTAAGTATATTTGTCATTTGCAGATGAGAAAATGAACTCAGAGAAGATAAATGATTTGTCCAAAGTCACCTGAGACAGAAATGTAACTTGAAATCAGATTTGTAATTTTAAGTTCCTGATGTGTTTACACTATGTTCCCTAAGTGCATCTGTGGACACACATTTCCTTTAGTAAGCACTGTATGTAGCACTCTTTTAATACAGCAATAAGAGCTAGATCTTTAGAAAGGAAATGTATCTAAGCTTAGGACAGAAACACAATCTGTTTATCATTCTAAAATGTTTATTTCTAACTGTTTAAAAGCTGTAATGCAGTGATAGCAGTTAGGTATAAGTCAACAGTTTTAAAATCCTAAAATTTCTGAAATGAGATTTAATATGAGAAATAATGAAGGAAGAATGAATTTCACATTGCACGTATGACATATTTTAAAATATTACATTTGGTTATTGTCATCAATGCTTGATAGTGTTCCTTTTCCCTACTCGTCTTAAGAGCTTTGTCATAGGAATAAAATCAGTTCCCAAACTGGGACCTTCTATCAGTTGGGGCAACATTTCGCCTTTTGTAGTATTTTCATTAGAGTCAAAGTCTTGAACATCCCCTTGAATTCATCTGAAACAGTGTCACTTGGGGCTGGAGAGGACTATACCTGTGAGGATTAGGATCCAACAGATTTCTATTGATCATCTCGCTAACTCGAGAATTCTCTAACTCGAGAATCAAGACTGACCTCTTTTGGTGATAGTATAGAAATGTAATCTTCATTTATCATTCTAGCCTTCTCTCTTTTCTTTGATTACTTTTTTGTTCTGTTCTTTCTTTAAGTCTTCACAGGCAAACCAGAAAAGTAGGTTCTCTTTGCTGTATTCTGTTCAGAGGAACTCTCTGAAAAGGTGTCTTCCTACTGGGGCCTTCATCATCTTGTCAAAATTTTGAGACCAGGGCAAGACTTCCTCTGCAGTGGGGTTTTGGCATTCCTCTAAGACCTGGATACTCTCCGTTTTCGTAGTGTGTATGGTTATTCCTGCATTTTCCCCTCTTTCTTCATTCCTAACAGTGAGGCAGGAACAGCTGAAACAACAGCACCAACGAAAGCAACAGATGTTGTTGAGCCTTTGGTTTCCAGGTGCCTGAGACACAGCAGGTGTTCCTTCATTTGGGACTGCTGCCTTTTTCACATTTCAGCTACTTCAGGACCCAACTGGCCAGTTGCCTGGAGGTGTGGGCAGCGCACCAATGGGTCCAGGGGTAGCAGGGCTGGGCGGCTCAGTCCTCTAGTGGAGCTGCTTTGCTACTATCCGCCCAACTGAAGCACCCAGTGGGCGAGAAGCTAATTTATATTTATTTTTTAGAGACAGAGTCTCACTGTTGCCCAGGCTGGAGTGCAGTGGCATGATCCTTGCTCACTATGGCCTCAAACTCCTGGCCTCAAGCGATCCTCCTGCTTCAGCCTCCTGAGTAGCTGGGGCTATAGGTATGTACTACCATACCTGGGTAATTTTTTATAATTTCTTTTGTAGAGAAGGGGTCTCACCATCTTGTCGAAGCTGATCTCAAACTTCTGAGCTCAAGCAATCCTCCCACCTAGGCCTCCCAAAGTGCTGGGATTATAGGCATGAACCACTGCACCTGGCAGGGTTCTTTAATTTAAATTAGGCATTTTTTAATTGAGGGGGAGTAAGCAGAGGGAAGTGCCCAGGATGTTATCAAAAGTATAGTTTTATTTTTATGTAAATAAAGCACAAATCGATGTTTTTTTGTATAGGATATCTCAGTCCAACTTCTGGTGATTTAAACAAACCTGAAACAGGTTTTGGCAACTTGATCAAGGTCACCTTAGCTTCAACCATGCTAATAATAAAATATATATATATATATGATGAAACTAAACAGACTGATTTCTCTATGTGTTTGCCTTTTTGCTGACAACCAGGTGAACAGTTCCAGGACTCTTAAGGCAGGGCCACAATTACTCACTACCCAAACCTGAAATTCCAGTTCTTTCACATAGTTCTTCACTTCCCATCATCGGCCACTTGGACTAACCTGGTATCAGAATACACTGATATCAACCAGGGCAGCATTTATAGCACCCTGCAAAACAGCCAAACAGACTGAATACCTAGACCTGTCCATACCTGTGGTCTCAAGTTTAACTCTTTTTTTGAGCATGTTCTGAAAACAAAGAGAATTCAAAATCAAAAGAGAAATATCAGCCAGGTGTAGTGGCTCATGCCTATAATCCCAGGACTTTGGGAAGCCCAGGAGGGCAGATCACTTGAGGTCAGGACTTCAAGACCAGCCTGGCCTACATGGTGAAACCTCTTCTCTACTAAAAATACAAAAATTACCCAGGTGTGTTGGGCGAATGCCTGTAATCCCAGGTACTTGGAGGCTAAGGCACGAGAATCACTTGAACCCGGGAGGTGGAGATTGCAGTGAGCTGAGATGGCACCACTGCCTTCCAGCCTGGGTGACAGAGCAAGATTCAGTCTCAAAAATAATGAAATCAACAAACAAGAGAAATATCTAACAGTTATGAGATACTGTTTTAATTCTGTTCATTAAAAAGAAAACATAAACATGCTAAAACATCTTTATCAGCAAAACCTGTTCAGGCAGTTAAATCTCTCTACAATAAGCAAGATTTAACTTGCAAGGAAATTGTTTCATTTCTGTGACCCTTTATTCTCCCAGTTAATATTTTCATTTTCTTAGAAAAGACATGCTCTAGTGCACGGGTTCCCCCATCTGAGAATACAGCAGATTCCCATTAGTAACTGTTTCATGCTGGCACTGATTAGGGGTGAAAAGCCAGGGATATGTTGTTTCAAAGTTCCTCAGGAGATTTTGCTACATGACACGCCTCCCCCACCTCCAATTCCTACACAGCATAACTCTCTTCTGGTAGAAACTGTATTCTGTTATAAAAAGTTTCACTCTTAAAGGGAGGCACACCAACAACTGAAAGCAAGATTTAAAGGTCATCTAAATCACTTCATGCTCATTATTAGGTGATATGCTCTTTCACATATTTATTTGATCGGCCCTTACTACCTCTATTCTAGCCCCACTCCAGTGGCTCTTCAGCCTGGAGTAGGAGTCATTCAGCAAAAGTGAAAATATGCTCAACTTACTTCTCTGACAAGTAGTTAATAGCTTCCATCGCCTACAGGCAAAACTCCAAATCTACTAACAATGCTAAAATAGCTCCTCGTGATGTGGAAGGTATGAGGAAACGGTAGTCAGATGTGTAAGACAGGATGTCTGAATACCTGCACTGGAGAAGTGAACGGAAATATTCTATGGATCAAGCTTAAAAGTACACCTATAACCTATAGTAATCAAGACAGTGAGATGCCAGTGAAAAGAACAAAATAGATCAATGAAACAGAAGAGAGAGCACGGATAATGGCACCACATAAATATAGTCAACCATCTTTGTCAAAGGACAAAGGCATTACAATTAAAAAAAGACAGTTTTTCAATCAACAGTGGTAGAAAAACTGGATATCCACATACAAAAATAATAATAATAATAATCTAGACACAGACCTTATACCCTTCACAAATATTAACTCAAAATGGATCGCACACCTAATATATAGCATAGGATAAAAATCTAGATGAACATGAGTTTGGTGATGACTTTTTATAGATACCAAATGCAGGACTCATCAAAGAAAGAATTTGTAAGCTGAACTTCATTAAAATTAAAAATTTTTGCTCTGTGAAAGACAATGTCAACAGAATGAAAAGACAAACCACAGATTAAAGGACTATTATCTAAAATATGCAAGGACCTCTCAAAACTCAGAGAAAATAGCCTGATTTTAAAACGGGCCAAAGACCTTAACAGACACCTCAGCAAAGAACGTATACAGATTAGCATATGAAAAGAAGCCCCACGTCATGTGTCACCGGGGAAATGCAAACTAAAATGACAATGAGGTGTCACTACAAACCTATTAGAATGGCCAAAATCCAAAACACTGACAACACCAAAAGCTGGCAAGGATGTGGAACAACAGGAATTCTCATTCACTGCTGGTAGGAATGGAAAATGGTACACTTTGGAAGACAGTTTGGCAGTCTCTTACAAAACTAAACACACTCTTACACCATAGAGCTGTGCTCCTTGGTATTTACCCGAAGGAAGTAAAAACTTATGTCCACAGAAAACCTGCACGTGGGTGTTTATAGCACCTTTATTCGTAATTGCCAAAGCTTGTAAGCAACCAAGATGTCCTTCAGTAGGTGAATTAATAAACTGTAGTGCATCCACATAATGAAATATTATTCAGCACTAAAGAGAAATAAGCTATCAAGCCACAAAAAGACATGTGGAAACTTAAACGCTTATTACTAAGTGACATTTGCCCAAACTCGTAAAATGTACACCATCACAAGTGAACCCTCATGTAAACTATGAACTTCAAGTGACAAAGTGTCAGTGTAGGTTCATCAGCTGTAACAAGTGCACTGCTCTGGTGCAGGTGCTGATTAGCGAGAGGCTGATAATGGGGAGGTTATGCATGTGCAGCGGCAGGAGGTATATGGGAAATATTTGTACTTTCCTCTCAATTTTACTGTGAATCTAAAATGGCTCTAAAAAATAAAGTCTTTTTTTTTTTTAAGTATAGCTCCAACACAATTTTAATACTCTTCACTACCATCTCAAAACAACATTCCAGCATTTCTGCATTTTATAGTTCCCCCACTTCCCCATCCCACTATTAAAGAAGCCGAAGTCAGCCCTGCCTTAATCCCACCAAGAACCCAATATATACTACCTCTTTCCAGGCTTTCTGTCTGTACTCACTGCCACGGAATCCAGACCTTTCCAACTATTCTCTGACAATCACAACCTTTTGTTCCTGTGACATTTTAGGATCCTCTTTCAAGTTACAGTGCAACCATGTTTAAGGACGTAATCTCCAGGGAAATCATTTCCATCTTTTCCCAAGTTACCAACACACTTGTGACTTTAAGATTCCTTGTGCACAAAACTTCCTGCTCCCCGTGTGTGTGAAAAAAAAAGACAATGTCAACAGAATGAAAAGACAAGAAAAAGACAACAGAAAAAAAAGACAATGTCAACAGAATGAAAAGACAAACCACAGATTAAAGGACTGTTATCTAAAATATGCAAAATATGCAAGGACCTCTCAAAACTCAGAGAAAATAGCCTGATTTTAAAACGGGCCAAAGATCTTAACAGACACCTCACAAACACCTGAATGATCTTTTTTCACAGTCTACCTCTTTTCTTCTTCATTTATTATTTCAATCTTTTTTTTCATTTGAGACAGAGTCTTGCTCTGTTGCCCAGGCTGGAGTGCAGTGGCGCAATCTCGGCTCACTGCAACCTCCGCCTCCCACGTTCAAGTGATTCTTCTGCCTCTGCCTCCCGAATAACTGGGACTACAGGCATCTGCCACCACGCAGGGCTAATTTTTGTATTTTTAGTAGAGATGACGTTTCACCACATTGGCCAGGCTGGTCTTGAACTCCTGACCTTATAATCCATCTGCCTCAGCCTCCCAAAGTGCTGGAATTACAGGTGTGAGCTACCATGCCCAGCCATCTTTTTTCTTTTTTTTTTTAAGAGATGGGGTCTTGATATGTTCCCCAGGCTGGGCTCAAACTCCCAGGCTCAAGCGTTCCTCCCACCTTGGCCTCCCAAAGTGCTGGGATTACAGGTGTGAGCCACCATGCCCAATATCCTCTTTTCTTCTTTAAATTACATAAAACGATTTTAAATCAGCTTAGATATCATCAAAAGAGTTCTGATGTTTCATGTCAGGATCTTTAAAATGAGATTCTTCCTACAATCATCTTTGCAACTGTCTGGCAATCACCTAAGTTTCTAAACTCAAATGAACCCAAAAAACAAGAAGCAGGCCAGGTGTAGTGGCTCATGTACATAATCCTAGCACTTTGGGAGGCCAAGTGGTCAGATCATTTGAGCCCAGGAGTTTGAGATCAGCCTGGGCAAAAAGGTGAAACCTCATCTCTACAAAAATACAAAAATTAGCTGGGTGTGGTGGTGTGAGCCTGCAGTCTCAGCTGACTCGTGAGGTTGAGGCGGGAGGATCACTTCAGCCTAGGAGGTGGAGGTTGCAGTGAGATGAGATAGCATCACTGTACTCCAGCAGGGAAGACAGAGGGACCCTGTCTCAAAAAACCAAAACAAAAGAAGCAGCAAAACCACAAGATGAGAAATGAAAATATGGAAGGCCATGGGCTTAGTACTGTAAGATATACACAGTCATTTGCCACATAACATTCTGGTGAACAATGGAGCAGATAAACAACAGTAGTCCCCTAAGATGGTAATACCATGGTTTTACTGCTTTTCTGTGTTTGTTTAAATACACAAATACTTGCCATTGTGTTAAATTACCTATATTCTTCAGTACAGTAACATACTGTACAGGTTTGTACCTTAGGAGCAACAGGCTATACCATATAGCCTAGGCATGCAGTAGGCTATACCATTTAGCTTTGTGTAGGTACATTCTGTGTTTTTTTGCAAAAGGATGAAATCATCTAATGATTCATTTCTCAGAATGTATCCCAGTCATTAACTGATGTATGCCTGTATTTGGTATTTACAAATTATACATTAACTTTATATTTAACTATTGTACAAATCTTAGAAGCAAACTTTAAATACAATTAGTAAGTAAAACATATACAGAATAAAGATTTAGACCTTCCCCATTCATAATATAATTTCTCAATCAATTTTTAAATCAGTTGAATCCATTATGGTTACTGTTAACTAAAGTGCATCAAATACCCTGGCATTAGGTTTTCTCTAAAAGGAAACTCTTTTATGGAGGCCAAGGCAGACAGATCACTTGAGGCCAGGAGTTCAAGACCAGCCTGGCCAACATGGTAAAGTCCTACCTCTACTAAAAAATACAAAAATTAGCCGTGCATGGTGGTGCACACACGTAGTCCCAGGTACTCGGAAAGCTGAGGCACTTCAGGCTGGGCAACAGAGCAAAACTCCGTCTCAAAAACAAACAAAAAAAAGGAATAGTTTAGTTATGCTTATGTGATGCATCCAGAACTAATCAAAAGATCCCAAATATCTAATTTTAGAGGCACCTGTGCTATTATTGATGGAGTTCGTGGTAAAATGTTGTTAAGTATTTATTCAATTTCCCCTAGGCTCAGCACTGTGGAAAATGTACAAAGATAATGCATGGCCCTTGTTCCCATGAAATTTACTATCTAGTGCAGAAAACAAGACCAAGAGAAGTAACTAAATGCCACAAGGTTGTATTAAGTGCTAATAAAGCTGGTCAGTACTGCAGTATTTTAGAAGAGGAGATGGTCAAACAGGTAAAGAAAACACTTCACAGATAATGTGGGAACTAAACTGAACCTCAGAAGGAAGGCAGGAGTTGGAGAGACTAAAGGGGAAAGGAAAAGATAGTAAAATACATCGTATGTGTGTGTGCCTGCATATGTGAATGCCAACACAAAAGAACGCAGAGACTCAAAAATGACCAAAGTTTAGAGCTACTTAACAGCCTGATAAGAGCTAAGAGTTCACAAGGGGAAATAGAAAGTCAGGCAGTAAAATTTAGGCATGATTTGAGAAGAAGTAAAAAAGTTCCTGGAGGTTATCAAACTGGGTTGCAACAGCAGATGATGGTCTATGACTACAAAGCCCAATGCAAGTCTTGTAAGTGGGATGTCGCAACCACCATCCAAAAACGATGAGGACAGTTTAAACAGACATTCCACAGCTTGACTGCTACATTGAAAACTTCCCATCACCAATGTGTATACTGCCCTCCTTAAATTCTTCATTAATTACTTAAAATAGAGATTCTCAACCATGGTTTTTATTCTGCTCAGGGTGTGGCAAAACTTTTTTTTTTTTTTTTGAGACAGAGTCTCGCTCTGTCGCCCAGCTGGAGTGCAGTGGCTGGATCTCAGCTCACTGCAAGCTCTGCCTCCCGGGTTTATGCCATTCTCTTGCCTCAGCCTCCCGAGTAGCTGGGACTACAGGCACCCGCCACCTCGCCGGGCTGGTTTTTTGTATTTTTTAGTAGAGACGGGGTTTCACCATGTTAGCCAGGATGGTCTCGATCTCCTGACCTCGTGATCCGCCCGTCTCGGCCTCCCAAAGTGCTGGGATTACAGGCTTGAGCCACCGCGCCCGGCCAAAACTCTTTAAATCACTTAATTTACTCCATGTTTTTGTTCTTCACCTAAGAATTGGAAGAGGGGAGAAATAGGAAAATAAGATTTTCGAAAACGTATGACTACTTACCACATAATCTTTCTTACTATTCAACTGAACATCAAAACTACCCATCATTGGGGCCGGGCGCGGTGGCTCAAGCCTGTAATCCCAGCACTTTGGGAGGCCGAGACGGGCGGATCACAAGGTCAGGAGATCGAGACCATCCTGGCTAACACGGTGAAACCCCGTCTCTACCAAAAAATATAAAAAACTAGCCGGGCGAGGTGGCGGGCGCTTGTAGTCCCAGCTACTCGGGAGGCTGAGGCAGGAGAATGGCGTAAACCCGGGAGGCGGAGCTTGCAGTGAGCTGAGATCCGGCCACTGCACTCCAGCCTGGGCGACAGAGCGAGACTCCGTCTCAAAAAAAAAAAAAAAAAAACAAAAAAAAAACAAAAAAAAACTACCCATCATTCACTTGAACACCAGTTTAACTTTAAAATATATGAACTGCTGCATCTTTGGATGACTGTATCTTGTCAGTATTAAGTATTTTGAATAGATGATGCTGACTTAGTTATTCAGTGAAGAAAGATGTGATATAAATAACAGATCCACCTTTCTTTGTCACTGAAATAGAGACTGCTATCACCAGCATTCACAAAATCTTCGTTTTCTTACAAGGTGACATTCAGAAGATGCTTCTGTAAAAATAATTAGTTGACCAAATGAGGCTGCATTGAACCTGGCTTTTTTTTTTTTTTTTTTTTGAGATAGAGTCTCACTCTGTTTGCCAGGCTAAAGCACAGTATCACTATCTACAGCAATTCTCCTGCTGCCTCAGCCTCTAGAGTAGCTGGAACTACAGGCACGCCACCACACCTGGCTAGTTTTTGTATTTTTAGTCGAGACAGGGTTTCGCCACGTTGGCCAGGCTGGTCTTGAACTCCTGACCTTAACTGATCCGCTTGCCTTGGCCTTCCAAAGTGCTGGGATTACAGGCGTGAGCCACCATGCCAGGCCGAACCACCACGCCAGGCCGAACCTGAGTGTTTATTAGAGTTGTTTTCTGCTTTACAGCTTTGTTGTACTCTTGGAAAGTTCAAGAATTCAAAGTTGTCTCAGTAGATGTAATGGGCACTTACCAGATTAAAAAAAAAAAAAAACTATAAAGACACATTCAGGAATTGTACAATATCACAATAAGGTTTATTTATATTATTTGCTAGCAATACCTAATGTCTAGTAAGTTCTTTGTGGTTTACAAAGTAAAACATATACAGTATACTGTTTTTTATTTAATCCTTAAACATCTCTAATAACTACTGAAATCTCTGCATAGATACAAAAATCTGACATGTCCTCAAGGAGAGTAGGAAAGTGATGATAATAATAAATCATAAAGTAAATAATTAGATATTACTCAAAGAAATCTACAGATTCAATGCAATCTGTGCAATCTGTATCAACATACCAATGACATTCTTCACAGAAATAGGAAAAACACTTTTCTTTTTTTCCTGAGACAGAATCTCACTCTGTCGCCCAGGCTAGAGTGCAATGGCGCAGTCTCAGCTCACTGCAACCTCTGCCTCCCGGGTTCAAGTGATTCTCCTGCCTCAGCCTCCCAAATAGCTGGGATTACGGGTGCCCATCACCACACCAGGCTAATTTTTGTATTTTTAGTAGAGATAGGGTTTCACCATGTTGGCCAGGCTGGTCTTAAACTCATGACCTCGTGATCCACCCACCTTGGCCTGCAAAAGTGCTGGGATTACAGGCGCGAGCCACTGTGTCTGGCCAACATTTTTTTTTATTATTATAATTTATACGGAGGCTGGGCATGGTGGCTCGTGCCTGTAATCCAGATGCCGGCACTTTGAGATGCCAAGATTTTTGTGGTTCCACAAAAGATCTCAAATAGCAAATAACAAAGCTGGAAGCACCAAACTACAAGTCTTCAAAATATACTATAAAGCTATAATAACCAAAATGGCATGATTGGCATAAGAACAGACATACAATGTGCAAGACCCTGTTCTAAGTGCTGGGAATACAGCAGTGAACAAACCGACCAAAATTTCTCTCTTTATAGGACTTAGAATCTAGTGATCTTAATCACAACATTCTGTTCCCCTCAAAATATTCTGCTTTAAACATGTGAAGCCAGGTGCAGTGGCATGCTCCCATAGCAGGGGGCTGAAGCAGGAAGACCACTCCAGCCCAACAGTTCAAGTCTGCCATGCACTGTGATCACACCGATAGACAGCCACTTACTCCAGCCAGGGCAAAACAGCAAGACCTTGTTTCAAAGAAAAGAAAAAAAAATGGGGATTGTCAGGCAATATAGGCTGTTATCTCAAAACCCATTAATAGAAACTTCTGTCTCTCTTGTTCAGTATCTAACTCCTAGTTACAATCCAACCCCTGACAACTGGACACAGAAAATGTGACGTCTCCTACACTAAGTGGGGGAATAAGAGTTGTGGGGAGAAGTTTTTTACCTTTCAGAGACAATCTGCGAGTATATAAGATGAGGGAAAGGGAAAATCTGGGGAGGAAACAGGTATGGATAAATTCGAAAGGAGACTGTTCCAGGTAAAGTTGATTTACTTAGGGACAACCTCAAAGCCTTCATTTTGATTTAATTTGACTTTGAGCCAACCAAAATGTGACAACAAACAAAAGTGTACTGGGATTTTTAAAAAACATCCCCTTTATAAATAGAAATACCTTGGAGAAGAAATAATTCTTTCTATATTGTCTTTTCCTATATATTAATAGTAGATGGCCTGCAGAAATCATATCAGGGCCAGGTGCAGGAGCTCATGCCTGTAATCCCAGCACTTTGGGAGGCCAAGGTGGGTAGATCATTTGAGGCCAGGAGTTCGAGACCAGCCTGAGCAACAAGGCAAGAACCCATCTCTACACAAATTAAAAATTAGATGGGCATGGTGGCATGAGCTGGTGGTCCCAGCTACTTCGGAGGCTGAGGTGAGAGCCATGATGTCGCCACTCCACTCCACAGAGCAAGACCTTATCTAAAAAGAAAAAAAAAAAGGCAAGTCCCATCTCGAATAAATAAATAAATAAATAAATCAGTGTTGTCTATATTCTTCTGGACAAGCACTCTTTAGGGACCTATCTGCCAGACACTTGTGGGTAAGGGAAAAGGGTAGGAAAGCAACAAGTAGCAACAAGACTTTCCCTACAGGTGATCACACTCTATCAACTAAGGCAAATGCACATCACAGTAATATGTATGCTATAGCAGAAGTGGGCAAAGTTCATTATCTCATGTAATTCAGTAATTATTTACTATGTCCTATCTCTTAAGATTATAAGCTACTTGAAAACAAAAGACATAATAAATTTTTCTATATGTTATTAATAAACACAATTTAAAAGAATATTAAGTATAGTGTGTGTTAAAAGTCAAGCTAGGTCAAGATCAAAGGACATTTTATTTTTTTTTTTTTTTTTTTTTTTTTTTTTTTTTGAGACGGAGTCCGCTCTGCCAGCCCAGGTGGGTGCTGTGGCCAGATCTCAGCTCACGCAAGCTCCGCCTCCCGGGTTCACGCCATTCTCCTGCCTCAGCCTCCCGAGTAGCTGGGACTACAGGCGTCCGCCACCTCGCCCGGCTAATTTTTTTGTATTTTTTTAGAGACGGGGTTTCACGTGTTAGCCAGGATGGTCTCGACTCCTGACCTCGTGATCCGCCCGTCTCGGCCTCCCAAAGTGCTGGGATTACAGGCTTGAGCCACCGCGCCCGGCCTCAAAGGACATTTTATTTTCTTAATTTTTACTTACTAAAATTCTTCATTGAGACAGTAAAAGATTAGTGTTTTCATATGTTTGTTTTAGCATTCTATAGAATTTCACATGATGCATGCATGCGCTTCTCAGAACCAACTGGTGGTAAGCCAAGCTTCACTGACTATCCTCAAAGGGACATATATAACATGTATTTTTCTGATTCAAACTCAGAAATTCATCATCACCCCCCAACAAACAGCACAAAAAAGGGAGGTCTCACATTAAAAGGACACTCAAAAACCCTATAAACTATTTTCCACATGTCTACCTCAGTTTTAATAAACAAAATAACTATTTGGTTCTTCTAAAACTCCTTAAAAATTAAACTCATATAGCTTCATAATTTTTCCTTCAATCTTTAAAAATTAAATCCTTAAATCTGACTTTGATCATTTAGATTTATTGTTTAAAAAGATATAGTAACTTCTATCAATTTTCGGCTAGAAAAACTGTTAATATATAAACTTTATAAGACATTCCTAGAATGGCCAGATCTAAGGTAAAGTCCTATTTATGAAATTTATTGCTCTATTGACAAGACAACTGCAATTTATAACCCTCCAATCACTGAGGCACAAAAAACTTGGTGACAACAGAAAATAATACCGGGAAAAGCAAAAAGTAATAAAGAGAATTATTATTTCCATTTATTCAGTGGAGGTACCAGGATCACAATGAAGGGCTAGACATTTTTTCCAGATTAAAGCCAAAAGTAAGAGATTTTTGATGCTGAGCAATCTAAAATAATTAAGCTCTTCAGCTACATTTTTTAATGGACCAATATGTTATCTCCACTTTTAACTAGGATGAAAACACTAATAATTTCACTAGGATATCTCATTTCCATAAACAGCAAAAACGAACTGGGGGTGGGTAAAGCTCAAGTAGGAAATAACTTTTATAATAAAATTATCTTAGAAATAAACCATAAAGGCAACTTGTAGAGAAGATCCACATTATAGTTCTTTAACCAGCTTATGATTCTAGAAAAAAGAAAATAAATATCAGGCACATACTTATTCCCCCAACAAGTATTTATGAAATCTACTATATGCTATTTACTGGGTATACAAAAAAAAAGACAAATAAGTTATGATCCTTGTCCCCAAGTGGTTCAACATGTAAAAAGAAAAAATGTAAACAGATAACTATAAAACAATGTAAATAAACAAGTCAACCAAAAGATGATAGAATAGAGAGGGGTAAATACCTGTGAGAACCTGAAAAAACTTCGTAAGTGACATGTGGGCTATTTCTTTAGAAATAAGTAACATCTATTTTTTCCAAGGAGAGAACATGAGAGGAAAGGGGGTGGGGGATATTCTAGGAAGAATAAGCAAAGGTGACCCTAAAAGGTAAAATCACTGAGAAATAGGTAGAATAGTAATTTAATGAAAACAAACCTTTTCCCTAACATTAGGGATACAGGATCTATCTAGCATCAGAACACCTGCATTCAAGTTGTAGTTGAATGCCATTTACTAACTGTATTTTCTTAGATAAGTCAACCTCTATATTCCTTTCCATTTCATTTTTCATCTTGAAGTTGTACCAAATAAGAATTTACTTTGTAAGCTACAAAATGCTTTACAAATACATAAAAGTTAATATACTGATATACTAATACATAGAAGTTAATAGATACTAAAATTTCAAGATCAAAATATCAGCCTAACATTTCACAGTGAATTTATGCCATATATATGAATTCAAATGCCAATTTCTTATTGCCTAAAAAATGTCACAAAAGCAAATACCTTTTAAATATGTAAAAGATATATGTTCCTACTAGGTGCTGTAGTAAACATCTAATTGCCACCACATGATGCATACAATCCATATAGTACCAAACAAGCCTACAATGTCCTTCGAATCAACAAGTGACAGAAGTTCAATGAAACTAGCTTTATGCTTAACTGGTCTCCCCAGTGGCAAATTAAAGCAGCAATTGTACATCTGTGTCTCTGTTCCTCTCATCGTGGTTTAACTGACAGGAAGCAGAGAGTAAGATATGGCACACAAATGTCAAGTATTTCCTGCCTTCTCTGTTACATCTTTATGTCTTGTTTTATAAATAGTCCAATAGTTTGTGTGAAAATATATCAAAGTACAGTAGCAGAAATATATAAATGGTGAAGAGTGTTTATACAAACAGAGCCAATAAAAAAGTATTTTGGTCTTGGGATCTAAGATTCAATATGCACACAAAGACTCATTTATAGTCTTTTGAAGAAATATTCTTAGGAGCAAACACCACACAAATTAAGATTTGAAAACCACAATGACTGAGTAAAAAACCAAGTGTCTAAACAACAGAACAGGCCCTCAAACTATTTTACCCAACTGTTTACATGAGTAACACTCGACCACCTTGATATGACCCCCCACAACCCCTGCTATCCCTATCAAAAAAAAAAAAAAACTACCACAAAAAAACAAAAAAACCTTTAGGCAACTGACTCTCAACAAAGCAGGACTGATAACCTGCATCTTTCATCTTCGGTCATTTTTACCATGGCTTCTTATCAGCACTCTCCTGGATTACAATTTGTATCCCCCAACCAAACTATCTCTACTCCCTTCTCACTTCCTGTATATCCCAAACTTGGCTCATGTTATTTACTCATATATATTCAACTATATACAACCAAATAGAACTCTGTTCTCCATAGGTGAATCCTGCCTGCTTCAAGTCATGTTAACCAAACTTCCAGTTAATTATAACTAAGGGGTGCTCATTTTTCATCATGCCAAGCTGCCTCCCAAATTAATAATCCTTAAGAATGAATTCAATTCATTACTCATATGATTCATATTCTGTATCATAAACTTGGACAAAATGCAGCTATCTTATCCATTCATATTGGTCAATATTTACTTATGCTAGAATAAGCATAAGTTGCCACAATTACAATTCCACCAGGGTTTAGTGCTATTCCATTCTAGGTCAATGTCCAAAACCTCTCTTCATTATTTTACTGCACAGAAGTCCATCTTGAGCTTCCTGTGACCTCTCTTCCCTAAACAGAACTTAACATATACCTAATAATCACCTGTAAGCATGGTAGTAGACTCCTGAAGTAATATTTCTTAAATGAGTGGCTTTGAAAAACAATTTCATTTTTACCCAGTATTTTTCAACCAGAAGGATCCAGCTCATTCTTTATAGGAATCTAAGAGTTATTAGTGCCTTCCTAGCATATCTTTAGTATATCTCTGCTCTCACTGGTAAATGTATTAGCTAAATTGTCCCCAGTATCTAGGGAATAAGGAGTAAGTGCTCCACGAACCATGAAGGAAGAATGAAGGAAGAACATCCATTTCCTTACACATTAGCTCCCCTCCCCTATCCTCTGGTTCTGATGCTTAGTGAAATAACCCTAAGGGCGGGGGAGGGGAGGGCGGGGGACAGACTAGGAGGGAGTGGGGGAGTCTCAGAGCAGCTGCGGAGAACCTAGTGTCCATCACCTACCCAACAATCAAACACAGTTAACCATGTGTAACTGTTCCGTTCTACCAAGGGCAGATAAGTATTACATCTTCCTTTCAGTTTATTCTTAAGACTAAGGTTGTAAATTATCCTATAACAATATGCAAGTTTTTCTCTGATATACAGATCAAAGGATCAGGCACGATGTTCAGTTTGCAACGAAAGCATTTTGAATAAAATAATTTACACAATATACCTTATGTCTAAATACAAACTTTTTAAGTTGCCCTTCAAACTAAAACACATGTAACATTAATTCCAATGAATTACTCAAACTTAAATCTAAAATCTTATTTTTCCTTATAATTTAGTATATACATACATTTTGTATAGTATATTTTAAAACTTTATATACACAGCATGCTGTATATATTCTTCCAGCACACTTTAACAAGTTTATCTAAGACATACAATTTTGAATAAACACAATGGCTATTTGGAAAGGTATTTTAAACATCAAACCCTCCCTGGAACTTGGTACTTAGGAAAATATCAAACCTTACTCAAGACAAGTCATGATTATTATTAGGCTCCCATTATAACAAAGAGAAATACCTCCAATGCACAAAGCAGCCTATCTTCAATGATGCCGCTCATAAAAAGTGTTCCTCCCTGCTGCACAGTACAGATAATACACCTCAGGAACGCCCTGTGTAGAGGTCTTAGCAGGAAGCCCAAGGGACTCAACTCAACAGTAGCCTTCTAACCTGCTTATAACTAACTCATTTCTTTAATTCAGTCTGAAATAAATAATATGCAGCAACTGAAAGCTCTTTCAATTAAGAACACAACGGGAAAATGTAAATCAGAAAATGCCTAAAGAGAAATTGAGTCTACTAGAGGAATTTCATTTGAAGGCACATTCCACATATTATTATTATTATAAAGTATCTAAAAATGATTGATACTGTAAAAATAAAATTGCTGTACAAACATCCCTTTAGCCTACTGGAGAAGACAGTAACTGCCACCTTCTGCCTTTCGACTTCCCTTTTCTTAATGACAAAGGCATCCACTAAATGGAAGCACTGAGGCTCAGAACCAACGCCTTCATTTTCTTTGAAGAATGCTGATTTCCTCATTAGAGAGGTGCCAAAAACAGAAAAATATTGTGTTATAACCTTGTATTTAACATAAACTTTAATAAAATTATATTTCTGCCATATAACATTTATTTAATCCACCTCTAATTTTTAGACATTTGTATTCTTTCTAATGTTGCACTATTAACAGTGATTCATAAAATGTAATCCTCAGACCCACAAAGGATCCAGAGACCCTTTCAGGGGGCTCCCGAGATCACAACTCTTTTCGTAATAATGGCAAGGTATTATTTGGCTTTTCCACTGTGTTGACACTTGCCCTGATGATGCAGAAGCAAAAGAGGATGAAACTGCAAGTGCCTCTGCCCTGACCAAGGCTGCACCCTCAAGCCACGAGTCTACTCCTTACAGCTGGGCACTCACATTTTAAAAAGGCGACTTCACTTAAGAATGTCTTTGAAGAAGAGTAAAAACTATTTTCTTGAATCTCAATCATTAAATACATATGTTTTTAATATTCTGAGTGATAAAATGGGAGGTACAAATAAAGTACTACTTCTGGCATAAACAGAAATAGCATTGTTGTCTTGAGAAAAAGCATTTATGCTATTATTCTTCGACGTGTGAGCTTAAAACTAGCTGCTGCTTTCATGAAATGTAATTTTTACTTAAAAGAACTAATTATTATTCAGAATTGGATATCTGGCAGAAATTTTTCCAAAAATGAATAAAGCATGCCCATCACATCAAGGAAAGCAACAGCAATTGTCACCGATTATAAAATGCAAGCTTTCAACTGAAAATCAGAATTTTAGAAAACTTGTATCTACTGCTTTGACTCTGTTGGCTTCTTAATGCATTTAAAAGGCTTTTCTGATGAGACTGTTGTGATTCTGATACTATGTCAACATTTGCAATACACAAATGACTCATGCACGATGTTACAAAATCTTGCTTAGGTTAAAAAAAAAATCAATCCATTCAAAGTACAAGACAGATCCATGGATGTTAATGTTACAGGGGACAAAATGTTCATTCATAGGTTTTCAGAATCTCATTGTTCTAACCTTTAAAAAACTAGCATTTGTTGATGAGCTTTGGTGTAGTATCAAAGAATATCCACAATTATCTGAAGTGGCCATTAAAATATATCTACTTTTTGCAACTAGACATCTGTGTGAGGCTGAATTTTCTTCATATTCTTCAACAAAAGCAACATATTCTAACAGATTTCATGCAAAAGCAGATATGAGAATATAGCTGTCTTCTGTGAAGTCAACGATAAAAGATTTACACCCTTCTCGGTACAGCTTTTGTTTTGGAAAACATATTTGTCTTTTTTTGCACTGTGTTTTTTCAAAAAAAACGGTCCTGCTGTGTTGCCTGGGTCGGACTTGAACTCCTGGGCTCAAACAATCCTCCTGCCTCAGGCTCTCAAGTAGCTGGGCTTGGGTCATCGTACCTGGCTCAAACTTGTCCTTTATAACAATAATTATGTTAACATGTAATGGGCGTATTATTTTTAAATAAATACATTAATATTTTTCAAGTTTCTGTTTTAATTTCTGACACTGGTTAATATTGGTAAATGTAACCCACATGAACCAAAGCTCTTTGGGAGTCTTAATTTTAATAGTATAAAGATGATATAAAGAGCATAAAGCTTGGGGGAAAAAAAGTGTAAGGTTTGAGAACTGCTACACAATCACAACCAATGATTCAAATATCCTTATAACTGAATCTTTGGTCCCATCCTTAAATTTTCTTAAATTTTCTTAAAATTTCTACCAAGAACTGAATTCTACCAAAAGGCACACAGACTTTCCAAGCATTTGGTATCATAATGCCAACTGCCCTGCAGAAGATTTTTTAAGTTTATACTGTTAGTGACAGAATACCTGCATGGACATTTAATGTCATTTGCAACAACCCACAATACTTGAACTATTGTCAATATGATGGATAAAAACACAGGGGGGTTATTTGACTTTAATTTGCATTCCTTTGCTACAAATTAATATATTTTAATTTTAAAGATAATAATTTAATATACTTCCCAATTTTAAAGAATTGGTTATTCTTTGTGGAAAAGGGCTAGGAGACACAAGTAAATAAATGGTAAAGGTGACAGTCTATGATTTTTCTCATTGGGAAAAAAAAACTTCAAATTAATGTTTTTACTCTAGTTGTTTGGTTTAGAAAGCTTGTGTTTTTTTAACTTTAATTTAATAATGTAAAACTCTAAGAATGATATTTAAATTACTAGTTGCAATAGTGCAGCAGCTCTCAAACTTTTTGGTGTCAAGATTCCTTTATAATCTTAAAATGTATTGAGGACCACAAAGAGCTTTTGTTTTCCTATGTCATATTTATCAATATATGTTTTTTACTCATAGGATATTATTATTTATTATATGCCCTTTAAAGGAGCCTTTTCTCAGAATAGCATATTGAAAAAAAACTCTGGGAATTTTTCCTTGATTAAAAATAATGCTGTTAAATATACATGCTTTGGGCCAAGCATGGTGGCTCATGCCTGTAATCCCAACATTTTGGGAGGCCAAGGTAAGAGGATCAATTGAGCCCAGGAGTTTGTAACGATAACAACAAAAATCACTAAAGATTCAGGAACTGCTATCATTACAGTAAGAATTCTAAGGAAGCTACATGAAACACTGATCAGGAAGCAATATGAAACACTGAATATGCCAGTAAATCTGGTTAGACGCAACAATCTATTAGCTACTTAAATGTTCATGGATGTTAATACCGTACTAATTATTTTATGAACGTTTTTGTTTTGAAACGTGTTTTTGAAAAATATTTGAATGTGGGATACTTCTGAAGATGAAACCTAACTAAATTACTTCTAGGTAACTAAAGCTCCAATTTGTTAATGGATCTCAACTGGAAATTACTATTTATCCATCCAGAAGTATGCCTAGATCTTCTTAGTTATTTGGGACAGACACACAGTCTTATAACACTTACATCTGAATCTACCCAATCCCTTTCACTGAAATAGGCAGTTAACTTTTTTTTTTTGAGACAGGGTCTTACTTTGCTGCCCAGGTTGGAGTATAGTGGCACGAACATGCCTTACTGAAGCCTTGACCTCCTGGGTTCAAGTGATCCTCCCACCTCAGTTCCCCAAGTAGCTGGGACTACAGTCATGCACCACTACGCCCGGTTTATTTTTGTATTTTTAGTAGAGACAGGGTTTCATGTTTTGCAAGCTGGTTTCAAACTCCTGGGCCCAAGTGATCCAGCTGCCTTGGCCTCCCAAAGTGCTGGGATTACAGACTTGATTGAGCCACCGTGCCTGACCCCATTTTTAAGTGATGCAGAGTTTTCATTTTTTTGAGAGACGAGGGTCTCACTATGTTGCCCAGGTCTCAAACTCCCGGGGTCATGCATTCCTTCAACCTCAAGTTCCCAAGTAGCTGGGACTACAGGTGCATCTCAGTGTCCCTGGCTCTGATGCAAACTTTATTTGCCACTTTTTTTTAAGTCAACTTTTACTACCAGTCAAATTAAATATTATTCCTCAAGATACTTATAATGTGGGGCAAAAATAAACTACAGCTTACAGACAAAAATGTATTATGAGGCTAGGCGCGGCAGCTCACACCTGTAATCCCAGCACTGGGGAGACCAAGGTAGGTGGATCACTTGAGGTCAGGAATTCAAGACTAGCCTGGCAAAACCTCGTCTCTACTTAAAAAAAAAAAAGATAAATTAGCTGGGTGTCGTGGTGGGCACCTGTAATCTCAGCTACTTGGGAGGCTGAGGCAGGAGAATCACTTGAACCCAGGAGCCAGAGGCTGCAGTGAGCTGAGATTGTGCCACTGCTCTCCAGCCTGGGCGACAGAGCAAGACTCCATCTCAAAAAAAAAAGAAAAAAAAAAGAGTATTATGAAACAGTTAAACCAAAGAGGATTCATCTATCTACCACCTAGCTTTATATTTTACCATAGTTTGTTTCTGGTTCTTTGGGGTTTTTTTTTTTGTTTTGTTTTTAAGAAAAAAAGGTCATCTACAGTTAAAGCCGCCTCTAATATCCCTCTCCAGTCTCATTTCATCCCTTCTTGGACTATTCTAAGTTTGATTTTATTTTCTTCTCTCTGTTTTAAGACACAGGTTCTTGCTTTGTCACCCAGGCTGAAGCGCAGTGGTGCAATCACATTTCACTGCAGCATTCACTCCTGGGCCCAAGCAATCCTCCTGCCTCAGCTTCTCGAAGTAGCTGGAGCTACAGGAGTGTGACACCACACCTGGCTAATTAAAAAAAAAATTTTTTTTTCTACTTGTAGAGACAGGGTCTTGCTATGTTGCCCAGGTTGGTCTCGCATTCCTGGCCTCAAGTGATCCTCCCACTTAGGCTTTCCAAAGTGCTCAAATTACAGGCATAAGCTACAGTGCCCACTCATCAACTATTCTAAAATTGATATCTTCCCTGTTACATACTTGTATAACTTTATTACATATATATCAATATAGTAAGATTGCTTTTATATGCATACTTGGGAACAAGTATTTATTAAAATTTATTTTTTATTCAAAATTATGTTTGAAATAATTTAATTCTAGTTAAGAAATGACAAGCATACTGAACTGTTTTAGGGGTCAAATATATTGTTGTCTACAGCTTACTCTGAAATGTATCAACTGCCCATCTGTTTACAGTCCTGGTGGATTTTACACCCCAGGGCAATACACCATAGAAAGATTCTGAATGGGTTAGAAGTCATCACTGGCAGGTATCTGATCCTAGGAAAGATAATGAAGATCTCTAAATTACATTAAACTATCTATACTCTGCAAAGCCTTCACATCCCTCAATGTGAAGATACTGCTCTAGAGAACTTCTACATTTATGTTCCACAGAACCATGTACAGGTGTTCCCAAGCTGAAAATAAGCTAATGCCATCAACAAGAGAGAATAAATACATTCTGGTATAGACAAACAATGGAATACTATATTGCAATGAAAAGTAAGATAAGTCACAAAGCTGAATGAAAGAAGCAAAGTCACTACAGAATATATGGTGTGATTCAGGTGTATGAAGTTCAAAGAGGTAAAACTATAAAGAAAAGATTATCACAAAAGTCAGCATAGTAGTTATTTTTTAAAGGAAACAAACATGAATAGGAGTGGGGGCCTTCTAGGGTAATAAACATACTCTATATTTCTTAACACAGGTTGTTTCTCAAGATACTTATAAATATGAGGCAAAACTGTTTAAATAACATTACAAAATGTTTACCCATGTTGTAACACTTTATAATTTTATTTAAACTCTGTATGTTTTATATATTCTCCTACATGTGCATTTCATTTTTAAAGAAAAAATAATGAGGCCGGGCGCGGTGGCTCAAGCCTGTAATCCCAGCACTTTGGGAGGCCGAGACAGGCGGATCACAAGGTCAGGAGATCGAGACCATCCTGGCTAACCTGGTGAAACTCCGTCTCAACTAAAAATTACAAAAAACTAGCTGGGTGAGGTGGCGGGCGCCTGTAGTCCCAGCTACTTGGGAGGCTGAGGCAGGAGAATGGCGTGAACCTGAAGGGCGGAGCTTGCAGTGAGCAGAGATCTGGCCACTGCACTCCAGTTTGGGCGACACAGCGAGACTCCGTCTCAAAAAAAAAAAAAAAAAAAAAAAAAAAAAAAATAATGAATTGCCCCATTACAATACTAAACTCTCATTTAGTATTTTGATATAACAAATAAGATGTATATAAATTGTTAAATCATTTTAATAGTTTTATTATAAAATGTTATAGTTTTACTATTTATAGGACTGTTTTCTAAACCCAGAAACTAATTTTCTTTAATTATATTTAGATTTTTAAAATTGCACCATGTAACAGCACAGACATAATGATCACTATATGACTGGGCATCTATCATGTAGATACTGCAGCATGTAAAGTCACACTGATGCCTGCTACTTTGAAGAGCTTCTAATATACAGAGTAGAACACAGGAAGAGGACAAATCACATGAAAACACAAACTTAAAAAATAAAAACAACTTCTCTCAGTGGTTACCTTTGGACAGCAGGACTGAGAGTGAGAAGGGGTAGAGGAGGGAGGCTCCTTTTCATTACAGACCTATGAATTAAATTTTGAATGGTATGCATATATCACTTTGATAGCTTTTAATATAAAAATTGTTAAACCAATCTTCATACAAACTATGGAAGGCAAGAGGGCTCTGACGATGAGGATGATGTTAATACCTGGAAGAGAAGGAATCAAAACGTTTCTGCATAGAAATTTGTACGTCTGAAGCTCATCTGCATAATTTCTCCCTCTCTGTCATCAAAGCAAATAGCACACAATGAGTTACTTTTCTCATATAATAACTTAAGGTGCTTAGAACCATGACCAGAAAAGACATGTGTAGTACTGCTCAACAGCCACTTTTATTATAGTATACAGTTCATTTGACAAGACACAAAAAACTCTCTTGTAGGTTCTCCATACTAATGGAAGAAAAATTGTTCAGATAGTTGGAAACTGTCCTAATCATTGGAGTTGACTCAATAATGTTACTAACTTAATTTCAACCTTTTATATGAAGCAGCTCTTAAGTAAAGGTGCAAAATATTCTGGTTAATTTGTGAAAGCAATGATTATCTTCAAACAATTCAACTGAGGGGACTTTTCTTCTCATTTATACAAGTCAGTGAATACCGAACAATGTCCCATTAGATGAGATGGAATGTTAGGCAAACCTACAAATATGCAATCAAAGATGCAGTTAAATATCTGAAGAAGCTTCAAAACTCATATACAAGCATTACAGGGTTAAAAAAAGTTACTTCCTCCCAGACTCAAACAAGTACATACTATCACACTGGTCTTCAAGTCGCCCCTGCCCCCCCACAAAAAAAAAGAAAGAAAAGAAAAATATCACAAATAATAATAGTGTATTTCCCAAGACAGAAGAGCTTTCAAAAAAGCTATAAATGCCACCCTAAATCAGTAAGGGGGTGTTTTTCCTAAAGCCCCAGGAATAAGAGGATGGAGAGGGAAACCAAGAAGCAACAATTGGAACCAAAACAACTAACACTGAAGAGTTCACTGAGAAATAAAAAATAGGTTAATTTCATTAAAAAACAAAGATTACTTTATTTATTATGGTCAATATGGCAGTAGGTTGCGGGGGTGGATCAGAGAAAAGGAAAGAGGGATAGCCACATAGTTGAACAACATATAGCACAGCAAAAAAATGGACTAGAGAAAGGGATAACTAGGATGGGAAAGGAGCCTAAATGGGTTCTAATACTGATTTTAAAAAAAAGTATCCTAGTTGCTTTCCTTCCTTACTAGAGGCTATGGGCTTCAAAATAGCATTGCTGCCTAAAATGTCACATATTTAAATGCAAAACAGCTAATTCCTCTTCATAGCCTTAAACCCGTAAACTCGCTTTCTGAAAGTGTGGCATATAAGCACCTACATCATAATCATTTAGGGTACACAGGAAAAAATGCTGATTGTTTAAGCAAATCCTAGGCCTAATGAATCAGAATTTCTGAGTTAAAACTGGGTGATTCTTTGTTACACCAAAGGTTGACAATTACAGCTTTAAAGGTAATACTATCAGATAGTATTACCTACAACACGCAGACACCAGTCAGAGATTAAGCTGAGGGCCAAGTGCTTTTTAAAGATGTGCCATCTTTAACTTCAGCAAGATAGCCAACTGAATTTGTCACATAAGATGGCAAAAAAGAGTAGCCAAAGGTTTAATACAGCAAATAATACCTGTCTACTCATATGTGCTTGGTACTTTGTCAAAGGTTGAAAAAGGCAGAAAAAACAGAATAAAACCTCTCTCCTCTCAAACAGCATATATTCTTATTCTTACTGATGAAGACGCTCTTCTTAACATAGAAATGCTATTCGACCTTCAACATACATCATTCCTTCAAGATAAACTCTCCTGAGTATTCTTTCAGTCATCTTTTATCTCCAGGCAATCTGAACCTGAATTTACCTAGTCAGTGGTTGGTCCTATTCTTTACTTCACTTGTTAACATGCCCGTTTTCCCAACAAGAATTTCAGTTTATGAGGATAAAGTCCATGTTCCTAGCCTTTTGTGCTTTCTGTTGTTTAGAACAATGATGGCCACACTGTGGACGATTTCACACTGAATTGAGTTAGGGCACTCAGACCTTTAGGAGATTCAGCAGTTATGCATGAACTATTAAAAATCCAAATTTCAAACCTATAGAATTTCCAACCACCCCAATAAAAAATACCAAAAAGTTAACAGACAAAAGATTTTGTAGATACCAAACAATTCTCTTATTTCAAAGGAGGAGGAGAAGATGTGACAAAGATAAACAAAATGAGATTAACTATCTTATAATAAGGTCAAATTTAAGATAAGTGTAATGTGAAAGCTTAGACACCTCTGGATTTTGTAAATTCACACGCCTGGTGGCGCATGCCCGTAATCCCAGCTACTTGGGAGGCTGAGGCAGGAGAATTGCTTGAACCTGGGAGGTGGAAGTTGCAGTGAGCCGAGATTGTGCCATTGCACCCCAGCCGGGGCAACAAGAGTGAAACTCCATCTCAAAAAAAAAAAAAAAAAAAAAAGAGGTAAAACTAAAGCAGAAATAAAACTGTCTTTGTATCTAGAAGCTCAAATTAAACTCCCAACTCTTTATATTTCCATCTAAAGCCATCTTAAAATAAGCAATGTCATGAACAAAAAAATTCTAACAGTGAAATACAAAAAGTTGTTGTAGAAATAAAATGAATGCATCATCTTCCTGATGAAAAAGAAAACTAACTACATTTTCAAAATCACTGGTTGATCCATTTGGTTGCAACTTATCACCAAGATTATCACCAAACATCTTAATTAAGGTTTTATTTACTCTTAAGGAAATACAGAGCATTTCAAACAAAGCATCACTTGTTGTGGACTGGCAGGAGCAGTTCCAGACTGGGAAGCCATTAGGTACTGCATGACCTCAAGCAAATCACAGGACCTCTGTGGGCGACTGTTTCTTCATCTATAAAAGTGAGGCATTTGGACAGTCTTCGGTCACTTACAGCACTAAAGTTCTATAAATCAGTAATTCTAAATTTAATTCTGATGGCTCAGTTCAAACTTACATTCAACCTTATGGAAGGAAAAACATGGAGAGGGAACTACTTAATAAATTTTTCTGGTCTTTTCTTGGTTCTCTTTTTTTTTTCTCCCTTCTCCTTGAAGCTCCACTTCAGTCTTTATCACATAAGAAAATATATAAACAATATCTATTTTACTTAAACTGTACCAGCTTCTTAAATTTAAGAAACCAATTTCCTCTACTTCTCTTTAATAAATAAGATCTTAATTATGCCGCTTATTTGTGTGCCTCTTGATTTTTCTCTTATGGATCACCACCTTTAAAAAAATTTTTAAAAAAATAGAAAAGTCTTCATTAGATTTTTCACACAGACCAGACTAGAGGTAAATACAGCTTTTGCTTACTCAAAGGCTGACTAAACCAGCAATATACAAACAAAGATGATAGCAAATGGCTCAGATGAATTGGCAAAATGTCCGCTGTGTCTTTCTTGTAAGACTGCAAAATTGAGATGTTAATATCAATATTCCTTACAAAAGAGTAAGAAATGATAACTGATTGCCTTTCTGTCTTCCCTTTAATCTGACAGGCCTTCAAGCACTTAGAAAGTGCAGAGCAAATTCTCAAAGAACTAGCTAAATATCATTTTGGTCAACCAGAAATGATTTGGCAAGTTTTATATCCAAAAACTTTATTTTTTGGAATCACTGCATATTCCAATTTTTATCTTCATAAATATGTTTCAGAAATAAAATACTACTGCACTCAGCCTTACAGAGCACCTAGGACTTTAAGGCACAGCAGGATGTATACTCACCAGCCAAAATCTCGTAACTACAATGACAAGTACTTCAGGAAAAGACTGAGCAATCTTTTCATTTACAGAAGGTTTTTTATTCAAAGCAAGCAAATTTTAAGAACAGTAATACAGAAGGAAGGCTAATACTCATCACCTTTTCTTTTTACACAAAATTGAAATAACCACGTTTCCTCAGAAGACAGCTTTACTTCTAAGGCTGTTACTCAGAACAAGTTTCCAGTGTGAATTATAAAACTTCATTTTTTTCCTAATAGTAAATGAATCATGCTAGTCTTTCTTCCTCTTTATTTAATACTCACTTTTACTTGTTATCTAAATAATCTAATATTCATTTTTACTTATTATCTAAATAATCATTCACTTTACTTAAACTTCTATTGGGTTTCCAAAACGAAACGTGTAATACAATTTCATTAACTTTAAAAACAGAGAGGGAGGAAAAAACAAAAAACCGTAACAGTCAATGAGCAACACCTTATGACTGAGTTGTCCCAAAACTTCACCCTTAGCTAAAATGCCAAAACAAAGCCACTGCCCCTGGATTGTTAACATCCATATCACACAGGAATAATACGGTTTACTTAATTATAACTTCGACTACCCCAAAAAATACAATTAGATTCTTTAAATTAAAATTTGATCTTAAGTTTGCTTTGTGGTTCTTAAACACAAACAAACAAACAAAAAACCTCTTTTATTCTTAAATTACTTAGAAAAAAAAAATCACAAAGACATATAAAATGCTTTAACAAGAAGATCTAACACTTTCCAGAATTTCAGTGCTTTGTTTCCTCCTAGCAATTAAGTTCAATCAGGCATGTGACTGACCACACACATTTTATCAGAGAGTTAAAGAACACATTCAGCCATGTTCTTCGACAGGTAAGAACCACCCTCTGTTTATCAGCTCAAGAAACAGCCAGAAGCAAACATACAGAATCGGAACAAGTTACCTTCAAGTATTCTTTCTCTATCGTCTTTTGGGCTTGAAAATAAAAAGCAATCCGACAAGTTGTAGCTGTTAAAATGGCTCCTGTAGATTGGGGAAGTGGTGTCTGTGCTTCAGCTTATGAGTCATACATGAAACCAAGTGTTTCTAAGGGAGGCACGCCCATGTTGCTGTGGACCCAATTATTCTGCTAGGTCAAACATGCAAATCTGCAGGTAAAAACGGTATAGGAAAGTGGGGAAGAAGAGGCAAGGAGCAAGATCTACCTTGATCAGACCATTACTAAGCTCATATTAACTGCCATAATTTAAAACTAATAATAAAAGAGAGTAAGAATCTACAAGGGAGCAAAACTAAAAACTATATATTGTTTTAAAATATAAAAATCTTAATTTTTAAAAGTTACTTTACTGTATCAAATAAAACTGTGAAATGAAAAAAGTGTGAAAGGGGATGGAAGGGAGATAGCAAACTCTGTGGCTCCTAATGTAACAGTGGACTGGTGAGTATCATCTGGCTACTCATTAACCCTTTTATGAAAGAGCTATATTGCTGCGTAGTCTGGAAAGGCTAGCAAACTACAAAGTCAGATGCAGATCTACAAGTTCACTAAACAGATAAAATCCACTAGAAAATTCAAAGTTCACTGGAAAAATAAGTGTGAATTAAACTGGTTTACAGACTTTTTAAAAACCCATACCCCAATATTAGAAAGTAGAGTCCAACAAAGCAAAATGATTTTAAATAAACTGCAAGCTTATAAAACCCTTTTTAAAAATTATCGGTACGATCATAGTTCATAACTCTACTACTTCCAAATGATAGCCACAGTTTGATTTACCTTTCAAGCAAAACGTTCTATGTGTATTTCAAGCCTCTTGTGCCAGGCACCCTGCTACAGCTCCGCTGCACTTGTGGCAAGGCCAGCCTAAGGGGACAACTGTGGCCAGCGAAGCTCTGCCTTCCAAGTCAGAATACATCTGACAAAGTGCCCAAAGCACTGAAATATTACTACACTTACTTATTCTGGCCTCTGGGTGAGTATACTTATTAATTTATTCTAAGAGTTTAAATTAATCAAAATGGCTTGAAAGCACTAAGTACTTCCAAAGCGCATGAAATGATAAATGCAGCTCAAAAGACAGCCTTCGTCCTGGTATCTTACGATAAGTAAATAGGATTTAGCAAGGTTTGCTCCCTTTAGTTAATGAGTTGGGAGTTTATTCTGGCTTACCAGAGGCATAGATGAGAGCACAAGCTGTCACTGACTTAGGAACTTTACAAAATGCTGCAAAACTGCAACGACTGTGAACCGACTTTCTGCCTATTAAGTGCCTATTTATTCCCTATACTCGGTTTATCTTTTTACTGAAAAATAATCTCCATGGTTTTACAAACTGTTAATTAAAAATTTGTTAAAAAGAAATATAGATCATGTCTTCTCCTGTTAAATGTCATATTTAGCTTACTTTAGCTCACTTACACAAAATGACTATTCAGAGCCCATGCACCAAGAAACAAGGTCCGCTGAGCAGTCACAGGAGATTCACTTGTTCACTGGAAAGTTCCCCCCAAGTAATTTTCCATATCTGAAATTTATTGTAGATAATATTAATGTAAACCTAACAATGTGATTATCTTCTTTTGGCTAATTAGAAATAAAAATTGTAACGGGTAAAAGAGGGGAACAGTATTGTAAAAGGATGTCAGAAAAAGTGAAAGAGCTGATAATGACATAAAAAAACCTACCTTATAAAACTAAAAATAAATATAACTTAAAAGTATTCGATATGAAGCCATTATATAAGGTCAGTAAGTTGTAATATTCCCTAAGTATATTACTATAAACTAAGTGTCTCCAAGTCAGCATTAGTGTAAGACAGGCCTTCGAAAGCCGAAGTGCGTAACATCAAGTGTGTGAGATGTTTTATGAAGAACAGATACCTAAAAGGATAAGCTTCTGCTATTGAGAAAATCCATTTATATAAAGCACCTCATTACTTAATAATGGCAAATATTCCAAACATAATTTAAAAGAAGTACTCTGGCCACCAGTAATGTGAAGAGAATTAAGGGAAAAATAATACCTCTTCAACAGAAACAAGTATCTTAGCCGTTCCTAAGGAGATGACTCCAGAGCTGTCATTACAAGATATTATCCCTTTGCCCAGGAGTGCCCCTATTAGCATTATTCTATCACCTACAGGAACTGGATCCTTGTTCTATTCACAGCCCCAATAAGTCAATCTCTGCATATGAGAGTATCAAAGAAAAAAAAAAGGCAAACTGTTTGACACACGTTCTAGTCAATCTATTTGGGTTTGAATCCCAGCTCTGCTACCTATTAGCTATGTAATCTTGGGCAGTTACTTAACAATCCTGCATCATAACTTATTTATCTATTATTTAGCCTAATAGTATCTACCACACAGAGTATGAAGATTAAAATAAGTCTACATACTGCTATCCAGACTACATAAAGCACTTTCACAACTCAAAAACAGGAAAACAACCCAGTTTTTTCAATGGTCAAATCTGAATAGACACGTCACTAAAGAAGTGATAGAGATGGCAAAAAAGTACATGAAAATATCTCAACATCAATACTCAATAGGGAAATGCAAATTAATGTGACAATATCACAACAAAACGAAACAAAAACCACCGATAATACCAAGTGTTGATGAGAACATGGAGCAACTACAACTCTCATATATTGCTGGTGGGAATGCAAAAGTTTAGCCACTTTGGAAGATAGTTTAGCAGTTTCTATAAACATACACTTACCACATGATCCAGTAATCCCCTTCCTAGGCATTTACCCAAGAGAAATGAAGATACATGTCTATTTTAAAACTTCTATGCAAATATATATAGCAGTTTTATCATTCACCAAATATTGAAAACTCAAATAATGTCCAGCAATGGGTAAATGGATAAATCCATGTAATGGAATGGTATAATATATCCATATAATGTAATGCTACTCAGCAACAAAAAACGGTCTGCATTTCTGATATATGGGACAACATGGATGAACCTAAACGCTAGGCTGAACAAAATAAGACTGATTCTATGACTCTGTATGATTCCATTTATATGTGATATAATGGAAAAGGCAAAACAAAAGGCACAGAAATCCTATCAGTGCTAGGGGCTGGAAATGAGGGGAGGGGATTGACTACAAAGGAAGACAAGGAACTGTTTAGGGCGATGGAAACATTCTGTATCTTGATTGTGGTACTGGTATATGACTTATGTACATTGTCAAAATTCATAAAGCTATAAAACTAAACAGGGCAAATCGCACTGCATATAAACCATACCTCAATAAAACTGACTTTAAAAAAAAGAAATCTAGGCCAGGCACGTTGGCTCATGCCTGTAATCCCAGCACTTTGGGAGGCCAAGGCAGGGGGATCACTGAAGTTCAGGAGTCCAAGACCACGCCGGCCAACATGGTGAAACCACCTCTACTAAAAATACAGGTATTAGCCAGGTGTGGTGGCAGATACCTGTAATCTCAGCTACTTGGGAGGCTGAGGCAGGAGAATTGCTTGAACCTGGGAGGCGGAGGTTGCAGTGAGCCAAGATTGCACCATTGCACTCCAGCCTTGGTGACTGAGCAAGACTCCGTGTCAAACTCCCATGTTCTGTAACAAATCTCCAAGTTCTGCACATGTACCCCAAAACAGAAAGAGAGAGAGAGAGAGAGGAGAGAGAGAGAGAGAGAGACAGAGAGAGAGAGAGAAAGAAAGAGAGAGAGAGAGAGAAAGAAAGAAAAGAAAGGAAAGGAAGAGAAAGAAAGAAAAGAAATCTCATTTAGGTATATGAAATGTACATACTGTGGATATGTTTATTTCTAAAATTAGATATGGATCAAGTCAGTATATACCTTACTATATATATTAAGTTTTCATGGCTGCTCCTGGAATTGTCAACATGTATATTTAAACTATTAGCTGAGAGAGACTGAGTCAACTGAATGAATTTAAATGCCAACTGATTTCAGATACTATTTATTTCCTCCACTGAAACAGAATTTATAAAAAGAATTTATTGTGCTAGGGCTTATTTTTCCTTTTTATCGTTACCTCTTCTCTTTGAACTCAAATCTGAAAACTTCTAGTACAAAAATATAGAATACTCTAATTTCCATATCTAGGAAACTTGGGCTAAAAAAAGCTTTGTTTGAAACCATCCCATAGGTTGGAAGCTAACACGCTATCACTATCAGAGATGGAAAAAGAAAAGATCACACCATTAACATGGCAAATGACCAAAATCAATGTTCCCCACTATTTAAATAGAAAAATAAAATTTAAAAGACTGAGATTGTTACAAATCTTTCAATCAAGCAGAATTTATTTTGTTGATGTTAACGCCTCTCAAAAGTATAATCCCAGGTTCCAAGAATTGTGCAGAATTTCTACATGTGAGCTTAAACGTAAAACATAGTTAATTTTCTATGCTCTATCACTAGCTTTGTTAAACCAAATCCTCTTTCCCACTTCTGCATGGACAGGTGACTAGGTGGTATGTTTTACTACCCACCAAAAGTGGACCTCTTAGACAACAGTCTATGTATTTTCAGGAGCTTATCAAAGGCAAAAGGGGCCATGGCTTTTGTCTATACTATATTCTCATCACCTAGGACAGGGCCCAAAACTCAGTAGAAACTCAGACATGAATGAGTGACTTTCCTAAAACTGCTCACTGAGGGGAAAAATGTAGCATATCAGGATTTTAGTAAACATTGAAACATCTTTAAAGACATGACTTGGCCCCTATGACTTGATATAGATCAATTCAAGGTTCTATTGCAGGTATTATTCTGAGTGTTACTGTTTCCTCTGATATGAAAAATAACCAAGAACTGATGGTATGATTACATTCTTTATAAAGCTCCCAGGTAATAGGCTGACTGCAATCTCAAGTTGTTTGTATAGAGATATTTTATCTCTCATAATTAAATTTTAAATTCAATATTAAAAATAATTTATCTTTTACTTCAGGAGCCTGTAACCAGGAATGCACCCCTTAAAGGAACTTCATGAAGACACATGCCAACTCCTGGAAATGGATTCCATAGTACAGGTGGTTAGGCTTATGAGAACCACTGCTGTTTTCGTTTGTTTGTTTTGGGGGATGGGGGACAGTTGTTTTTGTTTTTTGAGACACAGTCTTGCTCTGTCACCCAGGCTGGAGTGCAGTGACAGGACCTTGGCACCTCAGCTTACGGCAATTTCTGCCTCCAGGCGATCCTCCCACCTCAGCCTCCTGAGTAGCTGGGACTACAGGCGTGCACCACAATGTCTGCCTAATTTTTGTATTTTTTGTAGAGGTAGGGTTTTGCCATGTTGCCACGGCTGGTCTCAAACTCCTGAGCTCAAGCGATCTGCCTGCCTCAGCCTCCCAATGTGCTGGGATCACAGGTGTGAACGACCACACACGGCCACCACTGCTCTGTTTCTATGTAGCCCTGGCATCTATCTAGTTACTGCTCTTCACACAGCAGTCACTCAAAAACATTTGCTAACCTACTATTCAATAATCTCTAAATGTTGCAGAAAGGAAATCTAATTTTTATACTGAGTTTAGAATGAAACTTAAGCTCCTCCTTTGCTACTCCTCAGGTAAAAGAGTACTCATCATATCACAGAAAAATAATATCACAGTCTCCTCCTAACTGACTGTTTCTCTATCACCAACTGCCTACTTTAAATTCACCTATCACTGTGCTATTAGAGAAGTCTTCCTTAAGAACAACTCTGAGAGTGAAATGATTATCACTTACGGCCCAAAAAACAAAAAGAAATAAAAATAACTGACTTCTTAGAGGCAAAATTAAAAGCCAGACTATTATGGTGTTCAAGGCTTTCATAATCAAGGCTTTAATTTCCCTGACTTTTCCAGCCCTATCTTCCTGACTCCCCCTCACTCCCCAGCCCGACAGCTGTACGGAAATTTCCTGAATTGCCCCATTCCTATTTGTCTCACTTCCTTATAACTGTTCCCTGGGCCTGAAAAGCACTTGCCTTATTTCCCATCCTATCCCCGACCTCTGCCTAATGAACATCCATCCATCAAGTCTCAATTTCAATACCTCCTCCGCAGAAGGATTTCCTCAACAGCCCCACTTACAATTACTGTGAGAACTGATCATCGCAGAACTGGAAGAGACCTTAGAGATACTTTATCCAGTCCAGTGGTTTCTAAAGTTTTTACTTAAGTAGCTAAATTCTTATAAAGGCTTCAAGGAACCTTGACACTCCATACATTTAAGTCTTCACTGTAGGAAAGCTTAAAACACAAATCCAATCCAATCTCATTTTAAAAATAGAGATAAGAGGTCTGTACCAAGTGACTTCCCAATGTCAAGTTAGTGACTGATTTGAGGGACTCTGTCATTCATTTAACAAATATTTACTCAGCACTTACTATGTGCCAGGTACTGTTCTAGCACCTTGCTATACAGCAAACAAAAGAGACATACTGATGATAAATAAACCCTATTCGGCCTATGCAGAAGACAGATGAATCTAGGAGAATCATGGTGGATTATCATAAGCTTAACCAAGCGGTGACTCCATTTGCAGCTGCTGTACCAGATGTGAGTTCATTCTTTAGCCTCAACACATTGGCATTTGTTATATACAGCTATCAATCTGGCAAATGTCTTTTTCCCCCATACCTGTCCATGAGGCCCACCAGAAGCAGTTTCCTTTCAAATGGCAAGGCCAAAAATACCTTCACTGTCCTAACTCAGGGATATATCAACCCCCTACCCCTATGTTATAATTTAGTTCACAGGGATCTTGATCACCTTTCCCCTCAAGATAACATATTAGTCCATTATATCAATGACATTATGCTCGCTGGACCTAATGAGCAATGAGTAGCAACTACTCTAGGTTTAATGATAACACATCGCATGTCAGAGGCTGGGAAATAAATGACTAAAATTTGAGGGCCTTCTATTTCAGTGTGATGTCTAGGGGTCTACTGGTGTGAGGCATATCATGACATCTCTTCTAGGGTAAAGGATAAATTGCTGCATCTGGCCCCCCCTACTACCAAGAAAAAGGCACAATACTTAAGTCGTTTATTTAGATTTTGGAGGCAACACATTCCTCATTTAAGTGTTACTCCAGCCCAATCACCAAGTGACCAGAAAAGCTGCTAGTTTTGAGTAGGACCCAGAATAGACGGCTCCGTAACAAATCTGTAACAAATCTGCTCTGCAAGCTGCTCTGCCACTTGGGCCTATGACCCAGCAGATCCAATGGTACTTGAGGTATCAGCAGTTGGCAGGCCTCTCTCTACAGGTGAATCACAGCACAGGCCTGTAGGATTTTGGAGCAAGACCTTGCCATCATCTGCAGATAATACTTCCCTTTTGAGAGACAGCTCTTGACCTGCTACTGGACCTTAGTAGAAACTGAACATTCAGCACGGGCCACCAAGTTACTCAATCTACTTGTCTATCATGAAGTGGGTGTTACCTGACCCACTCCAAGCCACAAGGCTGGGCATGCATAGCACCATTCCATCATCAAACCGAGGTAACATATATGTGATTGGGCCTGCGTAGGTCCTAAAGGCACAAGTTACATGAAATGGCCCAAATGCCCATGGTTCCTGGTGCTACACTGTCTTTTCTCACCCAGATTGTACCTCTGGCCTCGTGAGGATATTCTACAATCAGCTGACAGAGCCTTGTTTACAGATAGTTCTGCATGATATGCGAGCACCACCCAAAAGCGGACAGCTGCAGTGCTACAGCCCTTTTTCTGCAACATCCAGTCATGAAATCTTCCCAGTCGGCAGAACTTACGGCAGCACACCCAGTTGTGCACTTTGCTGTGAAGGAGAAATGGTCAGATCTGTGATTACACATCAATGCATGGGTTATTGACAATGGTTTGACAGGATGCTCAGGGACTTCGAAGGAACATAACTAGAAAATTGGTGCCAAAGAAATTTGGGGCAGAACAGATTCTCCTAACTGGGCAACAGACATCAAGATATTTGTCTCATGTGAATAGTCACCAAAGGGTGACCTTAGCAGAGGGGGGCTTTAATAATCAAGCGGATAGCATGACCTGTTTTGTGGATACCAGTCAGCCATTTTCCCCAGCCACCTGTCATTGCCCAGGAGGCTAATCCTGGACATGGTAGCAGGGATGGAGGTTATTCACGGGCTCAGCAACATGGATTTCCACTCACTACAGCTTACCTGGGTGTAGCCATAGCTAAGTGCCCAATCTGCCAGCAGCAGAGACCAGCAAAGAGCCACCAGTATGGCACCATTCCCTGGGGTGATCAGCCAGCTACCTGGTGGCCGGCTGACTACATTAGGCTGCTTCCATCACAGGAGCAGCAGTTTGTTCTTATTGCAACAGACACCCTAGATACAAATGTGCCTTTCCTGCATGCAATGCTTCTCCCAAAACTACCATCCATGGACTCACAGAACGCCTTATCTACCATCACGGCATTCTACACAGCACTGCTTCCGTCCATGGAACTTATCTCAGTCACAAAAGTGGAGTAATGGGCTCAAGCTCATGGAATTCATTGGTCTTACCACGTTCCCTGCCATCCTGAAGCAGCCAGCTTGACAGGATGGTGAAATGGACCTTAGAAGATGCCGTTACAGTGCCAACTAGGTGATAATACCTTGCAGATCTAGTGCTAAGTTCTCCAGAAGGCTGTATACATTCTGAGTTAGCATCCACACCACATGGTACTGTTTTTCCCATAGCCAGGATTCAATATTCCTTGTTTCCTGAACCAAGGAATACAAATAGGAATGGCACTACTCACCATTGCCCACTAGCAAAATTTTTGCTTCCTGTTCCCATAACTTTATGCTCTGTTGGCCTAGAAGTCTTAGTTCCAGAGAGAGAGGAATACTTCCACCAGGAAACACAACAATGATTCCATGGAACTGGAGTCAAAACTACCATCCAGCATCTTTGGGCTCCTCATGCCTCTGAGTCAATGTAGCTGGGGGTGATTAATCTAAACTAGGAATGGGAAGCTGGACTACTAACTCACAGTGCAGGTAAAGAAGAGCATATCTGGAACAGGAGATCCCTTGGGGCATCGCTTAGTATTATCATGCCCTGTAAATAAGTCAACAGGAAACTAAAACAACCCAATCCAGGAAGGTCTACCAATAGCCCAAACCCTTTAAGAATGAAGACTCCACCAAATAAAGAACCACAATCGGCTAAGGCGTTTGCTGAAGGCAAAGAGAATACAGAATGTGTAGTACATGAAGGTAGTTATCAATGCCAGCTATAACCACCTGACCAGTTGGGGAAATGAGGATTTTAATTGTCGTGACTATGTTCTCCCTATTTTGTTCAGAATACATTTGTGTATATATATACATAGATATAACAAAGCAAATATCTTTGTGTTCTTTCCTCTTATTCCTTTACTACATAACGTAAGATGTATTTACTTTATGTCAGCATTTAAATATTGTTAATTTATTTTTTTATCTTTTTGAGACGGAGTCTCACTCTGTTGCCCAGGCTGGAGTGAAGTGGCGCGATCTCGGCTCCCTGCAACCTCTGCCTCCCAGGTTCAAGTGATTCTTATGCCTCAGCCTCCCGAGTAGCTGGGACTAAAAAAGTGCGTGCCACCACGCCTGGCTAATTTTTCTATTTTTATTATTGTATTTTTAGAGACAGGGTTTCAGCATATTGGCCAGGCTCGTCTTACACTCCTGACCTCATGATCCGCCCACCTCCGCCTCCCAAAAGTGCTAGGATTACAGGTGTGAGCCACCACGCCTGGCCAAGTATTGTTAATTTTACATCATATAATGAAATTGTGGGATATAAGAGGAGAACAACATTCAAGAGCTTTACCTCCTCTTCTGGGGAGAAATCAGTGCATTTTCAGTTGTATGCAGGGTAGTTGTATCATTTTAGGCAGAACTACAATTTCGCAATTGTCTCTATTTGGAGATTAAGTATGGTTTAAGGAGATGCGCATGGGTGCCACGTTGACAAGGGGTGGACTTGTGACGGTTAATTTCAGATGTCAATTTAACTGAATGAAGGGATACCCAGATAACTGGTACAGTATGAGTTTTGAGTATGTCTGTGAGGGTGAGGATGTTTCCAGAGAGACTGGCATTTCTTTTTTATATTTTTGAAACAGAGTCTTGTTCTGTAGCCCAGGCCTAAGTGCAGTGGCCTGATCACAGCCTCAACCTCCCAGGCTCAGGTGATCCTCCCACCTCAGCCTCCCAAAGTGCAAGGATTACAGGTGTGAGCCAAAGTGCCCAGGGAGATTAGCATTTCCATCCGTGGACTCCATAAGGAAGATCTGCCCTCATCCAATGTGGGTGGGCACCATCAACTGACTAAGGACCTGGATAGAAAGGTGAATTCTCTCTTTCTTGGAGCTGGGGCACCCCCCTTCTCCAGCAACTGGAAAGATCGCAGTTACCAAAACTGAGACAGGAAAGAGGACAAATGGCAATGGTTTGAGGTAGAGGAATGTCAGAGTTCGGTTCTGAACACATTAAGCTTCAGATGCTCATTAGTTACCAGACTAGAGACACCAAATTAGATATGCAGTCCTGGAGTTGAATATAAAGTCCTAAAGCCCAGGTTAGAGGTATGGGCTAGAGATCATAAACTTGGGAATAATTAACATACATATATATTTATATTTATATTACATTAACATGTATATAATATTAAAGCTATAGGTTAGAAAAGTAACAATGACAGATTCTTGGGACACTCCATCATTTACAAGTATGAGGCATCATTAAGAAAGATGAGCCATAACTAACAAAGAAGGCTAAAAGGAGTACTCAGAAATGTAGGAAAAAAACAAGGCATGTGTGTTTCCAAGAATAAGGAATGAGCAACTGTGCCAAATGCTGATGGCAGATCAAGTTAGATAAGGTCTGAGAAAAAAATGACAGTTGAATTTGGCAACATGGAGGTCACTGTTGTTTTAAAAGGGAACTTTTCATGGTACAGCAAAGGTAAAAACAAACAAAAAAAGTTATTAGAAAAAGTTTAAGAGAGAATAAGAGATGAAAAACTGAAAACAGAAAGTAATTTTGGGTCAGGTGTGGTGGCTCACATCTGTAAACCCAACATTTTGGGAGACTAAGGTAGGAGGATCACTTGAGCCCAGAAATTTAAGAGCAGCCTGGGTAACACAGTGAGAACCTGTCTTTACAAAAAATAAAAACAAATAAAAATTAGCCAGACTTGGCGGTATGTGCCTGTGGTCCCAGCTACTGGGAAGACTGAGGTGGAAAGATTACTTAAACCCAGGAGATTGAGGCTGCAGTGAACCATGATCATGCCACTGTACTCCAGCCTGGGTAGGAGTGAGACTCTGTCTCGCACACATAAAAATAAAGTAATTTTGTTGTGAAAGGGTAAAGATAAAGCTTTTTTGATTTGGGTTTTCTGTTTGTTTGTTTTTGGGGGGTGGTGCGGGGAGGTGACGCCTTTTTAAGAAAAGTCATATCTGGCCAGGCATCGTGGCTCATGCCTGTAATCCTAGCACTTTGGGGAGCTGAAGCAGGTGAATCACTTGAGCCTAGAAGTTCAATAGTAGCCTGGGCAACATGATGAAACCCCATTTCTACAAAAAAATAAAAGAAATGAGCCAGGCATGGTGGTGCACACCGGGGGGTCCCAGGTACTCAAGTGGCTAAGGTGGGAGGATCACTTAAAGCCAAGAGGTTGAGGCTGCAGTAAGCCATAATGGTATCATTGCTGTCCAGCCTGGGTGAAAGAGTAAGACCCTATTTCAAAAAAAAAAAGAAAAAAAGAAAAAGAAAAAGAAAAGAAGTACCTTTACTATCTAGAACATGCCATTTTGTATTACTGTCAATTTTGTACAAGTCTGTTTCTACACTGATAAGCCAGTAATGTATCTGAGAGCAGGAAATGTATTGTGCAGCTTCTACAACTAAGTGTGGACAAGTTATTTCACACTACTATGGGATTTCAGTTTCCTTTTTTGTAAAATATTGGGACAATCTAGAGAACTGATAATTTTGAAGATCCATTCTAGTTCTGACATTTGATTTTATATATAGCCTCTCCAAGTTCTCAAAATAGCATCTACAGAAGTGAGGACAAAAAATCAAACTGAGGCTACACTAAAAACAAGTCTCCTTGGTCAGGCTCAGTGGCTCACGCCTGCAATCCCAGCACTCTGGGAAGCCGAGGTGGGTGGATCACGAGGTCGGGAGTTCAAAACCAGCCTAGCCAAGATGGTGAAACCCCGTCTCTACTAAAAATACAAAAAAATTAGTCAGGCGTGGTGGTGGGCGCCTGTAATCCCAGCTACGAGGGAGGCTAAGGCAGAGAATTGCTTGAACCCAGGAGGCAGAGGTTGCAGTGAGCCAAAATCACGCCACTGCACTCCAGCCTGGGCAACGGAGCAAGACTCCATCTCAAAAAAAAACAAAAACAAAACAATCAAGTCTCCGCATCCAATTGTTATATAATTTGCTAAGGTAACACGTAAAGTTAACAGGTACCCAGAATAACATAGAAGTTTTATAAAATCCATGAAAATTTAATTATATATATTATGCTTCACTAATAAAATGTAGAAATATGGCCGGGCATGGGGGCTCATGCCTGTAATCCCAGCACTTCGGGAGGCCGAGGCGGGCGGATCACTAAGGTCAGGAGACAGAGACTATCCTGGCTAACACATGAAACCCCGTCTCTACTAAAAAACAAAAACAAAAACAAAAAAAATTAGCCGGGCGTGGTGGCGGACACCTGTAGTCCCAGCCACTCAGGAGGCTGAGGCAGGAGAATGGCATGAACCCAGGAGGTGGAGCTTGCAGTTAGCCAACATCACACCACTGCACTCTAGCCTGGGCGACAGAGGAAGACTGTCTCAAAAAAAAAAAAAAATGCAGAAATACCACACTAACATTCTAGAAACATTCTTTTTATCTTATAGCAGTAGGATATTTCAGCAAATGGACTGTTAGCACACAAGTTCAAAACCGGTCATCTTAAATACACCAAAATTTCAGTTCTTAAAATAAAAAAGACAACTACCTTTGCCATTAGTAAAATTTAAAGCAATATCATAGAAGGCAACCCTCTTATTTTAAAGTAGGCTGATTTAGAATGCCTGTCTATTTTTATTTGATATTTATTTATTTACTTTTTTTTTTTTTTGAGACAGAGTTTCTTGCCCGGGCTGGAGTGCAATGGCATGATCTCGGCTCACTGTAACCTCTGCCTCCTGGGTTCGAGTGATTCTCCTGCCTCAGTCTCCCAAGTAGCTAGGATTACAGGCATGCACCACTACGCCCAGCTAATTTTTGCATTTTTAGTAGAGACAGGGTTTTACCATGTTGGCCAGGCTGGTCTCGAACTCCTGACCTCAAGTGATCCACCTGCCTCAGCCTCCTAAAGTGCTGGAATTACAAGCGTGAGCCACCGCACCCAGTGGTATTTCTTAATTACCTGTAAAACAAAGATTCTATTTATAAGGAGATTAAGAAAAAACAGGGCCAGGTACAGTGTCTCATGCCTGTAATCCCAGCACTGAGGTGAGAGGATCACTTGAGGCCAGGAGTTCAAGAACAGCCCGGGTAACACAGTGAGACCCTGTCTCTACAAAAAACAAAACAATTAGCCCGGTATAGTGGTGCAAGCCTGTAGTCCCAGGTACTCAGGAGACCGAGGCAGAAGATTCTCCTGAGCCCAGGAGTTTGAGGTCACAATGAGCTACAGTTGTACCACTGCACCCACCCTGGGTGAGAGAGCAAGACCTTGTTTCTAAAAAAAACACAAGAAAGAAAAGAAAAAACTTAGTATTATGGTTACAATTCTCATAAATAGAAGCACTCAATGTTAAATGTTAAGTCATAATGTCCCACAGACTGATGACTGACTTGGCTTAACCTTTTGCTTTAGGCCTGAATCACAGAACCCTTAGCTCCCAAAATGATTTTTAAAAATTATCCCTGCTATTATTACTTTTGCTCTTTGGTAAAAGAGAAAACAAATATAAAGAGAAAAGAAAGGGAATTTTAGGACACATTAAAAAAATGTGAACTTTAACTTCTCTTAGTTACACTTCTGGTCATAACAGAAATGAGGAAACTAACATTAGCAACTAGCCGTGTAGCCTCATGATTAAGAACATGGGGTTTGGAGTGGGTAACCCAGGCTGAGTCCTAATTCTACTACTGACTAGTTGTATAACGTAGAGCTACTTAAACTCTCTAAGCCTCTGTTTTCACATCTGTGAAAGGGACAGTTAAAATCCTTATTTCACAAACTAATTCACTTAAATTACTTGTTATAGTGCCAGGACACATAGTATGTTCTCAAATACATAACGAAAAGAGGCAGATAAACAAGCTGCAGTACATCCATACTTAGCAATAAAATGGAGCTAACTATTGATAAATACAACTTAGATGACAATCAAAAGCGTTATGCTGAGTGAAAAAAGCCATGGTCAAAGGGTTACATACTGCAGGGGTCCTCAACCCCAAGGCAGGCAAGCATCACCACCTGAGCTTCGCCTCCTGTCAGAGCAGCCAGAGAATTAGATTCTTATAGAAGAGGAAACCCTACTGTGAACTGTGCATGCAAAGTATCTAGGTTACGTGCTCCTTATGAGAATCTAATGCCCAGTGATTTGGGGTGGAAGAGTTTCATCCTGAAACCATCCCACCCACTTCTGTGGAAAAATTGTCTTCCATGAAACTGGTCCCTGATGTCAAAAAGGTTAGGGACCACTGAATACTGTATGATTCCATTTACATAACATTTCCTGAAGAGACAAAACTACATTGATGGAGAACAGATCAGTGGTTGCCAGGGATATAGATTGGTGGGAGGGTGTGACTACTCAGAGAGCATGAGGATTTTGGGAAGTGATGAATTGTTCTATATCCTGATTACGGTGATGGTTACACAAACCTAGACATGTGTCAAAATTCACAGAGCTGTACATAAAAAAGTCAACTTTAATTTATGATAATTTGAAAAATAAAATGAAATTTTAAAAAACCTGCAGTAGCCCCATAACTCATTAATTCAGTCCATAATCACAAGAAAACAAGAGACACAATCAAATTGAGGGACATTCTACAAAACACCTGACTGTTACTTTTCCAGACTGTCAAGGTCAAAAAGGAGATTTGAGGGGATAAGAGAGATAACAATTAAGTGCAGTGTGGTATATCTTGGACTAGATCCTGGAACAGAAAAAGGACATTAGTAGAAAAGCTGAGAAAATCCTAATAAAGTCTACAGTTAATAGCACTGTACCAATGTTTCTTAGTTTTGATCACTATACTATGACTGCATAAGATGTTAACACCAGTGGACGCTGGATAAAGAATATACAGGACCTCTTTGTGCTATTTAAGAAACTCTTTTCTAAATTTAAAATCATTTCAAAATAAGTTTTAAAAAAATGCCAGCATCTTTAAGAAAAAGTCTGTAATAATTTCATAAAGCAAAAATACATTTCTTTCAAAAACAAACTGATGCCATCATGCATACTTTGATTAAAATGATTTTACCTATACTAAGATTATATGTTATCTGAAAGAGATTAAAACAGACTCCACCATATATTATGCAACTTATTAGCCATACTCATTGCCAGCACATATGCTTATAACTTTTATAATTCTATCATTTGATTTCCCAATTCAAGAATAATTTATTTTTAAAGGAATGTCTCAAATACTACCCCTTAATATTCCTATTGGAAAAAAAAAAAAAAAAAACCTTCACCAGTCTATCAGCACCCATAGAATAAATTCCAACACAAAACATTTATCTATCTTGGCTTCAGTCTACCTTACTATGCCTTACCTCTAGGCATTCCACCCCCCAGCATGTACTCCACAATCTGGCTCTGTCCTGCTTAAGTAAAGTGTATACTTTTCAAATATTTCTTAGACTCTATAGGAGATATTATTTATTTATTTATATTTTTTGAGACAGAGTCTCACTCTGTCACACAGGCTAGAATGCAGTGGCACAATCTAGGCTCACTGCAACCTCTGCCTCCCAGGTTCAAGGGATCCTCCTACCTCAGCCTCCTGAGTACCTGGGATTACAGCTGCATGCCATCACACTTGGCTAATTTTTGTATTTTTAGTAAAGACAAAGTTTCACCACGTTGCCCAGTTTTAACTCCTGACCTTAAGTAATTCGCCTGCCTGGGCCTCCCAAAGTGCTGGGGTTATAGCCTTTTCTTTGAGACAAGGTCTCCATCTGTCACCCAGGCTGGAGTGCAGTGGTGCAAACACAGCTTACTGCAGCCTTCATCTCCAGGGCTCAAGTGATCTTCTCACCTCAGCCTCCCGAGTAGCTGGGATTATGGGCACACCACTACTACACCCAACTAATTTTTTAATATTTTGTAGTGACAGGATACCACTATGTTACCCCAGCTAGTCTCAAATTCTGGGCTCAAGCAATCCTCCCACCTCAGCCTGCTAAAGTGCTGGGCAGGTGTAAGCTACCATGCCCAGCCGAAGATATTTTTTAATTCAAGTTTTTCCTTTAAAAAAAAAAAAAAAAAGAACCCGAAATGGCACCGTCACACACTGCAATCCCAACTACAACTACTATTCATTCTCAGTCCCTGCTTTTCACAGCCAAACTTCCTCAACAGATGTGTATATACTGTCCTTACCTACTCCATTTCTTCATCTCCCACTCATTCTTCAACTCAGCCTAATCTAACTTAATCCTGCCCCTATTATGCCACTAAATCTAACTAAAGACCTCCCAGGGCTAAATCCAATTAACATTTTCAGAACTTGTTGTGTTAGGCCTATCACTGTAAACACTTCTTTGGCTTCTCTGATAACACTCACACCTGATTTTGCCTCAATTCTAGACAGCTCTTTCTCAGTTTTCTCTGCTCCACCTCCTCACCACTTAGCACTGGAGGTCCTAAAAGCTCAAAGTCTTACTCCAGACTCTCCCAAGACAAATAGCAATTTCTAGGGCTTCAAACTACCAAGTCACAGTATCAAGGTGAAAATCACTTATCCTCAATTACCCTTGACAATTCCCTTAAGTTCACCCTTTAAGTACACTTTACCATATGAACAGCCCACAATGGCAGCCAATATACAATCCCATCCAACATTCAAACACCAAACTAAACAGGTAACTTTTAAGTTAAAGACCAAGGGTACAGGGCCGGGCGCGGTGGCTCAAGCCTGTAATCCCAGCACTTTGGGAGGCCGAGACAGGCGGACCACGAGGTCAGGAGATCGAGACCATCCTGGCTAACACGGTGAAACCCCGTCTCTACTAAAAATACAAAAAACTAGCCGGGCGAGGTGGCGGGCGCCTGTAGTCCCAGCTACTCCGGAGGCTGAGGCAGGAGAATGGCGTAAAACCCGGGAGGCGGAGCTTGCAGTGAGCTGAGATCCGGCCACTGCACTCCAGCCCGGGCGAAAGAGCAAGACTCCGTCTCAAAAAAAAAAAAAAAAAAAAAAAAAAGACCAAGGGTACCAAAAAGTACATCATTTTTCTTGCTCCTATGCCATTCCACCTCCATAATCCCTCATTTAAAACCCATCAACATCTGCCCACTCTGCTGAAGATAAAAATCAAAATATTTAACATAGCCGAGAATATCTTATATTATTTGATACCTTGCAGCCTTATCTCCCATCACATCTTACTTTCTACATTACTGCCCTCCAGGCCTTTCATTTCCCAAAGTATACCCTTTCTTCCTTGCAGAGCATTTGCAAAATGCTACTTCCTCAATCTACTGTGTCTTCCCTTCTCTCCCTTTCTCTTATATAAGGCTTAGTCATCCTTTGGGTCTCTACAGAAACATCATGTCCTTAGGGCAGCCTTCTCAATCCAGCCCTTCCCCACACCTTGCTAGGGGTCTCCTGCCATGCATGTACACTTAAGCACACTTTTTACTTGTTCGATCAATGTCTGTCTCTCCCACTAAACTGTAAGCTTCATGAGGATCTTGTCAGGTTTATCATTGTTTTATGCCAGCACCTAACACTTACATATTGGTGAAATAAGAAACTTCATCATTACAGATGCTTTTTACACTCATAAATAATGAGCATACAGTATCCAAATACAAATTGAAATCTGCTTTTTAAAATTATTTCATTGGGGTAAAGTAGAACAAAATGTATCATCTTAATCGTTTTTAAGTACACCGTTCAATAGTCTTTAGTACATTCACATTGTGGTGCAACAAAACTCTTCTAATCTTTCAAAGCTGAAACTCTATATCCATTAAACAGTAACCCCCATTCTCCCTTACCCGCAGTTCCTGGCAACCACCATTCTACTTAAGTCTCTGTGAAACTATTCTAGATACCTCATATAAGGTGAATCATGTAGTACTATCTTCTTTGTGACTGGCTTATTTCACTTAGTATGTCCTCAAGGTTACGTAGCATGTATCAGAATTTCCTTCCTTTTTAAGGCTGAATCACATTTCATTGTATGTACACAGCACACTTTATTTAACCATTCATCCACTGATTGATCTTTGGGTTGCTTCTACCTTTTGGTAACATAATAAGTATTTATTATTGTAATACTGCTAAGAACAACGGTGTACAAATATCTCTGAGACCCTGCTTTCAATTATTTTGAGTATATATCAAGAAGCAGAATTGCTGGATGATAATTCTCTTTCAAAAAAAATTTTTTTTTGAGACGGAGTCTTGATCTATTACCCAGTCTGGAGTGCAGTGGCACAGTCTCGGTTCACTGCAACCTCTGCCTCCCAGGTTCAAGCGATTCTTCTTGAATCCTGCCAAGTAGCTGGGACTACAGGTACCAAGTAGCTGGGACTACAGGTACCCGCCACTAAGCCCGGCTAATTTTTGTATTTTTAGTAGAGACAGGGTTTCACCATATTGGCCAGGCTGGTCTCGAACTCCTGACCTCGTGATCCACCCGCCTCAGCCTCCCAAAGTGCTGGGATTACAGGCGTGAGCCACTGCACCTGGCCTCTTTCAAATTTTTTAGAAAGTGCCATCCTGTTTTCCATTATGGCCAGACCATTTTACATCCACACCAACACAGGCATTCTTGTACAAGAGTTTCAATTTTTTCACATCCTTGCCAATACCTGTTATATTCTGTTTTGTTTTAATAGGACCCATCCTAATCAGTATCAGGTTGTGACTGCTTTCATATAAACTTTATGTGCCTTCATTTTCCTACAAATTTGTGGCAAAAAGCCATCTAAAAATATGTTCCATAAACAAATAACCTTCTAGAAGGTAATGGCAAGGCAAAAGAAAAAACAGTTTTTCAAAGTCGCATTTTAAGGGACAGTAACATAGTAGTTCATGTGAAATGGCATTAAAAACAAAGGAAAAAAAAAAGGGAAGGCATTCCCACTCATATCTGAAATTCTCTGATGCCACCTGCCTGCATGGAGCTTCAAATTCCTTAAGCAAGCTTATGTTTTGCCTCCCTTCAGGATACTCCTCCTTCACTACCGCCCCAGATTCATGCGCCGGGACACCTTCTCCCATTCTCTTTGCCTGTGGCTGTACCTTTCCTTTCTATTTCAGCTCTGCGCACCTTGGCATTAGAGTGTGTCAATGATAAACACAGATGTTTGAACAGCAGGGGTAAAATGAATCCCATCACAACCTTGCAAAGTTGAATTAAATGTTTGATTAAAACTGAAAATGAAACACACACACACACAACCTGAAAACGGATAAAAAAGCTTCATATAGAGCAATGTATCAACACATCCTAAATCAGAAATGTATCTTGGTCTCTGGACTCCAAATTCAAAAAACTTTAAGTAATAAGATTAAACTACAAATAAAGATTTAGGACAATCTAGAATGATTCTCTCGATCAAAAAGTCACTAGGCTAGACACTTTCCCAAAAATTTAAAATAAAGCACAAAAATGTTTTAAATCAAAGGTATGTATTCAATAGTGATTAGTCTGCATCCAAAAATAAAAGATGTTTTCAAGTTTGCATACACACAAAATTTATAGAATAGTTGTTACTGCTTTTTCAAAGTTCGAGTCATCTATATTAGAAGTACTTTTCTTTTTCTGTTTTTTTTTTTGAGACAGAGTCTCACTCAGTCTTTCACCCAGGCTAGAGTGCAATGGCGTGATATTGACTCGCTGCAACCTCCACTTCCCAGGTTCAAGCGATTCTCCTGACAGGCCCTCCAAGTAGCTGAGATTACAGGTGTGCACCACCACGCCCAGCTAATTTTTGTATTTTTAGTAGAGACGAGGTTTCATCATGTTGGCCAGGCTGGTCTAGAACTCCTGACCTCAAGTGATCCACCCACCTCAGCTCCCCAAGTGCTGGGATTACAGGCGTGAGACACTGCACCTGGCCAGAATTACTTTTCAAAGAAGAAAATGTTTTAGTATTTACATTTGTGAAAATGAACTCAGGAGTGAACACTTCCATTAATCCTGAAATAGTAACCATTATAGCATAAAAATGTAGAAAGATATTGTGTGATAAAGTTATCTTAAGTATTGGTTAAATGTTAAACTAAAAATGTATTTACATAAGTTCATTGTCATTTACAGTTTTAAAAAGGATATCATTAGCAAAACCATTAAAGAAGGTTAGAAAACAAATATATCTTCAAGTTTACTGACTCTTCATTCAATACCTAGGTGAAGAGTAACTACATCACCAAGTATTCTGAAAGTTACTTTCCTTGGCCGGGCACAGTGGCTCACACCTGTAATCCCGGCACTTTAGAAGGCCAAGGCGCCCAGCATTTAGAGTTTGCAGTGAGCCATGATCATGACACAGCACTCCAGCCTGGGAGACAGAGACTCCCTGTCTCAATAAATAAATAAATGAGTAAATACTTAAAAATAAATTTAAGAAAGTAAGTTACTTGTCTTAAACTGTATCTAAATAATACTAACCTAATCTAAATAATCTAAATTATATGGCAATTTACCTTGTAGACCTACATAAACATGTGCACTTTCATCATACTCTACTTCACTTACAATTGCACAGTACTGTTTGTAGAATATAAGATATACATGTTAGCAAAAAATAATTTTGAAAAGTTACCCACAACTCCATATATTTACTTTGAAAAAGTTAAATAAAACCAAACACTTAAAGTTTATTGTGTTTGTCAAACTACATTTTTCAGAAGAACTATCTCAGAGAAATATTTAAATAATGAAAATCTCCAGGCACAGTGGCTCACACCTGTAATCTCAGCACTTTGGGAGGCTGAGGCAGGAGGATCACTTGAGGTCAAGAGTTCGAGACCAGCCTGGCCAATACAGTGAAATCCCATCTCTACTAAAACTACAAAAATTAGCCGGACATGGTGATGCATGCCTGTAATCCTAGCTACTTGTGAGGCTGAGGCATGAGAACTGCTTGAACTCGGGAGGCAGAGCTTGCAGTGAGCCGAGATCATGCTACTGCACTCCAGCCTGGGTGACAGAGTGAGACTCCGACTCAAAAAAAAAAACATAAGACCATTAACATTATAGTTGACCATTAGTACATTACCAAAATGCAAGGTCCTTATGGTGAAGTATCAGGTCCCTATGGTGAAGCATCAGTGGCAAGGGGGTCAATCAGTGATTCATCCATTCTCCTCAGTGTGGATATCACCTTCTTAACGAAGGCACAATTGCTGACCTCAGAAGGCTGCTTAAGCCCACTTCTGCTTTACTGGTGACACAAATTTCAAGCCCTAAATGGCTATCCCACCCCTTCTGACACCTCTGGAAATTCAAGTGTGTAAGACATTTATAACATTATTGGCTGTAAACAGCTCATCTCTTGGGAAAGTTTTATTTGGTCATGAGTCCAAAACTGAAACATTTCCTGAGTTGCAGTGAGCAAATAAGTATTTCACAATCACCATTTTATTTTGATTCAAGCTAGTTTATGAAACTACCAAAATAGTATAATTTGTGAGCAGAGTGTTCTTCTAAATAAGTAGCATAATATAACCCAAACTCATTTGTATAAATACAATTAAGGCAATCCGTCCAAAACAGAGAGAACTTTTAACAACTAAAACCAAATCCACAAAAAAACAAGGCAAGAAGGCCATTTCCACTTAGCCAAAAAAGGGTATGGTGGGATGTTTGATATATTTCTCAAAAAATACAACTCTCAAGGATAATACCATATGTCTTATAAAATGGGATGAAAAAAATCAGTACAACAAAAGGCACAAAAGACTATTTCACAACAGGCCTACATGCCACAATATTTTAAAAAACCAACCCTTTCACATGAAATTTCTGGAGCAAAGAAGTACCATCTAAAAAGCATTCTTGAATCATTGCAGCTTTTTAAAACTACTGGCTCCATTTTAGATTCCCTTTATTTAAAAGCCTCAGAAAAAGTTCAGAGAACAAACTAATTTCAAGCTTTCTATTTAATGAGCATCACCTGCGCACACCAACGTGGAAGAACCAAAGCCAGTTCTAAAACAGTAAATCGCAAATGAATGAAACTTTAATTCTTGATGGTTTTAGTCTTGATATTTTGTCCACAGGGTGGCAGTCTCATAGTATTCACTTGTTCGTGAAGTCAATGCACAATTTTAGAGTTCGAAAGCCACAGACACATGCAGGTATGCAATAAATTTATTAGCTGGCCAATGCTAAGAGTAAAAACTGCCAGTCCCCTCCAATAAACTCCATGCTTCATAACTTCTCTATTTCTTTTGGAAATACTTACTTTCTGAAGTCGTAGATTTTCCTTCAGTGTTATCTCTTGTATCCGATCCTTTCTATTCTGCTGCCACCACCCTATTTAGGGAGAGAGTAGAAGCAAGGAGAGCTGTTAGGAGATTATTATTGGACTGCTGGAAGTCTGTTACCTTTGTCAAGGCCTAAAGGAGTGGGAATAGGAAAGGGATAGTAGAGACGGAGACCACAGATATAATCCTTCCATCCTCCAGTTCAACCTGCACGTTACTACCAAATTCGTTTCATTAAAACATTCCTCATATTACCAGAAGTCTCTTTCCCTAACTAAACTACTTAGCGCCAAATCCAAAGGGCTTCCAAAATCTCCTTGTCAAGGGTCTTCGTAAAATAAACTTTGTTTTGCTTTAAATAGACTTTGCCACTTCTTGATTTTCATTCATTCATTCAAATGTTTTCTGAATGTTTACCAGGTGCCAAGCCCTGCTTCAAGTCTGATGATACAGAGGAAAACAAGTCAAAGCCCCTGCCTCCAAAGTTACACTCCTGACAGTACAGTCTGTGAGCTGGAGGAGGATATGTCCCCAGACACTTCCAGCTCTCTGCAGGTCAGAGGTATGGTTCTTCCTAAGTATGAGCCATTGGAGGCACACCAGGCATCGGGAGGACAGTAAAAACACATTGTCCACTACAGACCCTAATCTATTTTCACAGCCTTATTTCCCATTCTTATCCTACTTGCAACCTCAGCTCCATTAAAATGTGCTAGTAACTGTTGGCGTGCCTCTGCTCCTGCTTGCTTCCTCTCAATGCCTTGTCCCCGTCCCTGTCTCTACTAGCAAAAGCCTAACCAGCCTTCAAAGTTTACCTCGAATGCTGCCTCTCACAGGAGGCCTTTCCTCATTCCTCTCACACAAACTCAGATGTGGATTCTGAACACCATCAAACACTTATGATCCCTGGCTTAGTCCCCTCTGAGCATGTATCACACTATGTATTGTATCATAATTATCTGTATACTTATCTAACCTCCTCCATCAGTTATTTACTGAGCACTTGCCACATTTGTGGAACTAACTAGGAGCTGAAGTTTTCCCATTAAATTATTCCATTATTATTTTAATTTTTATTTTCTAGAGAGAGGGTCTCACCCTGTTGTCCAGGCTGGAGTTCAGTGGTGCGATCACAGCTCACTGCAGCCTCAACCCCCCAGGGTTCAAGCAATCCTACCACCTCAGCCTCCTGAGGAGCTGGGACTACAGGCATGCACCACCACACCAGCTAATTTTTGTATTTTTTTTTTCCGTAGAGGTAAGTTTCACCATGTTGCCCAGGCTGCTATTATTTTAAAACAGATAATATCCAAATGATAAATGTAAAATCTAGAGATCAAATATTCTATTTGGTTTTTATTGCTTCAATCCTTTTTAAGAGGTTGGTTGAGATAAAACTTACATACCATGAAGTTTATCTATTTAAAGTGTACAATTCAACATTATTTAGTGCATTTATAGAGTTATAGAGCTGTCACTGTAATCTATTTTAGGACTTTCAATCACCCTAAATTTACTATTCACATTGGCAGTCACCTCACCCGAAACCTCCCTATCCCCTCTAAGCTAAGGCAACCACTAATCTACCCTCTTTCTCTATAGATTTGCCTATTTTGGATATTTCATATAAATGGAATAAAAATTTGGTCTTTCATGCCTGGCTCCTTAGTGTAATGTTCTTGTGATTGAGTACCTCATCCCTTTTTATTCCCAAATAGTCCACTATGTGGATACACTACATTTTACCTATTCACCCTATTTACTCATCAGCTGAGGGACATTCAGGTTGTTTCTACTTTTTGCTTATGAATAATGCTGCTATAAACATTTGTGTACAAGGTTTGGTGTGGGCATGTTTTCATTTCTACTGGGTACATACCTAGGAGTGGAAATACTGGGTTATATGGTAACTGTTTAACATCTTGAGGAACTGCTGAACTGTTTTCCAAAGCAACTGCACCATTCTACATTTCCAGCAGCACCGTATGAGGGTTCCAACTTCTTTACTATTGTTTGAATCTTTACTACATACAGAAGAACGATCTCATTATATGATATCCTTGCCTTCAGGGAACTTATATTGACAGAATAAGACAAGAAATAAACAGAAACAAATAAACAGGTTAATTTCAGATACTAAGAAAATGAAAAAAAAAAAGTCATAAAGTAACCAGAAAGTAACCAAGGAAGAGGGATCTCAGGCTAAGGTGGTCAGAAAAGATCTCTCTGAGAAGGTAATGTTGACCTGAGATGTGCGGAGCTAGAGGGGGAATATTACAGGCAAAGGAAAAAGGCAAGTAACGAAACTCCGAGACAAGTATAAGTTTGGCATGGCAAAAAGGAAGCCTTCGTAGCCAAGATACAATGAAGTAGTAGATAAGGTAGGACCTGAGGTTACGAGGGTAGGGTCCAGACAATGTTGGACCTCCGAGACCATGATAAGGTCTTCAGATTTTAGCTGAAATGCAGTAATTGTTTTAAAATCCCTTCTACTTCTTTAAATACCAGCGTTCATCTCGGCAAACATTTACTGAACTTTCACGTCTTTTTTTTTTTTTTTTTTTTTAAGAGACAAGGTCTTCGGGTCTTGCTCTGTCACCTGGAGTGTAGTGGTGCCATCAGAGCTCACTGCAGCCTTGAATTCCTGGGCTCAATGGATCCTCCCACCTTAGGCTTGCAAGTAGCTAGGACTACAGGCATGTGGCATCACACGTGGCTAATTTTTTTACATTTTATTTTTGTAGAGACAGGCTCTTGGTAAGTTGTCCAGGCTCTCTCACTCTTTTCTTTCTTTTTTTTTCCCCCCCTGAGGTGGAGTCTCGCTCTGTCTCCAAGGCTGGAGTGCAGTGGCATGATCCTGAGATCCTGGCTTATTGCAATCTCTGCCTGCAGGGCTCAAGCGATCTTCCCACCTCGGCCTCCTGAATAGCTGATACAGGCGCAGCGTGTGCCACGACGCCCGGCTAAGTTTTTGTATTTTTGGTAGAGATGTGATTTCACCATGTTGATCTGCCTGCCTCAGCCTCCCAAAGTGCTAGGATTACAGGCACGAGCCACCACATCCTGCCTCTTTCATATATCTTCTAATTACACCTAACAGTAGCAAATATTAAAGAGGTTATTTGGGTAAATCGACAGCACTCAGTGTCACTAATTTATGGCCCAAGAGAGAGCTCCTAAAATATGCCTGCCAATGGCACAAGTGTAAGAATGAATCCTCACAAATTGATCACCTAGCCTTAACCAATTTAAGATATGTCTTACTGACAGTAACGAGCAGCTGTCTTCGAATACCAAGGTCACTTTCAACAAAGCAAGACAGATCATTCTCATACTTTAAACCTAGATTTCATTCCTATAAAGTGAATTCTAATTAACTGATAGCTTTTCTCCATTCTATTAATTACAAATTAATATTCAACTCCTAAACATAAAATCTACGGACACAAAACAGTCTGTTTCTTTATTGCTTGAATCTTTTAAAACAAGAATTTTTCACATGCCACTGCTATCTTTGGGTTTTCCAAGAGACAGAAATGGTTTAAAAAATTTTTGCGACATAAAATGTCACTCCTTGATAAAAGAACCTGTTACCTACTCAAAATTTTATCAAGTTAAAATTCCTCTTTCTACATTCCCAGCTTGATCTCCCATGGCTCTCCCTGCAGGCACTCTGTGCTCCTGCCAAACCGACTACTTGCCAGCCTCATACTTGTTCCCCCTACCTGAGTTTTATGATTCACATTCCCCAACAGGAGAAATCCAACCAGTTCTTCAAGGTCCACTCTCCCCTCTAGGTCTCTCCTCCAGTCCTCTCCCTAGAGCAGAACCGATTCCTCACCTGTTACTCCAGTAGCACTTCTACAACTCAGACGTTGCCTTACCACATTCTATGTAATGCACAACTACACGAAAGATAAATCCGTGTTTTTTTTTTTTTTTTTTTTTTTTTTTTGACACGGAGTCTCGTTCTGCCGCCCAGGCTGGAGTGCAATGCCCGGATCTCAGCTCACTGCAAGCCCCGCCTCCTGGGTTTACGCCATTCTCCTGCCTCAGCCTCCCAAGTAGCTGGGACTACAGGCGCCCGCCACGTCGCCCGGCTAGTTTTTTTGTATTTTTTAGTAGAGACGGCGTTTCACCGTGTTAGCCAGGATGGTCTCGATCTCCTGACCTCGTGATCCGCCCGTCTCAGCCTCCCAAAGTGCTGGGATTACAGGCTTGAGCCACCGCGCCCGGCCGATAAATCCGTGTTTTATACAGAGATGACCCAACTACTTCGTGTTCGCCCCCAGGTATACAGTACAACTATTTGCAATTACCGAGTGCACAGTTGAAAATAACATCCATTTTAGCACCTTTTGGTACAATATTGTAAACTCATTACAAAATGCAAGGTCAACGCCTGGCATGGTGGCTCACGCCTGTAATCCTAGCACCTAGCACTTTGAGAGGCCAAGGCGGGTGGATCACCTGAGGTCAGGGGTTCGAGACCAGCCTGGCCAAATTGGTGAAACACTGTCTCTACTCAAAATACAAAAATTAGCCGTGCGTGGTGGCGGGTGCCTGTAGTCCCAGCTACTTGGGAGGCTGAGGCACAAGAACAGCTTGAATCTGGGAGGCGGAGGTTGCAGTGAACTGAGATCAGGCCAGTGCACACCAGCCTGGGTTACAGAGGGAGACTGTCTCAAAAAAAAAAAAGGTCAAAACTTAAGGCCTCTCTGGGGACAATTAAGGCAGAGTTATCCAAGTTATCTTTCCTTCTTTCCAAATTTTCAACTACTGTATAATTCTTTAGTAACTGCTTCTTAATGACACACTATTACTTATTTAAATGAATCTTCCACTTTCATTATCTATTCAAGAATCACTCAACAATTCTTGTGGCCGGGCGCGGTGGCTCAAGCCTGTAATCCCAGCACTTTGGGAGGCCGAGGTGGGCGGATCACGAGGTCAGGAGATCGAGACCATCCTGGCTAACACGGTGAAACCCCGTCTCTACTAAAAATACAAAAAACTAGCCGGGCGCGGTGGCGGGCACCTGTAGTCCCAGCTACTCGGAGGCTGAGGCGGGAGAATGGCGTGAACCCGGGAGGCGGAGCTTGTAGTGAGCTGAGATCCGGCCACTGCACTCCAGCCTGGGCCACAGAGGGAGACTCCGTCTCAAAAAAAAAAAAAAAAAAAAAAAAACAATTCTTGTAACTGTATTTAAAATTTGTGAGTCATATGTGTTATCAAAAATGTATGGCTCTAAAGCCAGAGAACAGAGAAGGTGAAAAGTCTCATCATACAGCTAATCACAGAAACCAAAATATTATTCGATTCAGTATTCTATCCACTAGCTAACATGAAGAACCCGAACATCAGTAAATCCAAAAGCATCTGGTGGTGCTTGGTGTGTAGCAAACACACAAGTATTTGAATTAATGAAGATGATTTAAAATACTTAGACTTTTTTTTTTTTTTAACAAGGTAAGCCTAACTAATCCTTAATCACGCATAGCACATTAACAAATTTACTGTGCAGTTAAAGCTACAAAATAGTCTGGGAACACACATACTAACAACCAAAACATCTGCTCTCAGTAATGGCACTGACCAGAAACCCATCTACACGCGTCACTTTTTCCTTTTTCGTTTGTTCCCAGAGGCCCAATAGACTAAACATTATAGCTGACCCTATTTTCTAATTTCAGCTTGCATTTAAGATAACGCTTTTGTTTCATTTACAGCTCACATGAGGCTGACACAGCTGCCCCTTCTTTGTAATAAACACAGGGCTTCTATATTTAAAAATACAGTGAAACGTTGTTTTAACGTCCCCTCCCCAGTCTCCAGCCAATTTTCTCTTTCCCAAGCCCTATCTCCACCCCAAGATGCGTTGTTGTTGTTGTTGTTTTTAATCAAGTTTTTTTTTAAATCAACGGCGCTCAAAATGTTAGACCCTTTAGAAAGTCGATTTACTTATTTAAAGCCATCTCATCATAGTGGTATTTTTCTTCTCCATAGCTCGTGGTGTTTATAAAGGGAAAGAAAAAAGATTCTCGTTCCCAAAGGCCTTTTTTCGAGGGTACTTTCCGCGACCGCGACCAGCACCCCTAACGTCAAGTTGCGACGACCTCGCGGGCCGGCCTCGCGCTTGCACGGGCGCCGCGGGTGGAGACGCGAGCGCACACGCGGCGGAAAGGGGCGCCGGGCGGCTGCGCTGCCGGGAAAGCGCGCCCCCCGGGAGGGCGCGGAAAGCACAGTGTGTTCCGTGGGGCCTGGTAAATACCCTGTGGCCAGAGGACCACTAGAGGTATGGGCCCGGGCGCGGGCTCCGCGACGCCCAGGGCAGGGAGGCCAGCTCGTCCCGCATCGGAAGAGTCGCAAGGGCGGCCGAACAGGGTGTGGGCCGGAGGGGGGCGCTGGGAGGAGATAACGCAAGGCCAGAGTTAATCATCACCTCCCGGGCGTCTGGAAAACTACGGGCCGGAGGGGCGGGGGAACAGCCCCGGGGAAAGTGAAACTCCCTCCGGGTCCACCAGCCCCGCGAGCCGGAGGCGGGAGGGAGAAGGACCTGGAGTGCACTCGCTTCTCTGCAGGCACGGTGGGGCACTCGCCGCTCCAAAAGCCGCAGCCCAGCTCCTGGCGCCCCTAACTACAGTAATGTTCGTTTTCCACAAACTCACCCAGACAGGGGGACAAGAAAGGAACCAGAACACAAGATTTAAAAAGTGAGCCCTCCAAACTGATAGTTTAAGAAAAAGGCGGGGGGGGGGGGGGGGAAGAGAGAAAAACCGCAGCTTTCCCATACCGGGAGTCGAACCCGGGCCGCCTGGGTGAAAACCAGGAATCCTAACCGCTAGACCATATGGGAAGTGCTGCTCTAAAAAACTGCCGTGACCCACCTGACAAACGTAAGCGCCTCTGCCTCCTTCGCCGGGCCGCTGGCCACCGCCGCCGCCGCCCACGCGCTCCCCGAGCTAGGGAACAAGCCCAGTCCCAGCGCGCGGGCGTCGTGGGGGAGAGGAGGGGCGGGGCGGGGCCGCTCCGCCGCAAGAGCAAAGTTTGAGGCGAAGCCTAGCGACTCGCGGCCCCGGACCCCGCAGTTTCACCTCCTTTTTTAAACTCCGCCAGAGGACCCCGACCCACAGATCCCGGTTGCTCTGCTGGCCAAAGTGCCTGCGGACTAGTTGGCAAAGTTGAGAGCAGCGACTTCTCTGGGAACAGCTGTTTGCGTTCGGGGCGGAGGCGGCGCGCGAGCTCCTTGGCCTGGAGCCAGCGAGTCTAGGAGGAGGGTGGAGGTTCTGGGTCCCAGGGTAGGACACAGAGACGGCGGGATGGCGCAGGGATTTGAGGCTTGAGATCCTGTCCTTCAGCTCAGGTCCTGTCGCGCTTTTGCCCCTTCCCGGTGACCTCAACCCCTTTATACCGACCCCACCTCTTTGGAGCCGGGAGTACCGCCCCTGTAGGGGGAGGGGAGAGGAGGCGATTTCGAACGCGGATTGGATCGTCTGGGCACCCGTAGTTGGGAACTGCGGAACGCTAGTCCGGTGGAGTGAGGAAGGTGTCTGGGTAGGAGGGAGGTTCGGGTGGGCCTCGGGCGGCTGGAAGAGCCCTACTTGTCCCGCTGAGAAAGCGCGAGTCTGAGTGGAACCCTGGACGACTTGCAGAGCGGCTGACGCAGTCATGTGAGTTGGGTCTCAGGCCGTGAACAACGAGGTGTTGTTTCTTTGGGCGGCCCCTTCTCGCCCGGGTCTTCCCCTCCTCTCCTCCCGCCCTTCGGCCGGGGGCGTGACGGATGCGTTCTTAACTCGCTCGGCACCGGCCCCAGACCTGCAGGGCCGGTTCTTAGGGCGGGGTAGAAATGTTACCCCGCCGAGCGCCCTGGGGTATGGGGCACGGGCTCTTGGGGGAGACTGGCGGCCGGTTCAGGGGGCGGGTTGGACGGCCGCGGTTGAAGCGACGCAGTGCTATCTCCACGAAGCTGTCGGGGGTCACACGCGCCCCTTTGGGCTCCGAAGCCCCTGAACCCTAGTGTATTGTGAAACTAGGGCTGCGCTGCGGCCTCCCCCGCCCACTGGAAGCAGCCAGCCCTGGATAGCGTAATGATTTTTTTTTTTTGGTCGGCCGTCTACGAAGTCGCACGGCTTTTCCAATTCTCTCTTGCTTTGAGGCTCAAGAACAGTTTGTTTTAACTGATAGTCTCGGAGGAACTGCAGTCTTCCCCCAGAGTAGTCTTGTATGTTGTTCTTTTGGTGGGAATAACTTGATTTAAGGCAAACTTTATGAGTTTCCTCAGGTCTCCATTACATCAATCTCCCCCAAAGCCAGAAAGGATAAATGTTGTCTAAGATGTTCCTTAGTTTTTCATGACGATGACGGTAACAAGTGAGGAATTTTTGAAAGCCATCTTATTGAAGGGAGTTTTGTAGTGAATTAGGTACAGACTTTTCCTGCTCTGCTGGCAACAGAATTTCAATTGACTGTTCCAACCAGATAAACAATAAAAAACGGCTATATATAACAATGCAAGATTCAGTAGCAGGGGCATGTATTTCAAAAGTTAAAAAATGTAAAGCATGCAAAATTTTACCTTTTTAAGTTTTACATGAGCTTAGCCTTGTTTTCTCCCTTTTTCAGGGCGGACTACTGGAAGTCACAGCCAAAGAAATTCTGTGATTACTGCAAGTGCTGGATAGCAGACAATAGGCCTGTATGATAATTCCGCTCTTAGGGATTCTAATAATAATTGTGTTGAATGAAGTGCTTTCTTATGTAAACTCAGTTTACAAAACACTTTTATGCACATTGCTCTTGCATTTTAAAAACATCAAAAGATTTCTGTTTTCTCAGTCCCCTATGACAGCCATGAGCCTTCTTCCTTTTCGTCAACCTAACTTTGATTATGTATTAAGTGAAATTATTTCTCTGTGGCCTTTTGGGAAATGGGCAATGAGTAGGTCATCTCATTCATGTTTATGAAGCACGTACGTTATAACGATGGTGTTCATAATGTCATACACAAAGTATTGTGGAAAGCCTTTAAAATATAAAAGCAACATTTTAGTTTTTCATGTATATTTTCTGCTCTAAAAATAATCAAGTGTATTTAATGCAGAGTTGTATATCTTTAGATGCTTAAATTTGAAAGAACACCATTATTCGCTTTCTCATGAAACAAAGTAACAACTCCGTTAGATATGTTGTTAGTATGTTGTTAGTCTATCTCATAGTTGAGATCCAGTGTTGAAGATGTAAAGCAAAAAGCACACCACTGATTTTTCTCCCCTCTTGCATGTCGAAATACTATGTACCTACCACATAAACACTAGGGTATCTGTTAAATGTATTTTATGTTGATACCCTTTTTACTTGGCAAAGTTGTATGCACAAAGAATAGTAGTCTCATATTTTAATGCTGTGGATTTCTTCTGTAGACATTTATTTACTGTTATCTGCAAGGTGTTTAGGATTTGGATTTTTTTTGATGTTTTGGTCTTTTTGGATAGTTGCTAAAGTTCTTGACTATTTTATTTTACATAGGCTATCGTTATAAATAAATACCATGAATTTTTAAAATCACACAAATCACTTAAAGTCTCTCTTTCTTGGAGGTACCTAGGCTGTAAAATGAATTTTGTGAATTATCTAGAGTAAGTAATCCCTTCCAGTGTAGTCTGTCTTCATCTTCTTGAATTGGTAATACACATTGATTTAACCTTTAATTAGTAACAAAATTAATTTAATTTTGAATGGTCCTTTAATATTGTATTCTTTGTGTAGTGTAATCAACCTTAGGAAACCCAATGTATGAAAAACAGGAGGATTGTCTGCTTTACAAAGTCACACTTTAAAGATGAATTCACGGTAGTATTTTAGAATAGCTCAGTTAATGCATCATATAAGATTTGATTGACAGAACTTATTTTGCAGAGCTTGCTAGGAATTTCTTACTGCCTTTAACTAGAAACTTGTAATTTAGGGAGCATTTCTGATTGTTTAAATAGATAATTGCACTCACTCACCCGCCCCTGTACCCAGTCATCCAGTTGCCATCACTCCCCATAGGTTATCATTTTTTTTCATTTTCTTGCCTATCCTTCCATTGTTTCTACATGCATGTAGACATAAGTTCATCTTCCAGCATACGTAAAAGGTAATGTATTGTATGTATTGTTCTGAACTATATTTTTAAAAAATTGAACAGTATGTAACTGGAGCTCTGTTTGTATCCATACATGAAGAGCTGCTTTTTCTCTGTTACCATAGCCTATGAGAATGTACCATAGTTTAGCCAATCAGTCCCCTAGAGATGGATACTGTATTGTTACTGCAAACAGTGCTGCAGTGATTAAGCTTGTATATATCATTTTGTACATGTGCAGGTATATCTATAGAATAAATTACCAGAAAATGAAATTGCTGTGTCAAAGGGTAAATGTATTTGTAGTCTTGATAGATGTTGCCAAATTATCTTCCATAGAAGTTGTACATTTTGAACCATTACCACATTGAATAAAAGCGTTTGCTTATAATTTAGGAGGAATCTTAAAATATGTACTTTTCTCCTAATTTTGAGGAATAAAGCAATAAAATAATTGTTCTCTATGTCCCTCCTTGTGACAAATAGAGCAATAAAATTCTAAAGGCTTTTGATGTTGAAAGTTGTTTAAAAATCTTTTGGCTTCATGTCGTGTTTGAGTCCTCATTACAATCATAGTCACTAGATTAGTCATCAAGGGTACCTTGTATTTTTCTCCATTAATAAGGTCATCATGGTTTATTTTAAGAACCAAAGGAAACCTAGTCAGAGGACATAATAATAAAACAATGTAGTTCCCCAGCATCATTTGATTAAAAGGGCCAGTTTGCATTAAATTAATGTTTTCGTCTTTTCTGCCATTCATTTTAATTTTAATTTTCTCATGTTTATGAGAAAATTGTTTATATTTACTATGAATTTTATGATGTTTATGTAGTTTTCTTTTGTATTTTCTCTTTTTTCATTTTCAAGAGTGTTGAATTTCATGAAAGAGGAAAGAATCATAAGGAAAATGTGGCAAAAAGGATCAGTGAGGTAATTTAGATTGTTTCTTTGCTAATTTTTCTATGCAAATGTCAGTCCTTTATCTCACTTTCACTGTTATGTATGTCTTACATAGATTAAACAGAAAAGCCTGGATAAGGCAAAGGAAGAAGAAAAGGCATCAAAGGAGTTTGCTGCAATGGAGGCAGCTGCCCTGAAAGCATACCAAGAGGATTTGAAAAGGCTTGGCTTAGAATCAGGTAAAAAAAAAAAAAAAAAAAGCAGCCAGCATGTTTTAAAAGTAACATCAGAGGTCATGCTAAGTAAGCTTTGATTGTTTCCATAAAGAGGTTATAAACTGACTATACTCTCAGTGCTTTTATTATGCATCATAGCAATGTTTAGACTATGGAAGTTTGTTCATGCCCTTTTATTGTACTTTTAATGTTTTATCTTTTAACACCTTCATTCATAGCAGCCATACTACTTTTGTAATCCTAGCTCTATCCTAGGTAAGTGGTTCATTTCAGAGACACTTTGAGGTTTTTAGGTATTCTAGTTATTTGGCTAAAAGACACTATGCATTTAAAAAGAGGCCCTGCATTATAATTACAATTCACTGTGTCCATATGGTGAAAATTATGAGTCTTGTATATTTATATGGGTGATTATGTAATGAATTAACCTTTTGTGGACAATTTGCAGATTTTACTACTAGAAGGCAGATATTTACTACTAGAAGGAAGTTCCAGATGAAAAACATTATTTAACTAGACTGTGTCTATCTTGTCATTGAATTTAGGCTTTAAACTGGGAAAGTTTTGTGAATAATTCTTCCATATCAAATCCATTTTCCTTAAGCCAAGCATATAGCAGATCTCAGTTGATCTTACATACTGGTTGCAGTCATCAACATGTGATGGTATTTCTCTAATAAAAACAGCTTTCAGTTAAGGTTTTAAGTAGAGTACCAGTTAAGTTAATTGGCATTGTGTTCATTAAATAAGAACAGTTATAGCCAGACTTTAAAAATGTTATCCTGGACATTGATAATTAAAAGATGGGAAAGTTGTTTGGTTCCTTGAAGATAGAGCCATATGTTCATTTTGAAAGGAAAAAGGATTTAGGCATTTCTGGAGAATTAAGAGTAGGTGAAAGTCCAGCTATTATCAATCATATGCATTGAGAGATTCCATTATGCTGCCCTTTGAGCAAATAAATTTTACCATTTTATATTTAAATGGATTTTTCCTATTAAATATTATCATTGCCTTATTTTTCCAAATAGGATATATATTCCTTTAAACATACAAAAATGCAGTACAAAGAGTTTTTAAAAACTCACTAACTGTTAAGATTTTTTGCAGACCTCTTCTTTAGATCTTTTTTAAAATTACATATTTTGTGCTATGGTCTATTTGCCGGTTTTATTTTTTCTCTCAATGATGTATCAAATGTATTTTTTCTTTTAAATAATTAGGAAGATATATCATTTTTATATGGTAGTTAGGAGCAGACTTTGGAGTCACAATTTCCTCTTGCTAGTTATGATTTTAGATTATTAAAACTAAGTGACATTATGGTATAAATTGCTTATTAATGTGACCACACATAACAAATGTTGAATAAATGGTAGCCACTGTTATTTTGTCTCTGTACTATAATTTATTTAATCTTTTCCTGGTTAACGTTTAGGTTGCTTAGCGTTTTTCACTAAGATGCGTTAAGCATCTTTATGCATGTATCTTTTTACACTTATTTGTCTCCGTAGGTTCAGTTTCTAGAAGTTACATTACAGTATCAAAGTGTGAATATATTTTATATTGATAGTTAATACCACATTGTCTCCAGAAATGGACTGATTTACATTTTCACTAGAACAAAAATAACTTTATTAACCCATTTTAGGAGTAACTAGCCAATCCTTTGGAAAGTAAAGACATTAAAAACTATTTTTCTCTCTTTTTTTTTGAAGATAGGTCTCGCTCTGTCACCTGGGTGGAGTGCAGTGGCACAATCATGGCTCACTGTAGCCTTGACCTCCCCGGCTTCAGTGGTCCTTCCACCTCAGTTCGCCACCAGTCCCAACTATTTTTTGGTGGAGACAGGGTCTTGCCATGTTGCTCAGGCTGATCTGGAACTCCTGGCCTCAAGCAGTCCACCTGCCTGGGCGTCCCGAAGTGCTGGGATTACAAGTGTGAGCCACTGTCCCCCACCAAAACTACCCATTTTTTCAAACCAATGTAAATACCTGATCCATCAAACTAATACTGGATTTGGTCATTCTTTTTGGTACTTACCAATCTTCTGCAAAACAACAGAAAAACATTTCTTTGAATATTAGCAAAAGTAAATGTTAATTGGCCAGGTGCTGTGGCTCATGCCTGTAATCCCAGCAGTTTAGGAGGCCAGAGTGGGAGGATTGCTTGAGCCCAGGAGTTCAAGACTAACCTAGCAAGATGGTGAGACCCCACCTCTACTACAATATAAAAATAAAAAATTAACTGGGCGTGGTGGTACGCACCTATAGTCCCAGCTACTTGGGATGCTAAAGTGGGAGGATTGCTTGAGCTGAGGAGTTCAAGGCTACTACTGTGGGCTTTGATTGTGCCACTGCACTCCAGCCTGGACAACATAAGAAAAAAAAAAAGTTATATGAATTGTCTTTGTAATTGTTGTCTATTTTTCTATTAGAATGTTTGATTCATAAAGGATCTTTGTTAGGAATATTAACCCTTTCCTATGTTTATTGTAAATATTTTTTCATTTGTTTTATATATTTTTTTATTTTTGTCATACAGAATATCTTAATTTTTATGTAGTCAAATTTAACATTATTTACTTTGTGTTCTTTTTGTAACTATCTTTGACCTAGTATTTAATAAAAAAGGGGGAAGAGAGCAGGGAGTGGGAAACAGCTTTGCTTTTTTTCCAAATAATTAACCAGTTAATCTAAAAACTTTCTTTTTAAACATGCTTTCTTTATTTCCATTTTTATTATTTTTTTTTATTTTTATAGATTCGGGGGGACAAATGCAGATTTCTCATATGCATGTATTGCATAGTGATGGAATCTGGACTTTTAGTATACCCATCTCCCAAATAGTGAACATTCTACCCAATAGGTAATTTGAAAACCTCTTTTTTTAATGATCTGTCTTTTATCCTCTTGATATGAAATACCAGCCAACCTGAAGTTGGCCCTGTATCTGGACTATTCTGTTTCAATTATGTGGTTGCCTATTTCTATGTTAGTTCCACACTGCTGGCTATTTTTTTAACCCATAGTTTTAGAATAAGTTTTAATAACTGGTAGAACTAAATTCTCCTTTTTCTTTTTACTACAATTTTCCTGCCCTTACATGTTTATTTTTCTGAATGAACTTTATAATAATGTGTCAAGTTCTCAAAAGAATCTTAGGTTTTTGATTGAAATAACATTAATGTTCTATGCCAATAACAATAAAAAATAGTAGTTAACTATGGCTGCTTTACCCTTCTCTCATCTCTTTAGAAATTTTGGAGCCAAGCATAACACCAGTAACCAGCACTGTCCCACCCACCTCTACATCAAATCAGCAGAAAGAAAAGAAAGAAAAGAAGAAAAGAAAAAAAGATCCTTCAAAGGGCAGATGGGTAGAAGGCATAACCTCTGAGGGTTACCATTACTATTATGATCTTATCTCAGGAGGTAAGTCATTTAGGCATAAAACTGGTAAAGAACAGTGTCACTAGTAGAATAGAACAGTTTATTTTATATTAGGATTTGTATCTAATATTGGAACATTTTTCATTTTTGCCTCAAAGGTAAGAAAACTGTGTGCCCTTTGAAAAGGTACTCTTCTCATAGTGACTAAGTGTCATACTTAGTCAAAGCCTTTAATAATGACTTTCTTACAAATAAACTATAGCTTTATATTTTTTCAATAGTAACTTCTGTAAGTATAAACTACATGGAAATGAAGAATTTTGCATAGAAATAAAGAATTTGAAATGCACTTCACAAATTGTAGGGGTACTTGAAATAAAATATTCTACAGTAGAGATTTTCTTTTGGGAGCCAGTAACTGATTTCTTTTTTCTGTAGCTGCCTTGATTGATTTGATATTGTTACTGAAAAATGGCATTGTGTATTTTATTGGAAACTGATACCCAACAGAAAAATGCACAGTGCCAAGGCCAGGTGTGGTGACTCGTGCCTGTGATCCTAGCACTTTGTGGGGCCGAGGCGGGTGGATTACTTGAGGTCAGGAGTTCAAGACCAGCCTGACCAACATGGTGAAACCCCATCTCTACTGAAAATGCAAAATTAGGCCAAGTGCAGTGGCTCACACCTGTAACCCCAGCACTTTGGGAGGCAGATCACGAGGTCAGGAGATCGAGACCATCCTGGCTAACGTGGTGAAACCCTACCTCTACTAAAGATACAAAAAATTAGCGGGGCGTGGTGGCGGGCGCCTGTAGTCCCACCTACATGGGAAACTGAGGCAGGAGAATGGCGTGAACCTGGGAGGCGGAGCTTGCAGTGAGCCGAGATTGGGCCACTGAACCCAGGAGGCGGAGCTTGCAGTGAGCAGAGATTGGGCCACTGTAATCCATCCACAGAGCGAGAGTCCCTCCCAAAAAAAAAAAAACAAAAAAAAATTAGCCGAGCGTGATAGTGCGTGCCTGTAATCCCAGATACTTGGGAGGCTGAGGCAGGAGAATCGATTGAACCCGGGAGGTGGAGGTTGCAGTGAGCCGAGATCACACCATTTCACTCCTGTCTGGGCAACAAGAGCGAAAGTCCATCTCAAAAAAAAAAAAAGAGAAAGAAAAGAAAAAAAAATACACAATGTCATTTTACAGTAACAATATCAAAAGCATCTTTTTGTTTTTCCTAAAAACTAAATGTATTTGGGGTTTTTACTCCATATATATTTTGGAATAAATTAATACACTTATTCTACATTTATGTAGCATCTTACTCTCCAGAGTCATAAAATTTAGCGACAGAAACAAGCTTGATACAAGGAGGAATTTTACAGTGCTGTAATAGAAGTGTAATTAAGATTATATGGGAACTCATAATAATGTGGAATTCATTGTGATTATGTAACTTTGAGAGATTATCATAGGAATGACTTTAGAGCTGATCTCTAAATTAAGATAAGGATGTCAGGAATGATGGCTTACTCACCATTTTATCCCTAGCACCTAACTTAGTGCCTGGCATAGTGCAGACACTCTGTGTTTTGATTAAAGAAGACTTCAGTAGATTATTAAGAGGTACAGAATCCGGACAGAACAATATGAACCCCAAAAAAGGTTTAAAAGTACTGGGAAATAGTGGTCAAGGTAAAACATGCAGTTCTTTGAAGACATCTTAGTAGAGTTAGATTAGAAGGTAGACTGGGGCCATATTATGGAGGGCTGAGAGAATGATGGCGCCATTTACTTAGATATGAGATACAGGAACCGAAAATAAGTTTAATGGGGACAATAATAAATTAGATATGTTGGATATGTTGAATTTGAGGTACCTACAGAATAGTCATATGACAACTTTTGGTAGCTGATTGATGGTTACAGTGTGGAGTTGAGCAAAATTGAGTCTGGGAATATAGATAATATGTTAACTTTTAGGAGTATATGAGATCACAAGCAGAGCGAATAGAGCAAGAAGTAAAGAAGGTGAGTGTTACATATATTAAAGGAAGGGATAGAAGAAAAGCCAGCAAAAGAAGGTTAAGAATGCTAGGAAGGTAGGAAATAAGATCAGAGAGTTAATCATGAAGAAATCCTTGGGCTAACAATCTTACTGTAATGACTGTATCATAGGATCATAATTACCTTTGGACTATGTAGAAATATTAATCTGTTAGAGTTTGCACTGAGCTTTAAGTGACATGCATATTGTAGTTTAGCAATGAAGATACCATAAATGATGATGTACTAGCTATTAGAAGTCTGTCAAATTCCCTTAGAAACTATTCTTTCTTTTCTCCCTTCAGTGTTCATTGCTTGCTTCTTTTTTTCAAATGCTACTTTATATTCTCTTCCTCTCCATGATACATGTTTTTAATTTCTGCATACTAGTTGTTCCTCTTCTGAGTCCTTACTCAATTTATATCTCAATCTCCCTTGCCCCAAGATATCAAAAGACCGTTGAAACTTATCAAACCTGAATTCTATGAAACCTTTATGAGAAGCCCTGCCTGGCTCTAAAATTCCTGTGGAAGTTCCAGTAACTTCTAATCCCTTGTTCTGTCCTTTCTTCTTGGTTACATAGCATTCACATAGATTCTGTGTACTGGGGTGTATGTTCTGTTTTATTTTTCAAATATGTTTTAAACTGTAGACCTGTAGTGTTTTGTACATAATGACTGTAAGTTTTGTCCAAATTTTTTGGAAAATATTTTTTTAAAGCAAAAACATTTTATAAATGCAATATATTTTGCTTTAAGCATCTCAGTGGGAGAAACCTGAAGGATTTCAAGGAAACTTAAAAAGGGTAAGTGAAGCATATTAATAGTGTTTTTGTTTTATTCTTTAAAGTGATTGGTTTCTTGGGGTTTTGTAGAGGTTTGTTAAGCAACTTTATTTACAAATACTCCACTCCCTCCACCCCAAAACTGTGTCCTTTTTTTCCCCCATAATGCTTTTGTTAGAAGGTTGAATGGAGATGAAATAGTGATATCTGGCCGGGCGCGGTGGCTCACGCCTGTAATTCCAGCACTTTGGGAGGCTGAGGCGGGTGGATCACGAGGTCAGGAGTTAAAGACCAGCCTGGCCAAGATGGTGAAACCCCATCTCTACTAAAAACTACAAAAAAATTAGCCAGGCACAGTGGCAGGTGCCTGTAATCCCAGCTACTCAGGAGGCTGAGGCAGGGGAATCACTTGGACCCGGGGCGGCAGAGGTTATAGTGAGCCGAGATCGCGCCACTGCACTCCAGCCTGGATAACAAAGTAAGACTCCGCCTCAAAACAAAAAAAAAGTACTGATATTTATCCAAAAACAGCATTCAGGGCAAATATTAGTTGGTTTGCAGTCAGTTGCCATTCACATGTCGCTGTCCATTTGGAAAGAACTGTTCCTGGCTTTCAAAGGTGAGACATTCACTCCTTGAAAGTTGGTTCATTATTAGCAAAAACCAAGCTTCCTGGCCATGATTAGTACTACCATCCCTAATACCCAGGTATATTAGTCAGTTCTTGCATTGCTATAAAGAAATACTTCTGAAACTAGGTAATTTATCAAGAAAAGAGGTTTAATTGACTCACAGGTAAACGCAGGCTATACAGGAGGCATGGTGGCATGAGCTTCTGCAGAGGCTTCAGGAAACTTACAATCATAGCAGAAGAATAAGGGAAAACAGTCACATCTTACATGGCCAGACCAAGGGAGCAAGGGGTTAGCCGGGAGGTGCCACACACTTTTCGATGACCAGATCTCAGGGGAACTTGCTCACTATTTCGACAGCAGCACCAAAGGTGGATGGTGTTGAAACCATGAGAAACCACCCCTATGATGCAGTCATCTCCCACAAGGCCCCATCTCCAACATGGAGGATTACAATTCTATATGAGATTTGGGTGGGGATGCAGATCGAGATATCACCAGGTGTCAGGAGGAGAGGCAAGGGTGGCTGACTCTGTCTGAGTTATTCAGTAGAAAATCATCATGGTTATCCTCAGTTTATGCTGAGTTTTTTCCTCCTATTAGACAGCAGTGAAGACCGTTTGGGTAGAAGGTTTAAGTGAAGATGGTTTTACCTATTATTATAATACAGAAACAGGAGGTAAGTATTACCTTTGATTATCTTAAGTATTTAAAATTGTACTTGGAACTGCTTATTGACCTGCTGATTAATCATCTGAACTTGGAAATTTTAGTATATGATAAACATATTTGTATAGCAAGCATGAGTTTTTTGTAAATTAAAAACAATACAGTAGAAAAGGAAAAAGATTTCTATTCGTGTTATATTGTGCTGTTCACCAATGTTATTCTCAGTTGATATTGCATTCACAAACTTAAAAATAGAAGCATTTTAGCTTTCTCTAATATTACTATTTTTATAATTATTTTAGAAATACAGTCATTACCTTGGAAGGTAGCTTAGAGATCATTTAGTCCAACTTGCCTTTTCCTTTTAAAAAATAAAACTGTGTGGCCGGGCGCGGTGGCTCAAGCCTGTAATCCCAGCACTTTGGGAGGCCGAGACGGGCGGATCACGAGGTCAGGAGATCGAGACCATCCTGGCTAACATGGTGAAACCCCGTCTCTACTAAAAAAATACAAAAAACTAGCCGGGCGAGGTGGCGGGCGCCTATAGTCCCAGCTACTCGGGAGGCTGAGGCAGGAGAATGGCGTAAACCCGGGAGGCAGAGCTTGCAGTGAGCTGAGATCCGGCCACAGCACTCCAGCCTGGGTGACAGAGCGAGACTCCGTCTCAGAAAAAAAAAAAATAAATAAAACTGTGGCTGGGCACAGTGGCGCATGCCTGTAATCCTAGCACTTTGGGAGGCTGAGACAGGTGGATCACCTGAGGTCAAGAGTTAAGCAACCAGCCTGACTAACATGGTGAAACCCCGTCTCGATTAAATACAAAGAAATTAGCCGGGTGTGGTGGTGCATACCTGTAATCTGAGCTGCTTGGGAGGCTGAGACAGGAAATCTTGTACCTGGGAGGTGGAGGTTGCAGTGAGCCAAGATCGCACCATTGTACTCCAGCCTGGGCAACAAGAGCAAAACTCTATCTCGAAAACAAAAAAAAGTAGGCCAGGTGCAGTGACTCACGCCTATAAGCCCAGCACTTTGGAAGGCCAAGGCGGGCCGATCACCTCAGGTCAGGAGTTCGAGACCAGCCTGACCAACACGGTGAAACCCCTTCTCTAGTAAAAAATTACCCAGGTATGGTAGTGGGCACCTGTAGTCCCAGCTACTTGGGAGGCTGAGGCAGAGAATCGCTTGAACCCAGGAGGCAGAGGTTGCAGTGAGCCAAGATCGCACTACTGCACTCCAGCTTGGGTGACAGAGCAAGACTGTCTCAAAATAAAATAAAAAATAAAACTGAATCTATTTAGTAGTGTCTAACAAATTAGTAAAAGTGAAAATTTAAAAATGTTTCAGTTGCATGAATACTTATGAAGCATGCATAAATACTAATTGTTATCTAAAACTTTAAAATTAATGTTTCATCTAATTTAACATAAAGTGCAGTTAAATTTATCAGAACAGCTATAACATTAATGTGACTTTAGGAGAGGTTTGTTTTTTTTTTTTTTTAATTCTGTTATCGGCCGGGCGCGGTGGCTCAAGCCTGTAATCCCAGCACTTTGGGAGGCCGAGGCGGGTGGATCATGAGGTCAGGAGATCGAGACCATCCTGGCTAACACGGTGAAACCCCGTCTCTACTAAACATACAAAAAACTAGCCGAGCGAGGTGGCGGGCGCCTGTAGTCCCAGCTACTCCGGAGGCTGAGGCAGGAGAATGGCGTAAACCCGGGAGGCAGAGCTTGCAGTGAGCTGAGATCCGGCCACTGCACTCCAGCCTGGGAGACAGAGCCAGACTCCGTCTCAAAAAAAAAATAAATAAAAAATAAAAAATAATAATAATTCTGTTATCATTGGCTCATTGCATAGCATTAAATCTTTCAGGAAGAAAAGGCCCTTTTAACCTCCAAGTAGATATTTAACCTGCCCAGTTATAGCAATGTTTATATTCCAGTACAATTGAAGGTTGGGATTTTTATACATATAAAATAGTATAATGATGTAATGTAGCTTTAGAGTTAGACAGATCTGAGTTCAATGCACAGCTTACCAGTGATGTAACTGTGGGGAAGTCACTGAGCCTATAGTCACTCTTCAGTGAAATAGAATAAACATATGTGCTCTGTAAGGTCATGAATGTTGTATGTCATAAAATTCCAATAACAGTGCTTGGCACATAGTAGGTGCTTAATAAATTACTTCTTGAACTGGCGCGGCAGCTCACACTTGTAGTCCCAGAACTTTGGGAAGTCGAGGCAGGCAGATCAGTTGAGGTCAGGAACTCACGACCAGCCTGGGCAACATGGTGAAATCCCGTCTCTACTGAAAATACAAAAATTAGTTGGGCATGGTGGCACTTGCATGTGATCCCAGCTACTCAGGAGGCTGAAGCAGGAGAATCGCTTGAATCCTGGAGGTGGAGGTTGCACTGAACTGAGATCACGCCAAGTAAATAAGTAAAAATAAAATAATTTATTGAAAGTCCTATTGTTACTTGTGTGAAATGTGGATAAGGAAAAGTAATGTTTTTCATTAACCCTGCCAAGAACTCTGTATTAATTAAGGTACCATATATATTGATTTGCCTTGAATGATTACGGTTTATTCCTGGACCAGAATAATTATTAACGGCAGCCCTTTTCACTCTTAAGACTCTCCCAGTTGAAAATAGGTAATTAATTACAAGGTAATTAGAAATATTACTGTTTGCTAAAAACCCAATGAACCACTGGATGGCAGTAGAGTTAGTCAATTGAGATTCCCACTGCTGCCCCCCCCCCACCAAACCACCATATAAAAATGAGAACTTAATACTCAGTGCTTCACAATATAATTTCACTTGATGAAAATCTTAGGAATTTTTTTTTTTTTTAATTGAGACAGAGTCTTACTCTGTCGCCCAGCCTGGAGTGCAGTGACATGATCATGATTCACTGCAGCCTCTATTTCCTGGGCTCAAGCAATCTTCCCACCTCAGCCTCCTGAGTAGCGGGGACTGCAGGAACATGGCATGATGCCTGCTAACTTTTAATTTTTTGTAGAGACAGGGTCTCGCTATGTTGCCCAGGCTGGTCTCAAACTTCTGGGTTCAAGCAATCCTACCTCGCCTTTTCAAAGTGTTGGGATTACAGGCATAAGCCACCACACTGGGACCAGGAAAAGAAATTCTGTGATAAGTAAGTTTCAGGAAATCTCTTGTTTGCTCATTATCAATATGTTTCCTGAAATTGGTGTCAGATAAATTGTGAACTATCACCTGTTACAGGTGATAGAAATATCACCCTGTTCTTAGGTCTCTCATTCCATTGGAGTTATAGTTTATACATCTAGTAAATCCAGGCTGTTTGAAATCAATTTCTGAAAGATACAAGAGCAAGAGATTTGGGAACTCTATTATCTACTTGATCAAGAGATAATATGAAATTAACATACAGTATTGTCATTTAATAGTGTAAGTGATAACTGTTATGTTGAAATTACGTCTGAATAAAATTAATAACTAAATAACCTGACTTTAAAATGTGTTGAACAGAATCCAGATGGGAGAAACCTGATGATTTCATTCCACACACTAGTGATCTGACTTCGAGTAAGGTCAATGAAAATTCACTTGGCACCCTAGATGAATCCAAATCATCAGATTCGCATAGTGATTCTGATGGGGAACAGGAAGCAGAAGAAGGAGAGGTCTCTACAGAGACACAAAAACCAAAAATAAAATTTAAGGTAGGTTTTTTATTTTTACTCTTCACATCAGTTTTTTTTTTTTTTTTTTGAGATGGAGTCTTGCTCTGTTGCCCAGGCTGGAGTATCTCGGCTCACTGCAACCTCCACCTCCCAGGTTCAAGTGATTCTCCTGCCTCAGCCTACCGAGTAGCTGGGACTACAGGCGTATGCCACCACACCCAGCTAATTTTTTGTATTGTTAGTAGAGACAAGGTTTCACCGTGTTAATAACCAGGATGGTCTCAATCTCCTGACCTCATGATCTACTTGTCTCAGCCTCCCAAAGTGCTGGGATTACAGGCGTGAGCTACCACACCCAGCTGATACCAATTTTTGAAAAGCTCTACAGACCTTAAGTCTTCTGATAGAACATAGAAATTAAGACATATTTTGGCAAGTGGATAAATAAAACTGGAAACACTCCGGAGCCCATGAGTCAAAGCAGAGAAGACACATTATTAGCATTGAGCAATGGTTGCAATTGTTGGCCTGAGAAACGTAGGAAAATTGAAAAGTCCCTACATACCTAGGCTACACCTAGGATCTTGTCATTGCCTACAGTTTCTCTACCAACTTCACAAATCTTGATGGAACTTAGAGTAAGGGTGATGTCCAGTTTACAGAGGCGCAGCAGCAAAGCCTTCGTTGTAGTTGCCATCTCACAATGATTATAGCCAGCCAGATTTAGGTAATCTGGTATCAATTTAGGATAGAAATAATTAATTTCTGTCATCAAAATTAATGTATTCCAACAACAACAACAAAAAAAAATACAGGCCAGTAACCCTGCTGAACATAGATGCAAAAGTCTTCGGCAAAATATTGGCAAACTGAATCCAGCAGTACATCAGAAAGATTAATACACCATGATAAAGGGATGCTTTTTTCCAGGGATGAAAGGATGGTTCAAAGTATGCAAATCAATAAATGTGATTTACCATATAAACAGAATTAAAAACAACCATATAATCAGCTCAATAGATAAAAAGCATTTATTAAAATTCAGCATCCTTTCATGATAAAAACCTTCAGCAAACTAGGCACAGAAGGAACATATCTTATAATAATTAAATAATAAAAGCCATATATGAGGCCAGACACTGTGGCTTATGCCTGTAATCCCAGCACTTTGGGAGGCTGAGGCAGGAGAATCAATTGAATCTGGGAGGCAGAGTTTGCAGTGAGCTGAGATCGTGCCACTATACTCCATCCTGGGTGACAGACCAAGACTCTGTCTCAAAAAAAAAAAAAAAAAAGCCTTATATGATAAACACACAGCCGATGTTATACTGAATGGGGAAGCATTGAAAGTATTCTTCTTAAGAACTGAAACAAAGCAAGGATGCTCACTTTAACCACTCCTTTTTGACATAATATTGGAAGTCCTAACCTGAGCAGTCAGGCAAGAAAAGAAGTAAAAGGCATCCAAATTGGGAAAGAGGAAGTCAGACTGTCTGTGTTAGCTGATTAAATGATCTTAGTACCTAGAAAACCCTAAAGAGCTCTCCAAAACACACCTGGATTTGGTAAGTGACTTCAGTCATGTTTCAGGATACAAAATCACTGTACAAAAATCAGTAGCATTTGTATATACCTGTATCTATACCATAATGGTAAAACTGAGAACCAAATAAAAAACTCAATCCCATTTGTGATAGCTACAGAAAGAAAAAAAATCTAAAAATCTAGGAATACATTTAACCAAGGAAGTGAAAGATCACTACAAAGTGAACTACAAAACACTGATTGAAGAAATCGTAGATGATACACACAAATGAAAAAATATCTCATGCTTATGGGTTGGAAGAATCAATATCACTAAAATGACATACTGGCCAAACCAATCTACAGATTCAACACAATCCATATCAAGTTACCAACTTCATTTTTCACAGAATTAGAAAAGCCAATTCTAAAATTCATGTGGAACCAAAAAAGAGTCTGAATAACCATATCAGTCCTAAGCAAAAAGAACAAAGGTGGAGGTATCACATTACTAGACCTCAGACTATACTCCAAGGCTTCCGTAATCAAAACAGCACAGTACTGGTATAAAGATTGATGGAACAGAATAGAGAACCCGAAATAAAGCCACATACCTACAGCCAGCTGATCTTCAACAAAGTCAACAAAAATATACACTGGGGAAGGGATACCCCATTCAATAAATGATGCCGGGAAAACTGGCCAGTCATATGCAGAAGAATGAAACAGCACACCTCTCACCGTGTACAAAAGTTAAGATGGATTAAAGACTTAAATGTTTAAAGATCTGAAACTATAAAAACCCTAGAAGGAGGCCAGGCATGGTGGCTCACGCCTGTAATCCCAGCACTTGGAGAGGCTGAGGTGGGCAGATAACCTGAGGTTGAGAGTTCAAGACCAGCCTGACCAACATGGAGAAACCCCATCTCTACTAAAAATAGAAAATTAGCTGGGCATCCTGGCGCATGCCTGTAATCCCAGCTACTCGGGAGGCTGAGGCAGGAGAATCGCTTGAACCCGGGAGGTGGAGGTTGCAGTGAGCTAAGATCACGCCATTGCACTCCATCATGGGCAACAAGAGTGAAACTCTGTCTCAAAAAAAAAAAAAAATTCTAGAAGGAAATCTAGGAAAAACTAGTCATTGCCCTAAGCAAAGAATTTACGACAAAAGTCTTCAAAAGTAAACACAAAAACAAAAATAGACAAATGGGAGGGACTTAATTAAATGTAAAAGCTTATACACAGCAAAAGAAACAACAGAGTAAATAAATAGCCCACATATTGGGAAAAACTATTTGCAAACTATGCATCCAACAGACTAATATCCAGAATCCGCAAGGGACTCAACAAGAAAAAATCTCCATTGAAAAGGGGGAAAAGGACATGAACAGGCATTTTTCAAAAGACACACAGATGGCCAAAACGTGAATAATGCTCAGTATCACTGATCGTCAGAGAAATGCAAATGAAAATCACAATGAGATACCATCTTATACCAGTCAGAAGGCTGTAATCAAAAAGTCAGAAAATGTCTGGATGCAGTGGTTCATGCCTGTAATCCCAGCACTTTGGGAGGCTGAGGCTGTCAGATCATTTGAGGTCAGGAGTTCAAGACCAGCCTAACCAACATGGTGAAACCCCGTCTCTACTAAAAATGCAAAAGAAATTAGCCGAGTGTGGTGGCGTATGCCAGGAGAATTGCTTGAACCTGGGAAGCGGAGGTTGCACTAAGCCAAGATCATGCCATTGCACTCCATCCTGGGTGACAGCGAGATTCCGTCTCAAAAAAAAAAAAAAAAAAATTAAGAAAACAGATAGTGGCAAGGATGCAGAGAAAAGGAAACACTTATACGCTGTTACTGGGAATGTATGTTAGTATAACCTTTACAGAAAACATTTCTCAGAGAATTAGAAGCAGAACTGTTATTCAATCCAGCAGTCTCATTTCTGAGTATCTACCCAGAGGAAAAGAAATCATTAAATAAAAAAAGACACCTGCACTCATGTTTGTAGCAGCATTGTTCACAATAGCAAAATGTTGAAATCAATGTAAGTGTCCATCAGTAGAGAATTGGATAAAAAAATGTGTGTGTATATACACACACACACACACACTCTCTCTCTCTCTCTATGGAATACTACTCAGCCATAAAAAATGAAATGATAGCTTTTGCAGCTATGTGAATGGAACTGGAGGCCATTAATCTAAGTGAAATAACTGAAAGTCAAATACTACATGTTCTCACTTACAAGTGGGAGCTAAACAATGGGCACACATGGACATACAGAATGGACTAATAGATAGTGGAGACCATAAAACGTGGGAGAGTGGGAGGGAGTTGAGTTGAAAATTTATCTATTGGGATTGTTCACTATTCAGGTGATAGATACACTAAGAGCCCAGACTTCACCATGACATATACATGTAAGAAATCTGCATTTGTACCCCCTAATTATTTTTAAAAAGGTAAAATTATACAAAAAGGGAAAAAATTACGAAATACAGATAGGCAAGGACAAACTCCCTATACTCTTGCCACCTCCCAGAAAAATTCAACAGAGGCACAATTATAAAGGGAGTCACTGTTGGATATGCAAGTAAAGTAAGAAAGCAGAAAAGAGGAGAAGTTAAGAGAGCCCTGTTTATATGTCCTTAATTGTAGAATTTAAGACATTAAGGTGATGATTTAGGGAGCCTTTGTCATGGTATATCAACGTTTCAGACATGGAAAACCTAATCAAGCAGTAAAGTTCTATGTATATTTATTGTGTTATATGTAAATTTAAATTGAGTTAGTGAATTATTTATAAATCTGTAACAATACCTTTAAAAGCCTTAAAGTAATTTTATTTTTGACCTGGTAGTTTTGCTTGAACTGTATTATTTCTTGGCTTTTACATTTCAGGAAAAAAATAAAAATAATGATGGAGGAAGTGACTCAGAAACACAGAAAGAAAAAAGTATTCAGAAACAGAATTCATTAGGTTCAAATGAAGAAAAATCCAAAACTTTTAAGAAATCAAACCCATATGGAGAATGGCAAGAAATTAAACAAGAGGTTGAGTCTCAGTAAGTACCTGGAGCTTTAATCTCACTGTTATTACAAGTGATTTTACATCCCAGTACTTCCGTAAATTGCAGTAAGTAATTTCAAGGATGCTATGCTTATTAAAAGTATAGCTTGAGGCCAGGTGTGGTGGCTCACGTCTGTAATCCCAGCACTTTGGGAGGCTGAGGTGGGCAGATCACGAGGTCAAGAGATGAGACCATCCTGGCCAACATGGTGGAACCCTGTCTCTACTAAAAATAGAAAAAGTAGCTAGGTGTGGTGGCATGTAGCGGATCCCAGCTACTCAGGAAGTGGAGGCAGGAGAATCGCTTGAACCCAGGAGGTGGAGGTTGCAATGAGCTGAGATTGCGCCAGTGGACTCCAGCCTGGCAGCAGAGCAAGACTCCGTCTCAAAAAAGAAAATAAAAAGTATAGCTTGGCCGGGTGAGGTGACTCATGCCTGTAATCCCAGCACTTCAGGAGGCCAAGGCAAACAGATCACCTGAGGTCGGGAGTTCGAGACCAGCCTGGCCAACATGGCAAAACTTTCTTTCTACCAAAAAAAAAAACTTAGCAGGGAATAGTGGCACACATCATGTTCCCAGCTACTTGAGAGGCTGCGGTGGGAGGATCACTTGAACCCAGGAGGTTGAGACTGCAGTGAGCCATATTCACACCACTACACTCCAGCCTGGGCAACAGAGTAGGACCTTGTCTCAAAAAATAAAAAAATAAAAAATTGTAAAAACTAAATAGATAAGCAAATATTGCAGCAACTCAAGTATTACTCAGCAAAGTACATTTCTATAGGATTCAGTGTTGCTATTTAGTTTTATAACTTAAAACAGCCTATGATAACTGATAGCAAAGAAGGTCCTTGCTGGCCAGGCAGGTGCAGTGGCCCACACCTATAATCCCAGTACCCTGGGAGGCTAAGGCAGGAGGTTCACTTGAGCCCAGGAGTTGGAGGCTGCTGTGAGCCATGATGGCACTACTGCATTCCAGCCTGGGAGACAGAGCAAGACCCTGTCTTAAAAAGAAAAATCCTCGGAATAGACTGCCTTCTGCAGAGTTCCATTCTCCAAATAGGATGATACATGTTTTTCAACAGGTTTTATGCTCTCGGCTATTTAGAGTTAAACATAACGATCTATCTGGTCCATGTTCCAAAATCTCATAGATGAGACTGATGGGTGTGATGTGACTAACTTGCTCCATGGACCAGTTGACTATCTAGGGAGTACGGTACTGTGATAGGCTCTTTTTAATCAGATACTGATATCAGGACCACTCAACTGATTATTTATAACTAATCATGTGGATGGTTGAAGGGCTAGTTCTTAGAAAAGGAGTGCTAGGCATACAGCTCCATTCAGTCTTCTACACAAGGATAATGAGATCTCAATTCACTGCAACCTCTGCCTCCCAGGCTGAAGTGATCCTCTCACCTCAGCCTCTCAGATAGCTAGGACTATAGGCACATGACACCATGCCCAGATAATTTTTGTATTTTTTGTAGCAATGAGGTCTCGCCATGTTACCCAGGCGCATCTCGAAACTCCTGAGTTCAAGTGATCCTCCTGACTCGGCCTCTCAAAGTCCTGGGATTACAAGCGTGGGCCATCGTGCCCAACTGCCTTATCCCTTTACTTGTGCTGCTTATATATAAGCCCAAGCGTTTTCTTAGATAATACATCCTTTGTGCAACAGGAATAAATTAATACATAGATCTTCTCCCAGCATTTATCCACCTGAATAAGTGCTCAGTATCTTAAATAATATTCTAAAGTCAGTATTTTAAAGTAATTCCTACTCCAAAATGAGCAACTTTTAATGTATTTTCATTAGAAAGCTGATCTTGGGGCATTGGTTATATGAAAAAATGTTTGTCTTACCCTGTCAATTACTGGTTTTATTTTAACTCTTATTTCCAGTGAGGAGGTAGATTTGGAACTTCCAAGCACTGAAAATGAGTATGTGTCAACTTCTGAAGCTGATGGTGGTGGAGAACCCAAAGTGGTATTTAAAGAAAAAACAGTCACTTGTCTTGGAGTTGTGGCAGAAGGAGTGGCCCCAGTCTTCAAAAAGAGAAGAACTGAAAATGGAAAATCTAGGAATTTAAGGCAACGAGGTGATGATCAATAGTTGCAGGAGAGCTTTTTGTATATGCTTTTAGGACAGAATGGAGACTTATACATCCAAAGTTTATCTGTGTTTGTAAGTACTTTCATGCTAAAAATTTAGATTTATTCTAAATGTATTTGATGTGAATTAAAATAAATATTTTTTCATGTGAAATTTATTTTGGTTCCTAAAATGGAAGCCTACCACATTGCATTGTAATACAGTGTATTATGTTCTGTGTCTAAAAATTGCTAATTAAGTCATAATTTAAGATGCTATGTATCTGTTATTTAAAACATGGAGAAACAGGGCCTTTATTCCATTGGTATTCATATGAACATATTTATCCTGCATTGAAAATGCATTACTTTTGCACATTGATGTTAACTGTTGTCCAACAAATAAGTATCAGTACATGAGAAGATTCACAGCCCAGTGATGATTTGGTTCTGAGGCTGATGTAAAAAATGAATGCATATTGGCTTATGTTACTCAATTTAAAGTCAAAAGCCAACAACCAGGAGCAGCTCAGGTACTTCAGAGTTGCTTAATAATGGAGTGAAAACTGGATCAGAGGTGGAAATGTGTATTTGCCCCAGTTCACTTCAAAACAGCAAACGTTTAAGCATTTTACTTTGAACCAGGCGTTGTGTTAGGAATCCAGGGATAAAGATGAATGAAATGTATTTCTATTCTTCAGTAGTTCACATTCTAGCATATTCCTTTTTTCCCCCAGTCATGCACTCTTTTTAGCAGCCTTATATGTACTAGAAAAGATTTTTTAAGGTTTATTTAAAGCTGTGTAGATGAAGACTTGATCTAAAATAGTATAAGGTCTCCGGCTTCAGTAAAAGTTTTTAGTGTTTACTTAAATTAGTAATTTATCACTTTCTGTCTGGTTAAAATGTCTTAAAAAGTAGAATTTTCTTATTTAATCCATTTAGTAGTTACCTCCCTTTTACTTTTCAAATTCACAAAATTATATTTCTCATAAATTGTATAGTATTTAACTTTTGATAGTTAATATTTGTCTTTTTAAGACTACTAGTGTACATGTAAAAAAATAGCTTATTAAAAACTTTGTCAAAGAATAAGTTAAATATTGTTATTATTCTAATTCCAGTCAGAATCAACTTAGCATTGGTGAGATAGTATTTGGAGATTTGTCTTTGCATTTTTTCAGTCTACTTTTTGGGTATTTTATGAATGTGAAAGCCTAAACTTTCCCCTTCATTAGGAAGAGATATTTTATAGTTCTTGATAGCCCGTTCATCATCTAGCTGAGCAGTGCATTTTGGGGCGTCACTCTTCTCAGCTGGAAAAAGTAATGGACTGTAAATGCAGTGCTCCTATACTTTACCCACATTTAGCTCTTAAAAAATACAAAATTGAAGGCATTTTTAAAATTAGACCTCATGTAAACTTTCTCTTTGATGATTTTTAAAACAATCTCCTTTACTTTTGAAATTAGTATTCTGAAAAACTGAAAGCAAGGTAAATGTCTTTAAACAGTATGGTTTTAAGGATTGCTCAGAAAAGACTTGATAATAACAACAATATTTTAGTAAATCAAATCATGAAAAATAGTAATATTCCATCTGCTTTGGAGAAGTAGAGAACATAACAGCTTTTAACTTACTTGGATGTTTTTGTAAGTGATATCATTTCTACTATTACCTTTCTATATTTATATATGTATGTATAATATATATATACTTGTAGATCATGAAAGTAATTTTTTAATAAATATAAAAATCCAAATAATAGAGAAATAAGTTTTTAGGAAATCTCATTAATCTCTCAACCCCTCTCCATGACCACTGTGGAGTTTTCCATTTTTCTCAACATAACTGGGTATATATGGGTAACCCTTATGACATCTGGACCTATGAGGTTCACTATCTGGATGAAACCATATTCAAAGAAACATGATCCAAACAACCACCAAAAGTAGTTTTTGTTTTTTTAATGAAGTTTTTTATACATTCCAAGAACTGTACTAGGGGAATCAACCCTACCAGATATTTATGTATTAAAAATCTATAAGATACAATAAAGGCCGGGGATGGTGGCTCATGCCTGTAATCCTAGAACTTTGGAAGACCAAAGCAGGCAGATTGCTTGAGTCCAGGAGTTTGAGACCAGCCTGGGCAACAGGGCAAAACCCCATCTCTACTACTAAAAATAGAAAAAGTTAGCTGGACTTGGTGGCATGCACCTGTGGTCCCAGCTACTCAGGAGACTGAGGGAGAATCACCTGGTCCCAGGAAGTCAAGGCTACAGTGAGTCATGAACATGCCACTGCACTCCAGCCTGGGCAGCAAGAGGGAGACTCTTGCCTTAAAAATAAAATACTCACATTTATGTACATTATGTATAAACTAGTTTCTGGATTTATTTTATTATGCCAGTACCACACTGATTTAATTACTGTGTTTTTATAGTCTGTTTTAACTTCTGGTACAGCACATATCCTTATGTTACTTCATACCTGAACTACTTTTTCGAGATGTTCATAGTAAATATCCACTCATTATATCAAATAACTTTTTGTCAAGTTGTTTTCCCTGCTCCCCTCAGAAGAACTCTTTGTGATTTTTTGCTACACTTGAGTTGATGATAATTGCCATCTTTCTGACATTCATTCATCTTATCTATCAACATGTGTTGTCTTTTCATTTAGTTCTTTCATGTCTTTCTGAAGTTACTTAGTTTTCTCCATATGGGCCCCGCACATTTCTTGAAATGTAAGCTCCCAGGGCCAGGTGCAGTGGCTCACGCCTGTAATCCCAGCACTCTGGGAGGCCAAGGTGGCGGATCACGAGGTCAGGAGTTCGAGACCAACCTGGCCAATATGGTGAAACCCCATCTCTACTAAAAATCCAAAAATTAGCCAGGCATGGTGGCACGTGCCTGTAGTCCCAACTACTCAGGAAGCTGAAGCATGAAAATCGCTTGAACCCAGGAGGCAGAGGTTGCAGTGAGCTGAGATCATGCCACTGACTGACCTGGGTGACAGCGTGACTCCATCTTGAAAAAAAAGAAATGTAAGCTCCCTGAGGGCAGGAGCTTTGTTTTGTTCACTTAATTTCTTATACTTTGATGTTTTGACATCTTAAAAAGCTTGTTGGCCTGGAAGTGGATACCTCTCCCAGGGCTAGTCCCTTCTTACAGATAACTGAGGGCTCCCTAGAGCACTCTTTGTTATGCAAACCAACTAATCCCTAATCTATAGCCACACCCACCTGGTCTAATTCACACATCAGGCCAGTATTTCCCCTGCCCTAAATCATCCCAGGGCCAGATACCAGTCAACTAGAGACCACTCCTATAGCCAGCCCAAAGCCTGCCAGAATTACATTAGCCAATCCTAAACAGTTTACTTGGCCCTGCTTTGACTTTCCCATGGAAACCACAATGAAGGCTCTGGGCTAGACTTTCCCCCCTATCCTGTCTTACACTACCTAACCAAAAAGTGGTGCTTCCTCTGAGGCCCTGCATGGCACATGATGACCCCTTCTTTAGGACCTGTGAGTATAATAAACTTCTGCCTTCCAAGCCTCAATCAATATCATCTCCTTCTGCGGCCAAACTAACTTTACCATACCATATCCAACATTTACATTCTTAGAACAGTATAAACTTATATAACCTCTTCAGAGAGCAATTTTTCAATAGAGCAAAATGTAAAAGCATCTATCTGTTGACCTTGCAATACCACTTGAAGAAATATTTCCTATAGATACTCTCACACATGTAAGAAGTGACATGTAAGACTAATAAATGTGACATTATTTCTAAATCAGATTGGAAACAACCTTAAGGTCTATCAGGGCAAAACTCGTTAAATTAATTATGCTACATCCAGTCATTAATTATGCTACATCTAGTCAGTGCAATGGTGTACAGCTGTTAAAAGAAAGGAACTTTATAGGTACTTACATGGATTGATCCCCAGGATGCATTGTTAGGTCAAAGAAGCAAAATCCAGAAAAGGAAAAATAGTGCATTGGTTAAATCAGAAGTTCTAGTACCAATCATTGCCATTCCCTCTTGCTACCTAATAGCTTGTAAGATTGGGCAAGTTACTCCATCTCTGTATGTCTTCCTTTTCTTATTTGTAAAACAGTAAGTGTACCTACCTCCCAGCTTTGTTTTAAGGAGTGAATGACTTAATGTGTATTTAAAGCACTGGTTTATAATGATACTAGCTAAGATTTTGAGTTGTTGCTATGTGACAGGCATTGTAACATAGCAACAACTCAAAATCTTGGTATCATTTGTGTAAAAAAAAATAGACAAAACGTAAAATAAAAACACTAAACAGCATCTACTTTCTAGCCATTAGCACCATGACTCATTCCTTTTTCTCTTCCCAATCTTACACAACTCCAAAGGCCCATTATTGCAATTTAGATATTCTCTACATAGCTTGATATTCTGTATGGTTTCTTTTGTAAATCAAACAAAGCTCTTGATTTTTGATTCTCAGACTAAAATAGCTTAAAATTAATTCATTGGAGATGGATGATGTGATGGTTATACAACAGTGTGAATGTACTTAATGTCACTCAACAATACATTAAAAATTGTTAAGGCCAGTCACAGTGGCTCATGCCTGTAATCCCAGCATTTGGGAAGGCTGAGGTGGGAGAATCGCTTTAGCTTAGGAGTTCACGACTAGCCTGGGCAACATAGCAGGACCCTGTCTCTACCAAAAAATATATATATATATAATTTTAATATATAATACATATTTATATATAATATATAACATTTATATAAATATATAATATAACATTTTATATATAATATATAACATTTTAATATATTCTATATATATTTCATTTATTTAATATAAATTTAATTTTATTTATTTAATTTAATTTATATAAAAATATATATTTATATAAATATGAATATATAAATATAAAAATATATATTTATATAAATATATGAATATATAAATATAAAAATATATATTTAATTTATTTAAATATAATATATATTTATTTTATTTTTTATTATATATAATATATATGTAATTAAAATTAACATTGAATATTGAGTTCATATTAAATATGTTTATATATACACACATGTCTTTATATATTTATATGCATGTATGTATATGCATATATAGTTAATTTGATGTATATTTTACCACCAAAAAAGCCCTCAGTTTGCACATTGTATTGTAAACATCACTTCTGCCTTACTAAATCATAAAAGAACTTGTAGAAACTTATTTCTGCCAACCTCCTGTATTTATTCAATATTTTTTTGTTTGTTTTTGAGACAGGATCTCACTATCACCCAGGCTAGAGTATAGTGGCGTGATCAGAGCTCACTGCAACCTCGACCTGCTGGGCTCAAGTGATTTTCCTACCTCTGCCTCCCAAGTATCTGGGACTACAGGCATACAGGCATGCCACCACACCTGGCTGGTTCGTTTCTTTTTTTCTGTAAAGACGGGTGTCTCATTATATTGCCCAGGCTGGTCTTGAACTTCTGAGCTAAAGCGATCCTCCTGCCTCGGCCTCCAAAAATGCTGGGATTATGTGCATGAGCCACTGCAACCAGCCTAGTACTTTTCTTTTTTTTTTTTTTTTTTTTTTTTTTGAGGCGGAGTCTCGCTCTGTCGCCCGGACTGGAGTGCAGTGGCCGGATCTCAGCTCACTGCAAGCTCCACCTCCTGGGTTTACGCCATTCTCCTGCCTCAGCCTCCCGAGTAGCTGGGACTACAGGCGCCCGCCACCTCGCCCGGCTAGTTTTTGTATTTTTAGTAGAGACGGGGTTTCACCGTGTTAGCCAGGATGGTCTCGATCTCCTGACCTCGTGATCCGCCCGTCTCGGCCTCCCAAAGTGCTGGGATTACAGGCTTGAGCCACCGCGCCCGGCCTTCTTTTTTTAATTGTAAACTCACTAGCCTAGTTTAAGCCATCTTCACTTCAAACCTAGAATACTACTGCACTCCCAACTTTTGCTATTCTAGCTCATCCTTCACAGAACCAACAGAATAATCTTCCATGGTAAACCTCTGCAAATTTCCCTCCTCCACTAATCTCAATATTTCAAATCTATTAGCATTTAAGACTTTTATCTCATTTCTCAAAACAGGCTATTTATCTCTCTTTTAATTGGTTATTTCTACGTTGAAAACATTACATTCTTTTTTGTTTGTTTTTTGAGAGAAAGTCTCACTCTGTTGCCCAGGCTGGAGTGCAGTGGCATGATCTCAGCTCACTGCAACCTCAGCCTCCCGGGTTCAAGCAATTCTCCTGCCCCAGCCTCCCAAGTAGCTGGGACTACAGGCATGCACCATCATGTTTGGCTAATTTTTGTATTTTTAGTAGAGACAGGGTTTCACCATGTTGGCCAGGCTGTTCTCAAACTCCTGACCTCTGAAAACATTACATTCTAATTATAGCAAACTTAGAAAATATTTTTTTAAAAGAAAGATGACATAAATGGGAATCATATATCCCCATTAACTGGTAAAATTCATCAGGGAGCATATGGTCTGGTGCTTTTTTTTTTTTGGAAGATTATTAATTATTGATTCAATTTAATTAATAGATACAGGCCTATTCAGAGGATCTATTTTGCATATAAGTTTTGGTAATTGGTGCCTCAAAGAATTAGTCCATTTCATCTAAGTTATCAAGTTTGTGTGCATAGAGTTGTTTATAATACTCCTTTATTGTCCTTTTAATGTCCATGGGTAGTAGTGATGACCTCTCTTTTATTTCTAATAAAATATTAGTAATTTGTTTCATTTTTTATGGTTAGCTCGCATGAGGTTTATCAATTTGATTGAACTTTACAAAGAACAAACTTTGGTTTTGTAGACATGCTCTTGATTTCCTATTTTTAATTTCATTGATTTCTGCTCTAATTTTCTTCTATTCTTCTGCTTGTTTTAGGGTTCTATTGTTTCTCTAGTTCCTAAGTTAGAAGTCTAAATGATTGATTTTAGGTCTTTCCTTTTTTTCTAGCACATTCATTCAATGCTTTAAATTTCCCTTTAAGGACTGCTTTCACTGTATCCCACGAGTCTTAAGTTGTATTTTCATTTTTGTTTGATCCAGAACATTTTAAAATTTCTTGAGACTTCTTTTTTTACCCATGTGTTATTTAGAAGTTCCCAAATATTTGGGAATTTTCAGCTTTCTGTTAGGATTTCTAATGTAATTCCATTGTGATCTGAAAGCATGCTTTATTCATGATTTCTATTCTTTGAAATTTGTTAAGGTGTGTTTCATAGCCCAGAATGTGGCATATTTTGATAAATGTCCAATGTGAATTTGAGAAGAATGTGTATTCTGCTGTTGTTAGATGAAGTACTTTAAAGTGACAATTAGATCCAGTTAACTGATGGTGCTATTCAATTTAACTATGTTCTTATAATTTCCTGCCTGCTGGATCTGTCAGTTACTGATAGAGGGTATTGAAGTGCATTTTATGAGAGTCCATTTGCTCTCCTCTCTTAGCATATCAATTATGCCTCATTTTAAAATTTCTTTTTTTTTTTTTTCGAGGGAAGTCTCACTCTTGTCCCCCAGGTTTGAGTGCCATGGCTTTATCTCGGCTCACTGCAACCTCCGCCTCCTGGGTTCAAATGATTCTCCTGCCTCTACCTCCCAAGTAGCTGGGATTAAGGCACCTGCCACCACGCCCAGCTAATTTTTGTATTTTTTAGTAGAGATGGGGTTTCACCATGTTGGCCAGGCTGGTCTCAAACTCCTGACCTCAGATGATCCACCCGCCTCGGCCTCCCAAAGTGCTGGGATTACAGGGGTGAGCCACTGAGCCCGGTCTTAAAATTTCTTTAGTGGTTACCTAGAGTTTTCAATCTAAATCAGCAAATCTAAATCCTTTTTCAAATATGTATACCACTTCACAATTCCTCCCATCTCTTAGAACATTGTTGCCATTGATTTAACTTATCCATACATTAAAACCACCCATTACATTGTTGCAATTATTACTATGAACATTTGTCTGCTATATCAATTAAGAATAATTAAAATAGTTTACCAGGTGCACTGGTCCCCACCAGTAGTCCCAGTTACTTGGGAAGCTGAGGCAGAAGGATTGCTTCAGCCCAGGAGATCAACAACAACCTGGGCAACAGAGTGAAAGTCCTACTCAGCTACTCAGGAGGCTGAGGCAGGAGAATCGTTTGACCCTGGGAGGCAGAGGTTGCAGTGAGCCAAGATCACGCCTCTGTATTCTAGCCTGGGTGACAGAGTGAGACTCTGTCTCAAAAATAAAATAAAATAAAAAGGAACAAAATAATGGCATTTGCAGTAACCTCGATGGAGCTGGAGTCCACTATTCTAAGTGAAGTAACTCAGGAATGGAAAATCAAATACTGCACCATGTGTTCTCACTTATAAGTGGGAGTTAAGCTATGAGGATGCAAAGTCATAAGAATCATTTAATGGACTTTGGAGATTCAGTGGGGAAGGGTAGGAGGGGGATGAGCGATAACAGACTACACATTGGGTACAGTGCACTGCTTAGGTGATGGGTGCACCAAAATCTTATTTCTGGTGTGCGGTCTTATTTCTGGGTTCTCTATTCTGTTCCATTGGCCTGTCTGTTCTTATACCAGTACCATGCTGCTTTGGTTACTGTAGCCTTAGTTACTGTAGTATAGTTTGAAATCAGGTAGCATAATGCTCCAGCTTTGTTTTTTTTGCTTAGGATTGACATGGTTATTCAGACTTTTTTTTTTCTTTTTTTTTTGGTTCCATATGAATTTTAAAATAGTTTTTTCTAATTCTGTGAAGAATGTCAATGGTAGTTTAATGGGAATAGCATTGAATCTATAAATTACTTTGAGCAGTATGGCCATTTTCATATTGATTCTTCCTATCCATGAGCATGGAATTTTTCTCCATTTGTTTTTATCCCCTCTGATTTATCTGAGCAGTGGTTTGTAGTTCTCCTCGAAGAGGTTCTTCACTTCTCTGTTAGTTGTATTCCTAGGTATTTTATTCTTTTTGTAGCAATTGCGAATGGGAGTTCATTCATGATTTGGCTCTCTGCTTGCCTATTGTTGGCATATAGGAATGCTAGTGATTTTTGCACATTAATTGTATATCCTGAGACTTTGTTGAAGTTGTTTATCAGCTTAAGAAGCTTTTGGGCTGAGACTATGGGGTTTTCTAGATAAAAGATCATGTCATCTGCAAACAAAGATAATTTGACTTCCTTTCTTCCTATTTGAATACGCTTTATTTATTCCTCTTGCATGATTGCCCTGGCCATGACTTCTAATACTATATTGGATAGGAGTGGTGAGAGAGGGCATCCTTGTCTTGTGCTGGTTTTCAAAGGGAATGCTTCCAGCCTCTAAAGTCTTTTAAAATAAACTTCCACTCCAGCTCTGAAACTTGCCTCAGTCTCTTTTTCTGCCTTATATCCCTCAGTTGAATTCTTTTTTCTGAGGAGGCAAGACTGAGGTTGCTGTAGCCGTATAGGGATTTGCTGCTGGTAACTCAGATATCAACCAGTAACATTATCATTAGCTAAAATAGTCCACCTATTTCCCATGAGTATTCTTGTGTTATTTACAACAGCCCCAATGCCTGCCACTTAGACAACAGAATATTTTTGAGCCTCATTCCACTTTGGTGTCTGTGCTTTGAGAATGCAGTATTTGAGGTCACATTTACCATCCAAAAATTTCCACAAATTTGAGGGACCACATACTCTCTATAGGTGTTTGGATTGTGCCTTAGCACTGAGGATTGTTGGTCACTGCTTCATAGCTACCTAAGATTCCATTTGTAAAAACATAGACATGAGCCTTTATTGGGTTAGAGTACATGATTGTTCCCACCTTTGCATTTGGGAGTCAGTTTTCATGTTTGGTCTGGTTTCTTCTATCCATGTGATGAGTGCCAGGTTATCTTTCAAGGTAGCTTCCCATCCTTTTCCCTTGTCCTGGAACAGCATTCCTTTTATGTGGCCTAGTTTTCACATGGAATTTTTCTCTACATTCCTACATTACATTAGCTATAAACTCAGCTTGCCCCAATATACCTAGCCCAGCTTCAATTTTTCCAATGAGGTTGCATGTTAGTCTTTTGGGTGGCCAATTTTGATGTATCCAGGAAGGCTGTTGCCATAACATACTAATGGCATTAGGGCAATTTGCATAAATGAAGTTAATCCAGAACTGTTGGGTGTCCCAAACAATTGTTAGGTGGGTGGAGGCCTACCAAAGGGCTGGGATCACAAGTTTGTTGTTGTTGTTGTTGTTGTTGTTGTTGTTTTAGACAGAGTCTTCCCCAGGCTGGAGTGCAGTGGCATGATCTTGGTTCACTGCAAACTCCGCCTCCCACGCTCAAACAATTCTCTTGCCTCTGCCTCAGGAGGAGCTGGGTCTATAGGAGTGCACCACAACGCCCAGCTAATTTTTTTGTATTCTTTTAGTAGAGAAGGTGTTTCACCATGTTGGCCAGAGTGGCCTGGAACCCCTGACCTATAGTGATCCACCCTCCTTGGCCTCCCAAAGTGCTGGGATTACAATCAGGAGCCACCGCGCCTGGCCATCCAGCCATGTGTTTCTTATATAGGGTTCGTGTCAATGTAAAGACTAAACTCAGTTGTATCTACGTGCAGATGGGCAGACAGCATGACAAAATTTATTATTTTCGTGATGTAATGAAAACTGTTGACCTTTTAGTGTGTAAGTACATTAAAGCATAACTATAATTATTGTAAAAGTAGATATTGTTATGGGGATCAGGACATCTGGACTTTCTGTTGTTGTAGGAGTTTGTCCTTATAGGCATTACCAATCTGCTTTCTTAATTGTAAACATCTCAGGACCATGGATTGTCACTGGCAAGGAATGTGCCTTGCTAGTTTTAAGACGGGGTTGACTTTTAAATAGTGTCACTGGCTTTCCTAGGCTCCTGCTTCCCTAGGCTCCTGCTTCCCTAATAGGAGGACTGCTTGAGGCCAGGAGTTTGAGGCCACCCTGGGCAAAATATCGATACCTTGTCACTACAAAAAAAAAAAAAAAAAAATTAGCCAGATGTGGCAGTGTGTGCTTGTGGTCCTGGCTACTGGAAGGCTGAGGCAGGAGGATTGCTTGACCCCAGGTGTTGGAGACTGTAGTGAGCTAAGATCATGCCACTGCACTTCAGCCTCGGTGACAGAATGAGATCCTGTTTCTTTCCCTCTTTTTTTGGCTTCATATTTTGTAATATTTTATTTGAGCATTGAAAAATTCTAGAAGTTTCATAAATATAAGTAACTCATTTTACAGATTAAAAATTTGAGATTGAAATATTAGGCAACTTGCTTGAGGTCAAAAAGCTGGCAAGATACAGAATAGAGACTGAACATATGACTCAAGATTTTCTGCATGTTTTACATTGGTGGGCTCAAATTTATTCAAATGACAGAGCCTCTGACTGATGTGGTATTCCTTGAGAAACATCTACTCAATTCACAAGACTACATTATATGTACACAGTATGAGAATCATGAGAACACATGTCCATGTCAAAAACATATGTCCACGTCAAAAACTGTCTGCTAAAAGAAATATGAACCATTTATAAGTTTTCCATGAATATTCATATAACAACTAATAAGCAATTTACTACAAGCCTATGAGACAGATACTAGTATTACCCTCATTTTGAAGATAAGAAAATGGCATAGAGAAGTTAAGTCACTGGCCCAGGGTCACACAGCAAGAAGTGAAGATGAGCCTCCAACTCAGGCTGTCTGACTCTAGAACCCATGATCTGTAAGCATTATTCCATCATTTTGTCGTCAATGAGGAGGAACAAAAACATTTACACATTAGTTTATATGTGTGTTTGTGTGTGTAAGACCCTATTTCTAAAAAACAAAACAAAACAAAACAAGAATTTGTTGAAAGGACGCCACATGCAAAAGTGATTGGAAGGACAAACAACCAGCTCAGAAAATGTGAAAGAACAAATATTTCTCTGGCAGCCAGAACTAAAGCAAAACTGAAGTCAGAGCAAATATCAATAAGTCTGATAACACATTTCTAGGAGGGATGGGTGAAATGGCACCATTATATATTGCTGGTGGTAGCATACATGGGCATAACTTCTCCAGAAGGCACTTTTGTAATACCTATCAAAATTCCAAGTGCCAAATGTACACACCTTTTGAGAATTTGCTTCTAAAAATATTTTGGCATAGATGTGAAATAATATAAGTGCAAGACTATTCACAACAGCACTGTTTGTAATGGCAAAAGATTATAAGTCACTTAAGTGTCCACCAATGGAAACTTAGTGGATTATGATACATTTGTACAATGTCTACTCTGAAGATAAAAACAAAAAGAGTGAACAGGTCCTTGATGCACTGATATGGCACATGCTACATAGCATTAGAAGCAGTTTATATATGTAAAATATTTATATTTTTATATATGTACAAAAATACACATATGTAAATGAAAAATAAAATTATAAGCCCTCAAGTGACTAAATGGACCCCTTCCTGGCCAAGAAGACACCAGAGAAACCTTAAAAATGAGTTCCTGGCCATGACAGGAAAGGAGGTCAGACAGGCCTCATGACGTCCCCTCCCTTTTGGAATTTAGACACAACTGACTAGAAATAATGTTACAATAGAGATCAAAAGACTGACAGAACAAACTCTGTGGCAATAAAATACCAAATTATAAACAGGACCTAAAGCCTTGCAAGGCAAGGGTTAGGTCACACCTGCAGGCTATCTGTCCTGCTAAGCAGGTCATTTTGACCCAGTGTATTGAGGCTTGCACTCACAACCGGACTCTGACACAAAATCCTTATCCTAATTTCAACATTCCTTCTGCTAACTCCAAGTTTTTAGACAAAGCTTTGTTCCTTTAACCAATTGCAAATTTTTTTTTTTTTTTTTGAGACGGAGTCTTGCTCTGCCGCCCAGGCTGGAGTGCAGTGGCCGGCTCTCAGCTCACTGCAAGCTCCGCCTCCCGGGTTCACGCCATTCTCCTGTCTCAGCCTCCCGAGTAGCTGGGACTACAGGCGCCCGCCTCGTCGCCCGGCTAGTTTTTTTGTATTTTTTAGTAGAGATGGGGTTTCACCGTATTAGCCAGGATAGTCTCGATCTCCTGACCTCGTGATCCGCCCGTCTCGGCCTCCCAAAGTGCTGGGATTACAGGCTTGAGCCACCGTGCCCGGCCACCAATTGCAAATTTAAAAAACCTCTGAACCCACTATGACCTGTAGGCCCCTGTTTCAAGATATCCCATGTTTTTGGGCTAAACTAGTGTATAACCTCCATGTATTAATTTGTGGTTTTGGCTATAACTTTTGCTTCCCTAAAATGTATACAACAAAGTTACATTCTCGAACTCCTGATCTCACGTGATCTGCCTCCCTAGGCCTCCCATAGTGCTGGGAGTATAGGCTTGAGCCACCACTCATGGCCATAGACAAAGTTACATTCTGACTGCCTCAGGACCACTTACTCAAGGCTTCTTGGGTTTGTGTTTTCCCTGGGCCTCCATCACTCATACTGGCTCAGAATAAACCTCTAAAATATTTCACAGGGCCCGGCATGGTGGCTCAAGCCTATACTCCCAGCACTTTGGGAGGCCAAGGTGGGAGAATTGCTTGAGCCCAGGAATTTGAGACCAGCCTAAGCTACTCAGGAGGCTGAGGGGGAGGATTGCTTGAAGCCAGGAGTTCAAGGCTGTAGTGAGTTACGATTGTGCCACTGCACTACAGCCTGAGCAACACAGCTGTAAGTAAAAAAACAAAACTGTCTTTCAGACCACGTTCTTTTCCTGCCTGCAGAGTCCAGGAGAAACCCAAGAAAACAAGACAGAGACCCTGCTCTCATTAAGATTATAATCTAGTGAGGATACAAACAAGTAGACAGGCAATTACAGCACACGCATTGTCAGTGGAAGCTCTGGGGACCATGGGAGCCATCCAAGGAGCACCAACCAGATGTCAGTGTAAGGGAAGGCTTCCTGGAGAAAGTGATGTCTAATATGGAACCTGCAGAGTGAGTGGGCATTAGTGAGGTCACAGGGTGCAGTGAGAATAGGTCTGATGGGGAAGAAGAAACAGTGTATTTTCTGGAATCTGAAAGTAATTCGCTATGATTGAAGTATGCATATCTTTCTCTTTCTACTGTATTTATTTATTTATTTATTTATTTATTTTACAAAATGACAGCATGCTATATAAACTGCTTCTAATCTTAGAGCATGTTCCATATTAGTATATCAAGTGTGAGGATGAAGGCTGAGGCAGGTGGATCCCTTGAGTCCGGGAATTTGAAACCAGCCTGAGCAACACGGTAAAACTGCGTCTCTACAATAAATACATAAAGAATTAGCTGGGCGGTCGGGCATGGTGGCTCATGCCTGTAATCCCAGCACTTTGGGAGGCCGAGGTGGGCGGATTGCCTGAGGTCAGGAGTTCAAGACCAGCCTGGCCAACATGGTGAAACCCCGTCTCCACCAAAAATACAAAAATTAGCTGGGCACAGTAGCACATGCCTGTAATTCCAGCTACTCAGGAGTCTGAGGCTGGAGAATCACTTGAAACCGGGAGACAGAGGTTGTAGTGAGCCAAATCGTGCCACTGCACTCCAGCCTGGGAGACAGAGTGAGACTTGGTCTCAAAAAAAAAAAAAAAAAAAAAAAAAGAATTAGCTGGTCATGGAAGCATGCATCTGTAGTCCCAGCTACTCAGGGAGCTGAGCTGGGAGGGAGGATTGCTTGAGCCTGAGATGGGGAGGTTACAGTGAGCGGAGACTGTGTCACTGCACTCCAGACTAGGCAACAGAGCTGGGATCCTGTTTAAAAAAAAAAAAAAAAAAAATCATGAGGATGAGTCAGAGGTATAAAGGTGAGCCAGAAAGGCAAGCAATGAAAATGTATAAAGAAATTTGTAAGCTATTTTAAGTAAATTGGACTTGTACCTGATTGCTATGGCCAGCCAATTAAAGATTTTAATCAGTGAAGAGACATGATCAGATTTGTATTTTATCAAGATCACTCTGGCTGCAACATAAAGCAGGGTCTAAAATATTTTTATTTTTGTTCTTTGGACATAGTTGGTGGTCTGGTAAAGCCTACAGATCCCATCTTGAATAATTATTCAAATGCCTAAAATAAAATGTATAGGAATACACACAAAAAATGAAATTAGCAAAATAATTTCATTCACAATAGTCTCAAAAAGAGGAAAATACTTGGGAATAAAAGAAGTATAAAATTCATACTCTTGGCTGCACATGGTGGTTCACGCCTGTAATCCCAGCAATTTGGGAGGCCAACTGGGAGAACTGACTGAGCCCAGGTGCTTGAGGCCAGCCTGGGCAACATAGTGGGACCTTATCTCTACCAAAAAAACAAACAAACAAAAAAATTAGACAGGTGTAGTGGTGTGCACCTGTAGTCCCAGCTACTCAGGAAGCTGAGGCAGGAGGATTGCCTAAGCCCAGGAGGTTAATGCTGCAGAGAGCCACGATCGTGCCACTGCACTCCAGCCTAGGTGACAGAATGAGACCCTGTCTCAAATAAATAAATAAATACATAAATAAATAAAATTAGTGCCCTGAAAATTACAAATTATTGTTGAAAGAAATTAAAGAATACCTAAATTAATGAAGAACAGACGACGTTCATGGATTGGAAGACAATGTTGTTAAAATGGAAATATTCCCCAAATCGATCTACATTCAAAACAATCATGAACAAAATCCTACCTGCTCCTAAAATTCATATGGAAATGCAAGGGATGAAGAATAAGTCAAAATAATCCTGAAATAGAAGCTCAAATTTAGAGAAGTTGCACTTCCTGATTTCAAACTTCTACAAAGTTACAGTAATCGAGACATTGTGGTGCTTGGGATAAGAGTAGACACATAAATTAGTGGAATAGAATTGAGACTCCAGAAATAAACTTTTATTTTTATGGTCAATTGAATTTTAACAAGGGTTCCAAGACCGTTCAATGGGGGAGAGAATAGTTTTTTCAACAAATGGTCCTGGAACAACTAGATATCCACATGCAAAAGAAATGAAGTTTGACTCCTTCATAACGCCATACACGGAAATTAACTCACAATGAATCATAGACCTAAATGTAAGAGGTAAAACTAGAAAACGCAGGGAAGAAGATGTAGGAGGAAATCTCCATGACGTATGTTAGGGAAAGACATGACAATGAGCTGTGTTGTATCCCCTACCTGTAATCCCAGCGCATTGGGAGGCCAAAGCAGGATGATTGCTTGATTGCTTGATGCCAGGAATTTGAGACTAGCCTGAGCTACATGGTAAGAGCTTGTCTCTACATTTTTTTTTCTTTAAATTAGCCTGGTGTGGTGGTGCATGACTGTAGACCTAGCTACGTGGGAGGCTGAGGCAGGAGGATCACATTAGCCTAGGACTCTGAAGTTACAGTGATCTATGATTGTGCCACTGCACTCTAGCCTGGGTGGCAGAGCAAGACACTATCTCATAAAAAAGAAAAAAAAATTAAAGTTAATAAAGGAGAGGCATGACACTGAAAGTACAAACAATGACAGCAAAATATATTGGACTTCATCAAAATAAAAAACGTTTGTGCTTCAAAGAACACAATAAAGAAAGTGACAATTCACAGTGTTTTAGTCTGCTGGGCCTGCCATAACAAAATGTCACAGACTGGATGGCCTAAATAACAGAAAGTTATTTCCTCACAGTTCTGGAAGCTGGAAGACCAAGATGAAGGCAGCAGCAGGTGTGGTTTCCTCTGAGGTCTTTCTCCTTGGCTTGCAGATGGCCCCCTTCTCTCTGTGTCCTCACATGGCCTTTCCCTGTGCCAGTGCATTCCTGGTGTTTCTTGTACGTCCTAATGTCCTCTTCTTCTTCTTTTTTTTTGAAACGGAGTCTCGCTCTTTCGCCCAGGCTGGAGCGAAGTGGCGCGCTGCTTACTGCAACCTCTTCCCTGTCGGTTGAAGCAATTCTCCTGCCCCAGCCTCCTGAGTAGCTGGGATTACAGGCACCCACCATCACACCCAGCTAATTTGTGTGTGTTTTTTTTTTTTTTTTTGAGACGGAGTCTCGCTCTATCGCCCAGGCTGGAGTGCAATGGCCGGATCTCAGCTCACTGCAAGCTCCGCCTCTCGGGTTCACGCCATTCTCCTGCCTCAGCCTCCCTAGTAGCTGGGACTACAGGCGCCCGCCACCTCGCCCGGCTAGTTTTTTGTATTTTTTAGTAGAGACGGGGTTTCACGGTGTTAGCCAGGATGGTCTCGATCTGCTGACCTCGTGATCCACCCGTCTCGGCCTCCCAAAGTGCTGGGATTACAGGCTTGAGCCACCGCGCCCGGCCAATTTTTGTGTTTTTAGTAGAGATGGCGTTTCACGTTGGTCTTGAACTCCTGACCTCAGGTGATCCACCTGCCTCCCAAAGTGCTGGGGTTACAGGCGTGAACCACCATGCCTGGCCTCCTCTTCTTATAAGGACACCCTACTGGCTTCATTTTAATTTAATTACCTCCTTAAAGGTATCTCCTAATACAGTCACATTTGTACTGGGGGTTAGGGTTTCCTTCATTTCCACCAAATGAAGATGTGTGAATTAAATATGGTGTATACATGCAATGGAATATTAGACCATGCAAAGGAATGAAATATTGATACATGCCAAAGCATAGATGAAACTTGAAAACATTATGCTAAGTAAAAGAAGCCAGATACAAAAGATCATATATTGTATGACATTCCATAATTCAACTTAAATAAAATGCCTATAGAGACAAAGAGTAGATTGGTGGTTGCCTCAGTCTGAGGGAGAGGGGTGAGGCTGAGAAGAAATGGGAGGTGACTGCTAATGCGTACAGGGTTTCTTTGAGAGTGATGAAAAGAATGTTTAATTGTCGTGATGGTTGTACAACTCTGTGAATATACAAAATATTGAACTATGTACTTTAAATGGGGAATTATATGATATGTCAACTGTATCTCAATAAAGCTATTAAAAATACATAGGATTACAAACAAATCCAATTATTTTAAAATACAGTTTTCCAAAAAAATTTTTTTTTTTTTTTTTGAGATAGAGTCTCACTCTGTTGCCCAGGCTGGAGTGCAATGGTGTGATCTCGGCTCACTGCAACCTCTGCCTCCAAGCAATTCTCCTGCCTCAGCCTACTGAGTAGCTGGGATTATAGGTGCCCACCACCAGGCCCGGCTAATTTTTTTGTATTTTTTTTTAGTAGAGATGGAGTTTCACCATGTTGGCCAGGCTGTTCTTGAACTCCTGACCTCAGGTAATCTGCCTGCCTCAGCCTCCCAAAGTGCTGGGATTATAGACATGAGCCGCCACACCCAGCCTAAAATATTTTAAAAGCATAAGATAGTGTTGAGCTGGGTGTGGTGGCTCACGCCTGTAATCCCAGCACTTTGGCAGGCTGAGGCAGGTGGATCACCTGAGGTCAAGAGTTTGAGACCAGCCTGGCCAACATAGTGAAACCTCGTCTCTACTAAAAATACAAAAAATTAGCTGGACGTGGTGGCAGGCGCTTGTAATCCCAGCTACTAGGGAGGCTGAGCCAGGAGAATCGTTTGAACCTGGGAGGTGGAGGTTGCAATGAGCCAAGATTGCACCATTGCACTCCAGGCTGGGCAATAAGAGCGAAACTCCGTCTCAAAAAAAAAAAGATAGTATTATATGTGCTTCTTTATACATAAGAAGATCTAGATCTAGCAGTAGGTCTTAACAATAACTACCATATTTCAGAGAACTAATGAATATAAATGATAATTTGAGATATTTGCAACAACTGCAACATGATATAAAATATTTACAATTTCTTTCTTTCTTTCTTTCTTTTTTTTAGATAGAGTCATACTCTTACCCAGGCTGGAGTGCAGTGGCACAATCTTGGCTCACTGCAGCCTCCGCCTCCGCCTCCGCCTCCCAGGTTCAAGAAATTCTCCTATCTCAGCTTCCCAAGTGGATGCCTGTAGCACCCATCACCACACCCAGCTAATTTTTGTATTTTTAGTGGAGATGGGGTTTCACCATGTTGGCCAGGTTGGTCTTGACTCCTGACTTCAAGAGATCCACCTGCCTCAGCCTCCCAAAGTGCTAGGATTACAGGTGTGAGCCACTGCGCCCAGACTTGAAATATTTATAATTTCTATCATTAGGAAAGTTACAGGTAGTGCTAATATTATTGTGGCATATTGCTTACATTCATAAAAAGGAAATATTAAGTTTTAGTTATAGATTAGTGAAAATAAATACATATTTTTTTCTCAACAAAGTTCATGAGTCCTTTGAATTCTACCTACATACTTGGGTGTGTGGGGGGGGGGGTCTTCACACTCCAAGTAATAAATCCTGAATTAAAGAAGAAACCAGTTAGAAGGTTATTATAGAAGCCCAAGCCAGCATATATGTGGGCTAGCGTGAAGACAGCAGGGATGGAGAAAAGCGGGCAGCGTGTAGTTGTATTGTGGGAGCCAAGTAAGTAGAGTTTAGTGATGGAATGGATGTGGACAGTGAGGCAGATGGAGGGAAAGATGACGCCTGGGCTCCTGCCATGTACCTGAGTGGATCCCTCCATCACAACGGGAAGTGTGGAAAGAGAAGCAGCTTCTGGGAAGTGAGACTAGGTGAGGAAAAAGAGATCTGTTTGGAATATGTTTAGCACAGGCAGAGCTGTGGAACAGGATAACTGAATATATGGTTCTGGAGCTCAGAAGAAAAGATGAACTAGAGATACAGATTTGGGAGTCATCAACATCAACCATGCTTGAATGCAGTGGCACAGAGAGAAGGAGAAATATAGAGAAAGAAGATGGCCAAAGCGGGAGCTAGAGGGTCAGAAATGTTCGAGGGAAGAGAAGATTGACTAGAAGGCAGAATAGATGTTGGAGATGGAGCAGAATCAGAGAAGGAGGAAAGCCAGGAGAGTTGATTCCTAGCACCAGACAGATGCAGGGCTCACCTGCAAAATTATACAATCTTTTCATACAGGTAGTTTGTAACATACTGTGCTTTGGGATCATGTGATGTATACTTTTATAATGTGTGCTGTTATACTTACCAAGCTTAAAACTGAAATTTAAAAATAGGCCAGGCACGGTGGCTCACACCTGTAATTCCAGCACTTTGGAAGGCTGAGGAGGGCAGATTACTTGAGCTAGGGAATTGGAGACCAGCCTGGGCAACGTGGCAAAACTCCATGTACCAAAAATACAAAAATATTAGCCAGGTGTGGTGGTGTGCACCTGTGGTCTCAGGTTCTCAGGAGGCTGAGGTGGAAGGATCACTTGAGCTCAGGAGGTGGAGGTTGAAGGGAGCTGAGATCGCCTCACTGTACTCCAGTGACGTGACAGAGTGAGACTCTGTCTCAATTAAAAAAAAACAAAAAATTGTACTCTATTACTGATTCCAAGAAGCTATTTTCTCTTATTTCGTCTCTGACTTTTAAAAAACACAAAAAAGTCTTCATTTAAAAACTACCACTTGACAAATTATTTATTTTTATTGTGGTAAAATATAAATAACACAAAATTCATCATTTTTAATAAAAATTGTATGCATTCATTTATTTAGTTGTCTTAGAAATGGGGGTCTTGCTATGTTGCCTAGACTGAACTCGAACTCCCAGGCTCAAGCAATCCTCTCACCTTAGCCTCACTAGTAGCTGGGACCACACTGCATGCAACAATAAAATTTACCATTTTAAATTGGCCCTTAAAATTGAGTGGCATTAATTATATTTACAATGATATACAACAATCACTACTATTTCCAAAACATCTTTGTTACCGCAAACAGAAGATCTGTAACCATTTGAGGAGTAACTTTCCATTCCTCCCTATCTCTAGCCCCTGAAAACCTCTAATCTACTTTGTATCTATGAATTTGCCTATTCTAGATATTCATATAATTCATAACAATATTCATATGACTCCATTTCATACAAGTGAAATCATACAATATTTATCCTTTTGTGTCTGGCTTATTTCACCCAGCATGATGATTACAAGTGTTCTGCAGTGGGCAGGACTAAGCAAACCTACCTCCAAAGTCTGAGAAAGCTGAGAGGCCAAGGAGGCTGATATAACCAGCTCTTCAGAAAGAAACATTTAATAGAGACTTAAAATTCCACCGGTAATTGTCTTTTATATCCCTTCTGAATCACCTATATCCTTTCCCTACCATAAGCCCTGGGTCTGGTGAGTAATGGCACAGGGATCCACCATCTTGTCTTGCTGCCCTTAGAGACTATGGCTTCTGTTTTTAAGTCTCTATTAAATGTTTCTTTCTGAGGGTGAAATATTCCACTATGTTCATAAAAGAGAAAAACATACAGTGTGAGAGAACTATGATTTATAATATCATTATTCCATGATTAAAAACACTGTGTGTGTTTGGTTGTCTGGTAGAATATGCACATCAGAAACAACCTGTAGTTCTGGAAGCCTCTGGGTTGCTATAACAACCAGACAAAACAGTTTAATAATAGCTCTACTGCAAAGCTGGAAAATTGACAAAAAGATGAGGCTATAAATGCAGGTGTTTGTCATATAAATGTGAACAACTACCAAACACATTTATTTCTTCAACAAATATTCATTGAGTGCCAACGCCGCACCTGGTCCTATTGCTAGGAACTTCGAAAAAGATAAATATGGTCCATGCCATGACGGCATATACATTCTTCTTTTTTGGTGACAACAGGTGCACACCACATGCCTGGCTAATTTTGGGATTTTTAGTAGATACAGGGTTTTGCCACATTGTCCAGGCTGGTCTCGACAACTCCTGGACTCAAGCCATCCAATGCCTTGGCCTCCCAAAGTGCTGGGATTTATAGGCATGAACCACCGCACCCAGCCTCATATACATTCTAATGGAGGAGACACATAATAAAGAATAAACAGATTGATAAACTGAATGCTTGCAGCATGAGAAGAGCCCTACCGTAAAGCAAGCAATGGGATTATGATACCGAACACGCACTAACTAGTGTAAAATATGGAGAAAAGTCTGGTCGTATCATATAAACAAAATCTTGTCTTCACCATGACTCACACCTGTAATCCCAGCATTTTGGGAGGTAGAGGCAGGTGGACCACCTGAGGTCAGGAATTGGAGACCAGCCTGGCCACGATGGGAAACGCCATCTCTACTAAAAATACAAAAAGTTGCCGGCGTGGTGGTGTGCGTCTGTAATCCCAGCAACTTGGAAGACTGAGGCAGGAGAATCACTTGAACCCAGGAGGTGGAGGTTGCAGTGAGCTGAGGTCGTGACACTGTACTCCATCCTAGACAACAACAGCAAAACTCCATCTCAAAAAAAAAAAAAAAAGTTGTCTTTAAGTTTTTTGGTTAAAAACTTTTAAGTGTAAATTAAAACTTTTAAGTTTAAACTAAACTGAACTGGGACTACAGGTGCGCACCACACATCTGGCTAAATTTTGTATTTTTAGTTGAGACAGGGTTTCGCCATGTTGGTCAGGCTGGTCTCGAACTCCTGACCTCAAATGATCCACCTGCCTCAGCCTCCCAAAGTGCTGGGATTACAGGCGTGAGCCACCATACTTGGCCCTACTTTTTGTTTCTTGAGAAAGGGTCTCACTCTGTCACCCAGGCTGGAGTGCAGTGGCATGATCACAGCTCTCACTGCAGCCTTGACCTTCTAGGCTTAAGTGATCCTTCCACCTCAGCCTCCCAAGTAGCTGGGACCACAGGCACATGCCACCATACCTGGTTAATTTTCCTATTTTTTGTAGAGGCAGGGTTTTACCAAGTTGACCAGGTTGGTCTCAAACTCCTGGGTTCAAACCATTCACCCGCCTCGGCCTCCCAAACTGCTGGGATTACAGGCATAAGCCACTGCACCCAGCACCTTTAAGTTTATGCGAGATTAGTAGAAATGAAATATAGAATGGAGTCACATACTTGAGAGAATTATCCAAAATGTTTTCTGAAAGCTGTTCTGAAGCTTTCACAAACCGAAAAAAAACGGCACTATATGTATATATTGAGTAAAGCACAATCTACCTGAAATCAGTACAAGAAATGGGCAAGAAACTAAGTTTTGAATAAACTATTGTGGCTAATGGTCTGAACTTCAACAAAGGGGGAAATAAGTAGATTACATTCACACAGCACTGCAAAGATGATTCAGGCACAGAAAATGCTGGAATGTTGCTAGATAGTCTAGTTAGCTCTAAGAAATTTCCAGTTTTTGGCGGGGCGTGGTGGCTCACACCTGTAATCCCAGCACTTTGGGAGGCCAAGGCAGGCAGATTATGAGGTCAGGAGTTCCAGACCAGGCTGGCCAACATAGTGAAACATCATCTCTACCAAAAATACAAAAATTAGCTGGGTTGGCCGGGCGCGGTGGCTCAAGCCTGTAATCCTAGCACTTTGGGAGGCCGAGACGGGCGGATCACGAGGTCAGGAGATGGAGACCATCCTGACTAACACGGTGAAACCCCGTCTCTACTAAAAAATACAAAAAACTAGCTGGGCGAGGTAGCCGGCGCCTGTAGTCCCAGCTACTCGGAAGGCTGAGGCGGGAGAATGGCGTGAACCCGGGAGGCGGAGCTTGCAGTGAGCTGAGATCCGGCCACTGCACTCCAGCCTGGGCGACAGAGTCAGACTCCGTCTCAAAAAAAAAAAAAAAATTAGCTGGGCATGGGGGCATGTACCTGTAGTCCCAACTACTCGGGAGGCTGAGGCAGGAGAATCACTTGAACCCAGGAGGTGGAGGGTGTGGTGAGCTGAGATCACACTACTGCACTTCAGCCTAGGCAACAGAGTGAGACTCCACCTCAAAAAATAAATAAATAAAAAATAATAAAAATAGCCTTTCTCCCCTATCCTACAAGGAGCAGTGGCTGAATTCTAACTAGATACATGTTGATCCAGAATAGAGACTACCTCTCCCAGGCATCCCTGCAGCAAGATGTGGCCATGTAGTTAACATCTGGCCAATTTCACGCGACCCGAAGCAATATGCACAATTTCCCTTACAGGGAGAGTCGTGCCCTCCCCTTCCCTTTCTTTCTTGATGGCTGGAATGTGGACATGAGGATGAACCACCTTGGACCGTGTGGGTCAGGGCAACACCTTAAGTAAGGATAGTAGAACAGGAAGATAGAAATGCCTGGGTCTCAAGATGACTTTGTAGATTGGGATCCACATAACAGACTGGACTTTTATATAAGGAACTTATTTAAAGAACTAGGGAGTCCCAGCCTGGGCAACATAGTGAGACCTGATCTCTACTAAAAAAAAAAAAAAAAAAAAAAATTAAGGCTGGCATTGTGGCTCACGCCTGTAATCCCAGCACTTTGGGAGGCTGAGGTGGGCGGATCACCTGAGGTCATGAGTTCGAGACCAGCCTGACCAACATGGAGAAACCCTCTCTCTACTAAAAATACAAAACTAGCCAGGTGTGGTGGTGCATGCCTGTAATCCCAGCTACTTAGAAGGCTGAGAGAGCAGAATCACTTGAACCTGGGGGACGGAGATTGCGGTGAGCCGAGATGGCACCATTGCACTCCAGCCTGGGCCACAAGAGCGAAACTCTGTCTCAAAAAAAAAAAAAATTAACCGAGCATGGTGGTGCATGCCTGTGGGCCAGCTACACGGAAGGCTGGGTTGGAAGGATCACTTGGGCCCAGGCAATCGAGGCTGCAGTGAGCTATGATCATGCCACTGCACTCTGGCCTGGGTGACAGAGAGAGACTCTGTATCTAAAAAAAGAAAAAAGAAGTATAGGGTCTCTATTACATACAACCAACCTATGTGCTAACTAATGCATAAAGTGAGAAAAAACACTGTCCCAAGATACAGTCTCTGTATTATATATACATATATACACACACACACACATATGTATTTCTCTGTATATAGAGAAAGCCCTGTAAACATTGAGACTCTGGATTAGGCTGTGTTTGAAGTGAGTGCCATTGCTGGATTTTCTCATTATGATAGGCAAAAAGATCCTATTTTGTTTTCTTATCTAAATTAAGGTTCTGTTGCTTATAATTGAGATTCCTGACTCCTCTCCTTTAAGGCATATTCGTTTTAGAAGAATATTTTGGCCCCACTCACATAAATCTGATTTGGCTAGTTTTCCAAGAATTAAGGATTAGTTTTCCCCAAAAGAATATTCCTGATTGAGACATAGCAGTTCCAACCAGCAATTTTAGCTTTGGAGGTAAGAATGTAAAAGCTTGACTCTATTGGAGAAAGGTGGCTCCATACTGACTAGGGTTTTTTTGGTTGTTGTTGTTTTTTATGAGACAGGGTCTTGCTCTGAAACCCAAGTTGGAGTGCAGTAGCATGATCACAGCTCACTGTAGCCTTGACCTCTAGGATTCAAGCAATCCTCCCACTGCAGCCTTCCAAGTAGGCATGTGCAACCACATTCAGCTAATTTTTTCCAAATGAATCATAGCCAGTGTATTCCAGTTCTTCAAAATTTATACTCAATATGTTGTTTCTAAAATGTACATCACCCTTTATATAATAGTTCTTTCTTTTCTTTCTTTCTCTCTTTCTTTTGAGTCTTGTTCTTGTCACCCAAGCTGGAGTGCAATGGCGTGATTTCAGCTAACTGCAACCTCCGCCTTCTGGATTCAAATGATTCTCCTGCTTCAGCCTCCCAAGTAGCTGGGATTACAGGTGCCCGCCACCACGCTTAGCTAATTTTTGCATTTTTAGTAGAGATGGGGTTTCACCACGTTGCCTGGGCTGGTCTGAAACTCCTGACCTCAGGTGATCCACTCACCTTGGCCTCCCAAAGTGCTAGGATTACAGGTGCGAGCCACCGCACCCAGCCTATAGTTTTTTCATCTTTTCTTTACAGTTCTTCAGTAGAAGCCAGAATCTTGAGTTGCCCAGTTAGGAGCCTGTGACCTGCTATTCTGAATAAGTTTCTTTTCAATATTCATGGCCAACATCTGACTTCTAAAAGAAAAGCTTTTGGTCTTTTCAATCACTTGCTGATAGGGTGAGATTGCACTGTTATCCATGACCTAATTTAGAATCAATCTTGGCATCCAGTCTTACATGCCTAATCAAAATTACAGTCTACCTTTCAGCTTCTTCTGGAGTCATGTTTAGTTTGTCTGCCAACATGTTAATGCCAATATACTAGTAGCTGTGATAGAAAGTCTCAAATAGGAAGAGATGGGCATTATCAGTGAAATCCTCAAGACAAGCCACCAAGAAGTCATTCACAAACACTGATTCACATTCCCTCAGCTTTATCTGAGCCCCATCAAAGTCAAAGTTAACACATCAGCATTCAATAAATTCTGTAATTGGGTCTTTATATGTTTAAGACTCCTGTTGAATAACTTCGACTAGATCTTTCAGCACCTGCTGAAGCTTTTGAGCATCCTTCTTTGTTATAACTGCTGTAGTCAAATAGTGAAGAATGTGTGGACACGTTGTCTGAATTGCACTAAGATACTGTGGTTGGTAAAGGAAGAGATTAATAATATTATTGTGACCTTTGGGGTGACTGAAGAAAACAGAGACCAGTGAAAGAGCCATGTTCTCTGCTGAAGAGACTGGAGTGGAGAACGCACAGAATTATTATCTATCTGTTGCTGGAACCTTCAATGCACTTGCAAGTGAAGCAAAACACAGCTAATCTGTAAATTAAGAATTCACCAACACTCTAAAAAAATAAAGATACGCTGCTGCTCCTGAGTAATTCCCACATTCATATTGGAATTTTGCCTATCTGTAGAGCTAATCTAAACATTCCTGCCTACAGCCAAGCTGGTCTGCCAGGTAGTCAAACAGTATCCTACCATCCCTGGTTGGCTGCATTTGCCTTGTAGTTTCTGGATCTTCAAATATCTTCACAATTGATTCTGCTTCTGCCTGAAAAATGCTTTAAGTTTACTACAGGGAAAGCTGGCCTCTGAAATCTTAATGCAGACTTGGGATGCAGCCGTGGAAGACCTTACATGGTTAAAAGAGACCAGCCTGGCTGACATGGTGAAACACTGTCTCTACTAAAAATACAAAAATTAGCTGGGTGTAGTGGCAGGCGCCTACAATCCCAGCTACTCAGAAGGTTGAAGCAGGACAATTGCTTGAACCCGGGAGGCGGAGGGTGCAGTGAGCTGAGATTGCACCACTGAGTTCCAGCCTGGGAGACAGAACAAGACTCTGTCTCAACAAAAATAAAAACAAAAAAATAATAAAGCCTTAGTTGGAATAAGGCTGGGCATGGTGGCTTATACATGTAATCCCAGCACTTTGGGAGGCTGAGGTGGGAGGATAAAACTTGAGGCCAGGAGTGTATTATTTCAACAAAAAATTTTAAAACATTAGCTGGTAATGGTGGTGTGTGCCTGTAGTCCTAGTTACTCAGGAGGCTAAGGTGGGAGGATGGTTTGAGCCCAGGAATTCAAGTTTACAGTGAGTTATGATTGTGCCACTGCACTCCAGCCTAGGCAAAATAATGAGACTCTAATATGGTTTGTCTGTGTCCCCGCCCAAATCTCGAATTGTAGCTCCCATAATTCCCACATGTCACAGGAGGGACCCGGTGGGAGGTAACTGAATCATGAGGGTGGGTCTATTCTGTGTTGTTCTGCTGACAGTGAATAAGTCTCATCAAATCTGATGGTTTTATATAGGGAGCTCCCCTGCACATGCTCTCTCTTGTCTGCCACCATGTAAAGTGTGACTTTTTTTTTTTGAGATGGAGTCTCTGTTGCCCAGGCTGGAGTGCAGTGGCATGATCTCAGCTCATTGCAACCTCTGCCTCCTGGGTTCAAGTGATTCTCCTGCCTCAGCCTCCAGAGTAGCTGGGACTATAGGTGCCTGTCATCAAGCCCAGCTAATTTTTGTATTTTTTAGTAGAGACGGGGTTTTGCCACGTTGGCCAGGCTGGTCTCAAACTCCTGCTCTCATGTGATCCCGCCCACCTTGGCCTCCCAAAGTGTTGGGATTACAGGTATGAGCCACCTTGCTTGGCCTTTTGCCTTCCACCATGATTGTGAGGCCTCCTCAGCCACATGGAACTGTGAGTCCATTAAACCCCCTTTTCCTTATAAATTACCCAGTCTCGGGTACGTCTTTATTAGCAGCATGAGAACAGATTAATACAGACCCTGTCTCTATTTAAAAACAAATCAGGTTATTTAGAATAATAAAAGGGGTGTTGACATTTTTAAGCAGGTATGGCAAAAGAGATCCTATTACAAGTGATCTTACCTTGGGTCTGATGAGCTTCAGAAATGGGAAACATCCTTGAAATTATAATTATGTCCCTTTTGCTTGGGAATGGATCAAAAGCTTTCCTCAGATTCTCAACAAGATATAAAAATTAAAAAATAAATCCCTGCTCAATTAAAAATGATGAAAAAGAGCTATTACTACTTAATTTCAATCTTTAATCCATATTTAGACAAGTTAGTGGCTAAATTTGTTTCTATTTTATCCTTTTGAAAACCCTAATGCTACTTATCATCTGCATTTAAAAGAATTTACAATAATTTGGGTTCTCAGCTTTTCAGACTACAGGGACATAAATACAAAGGATAATTAATGTCATTCTAAATCTTACAGATGGTAGTCTGACAAATGACATTATATTAAGTGTTTGCTAAAATATGTGTGGATTAATTGGAAAACTATACAATTATGTTGTCATGAAGGGATTTCAGCACTGCAGTGATCCCCAACCTTTTTGGCACCAGGGACCTGTTTCCATGACTAGGGGTATGGGGATAGTTTCAGGATGAAATCGTTCCACCTCAGACCATCAGGCATTAATTAGATTCTCATTAGGAACATGTAACATAGATCCCTTGCACATGCAGTTCACAATAGAGTTTATGCTCCTATGAGAATCTAATGCTACTGCTGATCTAATAGGAGGCAGAGCTAATACTCGCTTGCCTGCAGCTCACTGTGTGAGCCCAGTTCCTAACAGGCCACAGACCGGTACAGGTCTGCAGCCTGGGGGCTGGGGACCCCTAATTAACTGCACACACAAAAGTTTTATACATTTAGTAGAATCACTGAAGTAAGAAGTCAGGAAGCATAAGTTCTGGTACCAGTTTTATTTATAATTAACCACATACAAATCACTTTTCTACAAAATAATGGTTAACATCTATTCCTTAATTCACAGAAATATCACAAAACCAAAATCCTTCCCACGATATACTACTATTTAGTCTAAGCTTTAATTCAAAGGTTGAGAATGACGAATTGGAGAATGTCTTTCATACATAAACTGCTTTCCTTAATTCTGCAGATGGGTAATCTGTTTGAGATTAGCACTGTCATGTTTCAACCTTAGAGAACAAAAAGCTATCAACAAGATAATGGTAAAGAAAATGCTAGCCAAAAAATAACACTATTGAGAAATAGGCGCGTATTAAGTGCAATACTTATAACATCTCTGATGTCAAATGACCAAAATTTAGCCTTAGGGCACTAAAGCACATCTATCCTTTTGAAGCACATACTAGTACGGCACATTTTATTTCACTAAAAGTGATGTTAAACATGAATGTCTTGTAGACTATTTAAAGAGCCAGTCAAATGGCTAAAAAAAACCCATTGTTTTTTGTTATAACTCTTTTTGTGTCTCCCTCTTCCATTCTCATCTTAGGATATTTTACTCAAAAATTTAGTTACCCACCCCAAACACCTTTCTCTCCCTTCTGCCAGGGTGTAACAAATATTAACATTCTGTCACTAGAAAATAAACACTGAAGAGGAATTAGCATGTTAATGAACAAAGATTAAGGAAGGTAATACTAACAGGATAAAGGAAAATGTAGACCATAAGCATCTGGTCATTTATCATGTACATGTATCATGTCAACCATTATATATTAAATCTTCAAGAGGTAAGTACTTTTGTTTTAGTGTGTTTAACAATGTCAGTTTCGTGGGATTTAGTCTCTGTTCCTGGACTTTCTCTTACATTATGGTAACAGAAAAACAAAGACTGGAGCACGGTTTACAGAGAAATACAAAACACATACAAACATCATAATAAAATAGCCATTTATATCACTATTAGAGAAATATTTTAGAGAAAACATACTTTCACCAGTGGCCTCAAATGCCATCATCCACTTATGTTCTTTAACTATCAACTTTGTTTTTCTAAGAGATGGGATCTTGCTCTGTTGCCAAAGCTGGAGTGCAGAGACAGGATCACAGCTGCAGCCCTGAACTCCCAGGCTCAAGTGATCCTACATTCAAGTGATCCTCCCAAATAGCTGGGACTACAGACTTGGGCCACCATTCCCAGACATATTTTTTATTTTTGTAGAGATGGGGTTTTGCTATGTTGCCCAGGCTGCTCTCAAACTCCTGGGCTGAAGCAATCCTCCCATCTCAGCCCCCTGAGTTGCTAGGATTACAGGCATGAGCCACTACACCCAGCAACTGTCAACTTGTAATACAAAAATACCTTCAAGCTGATAATCAAGAACATTTAGTGACTTTAAAAAGTTGACAGAGTATTTTCATGCTACACAAAACAGTTCTATACACAGCTTTATAGTTTTAAAGTTCTTTCCTGGCACTTGACTTTATAGTTAACACAATGACTACTGATATCAACGAAATACTGTTTTTAGCTTATATATATTTTCAAAATCAGTATTACCTCACAAAACAGTAAAGAAATATCACTTCTGCTGAAGAATCCTCTAAGATGAACACCAAAACTGTGCAGCTAAAACATATTGAGAATCACATACATTTTTAAGGCAATAGATAAAAATTTATACAATCCAGTGAAATTTATACATGTCCAGCGGAAAAAAGGATTATTCCTCTGATTAAACGAAGCATGTATCAGGTTTAGATCAACAATACAAATCTACAAAGCAAGTTACTTCTTTTTTAAAGTTTTTTGATGATTTGGTGATTTGGTGACACAACCAGAATATAATTTTTTAGATGAAAATTGGTCACTTTGCAAATCTACATCCTAAATTCCAAAATTAAAACAAAACTTCTTTTCAAACAGCAGATTCCTGGTTTGTTGTTTTTACTGTCAATGAGCTTATAGCTATTCTCTGTATTATTATAAATGAAATCACCATTCAGTCACTCTAACACACATATACTTTTTTTTGAGACGGAGTCTTGCTCTGTCACCCAGGCTGGAGTGCAGTGGCCCAATCTCGGTTCTCTGTAGCCTCTGACTCCCGGGTTCCAGCAAATCTCCTGCCTTGGCCTCCTGGGTAGCTGGGATTACAGGCACATGCCACCAGGCCCAGCTAATTTTTGTATGTTTAGTAGAGATGGGGTTTCACCATGTTGGCCAGGCTGGTCTTGAACTCCTGACCTCAGGTGATCCACCCACCTCGGCCTCCCAAAGTGCTGGGATTACAGACGTGAGCCACTGCGCCCGGCCTGCATTTTTTCTTCACAGAAGAAAACAAAAGTAAAACTTCTCAAATTATGTTTAACTTATAACACATTTTGCAAAGACCCCTTAGGTTAACCATTTTGGAAATCTACATTGTTCCGAAGAAAAAGATAAGCTTTCAAAACACTATCTAGCAATTCCTAATCATTTTTCTATTATAAAAATTAAAATTCAAAAGTTACTGCCAAAACAGAATGTAAAATTTATCAAAAGACTAAATTAGTGTCATGAAACATAAACATACTAAATAATCAAATAAATACTGGACCCTTAGCACAGAAAATTATTAGAAGGTTGATTTGAGTGTTAAAATGTGTAATATTAAATTACCTTCGTATTTCAAATATTACTTTTTCTAAACCAAACCAGCAGTTAATCAACTTTTCCTTTCCTTTAGGAACAAAAAAGATATTTAAGATATTTTCCAAAACAGTAAAAACAACTTAGTGTTTCAATTCAGTTACAACAAACCCTGCTGATCCTGTGCATTTCACTGAGGCGCTACACGCACCCAAAAATCATCATCAGAAAGAGAACTTGAACTTCCTGACTCAGAGTCTGGCTCACTGAATCCACCTAAGTCCCATTCAGTGCTAGACTCACTTGGTATTTCTTCTTCTTCAGTGAGAAAACTCTGACCAGGTTCAAGGCAGGAAGGATAAACACGAGCAGAGAGGCAAAAAAAGTTAGAATCAAACTGCAAGAGGCCTAATGTGGTACCTATATTAATCCATTGGTCTCCCCTAATATCATATTCATACACAGTCACCCGGTTCTTTTTCCATTGTGGGGTGCGAGAGGTGATGAGCAACAATTTTTGGCCATGCTTGATAATCCGGTAGTTGTTGGTCTCTGAGACCAAGGGAATATTATTCATTTGCCTCCATTCTGCCCTAACTGGGTTGTAGACCTTCATGACTGGGATGTCACAGATACAATAGATCTCCTCATTGAAGACGCACGCTTCCTGAAAGTCATTGCGCTTCAGAGAAACGCACTTCAACCACATATTATGGCTAGGATCATAACAGAACATGCGCTTACTGTTGAGGGCATAGAGATAGTCCCGAATTACCATTAGGTCAAAGGATAAAAAAGAATGGGGCAGTGGAGCCACCAATGCCCACTGGTTTCTCTTAACATTGTAGCATTCCACTTCCTTCAATTTAACTCCAGTAATAGGGTCTCGCCCCCCCAAAATGTAGATGTAGCCATTGAGATATGCCACATCCATGCCCTCACGACACAGCAAGCGATCTGCAAGTTGCTGCCAACTATTCTGAGCTGGTTTATACACCCAGAGGTCTGTCCTGGGTTGGGCAGCTAGATAGATGTCATGGTCAGGAGAGATACAGACAGCTAAGGTGGTGACAGTCCTAGTGTGAGCCAGACAGGTCAAAGGTGACGGCACTTTGTAAAGGTCCCCCGAGTATGGATCACAGCAGAGAAAGGGATCTCTGGGGTGTCCAAAGAAGATCACCATCTCCTTGGCACACATACCCAGTCTCTGGGGTGGATTTTCTGCTGCAGATACAAGAGAGTTGCTGCTGCTACTGCTGCTGCTGCTGTTTGGCACTGGCACCAGAGACTTGTACAACAGGTCACCATAGCGCATCTGCAGGGCCCCTTCAATAACGTCCAGGCAGTACTTCTTCACGATGGGCTTGGTCAGCAGCCCTTCTAAGTAGTCCTGATCTTCTTCAGTGAAGTGCATCCAGCGCACGCACTTGAAGACTTCTGCAGCACTGGGACCCCGCTCTTTGGGAGCAGCCTCCAGCCACTGCACTGCCACGTGGCACACTGTCTGCTCACTCTCCACGTCCAGACTATCCAAGCGTAGGACTGCCAGCAGTTGGGCCAGGGTGAGATCTGCTAGAGTCTCCTCCCGAATTGAACCCATGTGGCTGAGCTGCTTGAAGTTCTGAGCTACATAGGACTGGGCCTGGGATCGCAGCTTGCGATGGCCAAAGGCGTCTGCAAACTTGAGGATGGCCGTGCAGTTGGTCAGGTCAAGACGTCGGGCTAAGAAGGAGGCACAGGCTTCCCGCACATACTCCAGCTGTAGCATGTCGGAGGCCGCGTACAGGCGCTCCACGTTGGCCTCACTGAGAGACACACGACCCGTGTAGCAGTAGTCGACCAACACCTCGAAGGACTCGGCGTCCACATCGTGCATGGTCACGCTGGTCTGCTGGCTCTCGTACATGCCACCTGTGAACATGCTCTTGAAGTAGGGACACGCGGCGGCCAGCACATTGCGGTTGCAGGGGAAGAGGCGACCCGTGCCAGGCCCGCTGCCAGGCGTCACCACCTCGATGGTCACATCACACAGCTGCCGCGCATCGTAGAAGGACTTGAGCTGTGCCAGCAGGGCTGCAGAATGGGCCGTGTCCTTTAATTCCTCTGGACCCGTGAAAAAGGCCGAAACTGTGGGTTTGTGAATCTTCTTGGGCCGCTTCCCACCACGGGGACTGGCGAGGCGGCGAGAGCGCGGGGCGTCTTCCCGGGACTGCATGGTGGAGATGGCGACGGGCGCTGATGGCGAGAAAGGCTGCCGGACCCGGCTCTGGCTCCTCCTCAACCTTCCCTCGCTGACGCTAAGATAGCAGCGTCTCCCAAGAGACCGCAGCACGAGCCCATTTACTGAATTCAGCCCTACCCTGCGGAGCTGCCTCCCTTTATCGTTTAGACAGTAGCTGACTCACCCTCTCTCACTCCCGCGTCCTTTCTCCGCGTCTGCTCGCCTTCACAGGACCCGCTGGCTTGGAGCCGTAGAAACCGCTACTGCCGCGTGGGCGACAATACTAGGCGCCCAGGAGAACTGCCGCTCCCAGGTTGCCTTTCGCGCCCCGAGGGCTGCTGGGGCTCTCGGACTCCCCGGCCGATACCGAGGGAAAGAATCCGCTTTGCATGTTGGGAATAGTAGTTTGTGTAATATCGCGATCCTTCTCTGGTGTTCCTTGTTTTAACTGACGACACTCGAAAGCGCCAGTTTTCCTAGATTCTATTTTGTGGTTTGGAACTTTGGTTTTGGAATCCACAGTAGTCGCCTCGTTCTAGTATGTATTGTTCGACTTGTCTCTTTGAACTGTTTCTTCTTTTGTACAGTGTGAACAGTAGTATTTCATGGGATTGTGTGAAGATTAAATGAGTTCGTTATAGGACGTTTTAATATTTATTGGTTTGTAGAATAATTACTCAGTTCTTAGAATATAAAGGTTCAACAAGTTTTCTTCCAGCCTTTATGTATATAGAAAAAAAGGAACCATCACTAATTTGAAATTATGAGCCTGTAGGAAAACAAAGAACAACCCCCGAAAACAGAAAACCTTGCAAATTCCAGCAGAGATCCCTTTTTAGGGGTATGTGTGTGTGTGTAAATTAGATTTTATTTTAGGTTTACAGAAAAATTGAGCAGCAGGGACAGGGAACTTCCATATATCTCTCCTCACTTCACAGTTCCCTTATTATTATTAACATCTTGTATTAGTGTATGCATCCATTAGAAGTGATTTTTTTTTTTTAAATCACTATGCCTCTCCCTGATACCAAAAATTAACTCAGGGTTTGTAGGATTGGTTGGCTATTGCTGGAATTAGATCCCTGGCTTTTTCACAATTGCCTGTCCTTACTTGCCGTAACTAAAACGAAACCACCTCCAATCACCTTACTTTGAGACTTTCCTTCCGTATCTGCATTTCAAAATCTGAAGTCCTCTCTAGCCACTTTTCCCACTTGGTCTCTCCAATATTCAGTACCCCTTTCCCTTTTTTACACAAAAGAAGAGACATGCTTTAGGGGGTCGTCACCCCAAAACTCAAGGGAAGACAGAGGCCTGGTTGGTAATTTAGCATCCTTTTAGACCCAGAGGCTCAAGCATTTCTCCTCTTGCTTGTATGAAGTTGCTGCTCCATCAGAACTGACTTTATTTTTAGTCATTCACTCAACCTTTACTTACCCCATGCAGTTCAGACATTAGAAGTCACTGAGAACACCTAACACGTTTCCACTTCGGACTCACCTCCTGTGAAACCCTGCCACTGTCTTCCTCTCACATCACTGTCCACCACAGTCAAAACAATCAAGCCACTCTTCTTCCCATTCCCTCTGAAGGACAACCTTGTGACTGTATCACGGTCACACAGTCATTCACATTTCCTCACTCTGACATCACCAGAACTCCTCTCAGAGACCTTGATATCACCTTCTTTGTAAATGGTTCTTACCTCAGGAGTACAAATGGGGAATTTTAAGCAGGATACACTATTGCAGCTTTTCAACAGCCTATTAAGTTGAAATCTCCACCTAAGTTAACGTGGCCCAAATCATTGAATTCTTAAGCACTCACCCAAACTTGCATGTTAGCACAAGATAAGGGAACTAACATTTATACAGACAGCCAGTTTACTTTTGGAATTGTACGTGATTTTGGTATGCTATGGAAAGAAAGAGGTGTATTACAACTGAGGAGTACCGATCAGAACCCACTCACTAACCTATTTACGTCTTTTTTTTTTTTTTTTTTTTTTTGAGATGGAGTCTTGCTCTTGTTGCCCAGGCTGGAGTGCAGTGGCGCAATCTTGTCTCACTGCAACCTCTGCTTCCCGGGTTCAGGCAGTTCCCCTGCCTCAGGCTCCTGAGTAGCTGGGATTACAGGTGCCCACCAACATGCCTGGCTAATTTTTTTTTTTTTTTTTTTTTTGTGCTTCTGGTTGAGATGGGGTTTCCCATGTTGGCCAGGCTGGTCTCAAACTCCTGACCTCAGGTAATCCACCCGCCTCGGCCTCCCAAAGTGCTGGGATTACAAGTGTGAGCCACCGCACCCGGCCCTCCTATTTAAGTCTTTACAGCTATCCAGAAATTAGCCGTTCTCAAAAATCAAAGCTCACACTAGTGGCTGGACTAACAAAGCTAAAGGAAACTTAACTGTCTGAAAATATGCTAAGGTTGCTGCTTCCCAAGAAGACACCTCCTGAATCGCATGTATACTTCCTCTTGCTCAACCTAAAGACAGAAACTCTTAAGAAACAAGATATAACAGCTGCTAGCACCTGAGGCTGAAAAAGCAAAACAGCAACAAGCTGGATGTTTTATCTACTTAGATGGGCTTTGGAGACACCTAGACAGCTGTTTGATTTCTCTTGGTCCCTCACCCAAAATTTATTCTGCAGCCTCCATGAGATTACACATTATGGCAAAGAAAATCTTTTTTTTTTTTTTTTTGAGACGGAGTCTCGCTCTGTAGCCCGGGCTGGAGTGCAGTGGCGCGATCTTGGCTCACTGCAAGCTCCGCCTCCCGGGTTCCCGCCATTCTCCTGCCTCAGCCTCCCGAGTAGCTGGGACTACAGGCGCCCGCCATCTCGCCCGGCTAGTTTTTTGTATTTTTTAGTAGAGACGGGGTTTCACCGTGTAGACCAGGATGGTCTCGATCTCCTGACCTCGTGATCCACCCGTCTCGGCCTTCCAAAGCGCTGGGATTACAGGCTTGAGCCACCGCGCCCGGCCGGCAAAGAAAATCTTAAGGATCTCCACAAATATTGTTCGATATGCCCTAATATTGAGCCGTTAACTTCAACTTGCCCCATCTGCCAGAAACACAATCCTAGTCAACATATAAAGTGGACAAGGATGAGAGTCAACTCTCTCTAGTCCTTGTTTTCATTGGAAAATGTAGAAACTTGCAAAGTCTCATGGGTACAAAAATGTTCTAACCATAGTTGGCATGTTTTCAGCATGGTTAAAAACTTTTCTCTGTAAACAAGCTACCATCACCACTGAAGTTAAGCTGAGACCAGAAAGAATTTTCCCCTTAGGGATCTCTTTGTTTTTTTAATAACAGTGGAGGAACTGACTTCGGTAGTAAGGTTATTCAGGATCTTCAACAAGTACTTCCAATGTTACAAAAACTGCAGTCTTCTTACCAGTCCTCTGGAAAAATGAAACAAGCAGGCCAATGGTACTCTTATATTCAAACTAGCCAAACTCCTTAAGGAACTCAACCTGCCCAGAGTCTCATGCCTTATGGCCCTTGACTTCTATTATCCCCAGTTTCTCAGCATGTACTAAGTGAAACTTAATTCCAAACATGATTAATGAGTCTCTTGAAATCTCCAAACTGAATGACTCCACTTTCTCAGGATCAAGTGTAGGAAAAAATGTAGGAGTACTTTTATGTCTAATATTAACCATTTTCTCTTCCACCACTTCCCAACCAGCCTTACAAACTGCATTCAGTTCCACACAAAGACTGCTCTCCTGAGGGATCTACCCAGTTGTTAATCCCAGTTAATTGTTAATAATTACTATACCTCAAACCCCACCTGTTTCCCACAGGATACCACTTTTCATGCCTTCCCCAAGGGCATTTGGACTGATTGTCTGGGACTTCAGAATATTTAAAGTGGCTATCCACCTGTCAACCGTGTGTCCCTCTGGAATTACCTCCAAATTGAGGCAACTACAGGGAATTGGGGAAAACCTCTTAGGGATATCAATGATTCTCTTTTCATATGCACCATGGGAGCCCCTAACACCCACTATGGCATTAATACAGTTAAAAAGGGTAGTTCAAAAAAAAAAGAAAAGAAAAGGTAGTTCAAGCCTCTCCTTAACCTTTGTAGAAGAAGAAAATTTTACCGCTTTGGCCCTAGAAGCACAGAAAGTAAGTTTAAACGCACAGGCCCAAGTTGTTAGGCCAATCCTACAACTTTCAACTTCCTTCTAACCAGACAGGGAGGTATTGGTGCCATAGCCAAAATCTCTTGTTGCAATTGAATAAACACAACAGGACAAGTGAATGCTTAGTTACTAAACTCAAGGAAAAGGCTAGTTGGCTTTCTAAGGTAGATTAAAATAGCATGAGACATGTTCTACTGAGCAAGATTTAGAAATAGAAGATCCTGGTTTTGAGCTGTATTACAAACATTGCTAATTGACATAGTTTGTATATTTGTCCTCGCCCAAATCTCATGTTGAAGTGTGATCCCCAGTGTTGGAGGTGGGGCCTGGTGGGAGGTGTTTGGATCATGGGGGCGGATCCCTCATGAATGACTTGTGCTGTCTGTCCCCGTGGTGTTAAGTGAGCTCCCGGTTTGAATCCCCATAAGATCTGATTGTTTAAAAATATGTGGTACCTCCCCCACCTATTCTCTCTCTCTCTCTCCCTCTCTCTCTTGCTTCCGCTTTCACCATGTAACATGCCTGCTTCCCCTTCGTCTTCCACCACGATTGTAAGCTTCCTGAGGCTTCCCAGAAACTGAGCAGGTACCAGTACCATGCTTCCTGTAAAGCCTGAAGAACCATGAGCCAATTAAACCTCTTTTCTTTATATATTACCCAGTCTGCAGTATTTCTTTATAGCAATGAAAGAATGGCCTAATACACTAATAATTTTCCTGTTTGTAGTCTTATACCTTGCAGTTGGGCAGTACATCATGCCTAGTCTTTTTTTTTTTTTTTTTGAGACGGAGTCTCGCTCTGTCGCCCAGGCTGGAGTGCAGTGGCGGGATCTCTGCTCACTGCAAGCTCCCCCTTCCAGGTTCACGCCATTCTCCTGCCTCAGCCTCCCGAGTAGCTGGGACTACAGGCGCCCGCCACCTCGCCCAGCTAGTTTTTGGTATTTTTTAGTAGAGACGGGGTTTCACCGTGTTAGCCAGGATGGTCTCGATCTCCTGACCTCGTGATCCACCCGTCTCAGCCTCCTAAAGTGCTGGGATTACAGGCTTGAGCCACCGCGCCGCCCGGCCCATGCCTAGTCTTAAATGCTACTACACAGTCATTTGTCCTCACAAATTATTATTCAACAATGTATCATGATCTGGTAGACGAAAGGGTAACTCTGCTTCCAATTGACTTCCCAGACAGAATTTCAATCTGAACTGACAATTTTACCCATGGAGATCAAGATCTTGGAGTTAAGAAATTCCACAATGTTTTCTTTTCCTAAATCTCCTTACTCTTTTGTGCTCTAGGAAGTGGCTTACACAATAAACCATCCTTCCCATATGACGTAGATTACTTTCTGTCTACTTTTTCTCATGCCTACTGTAAGACTCACTCACTGATGACCTCCCTACCTTGTTTACCTGTGAAAAGGCCAAACACAGCCTTTTCATTTTTGCCTGAACCTGCTGGCAAGACCAGACAAGAGTCTCCCACTTCCTGTCTTTTATCTCATGAATCATTAGCTGAAATTAGAGCTATTAGTCTACTACATGCCCCCCTCAATCCCAAACTAGCTAGACAGAGAGATAAACATTTTCTGTGCAGATGACTGAGATGTCCCTGTTTACAAAAACAATCCCAACTAAAAATCATTCCATTTAAAACAAGTCTACTCCTCCCTATAAACTATAAGGTAAAAGCATCTTGCCAAGCACCCTAATCTTTGCATGTGGGGTGCTCTCCCTATTGCAGTAGCCTGAATAAAATCAATGTATTTGCTTGTTTGGTTGATAATGCCTACCTTATATTATATGCAAAAATTAATTCAAGGTGAATATCAGTACTGTGGTGTTATTATGTGTATGTATGTTTTCATCCATGGTCCTGGTTCATAACTTCCATAGCCCTTGTTACAGATTTTCTTATAATCTTGAGTGTGTTAGGCCTCAGGGGCAGGCCTCAGGAAACAGAACCTGTCTGACTTTCACCTGCCCCAGTGCAGGACTCTAATTTTCCCTCACCTTTCTGACTGTGGGTCATAAGGCCTTCATTCCAGAGAGAATCCTGCCTTGTACTCTGGGGGAAGAAATGCTGATGTCATGCGGCTTCTATAAAAACCCAAGAGGACTGGGTTCAGAGAGCTTCCAGATAGCTGAACACGTGGAAGTTCCTAGAGGGTGTCCTGCCTAGAGAGGGCATGGAAGCTTCGTGCCCCTTCCCTTGTACCTTGCTCTGCGTGTCTCTTCATCTGTATCCTTAGTAATATCTTTTATAATGAACCAGTAAACGTGTTTATCTGAGTTTTGTGAACTGCTCCAGCAAATTAACCAAACCCAAAGAGGGGGTTGTGGGAACCCCAGCTTGAAGCTGATCTGTTCCAGGCTGGGTACAGTGGCTCACGCCTGTAATCCCAGCACTTTGGGAGGCCGAGGTGGGTGGGTTGCTTGAGGCCAGGAGTTTGAGATCAACCTGGCCAACATAGCAAAACCCTGTCTTTACTAAAAATACAAAAAATTAGCAGGGCGTGGTAGTGCATGCCAGTAATCCCAGCTACTGAGTAGTCCCATGCTGAGGCATGAGAATCGCTGGAACCTGGGAGGTGGGGGTTGTAGTGAGCCAAGATCATGCCACTGCACTCCAGCCTAGGTGACAGAGCGAGAATCTGTCTCAAAAAAATAATTAAAAAGAAGTTCCAGAGGTCTGAACTTGTGATGGGAGTGGGGGTCACAGGGGCTGGCAGTGGGCAGTCTTGAGGACTGATCCTCAACCTGTGGGATGTGATACTATCTCCAGGTAGACAGTGTCAGACTTGAATTGGAGGACACCCAGCTGGTGTGTGCTGCTTGGCGTGTGGGGGAAAACCTCCACACATTTGTTCCCAGAAGTTTTCTTCTGTGTTGATGGTGGTGGTTGTGGTATGCGAGCAGATGAAAAACATGGCTTGGCCGGGCGCGGTGGCTCAAGCCTGTAATCCCAGCACTTTGGGAGGCCGAGACGGGCGGATCACGAGGTCAGGAGATCGAGACCATCCTGGCTAACACGGTGAAACCCCGTCTCTACTAAAAATACAAAAAACTAGCCTGGCGAGGTGGCGGGCGCCTGTAGTCCCAGCTGCTCGGGAGGCTGAGGCAGGAGAATGGCGTGAACCCGGGAGGCGGAGCTTGCAGTGAGCTGAGATCTGGCCACTGCACTCCAGTCCGGGCGACAGAGCGAGACACCGCCTCAAAAAAAAAAAAAAAAAAAAAAAGAAAAGAAAAACATGGCTTGAGGGTTTTCCCAAAAGAACTACTGAACAGAAAAGCTAAAACTGTGAAGCTTCTAAAAGATAACACAGAAAACTATTTCTGTGACTTTAGGGTAAGTAAAGATTCTGTAGGAAACAAACCAACAAACCACTAATCATAAGAGAAAAAAATCTGATAAACTGAATTTCATCAGAACTAAAATCTTCTATCAAAAGACACTGATACAAAAGGAAAGCATAAATGACAGACTGGGAAAAATTTTTACTCTATATATGCACATGACAAATGACTGTCTGGAATATATATATTGAAATATTTACCTCAAAGAGTACAGTATATATTTTAAATATACTTTAAAATATGTATTCCAAATAGCCATTTGTCATGTGAAATGGGCAAAAGACTTGAAAATACATTTCCTCAAAGAAGATATATGCACTGCTAAAAAACATGAAAAGGTCTCAACATTGTTAGTCATCAGGGGAAAGCTAATTCAAATCACAATGAAACACCATTTCACTTTCACTAGAATGGGGAAAATTTAAAAGACAATACTGCTTGATTATGTGAATAATACTTGATTATGTGAAGCAACTGGAATTCTTGTACATTCATAGTCAGAGTATAATTGGCATGTTCACAATAGAAAATGGCCTGGCAGTTCTTTTAAAGTTAATTTACTCAATAATGTCAACCTTAGGTATTTGCCAAAAGAATATAAAAATATATGTCCATAAAATGACTCATACAAGAATGTTCACAGTAGCTTTATTCATGATAGCCAGAAACTGGAAACTATTAAATACCCATAAACAGAAGAATGAATAAATAAATTGTGGTGTGTTCATGCAGTACAATACTGTTAAGAAAGAAAATGAAAGAACTTTTGACTTATACAGAAATGTAAATGAGCTGCAAACATTTTATGCTAAGCAAAAGAAGCCAGATATACAAGCGTACTTACTGTACGTATGTGACATTTCAGAACAGGGAAAATAAGGTACGGCAAATAAAATTAGTAATAGAGTCTGTCACTATTGGGACAGCAAGTAGGGGGATGGATTGCTGGATCGGCTGGAAGGGAACATGAGAAAACTTTCAGAAGTGATGGGAATGTTCTTTTCTTAATTGGGCTGGCAGTTACATAGTGTATACAATTGCCAAACCCACTGAAATGTATTCTTCATATCTATGCATTTTATTTACTGTAGATTATACCTCAATGAAAGACTACAACATCAATTTGCAAAAATTATCCTTAGTGTAAATTTTATTATTTTTCTTAATAGTTTATAATATATATATTGTTAGGGTGATTAGGAATTTAAAGCAAACATTGTTCTTCATATAGCAAATGACAGCAATTCCCAGTGCACAGGGTGATTAAAAGGTTAAATGAAATAATAAATTGAAATTATTTAGAGTACTGCCTGGCATACAATAAGGTTTTAGTAAATTATTTCCTTTATGATTACACATACAGTCAAAATTAACTATATATACTACCTGTTCTGTTTTCTCTGAAATAATCAAGTGCAACCAAGAAGCCTTATTGACTGATCTGCTGCCTAAGGTATTTGAGTACTTAGGTTTAGATCTTACCCTCTACCTCTCAAATTTTTGAACTCTGAATTTCTTCTTCTATTCTGCACTTAAAAATGAAACTCTGGTCCAGGAATAGAAATAAGCATGTCATTCTGTCCTAATATGTTTTAGAGCAAGGGCTGTGTATAATCTAGAGATGGTATACAAATTCCCATTTAAATTGGGGTAATCTGTTTGGTTATCTGAATGTGGGGTCTTTAATACCTCCCCAGACCTACAAACACTGTAAACTAAATCCAGTACCACAGTTAGTGGTATTAAAATGGAAAACTATATTTTTTAAAGAAGGTTAGATGAATTCATTTGTGTCATTGTTTCTGTAGACATGGATATCCACAGTATGGTGATAATAACGATACATAATGTATAGTAAAGTTTTTCTCATTTCAGCATTCTATTTTAGACAACATAGATGATTAAAAATATGATTTTATATGTTAAGAACATATTTGAAAAAATGAAAAATGCCAATTTACAAAACTCTAAATTGGTGATAAAAATTTATTTATTAGTGGTACACTAATGATACACGTGAGACCATTGGTTTGGAGCAATCAACATGTAAACTAGAGACATGAACACGTGTATTAGGCCATTTTTGCATCACTATAAAGGAAGACCTGAGGCTGGGTAATTTATAAGGAAAAGAGTTTTAATTGGCTCACAGTTCTGCAGGCTGTATGAGAAGCACTGTGCCAACATCTGTGTGGCTCCTGGTGAGGGGCTCAGGAAGCTTACAATTATGGTGGAAGGTGAAAGGGAGCCAGCATGTCACATGGCTAGAGTGGGAGTAAGAGAATGATGGGGAGGTCCTGACTCTTTTAAACAACCAGCTCTCCTGTGAGCTAACTGAGCAAGAGCTCATTCATCACCAAGGAGATGGTGCTAAGCCATTCATGAGGGATCTACCCCCATGATCCAATCACCTCCCACCAGGCCCCACCTTCAGCGTTGGGAATCACATTTCCACATGAGATTTGGAGAGGACAAACATCCAAACTATATCACTAAGTATACTTAACACCTCATGTAAGTATGAGCATCTGAAGCCTTCAAAATATGAAAGATGTCTTCATTAAAATAATCTGATTTTTAAATCAAGTCTTGAAACTGGGCAGTCCTCTTTCTGTATACCCAAAGCAAATATCCCCACCACAGAGTCTGCACATTACCACTCTTATTGGCTACCACAAGAGTTTTGATGGGTCCTCTGTCCCCACAGCTGGAGTGCCCAGTGAGTGAGCCTGCCTGCTGAATGACATCTTTTCCATATTATTTAGTGGCAGCTCACCTGATTAAAACCTGTCATAGAGTTTTGAAAAGAATTTATTTTCACAATTCCTTTTAGTTATTTTTGACTGTTAGTACTTTATTGATCCTATAGTGCTCTCAATTTCAATTTAAGTTTTTAAATCTAAATTATATTTTTTGAAATAAAGTTTTTTCTTCATTGTTATTCTAAAGATTTTGTGTATATGAGGTAATAAACTTGGGTTTTCAGAAGTTTTATAAAAACCCTGAAATATTTTCAGTTTATATGTCCATCCATTTCTTAACATTTTTCCATTAACATTTAAAAGCCGTCAAATTTATCTTTGTACTTTGGGCGACTAATAGGTCTAGCTGAATGATGTGGTTTCACTGAATGTCACTGTATCAAAGAGTGTAACATATGAAATCACTTAATTGGTTGAATAATAGATGTCTGAGATTCTTGCTACTTAAGTGTGGTCCCTGGACCAGCAGCATCTGGCATTGCCTAGGAGCTAGTTAAAAGAAATCACCCCAGAAATACTGAGTCAAAATCTGCATTTTAAAAAGAGCTCCTGGTGATTCCTGTGTATACTGAAGTTTGAGAAAAACACTGTCTCGCTGTTTGAGCTTTTTGATCTACCTTTGTTTTTGAAAGGTAAAATTGTTTCAATGACATATGTTTTTATACTTGACATACTATGAGAAATAGACTCTCTTCATTCTTTGCTGTTTTGCACAAAGTTTAATATTCACATTTGCTATTCACATAGCATTTAATATTCACAGTCCTAACTTTCACATAGTTAATAATACTTTGTCTTTAAACAAGGGATAGTAAAGTCACTTATAAGTCTTATATCACACAGTTTTACTACAATTTTTCTGAAGTAGTAGATGAAAAAAATGTTTACTTTTCTGTTTTTTTTTTTTTTTTGAGACGAAGTCTCACTCTCGTCCCCCAGGTTGGAGTGCAATGGCACAATCTTGGCTCACTACAACCTACACTTCCCGGATTCAAGTGATTCTCCTGCCTCAGCCTCCTGAGTAGCTGGGATTACAGGTGCCTGCCACCACGCCCAGCTAATTTTTATATTTTTAGTAGAGATGGGGTTTCACCATGTTGGCCAGGCTGGTCTCGAACTCCTGACCTCAGGTGATCTGCCTGACCCAGCCTCCCAAAGTGCTGGGATTACAGGCATGAGCCACCACACCCGGCCAAAAAAAAAGTGTTTAACTTAATTTGTATATGGTTTTTTAAAAAGGCTCATAGAAGGATCAAGTGACCAGTCCTAACTCAATCATCAGTACTGTATTTTTCTTTCCAATCGGATGTGCTTATTTTCTGTTTGGAGAGTTGAACTATCCTTTACCGGAAACCTAATATAAACTGTTCAGGTCAAGAAATGTGATTTGATTCATCAAAAATATATATTTGCTAGTCCTATTACTTTGAGCTGCTCTTTATCAAAATTCTTAAGGATTGCCATGCCTCAGTCTTAGCATAGGCCCATTTCCTTTGCTTTGTTTCATGGATTTAAGGTTGTCATCTAGAAGTTCACCGATGGCTTCTTTTGTCTGCTGATTGAAAAAGTCTCTGAACTAGCAGATCCTTGTGGCTTCTCACCACACACAAAAAAAATTCCTGGTAAAAGAACTATTATAAAAACAAGTGTATATTTATTTCATTTGTTTAACTGTTACTACTTAGTAGCCACAAAGGATTAATAACAATGTGGGTTTTTCATATAGTGAACACAACTGATAATTTGGGAAAGATTCTGTTTGTAGAGCCTCTTTATACAAAATAAAAAGGTCAAAAAGAACAAATGAAATCATACCCTTTCTTAAATTGTTTAAATTAGCAGTCTGTTTTTTAAATCAGTTTTTTGTAGTTTGATTACCCAAACCTGGTGGAATTCCAACTTGACTAGAACCCCAAAGCAGAAATGATAGTTCCTATAGTACATAGTACACAGGAGGGGCTCAAAAAACCTGATTAAACAGTAAACCTCCCAGCTATTAATGCCAGGTCCTTCATATTTCACTCACTGTTATGTATTTAATTACAGTGTGACCAATCTATCTTGTGAATACATTGTATATATAATATATAATATTGTGCAATAGAATATTATATATTATACAATAATATGTATAATATAAATCATAAACATAATTATATGTGTTATATAATATAAATAGAATAGAATGATATAAAAACATTGATATACAATGTATTAATATATTGACATACTACACATTTATTATTACATATAATTACATATATAGTCAGTGTATTGTTTATGCCGACACTTGACTTATTTTTTTTGAGAGGAGTTTCGCTCTTGTTGCCCAGGCTGGAGTGCAGTGATGCAATCTCGGCTCACTGGCCTCCTGGGTTCAAGCGATTCTTCTGCCTCAGCCTCTCAAGTAGCTGGGATTTACAGGTGCAAGCCACCATGCCCAGCAAATTTTTGTATTTTTAGTAAAGATGGGGGTTTCACCATGTTGGCCAGGCTGGTCTCGAACTCCTGACCTCAGGTGATCTGCCCACCTCAGCCTCCCAAAGTGCTGAGATTAGAGGCGTGAGCCACCATACCTGGTGAGCACTTGACTTTTAGCTGAAGTATCACCCCAGCTTTTTGTGTCTTCCAGGAGTAGCACACACAGAGTACAGATAACCTCTCTGGGATCATGACTTTAAATAAAAGATACCTTCATCCATTGCTTGGTGTCAACAGAACACTAGAGGAGAACTGGATCATTTCTATGTGGTTGAAAAATTGCAGTCTGTCTCTAAGAACTTGTAAAACAAAACACTCTTCTCTGCTGAAGTTATTCGTGCCTGGTACCTTTTTCATAAGTGGATCTAGCTTCATTTTCGTTTGGCGCGGCAACAAAGACTTTGATGGACAGATGGTTGTAATCCAGTGCACAGGTCATGTGCAATGAATTGAGAAATGCTTTTTAAAAAACTAGTTTTATCTATCTACGGAGACCAGAGACCAACAGAGAATGAGTAGCAGCTGTTGAAGATATCTGGGCTAGTTAGTTCCGGTTTTCAGCTATTATTTTAAAATTGCAGGCTGGGTGCAGTGGCTCACACCTGTAATCCTTTGGGAGGCCAAGACCAGTGGATCACTTGAGTCCAGGAGTTTGAGACCACCCTGGCCAACATGGTGAAACCCCATCTGTAGTGAAAATACAAAAATTAACTGTATGTGGTGGCACACGTCTGTAGTCCCAGCTACTTGGGAGGCTGAGGCACAATAATTGCTTGAACCCGGGAGGTGGAGGTTGCAGTGAGCTGAGATCACACCACTGCATTCCAGCGTGACTCTGTCTCAAAAAATTGTTATGAAATAACGTTCATGTACAAGTTTTTAATGTGAACCTAAGTTTTTATTTCTCTGGGATAAATGCCCAAGAGTACATTTGCTGGGTTATATGGTAATTATATGTTTATTTTTGTAAGAAAATTCTAAACATTTTTTCAGAGTGGCCACATCATTTTACATTCCACCAGCAATGTATAAGTAATGCAGTTTCTGCATGTCTTTGTCAAAATTTGATGTTGTCACTTTTGAAATTTTAGCCATTCAGATAGATGTATAGTGATATCTATTTGCATTCCCCTGTTGGCTAATGATGTTGAAGATATTTTCATCTGTATATCACCTCTGGTGAAATGTCTCTTCATATGTTTTGCCCATTTCTAGTTGTGCTAGATGCAGGAGACAGATAAGGGAGGTCCCGGGAGACCCTTCCACCTGCCCCACAAGTGTTTACACCAGATGCTTTTGTGCAGATGAGGGAACCTGCCCAGGGTTTTGTCTGGGCATGCCCGCAATGGTCTGTGTACTCAAAATATGAGCAAGATTTTTTGCAGACATAAAAATGTGCACTGGGAAGATGGGGTGGAGCCATAGGAAGTTTGTGCCCTGTGCAGTAGGGAGGAACCTGGCCCCTTCAGCTCATGTATGGTGGCCTGGTATCCAGTCTGTGAGGTGGGAGCCTGTTGGCAAGACTCCCTCTCACTTTGCTGAGTTTTTTTTTTCCTTTTTTCCTTTTCGCCCAATACATTCTGCTCCCCTCACCTTTCAATGTGTTCATCTGCCTAATCTTTTCTGGTCATATGACAAGAACACAGTTTTAGCTGAACTAAGGAACAAAAATTCTGCATCAATTGGATTGTTTGACTCATTGTTGTGTCTTGAGAGTTCTTTATATATTTTAGATATTAGTCCTTTGTCAGATATGTGATTTTAAAATATTTCCCCCATCTATAACTTGCCTTTTAATTCTCTTCACATGAGCTTTCACAGAGCAAAGTTTTAAATTTTGGTAAGGTCAAATTTATCAATTTTTGCATTTTTGACATGTGCTTTCCATGTTAGGGCTAAGAATTATATCACTAGCCCTAGATGCTAAAGATTTTTACCTAGTTTTGCTAAAATTATTACAGTTTTACATTTTACATTTAAGTCTTTGATTATTTTCAGATCAATTCTTGTATAAGATGTGAAGGTTAGACTGAGGTCCATTTTTTTTTTCTCCTGATAGGTATCCAATTGCTTTAGCACCAATTGGTGAAAAGACCATCGTTCTTCTACTCAGTTGCATTTGAAACTTTGTCAAAAACCAGTTGAGTATATTTGTGTGGATGTGTTTCTATTCTGTGGATCTGTCTTCCGTTCCATTGATCTATGTGTCTGTTCCTTTGCCAGTACCACACTGGGTTGACTACTAGAGCAATGAAATAAGCCTTAAAATCAAACAGAGTAATTCTTCCCACTTTATTCTTCATTGTCAAGATCATTTTAGCTATTTTAGTGCATGTGGTTTTCCATGCATATTTTAGAATAAAGGTTGTTTATGTCTGCAAAAAATCTTGCTCATATTTTGATAGGCATTGCATTAAAACTATAGATTAACTTAGGGAGAATTGAAATCTTTAATACATTGTCTTCCAATCTATGAGCACAGTGTGTCCTTCCATTTAATTTTGATTTTCTTTAATTCCTTTCATTGCCGTTTTGTACTTTTCAGCATAGTTAAAATATTTTGTTAAGCTTATACTTAAGTATTTTATTTTGTTTGGAGCTTTTGTAAATGGCTTTGAAGCCATCCTCACAGGATTACCAAGAATTCTTTTTTTTTTTTTTCTGAGATGGAGTCTCGTACTGTTGCCCAGGCTGGAGTGCAGTGTTGCTATCTCAACTTGCTGTAACCTCCGCCTCCTGGGTTCAAGTGATTCTCCTGCCTCAGCCTCCTGAGTAGCTGGGATTACAGGCGTGCGCCACCATGCCTGGCTAATTTTTGTAATTTTAGTGGAGACAGGGTTTCACCATGTTGGCCAGGCTGGTCTCAAACTTCTGACCTCGTGATCTGCCCATCTCGGCCTCCAAAAGTGCTGGGATTACAGGCGTGAGCCACTGCGCCTGGCCAGGATTACGAAGACACTGACCATTTGCATCCCCATTGTTCCTATAGATAGGATTTCTGACCCCAGTTTGAAGACCCCCACAGAGGAACCTAATCAGCATGAAAACACAGTTTCTTCATCTCTCTGTCCCTTGACCTCACCCTGCACTCTTCGATCTCCACACTTTGTCCCACTCGAAAACCCTTAAGAACCCTATTCCCATACTCCCCAGGGAGACGGATTTGAGATTTCCTCTCATCTTCTCATTTGGCAGCCCTAGGATTAAACCACTTTCTCAGAAGCCACCTGGTGTCTTTGTGTATTGACTTGCTGTGTGCATCTTGTAGTATACCTATTATAATAACAGTTTTGTGTTTTTATTTTGATTCTGCCTGTCCATTGTTAGTAGATAGAAATGCGATTGATTTTTGTGTGTGACCTTGCTAAATTCATTTATTATTTCTAGGAAATTTTTAAAGATTCCTAGAGATTTTCTATGTAGATAATTACATCATCTGGAAATAGTTTTATTTTCTGCACTTCAAACTTTATGCCTTATTTATTTTTCTTGATTTGTTACAGTAGTTAGAACTTCCAGTACTATGTTGAGGCAAGACCCCATCTCTACAAAAAATAAAAATTAAAAAAGCTAGCCAGGTGTGTTGATGCATCCCTGTGGTCCCAGCTACTTGGGAGGCTGAAACAGAAGAATTGCTTGAGCCCAGGAGGTCATGAGGCAGGAAATTAAAGAAAGAAAGAAAAATAAAATTAAAAAAGAGAAAAACAAGCTTTCTATATTAGGCTGACTCATGCTAAAGGCAGTAACAGGCAAAGCCTGGACCTAGGTGAAGTCTCAATAACATTATCTAAGAAGCCAGAGCTCAAAAGAATGTGATCTGGAGACTCAGCACTCTCTCAACATAGGCATAAGAAAAATACATTTTCCTGTCTCATTTAGTATAAGGAAACTTCCCCCTTGAATCCTACCCTCCTCCATGTGATTGTACCTTGCTTTGCAAGTTTTATAATGTTATAGATTCCTGTTTTTTGTAACTAATAACTTCAGGTATGCTGTTTTTATCTGAGCAGTGCAGTGAAGGTTATAAGACACGCCTGAGCAGGCCTGGGCTGCAGCCATCTAGGTGCCATAGTGAACGTTATGGGATAAGCCCATGCAAGGCACTAGAGCAAGCCTAGATAACAGCCATCTGGGCCACATAGCAAGAGTCACATGTAATCCTTACACACCTGTCATAATTTGATTAACTGCCTTTGTTCTGCCTCTGTATCCTTGCTTTCGTGCCACTGTGCTTCATGCCTCTGTAAGCTTGTTTCAAGCTAGCCCACCCCCTTTTAGAAGTGTGTGTAAAAGTCAAGTGCGGTCTTTGTTCTGGGTCCAATTTTTGGATGTTAATGCACTGTGTCTGAGTGCACTCAAAAAAGCCCTCTTCTTCCACCTTTCGGTCTCTCCAGTCTCCTGATTCCAGCAATAGTCAAGGCTACAGTGTGTGGTGTTTTCACCACTGCACTCCAGCCTGGGCAATAGAGTGAGACCCCATCTCAAAAAGAAAAAAGATGAAAGATAGTAAAGAGAACATCCCTTCCTTGTTCAGGATCATAGAGGAAAAGCATTTGGTCTTTAGTCATTGAGTCTGTTAGCTGTAGGATATTGTTGTAGATGCTCTTTATCAAATTCATCTAGTTGAGATAATTCCCTTCTAATCCTAGTTTGCTAAACATTTTCTTCTTTTTCTTTTACATTAAAAAAATTGAGTGTGGAGGGAAAAGCAACTTCATCTTGGATGCTTAATCTGCCTTGTTGACTTCTGATTAAACCCACTCCCTGGAATGCCTCTGAGATTTCTATTTTATCTGTTACTCCTTATGTAACAGCATGTATTTACCATAAATCCTGCCATTAGGTCAAAAGAATCTTGACATTATTGTACTTACCATAAGTCCTGCCCTTAAGCAATTGTCCCTACACATCCCTTTTGAATCACATATACCCTTTGCCTGTGATATATAACCTAGCGGTATGGGGGTAATGGTACAGGGCCCCACCATCTTGTCTTGCTGCTGCCTGAGGTTACCAGACATGACTTCTTTTCCTAAGTTCCTGTTAAATGTTTGTTTCTGAGAAAATGGATATGTTAAGCCTTTTTCTTCAGCCTCTCAATGTCCTTAGACTATTGGGGGCAGTTTTATATAGACCTGCCCACCATGGAACATGTGGTGAGCCAGTCCAGAAGCTGAGAGATCAATAAATGGGAAAAAGGTATGAAGCATCCATGGGGGAATTCCCACGATGGCCAGCCACTCCATGTGGAGTGGTGTGGATCACCTTTTAGACATTTGTGGACCACTGCATGAGAATGAGGATGCCCTGAAAACACTGATGGGTTTAGAGCAATTATTAACTGATAACCATCTATCATACTGCTGTAAGGAAGGGTGGTGAGTAGCCACTGCAGTAAAATGTCTGCTTCTATAGGCTGCCTGTTTGGTGATGGGAGCCCACCTAGGAGTGTTGCAATCTTTTTGCCTGAGGTATTACCCGGAGTTCTTTGTCTCATGACCAATAAAATTAAGGAGCATGGACACCAAGGGTGAGGTTGGAGTGAAAGTTTAAAAAACCAAAGAAGAAAGCTCTCCACAAGGGAGAACGGGGCCTGAGAGGGTTGCCAGCTATGAGACTGAGTCCCAGGTTTTTATGGACTGGAAAGGGGAGGAATGTACTGACTGGTCTGTAGACTCTCTTGGAGAACCAGTTGGAGGTAGAGGTGAAGGCGTGGCCCAGGACCAATTGGGCTGAAGTGATGATTCACCCTATATAAATGAAGACTTGGCCTGTGGCCAATCACAGAAAGGTAGGCATATGTAAAATAGATGAAAAGTCAGAGCCAAAAAAGGAGTGGAATTTGTTCATCTTGATTCACAGAGTAGACGTTTCCATTCAAGGATGTGGGGCCTGTAGTGATTTTCAGGCTGTTCTTTGAAGGAGTTTTACCAAGGAACCACCTTGTCTGCCTGACCAGTTTCTTCTTTCCTCCTCTCTCAGCAGCAGAAGCAAAATAAAACAGCTTGAGGAGGAATTACCGTTAGGAAAGATATATTTTTTAAAAGACCTGTATAGTGAAAAGTCAAGGACTCTATAGTCAAATTGGTTAAACCTGATATTTGGGTATGTATGTATGCATATGTGTTGTTTTAAGGCTTCTGCCCTCGCTCTGTAAAACAACTCAGTTGACTGATTTCTCAGTGTTTGTCCATTTACTTCTGTCTGTCCCTCCTTCTTGCCATCCTTGATGCCACATGAGTAGATCCCAAAAGGATTCCCAACAATCTGGAATCACTTAATGAAAACAGAAAAGGCATCAAAGTCTTCTTTTTGGGGTTGAACGTGTTTTTTCTTATAGAACCCCAAGAATTGTAAGCAGACAGATTCCTCTCAGCTATAAAATCCTGTTCTCTTTTGTATTGCATTACTTGATCTCTTTGGATTTTGAGGATAGAAGAAATTACTTTGTAAGTTTGAGGATTTGATCTTGCCACTTGTAATGACTGGTGAGTCACAGGTGAGAGTTACAGTGTTAGAGGTAGCTGAGAGACAGTTCCTTATAGTAACTGGTTATTACTACAGGGGCCTACTCATTTCTTTGCGCATTTGAGAAAAGCAAGGTTTAGGCCTTAAAAACTGCTTGCTTTCTTTGTCCTATTCATTAAAAGGGCTCCAACTTCAAGTCAGTAATCTAATTAAGAAACAAGCTAAGTTGAAAAGACACTTTCCCTCAAAATCTTGTCTTCAGATATATTGGTGTTTAAGTCTAAGTTCTGGGTCTTTGATACGTACATTTTCTACCTTGTTTCCCCTGAGTCATGTCTTTAAGAATGATTGATAGTCTAAAAGTGGGAGAGAAACTGTTTGAAAATTGGTGAGTGAAAAATCTTATAAATTTATAAGATCTGCTTCTGTGTGTCTTTATGTCTATATGTATATGTCACTTGTGTGAGCTATTACACTATCAAAATATATGAAAGAGCTTTAATCAGCTGGCTCATAGAAAAGTAAGTGCTTAAATAAAATACTTTGTCAGAAAAATAAAAGCTAGCTCATGTTGGGACTCAGAAACAAATACCCAAAATATGGTGCGTTGCCATGCTGAACTGAAGAAGCCTTGATCAAGGCCTCTCGGACCTCCCCACCACCCACTGTCTCTCTCAAAGGAGCTGAAGTTCCTTTATCTACCTAAAGTCCAGATCCAGCAGAGGAAAAAAATGTTTTTTCTTTACATGGACATAAAGCATGATGGTAAAAAAATTTTTTTTTTCTTCCCTCCCTGTAAGACTAAGAATGTAACCACACCCGAACAGATCTTTTCACTGTCAAAGAGAACTATTTACAAGTAAGTCATTCTCCCTAGTAATCCTCTCAACAGCATTTCTTTTCTCTCCCCTTCCATAACTTGTTTTTGCCAGGATGGTATATAAGCTTGTAAAACTCACTGGGGAGTTGGGCCTTCATTCTGAAGGATCCTGTGTATACATGTTAAATAAATTTATATGCCTTTTCTCCCATTCATCTACCTCATGTCAGTGATTTTTCAATGAACCTGCAAGGGGCCAAATGATATTAGCCACTAGACTCAAATGATTTTTAGTTCACATGACTTTAGTAATCATTGATAAATAAAACTAGTTTTGTTACCATTTGACCAGGTTCTTGCCCACTGCCCAGATAGAACCAAACACTGAGACAGCAAGTGTGGTAGTAGAGAAAGACTTTAATTATCACAAGGGAACTGAGGAAGGAGAATGGGAGATTTCTCAAAGCTCCCTCCCTGAGAATTCAGAGGCTAGGGCTTTAAGGATAATTTGTTGGGAAGGGGCTAAAGGGATGAGTGTTGATAATTGGTCTGGCATGAAACCACAGGGGTGTCAGAGGTGCCTTCATGTGCTCAATCAGTTACTGGGTCATGGTGAAGTCACAATGCAAGTCAAGTCAGTTCCTTAGTTACCCTCATGGGCCACAGGTACAGTTGGCATCAGTTGGTCCAGACTGTTAGAGGCAAAGTCTGAAAAATATCTCAAAGACCAGTCTTAGGTTTCACAGTAATGTTAGTGACTGCTGGTTACTATGGAAAGCAAGCTGGGAAACAATGGCAGGTTATTATTTAACCATGGCTGTAGCTTAGTAGAAAAGTTTGCATGAGGTGAAATCCCTGGTGGTCAAAGCTGCTCAGCCTTCTCCCTTGGTCAGTCCAACTTCTGGAAGCCATAGGGAGGATCTGCATAATCTGAAGATCATATTCTTTGAAGAAAAAACTTAATTAATCTTGTGGGCAGCCTGCCTGGGGGCTAAGACAAGGAGGTAATACATTATTAGTGTCTACTGAAATGACTGTGTGCAAGCAATCATGCCTGGAGGAGGAAAAGATCTGAGAGAAAGATAAATATCTTAACAAAATTCAGCCCCCTACCGTAATTTTAATCTTGTGGCCTTTTAAAATTTCATAACAGTGGTTTCAATTTCAAAATTCTCTTCAGTAATTTAAAATCTTAAAGTCATGTTATATTAAATTAAGTAATCCTAGGTTTTTTACTGAAATTAGGGTTACTAAGAGTTAGAATAGTTGTTAATATATGTAATTAAGAACTACTGTTAGCTGGGTATGGTGGCTCATGCCTGTAGTTCCAGCTACTCAAGAGGCTGAGGTGGAAGGATTGCTTAAGTCTGGGAGATTGAGGTTGCAGTGAGCCATGATTGCATCACTGCACTCCAGTCTGGGGGACAGAGTGAGACCCTGTCTTAAAAATATAAATGAAAACAAAAAAATAATAAAACTACTAGATACAAGAAAAATAACTTTATATACAGAGTGTATAAAGAAATATGTGGTTTTGGTCAGGAAGTTTATTTTAAAAAGACATGATGATACGATTTTGGTAAAGGAGAACTAATTTTGTCTAATTTAGAGGTTAAATGTTTCAAAATGAAGGAAATAAATTATGTAGATAAAAGTTAATGCATAAAAAGGAAAAGGATAAACAGGTGAGGAGTGAGGAACCTTTGATTCCCAGGTGCCCACGTGATCACCCACAGCATAAAGCTGCTGTGCTGCATTCAGTTACTAAATGCAAAAGTTACCAGTGGAATTTAGAGATGAATTCAACTCCTAGAGAGTTGGGCCAATGGCCGGGCGCGGTGGCTCAAGCCTGTAATCCCAGCACTTTGGGAGGCCGAGGCGGGCGGATCACGAGGTCAGGAGATCGAGACCATCCTGGCGAACACTGTGAAACCCCGTCTCTACTAAAAAATACAAAAAACTAGCCGGGTGAGGTGGCGGGCGTCTGTAGTCCCAGCTACTCGGGAGGCTGAGGCAGGAGAATGGCGTGAACCCGGGAGGCAGAGCTTGCAGTGAGCTGAGATCCGGCCACTGCACTCCAGCCCCGGCGACAGAGCAAGACTCCGTCTCAAAAAAAAAAAAAAAAAAAAAAAAAAAAAAGAGAGTTGGGCCAATGGAACTGCAAACTAAGGAAATGCAAACTAATAAGCAAAATGTGAAATATTAAGTCCCTTGGTTATTATAAATCAAAAAGTGTCTGAGAAAGACCTCAATCAATTTAGAACTTTATTTTGCAAATGTTGCGGACACACAAGGGAAAAAAAAGACATAAGTCACAGTAGGATCTGTGGCCTGTGCTGTTTCCAAAGAGAGTCTTGAGCACTTCAATATTTAAAGGAAAAATAGCAAGCAGCAGAGGAAGGAGGGGAAAGGGGGGGAAGGGTGAACAAGGAGGTGAGTAGTTTATGTCCGGTTACAAAAAAACCAGATTCTTATTTAATTTATGCAAATAACTGCATTGCCACAAATTAAGAATATTCACAGATAGCTTCCAAATTTTTTTAGAAATCAGGGAGAGAGAAAGAAATACACTTCAAATTTTGCTTATAAGAATATACTTTACTCAATTGTTAAAAGCTGTAAATAGCTCAAAAGAAAAAAGTTTTCTTGATTCTGATTTAAAAAAAAAGAATCAGCAATGTTTCAGACAAAAAAATCACTGAAAAATTATTTCAGTCTTCCATTAGTTCAGTCCATGCAGTTAACCCCTGTCCTGCGTGATACTGAGCCAGCAATCCTCATGAATACATTAGTTCTTTAATGAGAGTCCTGGAAGTTTTTTTATTCTTTAGTACAATGACATAGTCTCCAAGGTTATCTGAAACCTCCATTTAAGAGCACCCATCAGTCCTTTCCATGAATTCCCTTGAAGAAGCAAGTTTTCTGACTTTTTTTTTTTTTTTTCCTGAGGCAGAGTCTTGCTGTGTCACTGGAGTGCAGTGGCGTGATCTTGACTCATGGCAACTTCTGCCACCTGGGTTCAGTTCTGGTGCCTCAGCCTCCCAAGTGTCTGGGACTACAGGTGTTTGCCACTGTGCCTGACTAATTTTTGTATTTTCAGTAGAGACAGAGTTTTGCCATGTTTGTCAGGCTGGTCTCTAACTCCTGGCCTCAAGTGATCCACCTGCCTTGGCCTCCCAAAGTGCTAGGATTATAGGCATGAGTCACTGCACCAGACCAAGAAGCAAATTTTAGATTTTTGCTTTATAGAAACCACTTTTTGAGAAGAATCAAGGTAAAACAAATAATTGTGGATGATAAAAGTCTTAGAACAGCCATGGTTAAAGATACAACTGACCGGCCGGGCGCGGTGGCTCAAGCCTGTAATCCCAGCACTTTGGGAGGCCGAGACGGGCGGATCACGAGGTCAGGAGATCGAGACCATCCTGGCTAACACGGTGAAACCCCGTCTCTATTAAAAATACAAAAAAAAAAAACTAGCCGGGCGAGGTGGCGGGCGCCTGTAGTCCCAGCTACTCCGGAGGCTGAGGCAGGAGAATGGCGTAAAACCCGGGAGGCGGAGCTTGCAGTGAGCTGAGATCCGGCCACTGCACTCCAGCCCGGGCGAAAGAGCAAGACTCCGTCTCAAAAAAAAAAAAAAAAAAAAAAAAAGATACAACTGACCAAGATATTTGGTTAGTTCTGTGGTATAAAACAATTTCACATAATGATCATTATTATTATTGATAATATGTACTAAAACATATAAGAATTATAGGAATCTCATACACTTTTGGAACATATACTAATAACACATTTATATAAACATAACCCAAAGAAAATTAAACACCAATTTATATTTGATAATGGTTCTTGTATGATTGAACATATCAAATAAGCCAGATATGTCTCTTTTGGACTGCAGGGGACCTACTATCTAAAAAGATAATGAGGTTTAATGACTGAATTTGGAATTTGATTTTGGAAAGTTTGTCAAATATCAAAGGTTTAAAACACATGATGTCAGGGCCGGGCGCGGTGGCTCATACCTGTAATCCCAGCACTTTGGGATTTCGAGGCGGGTGGATCACAAGGTCAGGAGCTTGAGACCAGCCTGGCCAATATGGTGAAACCCCATCTCTTTTTTTTTTTTTTTTTTAGACGGAGTCTGGCTCTGCCACCCAGGCTGGAGTGCAGTGGCCGGATCTCAGCTCACTGCAAGCTCCGCCTCCCGGGTTTACGCCATTCTCCTGCCTCAGCCTCCCGAGTAGCTGGGACTACAGGCGCCCGCCACCGCGCCCGGCTAGTTTTTTGTATTTTTTAGTAGAGACGGGGTTTCACCGTGTTAGCCAGGATGGTCTCGATCTCCTGACCTCGTGATCCGCCCGTCTCGGCCTCCCAAAGTGCTGGGATTACAGGCTTGAGCCACCGCGCCCGGCCAGAAACCCCATCTCTACTAAAAATACAAAAAAGTTAACCAGGCGTGGTGGCACATGCCTGTAATCCCAGCTACTTGGGAGGCTGAGGCAGGAGAATCCCTTGAATCCGGGAGGCGGAGGTTGCAGTGAGCCGAGATCACGCCACTGAATTCCAGCCTGGGTGACAGAGCAAGACTCCGTCTAAAAAAAAAAAAAAAACGAAAAAAAACCCACATGATGTCACAAAACCGGATGACAGGTTACTGTAAAATAAGTCATTCATGTAGCCAAAATGATAATTCAAAGATTTTTAAAAAGCAAAAACCTTTACTCTTTGATACAGAGGAGACTCAGTTTCTCAAACAATAAGACCTAGTAAAGTCAGCATGAGGCCAACTGAATCTAGCTCTCCTCTCCCTCTTTTTTTTTTTTTTTTTGCAGTGTATTCAAAAGGCAAACAAAAATATTTTACTATATCATTTTATTTTTTTTTTTTTATTTTTTGAGATTCAGTTTCGCTCTTGTTGTCCAGGCTGGAGTGCAATGGCACTATCTCGACTCACCCGCAACCTCCGCCTCCTGGGTTCAAACGATTCTCCTGCCTCAGCTTCCCGAGTAGCTGGTATTACAGGCATGTACCACCACGCCCGGCTAATTTTGTAGTAGAGGCAGGGTTTCTCTATGTTGGTCAGGTTGGTCTCCAACTCCTGACCTCAGGTGATCCACCTACCTCGGCCTCCCAAAGTGCTGGGATTACAGGTGTAAGCCACCGTGCCCAGCCCACTATATCTTAATATTAGATGATTACTCAAAAGAGAAAACCAAATTTTATCTTTGCGTATGATATTATTAATGTAAAAGCTACTTTTAATAAAATATTATAAACAAATTCATCCTTAGAACTTCTAGACAAAAATTATGTTCCCTTAAAAAATCCACATTCGCATGCCTTCTTGTAACCATATTTTTAACCGAAACACATTCTACTTTTAAAATACACTTTGTGTGTATCTAGTAGTTTTAATTAAATACATTAATTATAATGTTACCTCTTAGTAACTCTTATTTTTGGTGAAAAACGTAGGAGGTTCATAAGTTTATAGACAAGTAGAAGCAAAGTTTATGTCTTTAAGCATTTAGCACAGTATTTAACCTGCCTAACTAGTTTAGATCAAAAGTCTAAATTAAATTCTGGAGATGTTTTTATTTTATCAATAATTTAAAAACTAGTTTTATTTACCAAATATTGCTAAAGTTACATGAACTAAAAAGAATTTGAGTTAAAGTTTCTATTTTTCTGATAAAAATTTTATTTAAGCACTTACTTTTTTCTTTAGGCCAATTAATTAGAGCTCTTTTATATATTTTGGTAGTGAAACATGACATACACATGACTTGTATAAACACATTGACATACAGACATACAGACAGATAGACAGGAGCAGATCTTATAGATTTATATGAGTGTTCATTTGTCAGTTTTCAAAATACCTCTCCCCCCGCTTTAGACTGTCAATTCTTTTGATAACCTGTTTCATTGCCCTGAGCAATTGCCAGCTAGACAGCTCAAAATTTGCATTTCTAAACAGACAACGCTTAGGCAAAGCAAAATAGACACTTTGCATTTTAAAAGCACAGAGCTAACACATTAGGCCTAAATATTGTACCATCATTTGCTCAAGCCAGGAGAAAAACAATGGTGTAAGTAAATTTTAGTTAAGATGGCCAGGAAAAGTACTTTAAACAAAGGCATGACTTACGAATTTAAAGCAATGGGAAGGGTTTCTAATGTACATAGGGAGATAACCATTACAAATACAAATTTCCTTGAAGATGTAAATTTATTTTATGAAAATTTTCAGATAGTTAGCTACCTGCCTGAAAGTTGTATTTTGGCTTTTTAAACTTGACTTGTTTCTTAATTAGATTACTGGCTTTAGGGTAGAGCCCTTTAATGAATATGAGAAGGAAAATATGCAGTTTTTATGGCCTGATATTTAAATACATGCAAAGCAAGCATAGCTGAAAGGCAGAACAGATCCTCCAAAACCAAGGATTCCATTTTTACACTCCATCTGTGGTTCCCAAAGAGAGGGGAACAAAGAGAGGGGAACACCATGGGACAAGATAGTTCAATGCTTTTACAGCGCCTCTCACTGCAAGGATATTCTGTTCTCCCCAGGATGGTAGGCGACTCAATGCCAGTCAGCGACTCTGTGATCATCTCATCCCCCACAGGAGTCTTATCTCTCAGTCAGGAGTGGAGATGTTTCCATAGCTTCTACATGCCCCAAAGCTCACTTTTCTCGTATACATGCACAAGGAAATAAGTAAAACAATGTGGTCATGACTACTCACTGTAAGCCTCTGCCATCAGCCATTTCTAAAATTGTATTTCTTATCTACCTATTGTATACACCAAAGTTACTTTCTCAAAAGTAATTTTAGGTACCCCCCCCAAAGTAAAACAAAATCAGGTAACAAAATACAAAAGAGAACAGAGTTTTATTAGATATGAGTGAATTGGTCTGTTTACAACTTCTGGGAGACATGAAGAAAAACAGATTTCTTTCAAACACAGAAGAAGTCTTTAGTGCCTTTTCTGTTTTCACCAGTGGATCCCAGGCTGTCAGAAATTCCTTTTCTTCTTCTTCTTCTTTTTTTTTTTAGGTGCTTCACGTGGCATTGAGCATGGCAAGAGAAAGGAGGGACAGGCAGAAGTAAACAGATAAACAATTTAGCTGACTGAAAAGTTTTTACAAAGAGAGAATAGAGGCTTAAAACGTGTGTGTGTGTGTGTGTGTGTGTGTGTGTGTGTGTGTACATATTACCCTAGATACCAGTTTTAGTTAAGTCTACTTTTGACTATTGAGCTCTTTAAAAAAAAACAACACGGCCGGGTGCGGTGGCTCAAGCCTGTAATCCCAGCACTTTGGGAGGCCGAGACGGGCGGATCACGAGGTCAGGAGATCGAGACCATCCTGGCTAACATGGTGAAACCCCGTCTCTACTAAAAAATACAAAAAACTAGCCGGGCGACGTGGCAGGTGCCTGTAGTCCCAGCTGCTTGGGAGGCTGAGGCAGGAGAATGGCGTAAACCCAGGAGGCGGAGCTTGCAGTGAGCTGAGACACGGCCACTGCACTCCAGCCTGGGCGGCAGAGCGAGACTCCGTCTCAAAAAAAAAAAAAAAAACAACAACTTTTAAACTCTTTTACCACCAGATTTTTGCCATAACAAACAGCTGGTATTTGAAAAGTCATACAAATATCAAACCAGAAAGGACTCATTCTCTGGCTGGAAAACAAACCCAAGTCACCAAGGTGAAAAGGGAAGAACCTTAGCTACTGAACTGCAGCATGGGGGTGTCCATTGTTTTTCTTGGAGGGAATCTAGAGCAATTTTGAGCTTTTAAAGATTTTAAACTTTTTTTTTATGTTAGATTTTGCTCAAGCGAGTTCTCAAGACTAGCTATGACACTGTTATGTGTCCTTTTTAAAATTTAGTTTTCCCATCAATTCTTCAGAGTAAGAGATCTCTAAAATCTTTTTTATTTTTCTTTTGGCATTGACAATTAGGATTTTCAGTGGTGTACTTTATTCTGATAGCAACTCAATGCAAAAATCTCTGTGTAAAGCTCAGGTCATAATTTTCGAGGTTTATAATAAGTTTTTATATTCCTGGAGAGGGCAGAAAGGAGGCAGTCCCCATGATCCCTAAAAATTCACTCTTAGAAATAGATTTAAGATAACAAAAGATGACAAAAACCCCATAGGGATGAGATCTTTTAAGAAAAAACTTCCCTAAGAAGTTGACACATTTGAAACAAAAAGTGTACTGCTTAAAATATTAGTTGTCTTGGATTCCCAGTCTTTGCAGACTGGCTTCCTGATGTGAACCTGAAAATTCCCGCCCTCCAGATAGTGGAGACTAAGAGAATACGCCCACACTGGTGAGAAAGTCAAGCTCTCAAGGACATAAAACAAAATGAGAAGGAAACCTCATCCAGTTTTTATTTCAGGGGCCTACAGCAAAGTTTGTCTTAACAGATACTGGTATAGTCCGAACTGCAGAACTGACCAGTCTGCAGGGCCAGCTTGAACAGTGAGCTGACACAGAAAGACAAAGACAAAGAAAACAGCACCAAAAAAGGCTATTTCTTTCCAAATATTTAGGAGATCAGGGATCTCTGGAAGAAGAAGCTCCCAGACCTCAGCAAATCATCCAATCTGTCAGAGTAATAAAGAGCTTTTAGTCAGCTGGTAGGAGAGCTGCTGCAGGCCAAAGGGCAACAGTCAACTCAGAATCCCTTCATGTTTGCAGAAATGTAAACCCAAAAGTGTCTGAGACAAGTCTCAGTCAATTCAGAGGTTTATTTTGCCAAGGTTGAGGATGCACCTGGGAAAAAGAGGCACAATCACAGTAGGATCTTTTGCCTGTGCATTTTCCAAAGAGGGTTTTGAGGTCTTCAATATTTAAAGGGGAAAGAGCAAGCAGCAGGGGAATGAGGAAAAAAAAGACAAGAGGGTGAACAATGAGGTGAATAGTTACATTCTTATGAGGCTTTGATTAATGCTCACTGAATCCACATTCTATATGTGAAAGGAGCCAGTAGAGGAACTGTTATTTATACGTTCATCTCATGCTCAGTAAATATGCATTTTACATAAACCTACAATATGGGAAGAAGTCAAATTTACATTTGTCTTCAGGTGGGCAGAGGCATGCTTTGTAGTCTTATCTTTGTCCTGTGCCTATGAAGATAAGCTGTTAATTTACATTGTCAGGGTGAGATTCAACAGAACTCTGTTTTAGGGTTAATTTATTGAAGGGATACTTATTCTGAGAGATTTGGGGGTCCACAAGGAATTTCCTTGTGAGAAATTTGTGAGGGAGGCCACCTGGAGAGAGATGTGGCCTTCTATCATTGTAGCTTTCTGTTTAGGAACAAAAGGAAGGCTATTTTTTGCATGAATCTATTCCCAAGCTTTGTGTTTACCTTTGGCATTGTGATCTGGGGGACTTAAGATTTTATTTTCCTTTTAGTTATTGTTATGTATAAAAGCTAAAATGAAAGTAAAAGAGAGTGCCTGGTTGGGCCTTGAGCCTGGACCAACCTCAGATATATGTCTGTCTGAGCTCAGGTTCTTAGCCTCAAATGTACCCACAAGGGAGAAAAAGTATGCCAGCACAACAGAAAGTACCTTTAATGTTTGTGGCTAGTAAGTGTGGCAGAAGGGCAAAAGCAGGTAACAGTTGAAACCATAAGGTATAGTATGAAGGAATCATTCCATTTCCTACAACAGTATCAGCAGTTTCCTGAGGAACTTATACTAAAATGGATTGTGAGAGCACAGTGGAAAACATATTTGGGTGATGTAAGACCCACAGGTCACTATAGAACAATTGCAGATTCATATGTATGATACAGACACATAGGAGGTTATTTCTGAGAGAAGAACTGGGCTGGTAGACTGGATAAAAGCCACTGTAAGATCATTTTACTCTGAAAAGGGGGTCTGTTCAACTCCCCCTATAAATGCCAAGTTGGGTACTTCAGATGAAGCATGCATAAGCCATGTGTGATTGGCTTTATGAGGCCCGGGATATTCACCCACTGAATATGCCTGTTACCCAGGTTATGATAAATGCTGTGGTTAAGGGGACCCCTTCTACATGGGTACCACATGTAATGACATCACTCCTGAAAAATGGAACAAGAGTCCTAGAAGCCTTATCAAATTTGTTGTCTCAGCTTTCCTTGATGGGTCTTATAGATATTAATTTTAAAAGCTAGGTTAATTAACAAGAACGTGGTGAAGGTTAGAGGAGAGAGTCAAAGGACTCATCCCAGAAGGGTGTAAATTTTTAAATGTTTGCTAAGAAATAAGATGAATAGGCCGGGTACGATGGCTCACGCCTGTAATCCCAGCACTTTGGGAGGGTGAGGCAGGTGGATCACGAGGTCAGGAGTTAGAGACCAGCCTGGCCAACATGGCGAAACCCTGTCTCTACAAAAATACAAAAATTAGCCAGGTGTGGTAACAGGCACCTGTAATCCCAGGTACTCAGGAGGCTGAGGCAGGAGAATCGCTTGAACCTGGGAGGTGGAAAATGCAGCGAGCCAGGATCACGTCCTTGCACTCCAGCCTGGGTGACAAGAGCAAGACTCCATCTCAAAAAAAACACCAAAAACAAAGCATTGATAAGGGTGAAACTAAAAGGAAAAAGAAAGGGGAGAGTCATGGGACTCATCCCAGCAGGGTAAACATGTTTAAATATTTATTAAAAATGGAATAAATACAACAGAAATTGATGGGGTTAAAACAAAGGTCTTAATACAACACTGTCAAAGATTGGGTAGACCAGAGGGAACCCCGACTGTCTACAAACATTATAGGGCCCAAAACAGTTTTCTGTATTTGCCCTAGATTTGTGAAATTTAAGAAAAAAATGAGAAGGTAAAGATTATAATGAGAAAGCTGACCAAAAATTGTCTGGGGCAATGTTGAGGCAGTTAATCAAGATAAAGATTGACCAATGAGCCCAAGTCCTTTGGCTCAACTCACTGCTGGGAACTCAAATCCTTTTTCACAAGAAAGGGTAAAATGGTCTAGGGATGGAAAAAAGGTTCCTGGAACTACAACATAAAATGTAAGGGTCGATAGGATTTTAAGAGTTAAAATGTTTGAACAGGCTTTATGTAAAGTAGCTGTGTCTCCTTTACCTAAATGTTTTCTGGGAATGGACATTGTATATGACTGGAGGATGTTTCCCCTTCCTGGTACCGTGAAGCAGAAAGCATGTAAATCTTCCCTTTGAACAATATTAATTGGACATGCTCAGAGGGAAACAGTAAGACTGACCAAGCCCACAAAGTGTAGAATAGAAGCTGAAGTGCTGCCAGGGAACAAATTATCCACTGGATAGCTCCTTGTAGAATGTTTATTGGGGCTTATGGCAAAAGTCTATGAGCACCTTCACTAGAGAATTTTCATTTGGGGGCATTTGCTGCCTTGTAATTGGATGTTAGCTGAAGCTACTGCTATAATTCAAGGACATAAAATGGCCTTGACACCTGAAGTAATAATGTCTGAATGTCAGAGAAACACTCTAATGAGGATAGCAGCACCCAAAAGAGTCCCGCTAATAAAATGGGAATGGTTTGTGTAGGATTTATGCTATCTGAAGAACGCAAGGAGGAGATATGAGCAGGGAGCCTCTTTTTCCCTAGGACTGACTCTGAAACTGTGTGAGGAGCTGCTGGATTCTACAGTGCATAATAAACAGCTCTCACCTGACCGACAAAGAGCTGCTTGGTTTGTGGATGGCAGTTCCAAGGTGAAAGGACAATATCCTGTTTGGAAGGCTGCTACTCTAATTGTTAAGTAAACTATTGTGAACAAAATTTACCTGTCTCTCTACCTGATATCTGCAAAACCGGAAACTATTCATATATTCTTATGATATGGGAATATAGTTATTCAAATAAGTTCAGTAAGAATCTGTTTTCTTTTGTAACAGGACACAATTGGAGACACAGGTTCTTTTATCAAGGCCTTGACTGGAGTGGCATGTTTTCAGATATGACCACATTGCTTTGAGGAAATGAGGTTGACGTTATAGAGCTGATAAAGCCCCCACGCAAAGGCCAGCCTACCTCTGGTAAGTAAAAAATATCACTTTCTGGCAGGCCCAGGAACTCACGTTATTTTTGGGCCTCAAGGAGAGAGGAATACACCTATTCATATAGGTATGACAGGCACAATCGGATACTGAATCCTTGACTTGGTTAGCCTCAGGGCTTATAGAAGTCTAATCTGAGATTCCTTATGAAAAGTATCCCAGTGAAGCCATCTTAAAAGGAGCCAATATGGCCAATCTCTATTCTCCCTGCACTTTATGCAAATAGTCAGGTCAAGTTAATGAGACTAAATTTATTTCACAAGTAAATTGGTCCTACTTTGACTTATCCTTAGTAGAAATGGGAAAACTGTTGAGAAAAACTATGTTTCAGAAGAAAACTATAGTATGCTCATTATTAGATTGTAGCCTTAATCATTGTTTTTGAGTTTTATTATTTGCCTGTAATTCAATCTGAATCCTGAATTATTTCCTCGCTACAAATTTCTAAAGAAAAACTGAGATTTAATTGTCTTCATGCCCTTTTTGATTGTAATCCTTGTGTGCATTATATTTCTACTATTCAAATTATTAATGTTATATATCTCTCATTTTTCTTCTTCCAAGAAAACCAAAGTCATGGTATTCCAATGACTAGAGATGACAAAACAAAGCCTGTGAATCTCCCTAATTTGGAATGCTACTGGGTCTGATCTGTTTTCCCTTGCCAACCCACTGCTGCTAAAGTTGCACAATATCAAGCACTTTCCTTAAAGGCTCAGAAGAGGAGGGTGTGTGAGATTAAGAGGGGTGGAGTGTGGGGGCTAAAGCATCTTGGATATTGATCTGCCATATTGAGTTCTGACTAAGCCCATTTCCAAAAAGGCCTCTAAGATTTTTTTGTTTGCTTGTTTTGCTTAGTGTTCCTTGTGTAAGATCGTGTACTTACCTTACATCCTGCCCTTGAATAATTGTCCTATACTCCCTTCTGTATCACATATACCCTTTCCCCATGGTATATAAGCCCTGGTTCTGGGTGTAATGGCATGGGGACCCACCAACCTGTCTCCACACTACCTGAGACACAGACATGGTTTCTATTCATAAGTCACTATTAAACGTTTCTACCAGGTGCATTGGCTCATGCCTATAATCCCAGCACTTTGGGAGGCAAAGCAGGAGGATCACTTGAGGCCAGGAGTTCAAGACCAGCCTGAGCAACATAGTGAGACCCCCCCCCTCCCTTTACAAAACATAAAAAAGTTAGCTGGGCATGGAGACACATGCCTCTAGTCCTAGCTACAGAGGCTGAGACATGAAGATTGCTTGAGCCAGGAGTTCAAGTGGCTGTGATCATGCCACTGTACTCCAGCCTGGGATCCTGTCTGGAAGGAAAGAGAGAAAGAAAGAAAAGAAAGAGAGGAAGGAAGAAGGGGAGGAAGGAAGGAAGGAAGGAAGGAAGGAAGGAAGGAGGGAAGGAGGGAGGGAAAGAGAGACAGAAAGAGAAAGAGAGAAAGAAAAGAAGAGAAGAGAAGAGAAGAGGCCGAGCATGGTGGCTCATGCCTGTAATCCCAGTACTTTGGGAGTCCGAGGTGGGCGGATCACCAGGTCAGGGGATTGAGACTATCCTGGCCAACGTGGTGAAAAAATACAAAAATTAGCTGGGCATGGTGGCGCACGCCTGCAATCCCAGCTACTCGGGAGGCTGAGGCAGGAGAATTGCTTGAACTAGGGAGTTGGAGGTTGCAGTGAGCTGAGATCATGCCACTGCACTCCACCTTGGTGACAGAGTGAGACTCTGTCTCAAAAAACAAGAAAGAAAGAGAGAGAGAGAAAGGAAGAAAGAAAGAAGGAGAAGAGGAAGAAAAGAAGAAGAAGAGGAGGAAGGGAGGAGGGAGGGAGGGAGGGAGGGAAGGAAAGTTTCTCCCTGAGAAACTGGATATGTAAGCCTCTTTGGGCTCTTAACTTCCTTTGAATTTTAGTGGTTGGTTTGCATAGGCTTGCTCACTGTGGAACATTGAGGTGAATTTCACATAATGTAAAATTAACAGTTTTGAAGTGAACATTTTAGTTGCCTTTGAGGTTAATCCTTGTTGTAGAATGTATCAGTACTTCCTTCCTTTTTATGGCTGAATAATACTCTATTGAATAAATATGCCACATTTTGTCTTTTTTCACCCATCAATTGATGGACACTTGGGATGTTTCCACCTCCTTTTGGCTATTGCACATAGGGCTGCTAGAACATTCATTCGTGTACAAGTATTTGTTAAAATACCTGTTGCCAAATCTTTGGGATAGATACTTAGAAGTGAAATTGCTGGGTTATATGGTAATTCTATATGTAATTTACTGAGGAACTAACAAATTGTTTTCCTGAGAGGCTGAACCATTTTACATTCCCATCAGGAATGTACAAAGGTTTGAATTTTTCGACATCTTCACCAACACTTGCTATTTCCCCGTCTCATCCTTTTTAATAGCCATAGTTATATAATTATACTCATTTCTAGTGGGTGTGAAGCTGTATTTCATTGTGGTTTTGATTTGCATTTCCCCAATGACTGATGATCTTGAGCATCTTTTTCATGTACTTGTTGTCCATTTGTTTATCATCTTTGGAAAAATGTCTAAGTCCTTTGCCCATTTTTAAATTGGGTTGTTTGTCTTTTTGTTGTTGAGTTGTAAGAGTTCTTTACATATTCTGGATGTTAGACTCTTACGAGATATATAATTTGCAGATATGTTCTTCCATTCTGTTGTTGTCTTTTCACTTTCTTGAGAATGTCCTTTAACAAACAAAAGTTTTTAATTTTGAGAAAGTCCAATTTATTTTTTCTTTTGTTGCTTGTGTTTTTGATGTCATATCTAAGACTTCATGGCCAAATTCAAAGTTATGAAGATTTACCCCTAACTCTTCTGAGTTTATAGTTTTAGTTCTTATATTTAGGTCATTGGCCAATCATTGCAACTTAGTTTTTGTATATGGTATGAGATGGGGGTCTAATTCCATTCTTTTGCATTTGCGTATCTAGTTGTCCTGTACCTTTTATTGAAGAGACTATTCTTTCTACCAGTTTACCAGTTTTGTCCTTAGTTTACTCTTCTTTTTCCCTGTTCTTTAAGGAATAGGGTTAGGTTATTGATTTGTGATATTTCTTCTTTTTTAATATAGGCAGTTACAATTACAACTATAATTCCCCTATGAGCACTGCTTTTGCTGCATCCTGTAAGTTTTGGTAGGTTGTGTTTTGCCTTTAATTTTTTTTTTTTTTTTGAGACAGAGTCTTGCTTTGTTGCCCAGGCTGGAGTGCAGTGGCGTGATCTTGGCTCACTGCAAGTCCTCTATTTACTTATTCATCTGCTATTAAATGTTCTATTATTTTTTTCTCTTTTTTTTTGTTTTGTTCTATTATTTTTTTTTTTTTTTTTTTTGAGACGGAGTCTCGCTCTGTCGCCCAGCCTGGAGTGCAGTGGCCGGATCTCAGCTCACTGCAAGCTCCGCCTCCCGGGTTTACCGCCATTCTCCTGCCTCAGCCTCCCGAGTAGCTGGGACTACAGGCGCCCGCCACCTCGCCCGGCTAGTTTTTTCTATTTTTTAGTAGAGACGGGGTTTCACAGTGTTAGCCAGGATGGTCTCGATCTCCTGACCTCGTGATCCGCCCATCTCGGCCTCCCAAAGTGCTGGGATTACAGGCTTGAGCCACCGCGCCCGGCCTTTGTTCTATTATTGAAAGTGGGTTATTAAATCTCCAATGATTATTGTAGAATTAGTTCTCCTTTATTTCTATTAACGCTTTCTTAACTTATTATGGGGCTCTGCTATTTGGTGAATATATTTTTATAATTGTTACATCTTGGTAATGAATTGACCCTTTTATCAATATATTATAATATCCCTCATTTTAAAGTCTATTTGGACTGATATTAGCATAGTCACCCCGGTTCTCCTTTTGTTACTGTTTGCATGGAATATCTTTTTCCATTGTTTTACTTTCAATATATTTGTCTCTTTGAACTCAAAATGAGTCTTTTGTAGATACCACATAAGTGAATCATGTTTTTTTTTAAATCCATTCTGCCAATCTCTGTCTTTTAATGGTGAGTTTAATTTTTTAACATTTAAAGTGATGACTGATAAGAAAGCAATTACTTCTATCATTTGCTATTGTTTTCTACAAGTTTCATATACTTTTTGTTCCCCAAATACTGTATTTTGTGTTTGATTGTGTCTTTCGTGTTTTTTAAAGTGTACCATTCTGATTCCTTCCTCAGTGTTTTTTTCTGTATATATTTTAATTATTTTTTGTGGGTACTCTGGTGATTACAAAAAACACCCTAAATATATAAAAATACAGTTTGAATTGATATCAACTAAGTTTTAGTAGCATACACAAAATCTATTCCTATACAGTTTTGTTATTGTCACAAATTGCATCTTTTATACATTGTGTGCCCATTAGCATACTTTATAAGTATTGTTTTCTACATTTGTCTCTCAAATAACATAGGAAACAATAGGGTACAGACTGGGCTCACAACTGCAATCCCAGTAATTTGGGAGGCCAAAGCAGGAGGATCTCTTGAGGCCAGGAGTTCAAGTTTAGCCTGGGCAACATAGCAAGACCCCCATTCTACCAAAAAAAAAAATTAGCAGGATGTGGTGGTGTGTGCCTGTAGTCCCAGCTACTTGGGAGGCTGAGGTCAAAGGATCACTTGAGCTGCAGTGGGGTTTGAGGCTGCAGTGAGCTGTGATTGTGCTACTGTACTCCAGCCTGGCTGACAGATTAAGAACTTGTCTCAAAAAGAAGAAATTAAAAAATAAAGATATAGGAGGCCGGGCTCAGTGGCTCACACCTGTAATCCCAGCACTTTGAGAGGCGGAGGCGGGTGGATCATGAGATCAGGAGTTTGAGACCAGCCTGGCCATCATGGTGAAACTCCATTTCTACTAAAAATACAAAATTATCTGGGTGTGGTGGCACGTGCCTGTAATCCCAGCTACTTGGGAGGCTGAGGTCAAAGGATCACTTGAGCTGCAGTGGGGTTGAGGCTGCAGTGAGCTGTGATTGTGCTACTGTACTCCAGCCTGGCTGACAGATTAAGAACTTGTCTCAAAAAGAAGAAATTAAAAAATAAAGATATAGGAGGCCGGGCTCAGTGGCTCACACCTGTAATCCCAGCACTTTGAGAGGCGGAGGCGGGTGGATCATGAGATCAGGAGTTTGAGACCAGCCTGGCCATCATGGTGAAACTCCATTTCTACTAAAAATACAAAATTATCTGGGTGTGGTGGCACGTGCCTGTAATCCCAGCTACTTGGGAGGCTGAGGCACGAGAATCGGTTGAACCCAGGAGGCAGAGGTTGCAGTGAGCTGAGATCGTACCACTGCACTATAGCCTGGTGACAGAGCCAGACTCTCTCTCTCTCTCTCTCTCTCTCTGTATATATGAAACAAAATGAAGACTTATACTAAAAATACAATAATACTGACCTATGTAGCTACCTATATTGGAGTTCTTGATTTTCTCATATATTTTCATGTTAGTGCTTAGCATTCTTTCATTTCAGCCTAGAGGACTCCCTTTAACATTTTGTGTAGGGCAAGTCTACTAGGAACAAACTCCATTTTATTTGTCTGGGAATGTCTTAATTTCTCCTTACTTTTTGAAGGAAAGTTTTTGAGAAATGAAATCTTTGAGTGACAGGATTTTTTTCTTTCAGTACTTAGCTTATTCTCATGTTTTCTGGCCTATATGGTTTTTAATGACAAATTGGCTATTAATTATATTGAAAAATCCCTTGTATGTGATGAGTTCCTTCTCTCTTGCTACTTTCAAGATTCACTTTGTCTTTGATTTTCAACAGTTTGTGTCTCATTGTCAGACTTTTTGAGTTTGTCCTATTTGAAGTTTATTAAACTTCGTGGATGCATACATTCATATATTTCATCAACATTGGGGAGTTTCTGGTAATTATTTCTTCAAATATTCTCTCTCTCCTTTTCTATGTCTTCTCCTTCTGAAACCCCCATAAAGAGGATGTTGATAGGCTTTAAAGTATCCATGAGATCTCTTTGACTCAGTTAATTTTTTCTTCATTCTTTTTGCTTTCTGATCCTCAGAATGGGTCTCTTCAATAGTGCTGTCTTTGGCTTGCTCAGTTTTTTCTTCTTACTTCTCAAATCTGCCACTGAAACTGTGTAGTGTTAGTTTAATTTCAGTTATTGTACTTTTTTTTTTTTTTTTTTTGAGACAGAGTCTCACTCTGACACCCAGGCTAGAGTGCTTTGGAGTGCAGTGGCACGTCTCAGCTCACTGCAACCTCTGCCTCCCAGTTCAAGCTATTTTCCTGCCTCAGCCTCCTGAGTAGCTGGGACCACCACACCCAGATAATTTTTTTTTTTTAGATGGAGTCTTGCTCTGTCACACAGGCTGGAGTGTAGTGACACGATCTCAGCTCACTGAAACCTCCACTTCCCAGGTTCAAACAATTCTTCTGCCTCAGCCTCCTGAGTAGCTAGGACTACAGGTGTGTGCTACCAGGCCCAGCTAATTTTTGTGTTTTTAGTAGAGACGTGGTTTCACCATGTTGGCCAGGCTGGTCTCAAACTCCTGACCTCATGATCTGCCCGCCTCAGCCTCCCAAAGTGCTGGGATTACAGGCATAAGCCACTGTGCCTGGCCTGTATTTTTAGTAGAGATGGGGTCTTTCAAGGCCAGGCTGATTTTGAACTCCTGACCTCAGGTTGATCTGCCCACCTCAGCCTCCAAAAGTGCTGGAATTACAGGCGTGAGCCACCATGCCCAGCCTCAGTTATTGTCCTTTTCAGCTCCAGAATTTTTATTTGGTTCCATTTAAAACATTTCTGTATCTTTATTAATATTCTCACTTTGTTCATATATCGTTTTCCCAGTCTCCTTTAAACTTTTGTCTATGGTTTCCTTTAACTCTTTAAGACAACTGATTTAAAGTCCTCAGGGATGGTTTATGTCAATATTTTACACATAAGTGGACCATACTTTCTTGTTTCTTGTATGTCTTGTAATTTTTTTGTTGAAAATTGGACATTTTGAATAGTATAATGTAAGTAACTCTGGAAATCAGAATTTTCACCTTCCCCATGATTTGTTGTTGTTAATTGTTGAAGCCTGCAGTCATCTTCTTGTTTAGTGATTTTTCCAAACTGTTAGAAATAGAGCACGGAGTTGTAAGGAAAACTAGCACACAGGCAAAGGATTTCTCAGCAAAGCAAATTTACTTCTGCACAAAGGGGTGCCTCCGTATGGCCAGTCCCCACGAGAGTACACAGAACAAAGGAGAGTGAAAGTTTGCATTCCTGATGCAAATCCTGCCTCTGTGCCCTTTCCCCATTGGCTGGGGTTGGACTGCACAATTTAAGCTAGACCTGCTTGGCTAAGCATTTAAACTTTTTCTTATGTAAGTGGGCACGTAAGAGAGAGAGGGGAGAGAGGGAAGGGGTCGTCTGCAGTGAGCTAGAGAGTCAGTCTTTTCCCAAGTAAGGAAAGGAATGTGAGCTGGTATTGATAACGCCACTGGTGCTGTGGCCTGCCTGGGCATGTAGTAACAGCAGAAAGAAGGAAAGAAGAAGAGATGGGGAGGGGTACTGGGAATTAAAGAGTAAAGGATTAATCCGGTTGTTTGAAGAGAAACTGCCATATTTCACAACTTTCCTCTTCTGTTTTTTTTTTTTGAGACGGAGTCTCGCTCTGTCACCCAGGCTGGAGTGCAGTGGCCGGATCTCAGCTCACTGCAAGCTCCGCCTCCTGGGTTTACGCCATTCTCCTGCCTCAGCCTCCCCAGCAGCTGGGACTACAGGCCCCGCCACCACGCCCGGCTAGTTTTTGTATTTTTAGTAGAGACGGGTTTCACTGTGTTAGCCAGGATGGTCTCGATCTCCTGACCTCGTGATCCGCCCGTCTCAGCCTCCCAAAGTGCTGGGATTACAGGCTTGAGCCACTGCACCTGGCCCCTCTTCTTTTTTTAAATAACTTTTTCTTTTTAAACCTTTTTAGCATATTCTGACTGTGCTATTTGGCTTGATTTTTTTAGAAGAAAAAGTTCACTTGAATAGGGTTGGGGAGAGTTGAGAAAAGCTTTGGTGAGAGTTATCTCAGTAAGTTTTTGTACTACCCCTCGAGCACAGGGTATAAGGCAGCATCCAACAAGGATTAGTATACCTGTGACAATTGCAAGAGACATGAGTATTGAAGTTATTAACCTTTTCTATCCACCGAATCACTTTTCTGTAAGGCCTGGAAAGGGATCGTTTATCCCTGAGTTTTTAGCTAATTTATTTGATAGAAAGGTAAGGCCTTGTAAAGCCTTTGTAATCGTTTCATTGGGGGCCATGTTATTATGAATAAAGATGCAACATTGGCTTCCAGTCATGACACAAACTCCACCTTTTTCTGCTAGCATCATGTCTAATGCTTGTCTGTTCTCCCAGGCCATTTGACTGGCAGGCCCTAATTGTTCAACTGTTCCTTTAATGGCATCTTTGGTATAGTTAACAAAACGTTGTTGGATATAGTAAATGTAATTTATTTAATTTACAATTTTATTGATAGTTACCCATTACAACAATGCAGATTCAAACCCTGCAGCTATTTGGTTTCAGGCTTTAAATTTATTTGGCACTCCTCATGGAACCCCGATGGCATCTATATAGACCTGAGGATCAAAGAACTCATAAGGAGCCTCTCCTGGCTTGTGGTGTTTTCCTTTTACTTTCTTGGGTTGGTTTCCAGTCTGCCCGGGTGAAAGGGATGGCCAATTGGACTAGAGCATAAGTTCTGCCCCAGTTATTTGGTAGAGCATCCAGTGGAAGTCTGCCTCCACACCACCATACATCTGCTCGGGATGGCTAAGGGCAGACTGATGGGTAAGCTCTTGGAAGGGCTAAGCTCTTTGCATCCCTTTAAGTTTCTGAGAAATGTCAAGTTTTCCCCCTATTATGAGAGATAGGAGGTAAACCTGGCATTGAGAGGCAGAGGCTGAATGGCCCTCGGGGGCTGACCCACATGGTGTTGAACTTCAGGGAACAGCAGAGAGAGAGAGCTTGGCACGATTTATCATCCAAGGCTGTGGGATTCTGGAAAAGAGCCACTATACAGCTCATGCCCAGTTGATGGAGAGACCATCCAAGTGGCAAGGGGACAGTCTGGACCTCTGGCCTACCGTGCGCACAGGCATAATAGTCACTTTTGTTCAAGGTGCGGACAGAATATTTAATCCATTTTAGCCAGGCATTTGCATCTTGGTATCTTGTCTCAATTGCTAAGGTTTGTTTTAAGTCATTTACTTTTACAACTGACACCTTAGTCCTGTCATTAGGTATACGAATAACAGATGTTTGGTTTAAAGCTGAAATTATTGGGCATGGGGAAGGAGGAGTAGGAGTAATATGTATTTCAAAAATACCTATAGGATCTTTCCCATTGACATTGGCCCCTATTCTATAGAGGCAACTGAGGGCAGGCTGAGGGTCGGTGGAGGTAGGGATAGTAATAGAAATAAGGATAGGGTTGCATTGGTGGGATTGGCACTCAGGGAGAGTAGTTCCTTTGGTAAAGTGGAGGAGGGGCTTTAGATCGACGCACAACCCCCTTGTAGAGGTCCAATGTTGGTATTGGGTGGATCAAAGGATGTAGTCCCAATTACTACAAGGTTGCCAGGCTGTGGGAGTAAAGGAATGGCATTTTGGTTGTAGATGATCACAACGGTGAGAACTGGGAGTAACCGTGGAAACTAAAGGGCCAGGGCAGAGATACTTGTCTGAAGAAGCTAGTTGCCTTTGGTCCTTTAAATCCCCACAAGGTATAACAAGACAAGCATTAAAAACAATGGTTTGGGGTGAGTCAGACTTCATTTTTTTTGTTTTTGTTTGTTTGTTTGTTGTTTGTTTGTTTTTTGAGACGAAGTCTTGCTCCTGTTGCCCAGGCTGGATTGCGCTGGTGCGATCTTGGCTCACTGCCACCTCCATCTCTCAGATTCAAGTGATTCTCTTGCCTCAGCCTCCCAAGTAGCTGGGATTACAGGCGCCTGCCACCACGCCTGGCTAATTTTTGTATTTTTAGTAGAGACGGGGTTTCACCATGTTAGTCAGGCTTGTCTAGAACTCCTGACCTCAGGTGATCCACCTTCCTCAGCCTCCTAAAGTGCTTAGATTACAGGCATGAGCCACTGCGCCCGGCCAGACTTAGTGATATTAATAATGAAGTAGCTATCAATGGAGTAAGGAAAAAGGGAGAGACAATATAATATGTATAGAAGAAGTAAGTACTTTTTAGCTTTAATTTGGTAGGGCTTGACCCTGGGACAATGGCCCATGATTCCAAAGGTGGTGGTGGTGCTCCTTTGACTCGAGTGTGGTGGGTCCACCCTCTTTCTGCTATTCAGACTGCCATTTCAGTAGTTAGGAGCACTAGATAAGGTCCTTCGTAAGCTGCCTTGAGTAATTTTTTCTACCCTTTGATGAGGATGTATCTCCAAGTTGATGTTGGTGTACTGGGAACTTTAGGGGCAGTGCCTGTGCTAGGAGATGTTTGGTTTTAAGAGAAGAAAAACTGAAGATAGACCAAGTATATACTTTTTGAGGAACTGATCTGTAGTTTCAAATGTAGGGACATCAGTAGTAGAATGTAAATAAGGCAGCCTGTATAGCATCTCATAAGGGGATAAACCAACATCCTTTTGAGGGGAGATTTTGATCCTTAACAAGGCAATGAGGAAGTATTTAGTCCCTGGTAACTGGGTTTCTAGGACTAGTTTGGTCCTCATCTCCTGCCCCTGCAGCCATCGCAACAGGACAGTGGGACACGTCTTCCCCTGGGTGGGGTGACCAAAGACCCCCTCCCGAAGGAGAATGGCAATCCCTGACAGGCCATCAGAATTTGTTAGAAATAGAGCTCGGAGTCGTAAGGAAAATGAGCACTCAAAGGATTTCTCAGCAAAACAAATTTACTTCTACTGAGAGGGGTGCCTCCTGTATGGCCAGTCACCATGACAGCACACAGAACAAAGAAGAGTGAAAGTTTTTATTCCAAATGCAAATCCTGCCCCTGTGCCCTTTCCCCATCAATGGGGGTCAGACTGCACAATTTAAGCTAGACCCAACTGGCTAAACATTTAAATTCTTTTTTTTTTTTTTTTTTTTTTTTTGAGGCAGAGTCTCGCTCTGTTGCCCACGCTGGAGTGCAGTGGCACGATCTCAGCTCACTGCAAGCTGCACCTCCTGGGTTCATGCCATTCTCCTGCCTCAGCCTCTCCAGTAGCTGGGACTACAGGCACCCGCCACTGCACCTGGCTAATTTTTTGCCTTTTTTTTTTAGTAGAGACGGGGTTTCACTGTGTTAGCCAGGATGGTCTCGATCTCCTGACCTCGTGATCCGCCCGTCTCAGCCTCCCAAAGTGCTGGGATTATAGGCGTGAGCCACCATGCCCAGCCTAAACTCTTTCTTAGATAAGGTGGGCACGTAAGGGAGAGGGGGGAGATGGGGAAGGGGTTGTCTCTGGCAAGCCAGAGAGAGTCAGTCTTTTCTTTCTTTCTCTCTCTCTTTCTTTTCTTTCTTTCTTTCTCTCTCTCTTTCTTTCTTTCTTTCTTCTTTCTTTCTTTCTTTTTCTTTCTTTCCCTCCCTCCCTCCCTCCCTCCCTCCCTCCTTCCCTTCCTTCCTTCCTTCCTTCCTTCCTTCCTTTCTGTCTTTCTTTCTTTCTTTCTTTCTTTCTTTCCTTTTTTGAGATGGAGTTCTACTCTCTCGCCCAAACTGGAGTGTACTGGCACAATCTCTGCTGACTGCAACCTCCGACTCCTAGGTTCAAGCAATTATCTTGCCTCAGCCTCCCGAGTAACTGGGATTACAGGTGCCCACCACCACACCTGGCTAATTTGAGAGTCAGTCTTTTCCCAAATGAGGAAAGGAATATAAGCTGGTGCTAATAATGCCACTGATGCTGTGGCATGCCTGGGCAGAAAACAGCAGAAAAAAAGAAAGAAGAAGAGAGAGGGAGGGGTACTGGGAATTAAAGAGTAAAGGATTAATCAGGCTATTTAAAAAAAAACTTTGCCATATCTCACACAAACTATTTTAGCAAAGACTGTATTCTTTATAATGTGTGCTCACTGAAGGCTATATTTCATCATCTCAGCTGTTAACCAAGTGGCCTGACAGAGATTTCCTTAAATGCCTGGAACCAAAGAAAAGAAAAAAAAAGTCTCTTGCAGGTTGCCTCTAAGTGTGAGTACTCCTTCAACACTATGCAAAGTTGTCCCTCAACTCTGCCTTAGCCTTCACCTCCTGCTTGCACGGAGCCTAAAGATCAGCCAAAAGTGCAAGCCTAAAGTCGTCTCTGGTGTTTTCTGAGCAAGCAACTGGTCCTAGGCATGTGTGTTAAATTCCACTTTCACTAGTACATGCAGTAGTGTTTCAAAGCTCTTATTACCTCAAGAATCTTTCTTCATAGCCTACTGTTTACCAGCCTTTGAATATTCCCAGATTTTGCCCCATTTGCTCTCTCTTGCCCCAGGAGAATATAGGAGACATTTACAGTGAAATGCCTTTTTCACATGCCTCCTGGAAAGGTGCTACAGCCCAATGGGGGTAAAACAAAGGTCAGCCTTTATACTGATTGCTCAAGGAGCTGCCAGGCAGGTGAAATTGCATACCACCATTTTTGAAGAACAAGGTCCATATTGGCCCCCTAGCATCAGCAAGGTGCACCAGGATTTCAGATTGCCACTCCCATAGCCACTGCCAAGCTGAGAATGGAAATGGTAGGTGGGTAAACAAGAGTACAAACAATGTTTTCTTACTAAAATTTAGCAGTCTCATTCTTTATTATTTTTATTTTTATTTTTTTTGAGACAGAGTTTTCGCCGTTGTCGTCCAGGCTGGAGTGCAATGGCGCGATCTCGGCTCACTGCAACCTCCGCCTCCTGGGTTCAAGCGATTCTCCTGCCTCAGCCTTCTGAGTAACTGGGAATACAGGCATGCGCCTCCATGCCCCGCTAATTTTGTATTTTTAGTAGAGATGGGGTTTCTCCATGTTGGTCAGGCTGGTCTCAAACTCCTGACCTCAGGTGATCCGCCTGCCTCGGCCTCCCAAAGTGCTAGGATTACAGGCATGAGCCACCGCGCCCAGCCCAGTCTCATTCTTTATTAAGCACTCCCTTCAATGTGGTAAGATTTTGATGAGATTCCAGAGTTCTAAAAACGTTTATTCTGTTGTTTTTTTTCCACCAACTTAACAGTTGCTTCACTGGAGTGACTGATTCTTGGATCTTTCTACTCTACTACTTTTAATAATGTAGCTCTTGAGAGATTTAAATTTTTTTTTTTTTTTTTTTCTGGAGACAGTCTCACTCTGTCGCTCAGGCTGGAGTGCAGTGGCGCCATCTCGGCTCACTGCAGTCTTTGCCTCCCGGGTTCATGCTATTCTCATGTCTCAGCCTGCCGAGTAGCTGGGATTGTAGGTACCCACCACCACGCCCAGCTAATTTTTGTATTTTTAGCAGAGACGGGGTTTTGCCGTATTGGTCAGATTGGCCTCAAACTCCTGACCTCAGGTGATCCACCTGCCTAAGCCTCCCAAAGGGCTGGAATTCCAGGCATGAGCCACCATACCCAGCCTAAAGAACTTTTTAAAATATTGAGACAGAGTCTCATTACATTGCCCAGGCTGGTCATGATCTCCTGGCCTCAAGTGATCCTCCTGTCTCAGCCTCCCAAATTACTGGGATTGCAGGCATGAGCCACAATGCCCACCCCCACCGCACCCTTTTTTCTTTTCTTTTTTTTTTGACAAAGTCTCACTCTGTTTCCCAGACTGGAGTGCAGTGATGTGATCTCAGCTCACTGCAACCTCTGCCTTCGGGTTCAAGCGATTCTCCTGCTCAACCTCCCGAGTAGCTGGGACTACAGGCATTCGCCACCATACCAGGCTAATTTTTGTATTTTTAGCAGAGACGGGGTTTTGCCGTATTGGTCAGATTGGCCTCAAACTCCTGACCTCAGGTGATCCACCTGCCTAAGCCTCCCAAAGGGCTGGAATTCCAGGCATGAGCCACCATACCCAGCCTAAAGAACTTTTTAAAATATTGAGACAGAGTCTCATTACATTGCCCAGGCTGGTCATGATCTCCTGGCCTCAAGTGATCCTCCTGTCTCAGCCTCCCAAATTACTGGGATTGCAGGCATGAGCCACAATGCCCACCCCCACCGCACCCTTTTTTCTTTTCTTTTTTTTTTTGACAAAGTCTCACTCTGTTTCCCAGACTGGAGTGCAGTGATGTGATCTCAGCTCACTGCAACCTCTGCCTTCCGGGTTCAAGCGATTCTCCTGCCTCAACCTCCCGAGTAGCTGGGACTACAGGCATTCGCCACCATACCAGGCTACTTTTTGTATTTTCAGTAGAGATGGGGTTTCATCATGTTGGCCAGGCTGGTCTCGAACTCCTGACCTCAAGTAATCCACCCGCCTCGACCTCCCAAAGTTCTGGGATTACAGGCATGAGCCCCGGCACCCGGCCAGCACCCCGCCTTTTTTTTTAAAACCATGAATGGGTGTTGGAATTTGTCACATGCTTTATCTGTTTCCATTGATATGATCATATGACTTTTTAGCTTGTTGATCTGGTGGATTACATTAATTTCTCAAATGTTGAACTAGCCTTGTATGCCTGGAATAAATCCCTATTGGTCAAGGCTATGAACTGCATGTTTGTGTCCCCTCAAAATCTATATGCTGAAACTCTAACTCCCCAGTGTTAGGAGGTAGGACCTTTGGGAGGTCATGAGGGTGGAGCCCTCATGAATGGTAATATTGCCCTTATAAGACAAAACATGAGAGAATTTATATCTCTTTCAGCCATGAGAGGATACAGTGAGAAGAGGGTGGTCTGTAAACCCAGAAGAGTGCCCTCCCCAGACACTGAAACTTCTAACACTTTGATCTTGAATTTCCCAACCTCCAGAACTATGAGAAATAAATGTTTGTTCTTTATGCCACCCAGCATTTGATATTCTTGTACAGCAGCCTGAATTAAGATAGTCACAGTGCATAATGTTTTTATTATTTTATTCAGTTTGCTAATATTTTGTGGAGGACCTTTGAATCTATGTTCATGAAAGCTATTGGTATGTAGTTTTTTGTTTTTGTGTTGTTGTTTTTATTTTTTTGTCCTGGTTTTGATATTCAGGTGATACTAGCCTCACAAAATGAGTTGGAGAATGTTCTTTTTCTGGAAAAGATTGTGAAAATGCGTTGTTATCTCTTTAAATGTTTGGTAGAGTTCTCCAGTCAAACCATCTGGGCCTGGGATTTCTTTTTTAGGAGATTTAAAAAAAAAAATTCAGTTTCTTTAATGGTTAATATAGGGCTACCTAAATTATCTGTTTCATCTTGGTTGTGTTTGGTAGTTTGTGGTTCCTCAAAAGGCTTCATTACTTCTAAGTTTTCAGTTAAAAACTGTTTTAGAGTGTAAAACTTTGTGTAATATTTTCTTATTATCTTAGTGGCTACAGGATGTGAAGTGACATCCACTGTTTTATTCCTCATATTGGTGACATCTGTTTTCTCTTAATTTTTGTGACTCTTGAAAGAAGTTTATAAATTTTATTGATTTAAAAAAGAAACAGTCATTTCATTAAATTTTTCTCCTCTGCTATTTCTTATTTCTAATTTTATTAATTATTGTTTTGATATCTATATTATTTCCTTCCTTTTTTTTAAGAAAGAGAGACTCTCTGTCACCCAGGCTAGAGTGCAGTGGTGTGATCATAGCTCACTGCAGTCTTGGACTCCTGGGCTCAAGCAGTCCTCCTGCCTCAGAGTAGCTGGGACTACAAGACACACCACCGTGCCTAATTTTTAAAATGTTTTGTAGAGATGAGGTCTTGCTATGCTGCCCAAGCTGGTCTTGAAATCTTGGCTCAAGTGATCCTCCCTGCCTTGGCTTTTCTCAGTGCTGGGATAATATGTGTGAGCCACCATGCCTGACCTCCTTCTTTTTGATTGCTTTGGGTTTATTTTCCTCTGCCTTATGGTAGCAGCTTAGATTGACTTGAGTCCTTTTGTCATGTTTAATGTAAACATTTAGTGCTGCAGTTTTGCTCTCAAAAATCATTTAGCTGTATCCAACATATTTTGGTATGTTGTATTTTCATATTCCTTAAGTTTCATTTTTAACTTGAAATTTTCCTCTTTGTCCCAGTAATGATTTAAAATTTATGTTGTTCAATTTCTGTGTGTTTAGAGAGTTTCCTGTTGTCTTCATTATTGATTACTTGTTTGATTCCAATATTGTCAGAAAACATGCTATGTATACTTTCGTTTATTTTACATTTGTTGAGGTTGTTTTATGGCACAGGACATGGTCTATCTTGATGAATCTTCCATGAACAATTGAAAAAAAAAGTGTACTCTGCTTATTGGGTGGAGTGATATGTCACTCCGTGACTGGTTGATTATATTAGTCAGATCTTCTATATCCTCGCTAATTTCTATCTAGTAGCTGTATCACTTGCTGAGAGATCATGTTGCATTTTCCAATAATAATTGTGGAGTTGTCTGTTTTTCCTTTTAAGTCTATCAGTTTTGTTTCATGTATTTTAAGGCTCTGTTTTTTGGTTTATCCACATTTGAGATCATTATGTTTTCCTTGTCAACTGAATTTTTCATTAACATATATTACCTCTCTCTCTCTGTTATCTCTAGTAGGTGTTTGTTTGTTTGTTTGCTTTTATTTATTTATTGAAAAAAAATTTTTTTTGAGATGGTGTCTTGCTCTGTTTCCCAGGCTGAAGTGCAGTGGTGCAATCTCGGCTCACTGCAAACTCTGCCTCCTGGGTTCAAGTGATTCTCCTGTCTCAGCCTCCCGAGTAGCTGGGACTATAGGTGCCCACCACCATGCCTGGCTAGTTTTTGTATTTTTAGTAGAGACGGGCTTTCACCATATTGTCCAGGCTGGTCTCGAACTCCTGACCTCGTGATCCGCCTGCCTCAGCCTCCCAAAGTGCTGGGATTACAGGCGTGAGCCACCGAGCCCTGCCACATGCATATTTTTTAGACAGTAGGGAGAAACCTTTTACAGATAAGTTACAAAGAAAAGGCAAATCAACAATTTTGTACAAGAAATGTGTACAAAATCAACAATTTTGTACAAGAAATGTGTACAGATACTTTGTACAAAGTCTTCACTTTGCTGTCATCATTTGTACAAACTCTTCATAGTTCACTTGATCATCACCATCAATATCTGGTTACCTGATCATTTCATCAACCTTGTCATCTGTTAAATTCTCTCCAAAGTTTATCATCACGTGGTGAAGTTCTGCTGCACTAATATAGCCATTGCCATCCTTATCAAACACACAGAATGCATCTCTGATTTCTTCCTCACTGCCTGTGTCTTTCATTTTTCTTACCGTCATTGTCAGAAATTCAGGGAAGTCAACTGTGCCATTACCATCAGCATCTACTTCATTAATCATGTCCTGTAATTCTGCTTCTGTGGGATTCGGCCCAAGAGACCTCATGACAGTTCCTAATTCCTTGTTGTTGTAGTTCCATCACCATCTTTGTCAAATAATGAAAAAGCTTCTTTGAATTCTGCAATGTGCCTTTCAGTCAGTTGGTCAGCCATGCTGCAAGTGCTACTGGTTTCTGAGACGTGACCATGCAACCTCTCAGCTCACTCACTCGCTCTCTCCACTCGGACTAATTCCTATACTATATATATATATTTTTTTTTTTTTTTTTTTGAGACAGAGTTTTGCTCTTTTTGCACAAGCTGGAGTGCAGTGGTGCAATCTCAGCTCACTGCAACCTCTGCCTCCCAGGTTCAAGCAATTCTCCTGCTTCAGCTTCCCCAAGTAGCTGGGATTACAGGCATGTGCTATCACCACCAGGCTAATTTTGTATTTTTCTAGTAGAGAAGGGGTTTCACCAGGTTGGTCAGGTTGGTCTTGAACTCCTGGCCTCAGGTAATCCACCTGCCTCAGCCTCCCAAAGTGCTGGGATTATAGGCGTGAGCCACCGTGCCTGGCCTATAATTTTTATTTCAGTCATCAAATATGATTTATAAAATTCATGGTTTATGAAACATACCATTGTATGATTTATAAAACATGCTTTTGTGTATGTTTGTATTTGTGCTCTTTCTATTGTTCCTTTTTCCTTCCTAATCCTCTGAGATATTTTATCATTTATTTTCTCTTTAAAGAACTTTCTGTAGCCAGTCTTTAAGGATAAGTCTGTAAGCAACAAATTCTTTTTTCACTCATCTGAGAGTGTCTTTACTTCCCCTTCATTCCTAGAGAATAATTTTGCTAAATGTGAATTTTTCAGTGGAAAGTTATTTTCTTTTAGCAATTAAAAAATGCTGTACCAGCCGGGCAAGGTGGCTTAGGCCTGTAATCCCAGTGACTCCACAGTCCAAGGTGGGAAAATCATTTGAGGCCAGGAGTTTGAGACCAGCCTGTGCAACACAGCAAGATCCCATCTCAGGGAGGAGGAGAGGGAAACTTAGTCCGGCATGGTGGTGCTCACCTGTAGTCCCAGCTACTCAGGAAGCTGAGATGGGAGGATCACTTGAGCCCAGAAGTTGGAGGCTGCAGTGAGGCATGATTGAGCCACTTCACTCCAGCCTGGGTGACAGAGTAAGACCCACTTTATTAAAAAAAAAAAAAAAAAGCTGTGCCACTTCCTTCTGGTCTCCATGGTTTCAGACGAGAAATTGTCATTCAGATAAATATTACCCTACAGAAAATGTGTCATTTTTCTCTGGCTTTTAAGATTTTTTTCTTTAAGAAGTTTAACTGATTAAATTTGCACTTAGTTTTTAAAAAGTTAATTTTGATGTGTCTTGGAATGGATTTCTTTTGGTTCAGCCTGTTGGGATTTGCTCAGATTCTTGAATCTGTAGTTTTGTGTTTTTCAACAAATTTGGGAAGTTTCAGCAATTATTTTTTCAAGTACTCTTTCAGTTACACTCTCTTCCACCACCACTCTCATGGAACTTCGGTGATGCAAATGTTGGCTATTTTGTTATTATTCTACAAGTCTCTGAGCCTCTGTTCATTTTTTCCTCAGTCTATTTTTCCCTCTGTTGTTCAATTTGAGTGAATTCCACTGATTGTCCCGAAAGACTGATGCTATCCTCTGTTTTGTCCATTCTACTATTGCTGTTTTCTTTCTGTTATTTTTATCTTTTGATTTTGTTTTTGTTTTAGAGATGAGGTCTCACTATGTTGCCCAGGCTGGAGTGCACTGGCTATTGACAGTTGTGATTATAGTGCACTATAGCTTCAAACTCGTGGCTTAAAATGATTCTTCTGCATCAGCCTCCCGAGTAGCTAGGACAACAGGTGCATGCCACCACACCCAGCTCTATTTTTCAGCGTTAGAGGTTCTGCTTAGTTCTTTTTTATTACTTCGATTTATTTGCTGAGATTTTTTTGCTTTTTTTCCCCATCATTTCCAGAGAATTTTTAATAGGCTATTAAAGAATTTTTATGAAGGCTGTTTTGAAGTGCTTGTCAAATAATTCCAATACCTGATTCATCTGTATTGGTATCAGTTGATTGTCTTTTTCTCATTCAGGTTGTGACTTTATATGTTGGACATTTTCTTTGTAATATTAGGAGACACTAATAGTTTTTGATCATCTAGTTTATGCTTAACATTGTATTATGTGCTATCTTACATTATTTTAATGAAACTAAGATCTCCGAAAATATATTTTGCTGAGATTTGCACAATTACTGCATTTCTACACAAATAATAATTTTGGTTTACACTTTTCTACCAAATGTGTTTTAGGATTTCCATTTAATATACAGCTGAGCATATTGGTTAATCATTCAGTACTTACATGTTCCAACCGTGAGAAGTACAGGACAGAATCCATTACTGAATTGTTTGACTTGGTGCAATGCCTCACATATCTGTTTTCCTTGAGTTCTTTTTTTAAATAAAATATCCTCATCTGAAACTTAAGAGCCTTTGAGAAATACTGAGCAAAATGAAATGTGGAAAGTAATATATGATATTATAGTAGAGATTATGTTCAATATTTCATTACATTTATAACAAAAATAACATAGTTGATCATCCTCAAATCTGTGAAATTCATCATAAACACATCATAAATATCTTTTCCTGTGCTCTCTGCACATTGTCATTTCATGAAAATGAACAATACTTAGACGTCCACACCAGTGATACATAGTTAATGATATGCAGACAGTTTAAAGACACAGTAGGGCCGGGCGTGGTGGCTCACACCTATAATCCTAGCACTTTGGGAGGCCGAAGTGGGTGGATCACTTGAGGTTGGGAGTTCGAGACCCGCCTGGCCAACCTGGTAAAACCCAGTCTCTACTAAAAATACAAAAATCAGCTGAGCGTGGTGGTGCATGTCTGTAGTCCCAGCTACTCGGGAGGCTGAGGCAGGACAATCACTTGAACCCAGGAGGCGGACATTGCGGTGAGCCGAGATCATGTCATTGCACACCAGCCTGGGCAATAAGAGTGAAACTCTGTCTCAAAAAAATAAATTTAGACACAGTAGTACATAGAGGCCAGAGGCACATGCAGATCCCCACCAAATACACACAGAATTAAACATTGGAATATGTATGACAACCTTTAAAAATTCATTTACAAAGAAAATAAATACAAATCAGAGCAGATATGTAATTTTTTTTTTCCTTCTAGAGACAGGGTCTTGGTCTATTGCCCAAACTGGAGTGCAGTGGTGGAATCATAGCTTAGTGTAACCTCTACTTCCTGGGATGAAGAGATCCTCCCACCTCAGCCTCCAGACTAGCTGGGATTACAGGTGTGCACCACCATGCCCAGCTAATTTTGAGTTTTGTTATAGACATGGGGTCTTGCACTCCTAGATTCATGTGATCCTCCTGCCTTGGACTCCTAAAATGTTGGGATTGCAGGCATGAGCCACTGTGCCTAGCTGGGATATATAATCTTGAAAAGGCAAAATGGGTTCTACTTTATATTAATCTGATTGAAGAAATGATGTAACCACAGAAATAATGTAAAGAAAAAAAAAAGGTACAAGAAAATTTGTATCAACCAACCAGAGGAGGGTAGGAGGAGCTCCAGAACAGAAGCCTAGGAAAGACGTGGCCATGCAATTATGGACATTTAGATCTGGCTCTGTCCAGAAAAACTGTCCATTTGGGGCTCCCCCTACAGTGAAGACAAATGAACCTGCCTCTCATACCACCTTGACAGTGGTCATTAAGATCATCCAGATTGCTCTATGAATTCTGTGTCCATGTCCACCAAGCAAGCTTCTGACAGTGATTCATCTCTCATGAAAATTAGGCCACAAGAATATGTGCTAATCAGGGATTGCCAGTATCTAGCTAATTGATATGAAAGTTATATTTTATAATTATAAATTAATATCTCAGTATCATATTTGTTGTATATTTGATTCTTATTGATTTGGTTAACCTGATTCAGTACCCAAATCCCATCCCATCAAGGTGTAGCAATACCTGAATATCCAAACTTCTAAAGCAGAGAAATAAACCTGGAACATGGTGACTCTACCAAGAAATTGTTACCAGACCTATGTGGCTGGACACCTGATTCTCCCCTGACAAATCTTCTATTTCATTGGGTCATCATCAATATTTTTTTTCATTTTCAATTTTTAACAACAGGCAGATATCTAGGTTTAACTGTCTCAAAGGTTTGATATATGACTTAGTGTTATATAGCATTCAGTGTTTATTTAAAATAATAGAAAAGTCCAAAGACAGGTTTGCAATAAGCAAAAATACATACATAAATAAGCATGGGGACTTTTAGAAGATTAAAATGAAGTTCTTACAAGTACATAAATCAAAATATAGCAGGAGTTATGACACCAAAATCTTCAATCTTATTTTTAGAGACACGTTCTCACTATGTTGCCCAGACTGGACTTGAACTTCTGGGCTCACATGATCCTCCCACCTCAGCCTCTCGAGTAGCTGGAATTATGGATGCATACCACCATCTGAAAATCTGCAATATTGACACTGCACTCTATAATGCCCTTCCTTACTGTTCTCTTGACAGTATCCCCATTGTATATTTGTGAAGATGGCTGAATGTATTGAAGTAGATACTGCTTTTATAATGTCAAAGCCAATTGCACATAACCATAAGGTTATGGGACTGTTAACTGGTGGGTATCACAACCTGTTTATGAGAAAAGCATTCAGAACTGCATAGGGGAAGGTGTAGTGAAATATTTATTATAGGATATATCTTTGAGCTGGTATATTCCAAGACAGGCCATGGAACATGACTTTTTTTTTTTTTGAGATGGAGTCTCACCCTGTTGCCTAGGCTGGAATGGAGTGGCATGATCTCAGCTCACTGCAACCTCCACCCCCGGGTTCAAGCACTTCTCTGCCTCAGCCTACTGAGCAGCTGGGATTACAGGCATCTGCCACCATGCCTGGCTGATTTTTGTATTTTTAGTAGAGATGGAGTTTCACCATCTTGGCCAGGTTGGTCTTGAACTCCTGACCTCATGATCCACCTGCCTCGGCCTCCCAAGTATTGGGATTACAGGTGTGAGCCACCACGCCTGGCCAGGAACATGACTTTTAGTAGTGCTTGTGACCAAAACCTATGGAGGAGAAAATGCAGTGTAATATACAAGTAACCCTGAGAATGACTAATCCAGTCGGATAAAACTCTTCTCAGTTTTTGTACCTACAATGTGAGGGGATGGGAGGTGGGAAGTACCTTATACTGGATCTTTTCTGTAGAAATCTCGATTTTTGTACTATTATCATTTGCTAATGTGACATGAAATTTAAGCAACCGGCAATGAGGAAAAATAGAGGAAATACTTAGACTGTAACAGAGCTCTTCAGAGTTCTTTGTTTTGCAACAATCACCTTTCAAAACTTCCCTAATAACTTGGACAGACAAACCCAGTTGAATTTACAGATGCTTGTGGAAAGGTTAGAGAATTTGAGAGAAATAAAAAAGAGTTGGGAGTGAGTATGTGTGTCCTCCTGCTTTGGTTTTGTTTCCTAGCATTTATTGGTTCAAATAGATTTGTTGCTTTGCAGATTCTCTGCCATCTTCATAAAAGATAAGGAGAAAAACCTCTCAGTGTCCCTCTATAGTGTGAGAAATGTGATTTATAATAACATTATTTCATAATTGAAAATACTAGCCGGGCGCGGTGGCTCAAGCCTGTAATCCCAGCACTTTGGGAGGCCGAGACGGGCGGATCACGAGGTCAGGAGATCGAGACCATCCTGGCTAATATGGTGAAACCCCGTCTCTACTAAAAATACAAAAAACTAGCCGGGCGAGGTGGTGGGCGCCTGTAGTCCCAGCTACTCGGGAGGCTGAGGCAGGAGAATGGCGTAAACCCGGGAGGCGGAGCTTGCAGTGAGCTGAGATCCGGCCACTGCACTCCAGCCTGGGTGACAGAGCGAGACTCCGTCTCAATAAAAAAAAAAGAAAGAAAGAAAATACTGTTTCGTTGTCTGGGAAAATGAGTGCATCAGAATTAACTTGTAGTTTTGGAGGCAGTGGGTTGCTATAACAACCAGAAAAACAATGGTGTAATAACGGCTCTTCTTGAAAGCTGGAGAACTCACTAAATGCTGAGAGCTATAGCTGCAAGTGTTTGTCATATGAATTCAAAAAAGAACCAAATGCATTCATTTATTTCTTTCATGAGCACTGACTCCATGTCTGGCACTATGCTAGTAACCGGTGAAAGAGACATGGTCCCTCCTGTGATGGAGCAAACAATCAAGACCAATAATAAAGAGTTAAAAAAAAAAAAAAGATAAACGGAGTAATTTCAACATGTAAGAAAGGCCCTTGCATAGAGAAACATTGGCCTCTGATACTGGACAAGCAGAGAAGGGTTGCTCCAGTATGGGACATGGAGAAGTACCTGGTTATATCATAAATCTTGCCTTTAAGGCTATATGAGCTCTAGTAAAGTGAAGGAAAAAAAGAATCGAGTCTTACAGTCTCTATTAGTAAAAGTAATTTAAGGGAAGAAACTGCTAATTGAAGCATGATCATTTTTCATTACAAGAGTTTAACACGTAAATTCCCAGAATTCTTGAATTAGGAGGATTCAACATTAAAATAAGAGTTGTTTGTGTGTTTTAAAACAGTATGGTTTTGGGCTGGGCACGGTGGCTTATGCCTATAATCCCAACACTTTGGGAGGTTGAGGCAAGCGGATCACCTGAGTTCAAGAGTTCGAGACGAGCCTGGCCAACATGGTAAAACCCCGTCTCTACTGAAAATACACAAATTAGTCAAGCGTGGTGGCACATGCCTGTAGTCCCAGCTACTCGGGGAGCTGAGGCAGGGGAATCACTTCAACCCAGGAGGCAGAGGTTGCAGTAAGCTGAGATTGCATCACTGCACTCCAGCCTGGGCAACAGAGCAAGACCCTGTCTCAAAAAAAAAAAAAAAAGTATTGTTTTATTTCAGCTTTATTCAAAATAGCCCCAAACTGGAAACAAGCAAATAAAACCAAATGTCCTTCAGTGGATGAATGATTAAACAAACTGTGTTATAGACATACCATGGAATACTCTGGCAATAAAAAGGAAATGAACTTTTTTTGAAGAATAACAGCTTTATTGAGATCTAATTCACATATCATAAAGTTCATCTTTTTAAAGTTTACAGTTCAGTTGTTTTTAGAACACTGACAATACAACCACTACTTAATTGTGCAAAAATCACCAGTCATTCCAAAACACTGTCATTACCCCCAAAAGAAACTCCATATCTATTAGTAGTTACTCCCCATTTCCACCTTATTGTCCATATGTTTGCACCCCAGACCTAAGCAACCCTTAATCTATTCTCTGTCTCTATGGATTTGCTGACTCTGGGTCTCTCATATAAATGGAATCATACAATATGTTTCCTTCTGTTTCTGGTTTCTTTCACTTTATAATGCTCAAGAGTCAACTCTGTTTTTTAAATGGATAAATAAGATTCCATTGCATTAATATTGGCCTTTTGCTCATCTGTTTGTCAGTTGATGAGCATTCGGGTTTTTTCTCCTTTTTGTTGGTTATGAATAATGCTGCTATGAACATTAGTACCAATTTTTCCGTACGTATGTTTCCAGTTCTCCTGGTTATGTACCTAGGAGTGGCATTGCTGGGTTATATGGTGTCTCTGTTAACTTTCTGAGGAACAGAAAACTGTTTTACAAAGCCATTGCACCATTTTACACTCCTACCAGCAGGTATGAGGATTTCAGTGTTTCCACATCCTTGCCATCCTTGCTTATGTCTTTTTTTGAATTTTCAAGTCAAAGGGGTAATGTTCCAATGAGGTCATAACAAGGCACATTTCACACACGCACATGAAACCCCAATCATCACGCTTATAAACTACAAAAGGATCTGCTTTTGTTTTTATTACAGCCATCCAAGCAGGTGTAAAGTGGTATTTCATTGTGGTTTCATTTGCATTTCCCTAATGTGTTGAGTATCTTTTCATGTGCTTGTTGGTCATTTGTCCATCTTGTTTGAAGCAATGTCTGTTCAAATCTTTTCTCACTTTTTCAGTTGGGTTATTTCTCTTTTTGTTTGTTTGTTTTGTTTTGTTCTGAGATGGAGTCTTGCTCTGTCGCCAGGCTGGAGTGCAGTGGCGTGATCTTGGCTCACTGCAACCTCCGCCTCCCAGGTTCAAGCGATTCTCCTGCCTCAGCCTCCCAAGTAGCTGGGACTACAGGTGCCCGCCACCACATCCAGCTAATTTTGCATTTTTAGTAGAGACGGGGTTTCACCACGTTGGCCAGGATGGTCTTCATCTCTTGACCTTGTGATCCACCCACCTTGGCCTCCCAAAGTGCTGGGATTATAGGCGTGAGCCACCTCACCTGGCCTTATTTGTCTTTTTATTGTTGAATTGTATCAGTTGTTTACATATTCTAGACACATGTCCCTTATCAGATATATGATTTGCAAATATTTTCTCCCAGTGTGTGAGTTTTTTACTTCTTTTTTTTTCACTCACATTATGTATGTTGATGTTAAAATTTGAAGCACAAAAGTTTAATTTTGGTAAAGTCTAATTTCTTTTGTTGTATTACTGATTGTTTTTTAAAAAATAAATGCCCTGTACATCAAGCTGTTTGCAGAGTGTACTCTGAAATAGGTCAAATTAAAAGAAATCCTGATTATGGAGCTTTTCAGTGAGCTGTTAGGTGAACTAGTGATAATTCTCTGGGAATGGGCCTTTTTGGGCTTCAAATCTGTTCTTTTCTCTCCAGTGGCTGCTAAGCTCTGGTTTCCACGACGACTATAAATGTGAAGCTGTTGAGTTTCAAGGCTGCCATGGAGCTGGGGAGAGGTGTATAGGATTAGAGCAAGTTAAAACACCATAGGCTTTCTGTTCTTACTGAGATTCAGCTGTTTTTCTTAGGTAAGCATTCCTTGGAATGTGGAAAGCCTTTAGTTAATTTCCACAATTCTAATAGGTTTATGTCAACAGCTTTTGCTAATGTCCTCATTGCTTTTATGGAGGAGCAGATTTTCGGTGTGACATTACTGTACCATTCGGAATGTCTACTGATATACACGATAACTTGGATAAATCTCAAGAGAATTATGCTGAGTGAAAACATGATCTCGAAAGGTTAAATACAGTATGATTCCATTTATATAATTTTTTTTCTTTGAGACAGGATCTTGCTCTGTCACCCAGGCTGGAGTACGGCAGCACAATCATAGCTCACTGTAACCTCAAACTACTGGGCTCAAGTGATCCTTCTGTCTCAACCTCCTAGAACTACAGCCACCACACCTGGCTAATTTTAAAATAGTTTTGTAGAGATAGGGTCTTGCTATGTTGCCCAGGCTGGTTTGAAACTCCTGACCACACATGATCCTCCCGCCCTAACCTTCCAAAGCACTGGGATTACAGGCATGAGTCACCATGCCCACCCTATATAACAAATTTAAAATGACAAAGTTACAGAAATGAATTACAGATTAGGGGTTGACTAGAGAGACGAGGAGAGAAAAGCCTGTGGCTATAAAAGCAAGGCACTGTCTGGGCACAGTGGCTCACGCCTGTAATCCCAGCATTTTGGGAGGCAAAAGCAGGTAGATCACCTGAGGTCGGAAGTTCGAGACCAGCCTGACCAACATGGAGAACCTCTGTCTCTACTGAAAATACAAAATTATCCAGGTGTGGTGGAGCATGCCTGTAATCCCAGCCACTCGGGAGGCTGAGGCAGGAGAATCACTTGAACCTGGGAGGTGGAGGTTGCAGTGAGCCGAGATTGTGCCATTGGACTCCAGCCTGGGCAACAAGAGCAAAACTCCACCTCAAAAAAAAAAAAAAAAAAAAAAAAAGCATGGCACAAGGGATATTTAATATTTTAATAAACTTCATAGATTTAAATATACACACACCAAACACATGCATGTAAAAGTGGTAAAATGTGAATTTTAATGATTTGTATCAATGTCATTTTCTTGGTTGTGATATTTTACTGTAGTTGTGCAAGATGTTATCATTGGGAAAAACAAGTGAAGGATATACAGGATCTCTCTGTATTATTCCTTACAACTGTATGTGAATTTACAATAATCTCAATTTTTTTTATAAAACAGAAAAAGGAATATCATAGCTCATAATGGAAATTATATAAGGAAAATTATATTACATAGTTGAGAGAAGCAATTCAAAATATTCTCTGGCAGCTGTTTTGAGATTTTTATAAACACACAAAATGATACTGTAAATATATCTTAAGTATATTAATACTAGGATACCCTGATTAAGATAAAGACAGCACAGGAACTGGGCAAGCAACTAAGTTCTGAATAGATTATTATGGCTAATGAGGTGGGCTTCAGTAGAAGGGCAGATAAGTAGATTACTCCATATACCACTGCAGAAATGATTCAGGCACAGAAAATGCTCTGTAACCTAACTTTTGTGAGGTACCCCTTCCTAAAACATTCATATATGTGATTCATTTAAAATAGAATTGCAGAATCATAGGTATTTCAACAAGTATAGGCATGAATGATTCTGTAATAAGCTAAACAAGACAGCTCCACCAAGATGCTTGGAACATGCTAGAACTGAGTTAAAACTGAATATGGTATATTTCTTATCCCTCATATAACTAAAAAAATTCATAAATATATATATATATTTTAGAGACAGGGTCTCACTCTGTCACTCAGGTGGGAGTGCAATGGCGTGATCATAGCTCATTGCAGCCTCAAACTCGTGGGCTCAAGTGATCCTCTCTTCTCAACCTCTCAGGTAGCTAGGACAACAGGCATGCACAACCACACCTATTTTTTTTTTTTTTTTTTTAATTTTTATTTTGTAGAGGCAGGGTCTCACTGTGTTGCTGAGGCTTATCGTGAACGCCTGGCCTCAAGCAATCCTGCCTAGGCTTCCCAAAGTACTGGGATTACAGGCATAAGCCACCATGCTCAGCCTAAAATTGGCATATTCTGGTGTCTGATATCTAATCTGAAGAAATTTCAAGGTACTGCTCATAAAATGTGTCCCCAGCATGCTATTCCAAAGACTTCAACTTAATTTTGTCATATTTACTTTCAAGGCAAAATGGAACCCTTCTATGTTGATAAAATGTTTTATCTATGGTAAGATTTGAGGACTTGACATATTTAGAGGAATTCTTGTTTTAGATATATTATTAGTATGTTCACCAAAAAGATGTGAAATTCATTAAAGCCTCACTTCCACAGATCTCATTTTAAACACTAGGGTATGCCTCCCCTTTCTCCAAATCTTCTGGGGGTTTCCTGACAAGTTGTCCAGTTGGCTGATTCTAGTTTTCTGTCATTTCTCACTTCTTTTTTTTTTTTTTTTTTTGGAGATGGAGTCTCACTCTGTCGCCCAGGCTGGAGTGCAGTGGCGTGATCTCGGCTCACTGCAACCTCCTCCTCCCAGGTTCAAGCAATTCTTCTGTCTCAGCCTCCCGAGTATCAAGGACTATAGATGTACCGCCGCCATGCCCGGCTAATTTTTTGTATTTTAGTAGAGACGGGGTTTCATTGTGTTGCCCAGGCTGGTCTCGAACTCCTGACCTCAGGCAGTCCACCTGCCTTGGTGGACTCCCAACAGTTCTCCCTTCTTTAACATTAACAAACAGAGCTGACATGGGAAAAAGAAAAGACTTGAGTTCTTAGAAAATTGTGAACTGGCTACACAGGTATTAAGAGTCCTTGGTATTTCAGAATCTCAAGCATTATTATCAGCATGGTAACTTTAAGGTTGATTCCAGCTATAATTAAATATCTCATGATAGTAAACGCACAAAGGCTTTTGAAAAATTTAGATTGCATTTTGAAATAAATATGATATCTTCACATTTTTACTGTAATACTGTGCAAATTCTTTAGATTTAAAAATGATTTTATTGCTCCTTAAGCATTCATTCAATTCTTGTTCAGTGAATACACAGAACATAGGTAGTTTTTGGGAAAGTACGTCTTATTATTACCTTGATATATTTATATCATAACTGTGAATTTAAATATAAAAATAATTTAATATTTATTAAATTAGCTAAATGCTCTCATTGAGATTACTGGATCTGAACTGACATGGTCAAAATAAAATACAAAAAAATGTAAATACTAAATAGAATACTAAAATATAAGCCTAATGTCATACTAAAAATAATACTGTGTTTTAATGCTTTGAAACTTATCATCACTGAAGGGTTTGGTTGGGTTTTATTTTTAATGAAAGCCAATTTTTAACACTCTTTCTCCATGGTTCTAAGATGACTTTTAGTTGGGCCCTCTCTCAATTCAGAGTTCTGAGTAAGGAGTCAGAAATTCCAGACCACATGCCCTAAGGTGCATCAGGGCTAGACTGGAGGGCCAAAGAAATCTCAAGCAGAACAATAAGGCCAGGTGTGGTGGCTCACGCCTGTAATCCCAGCACTTTGGGAGGCCAAGGCAGGCTGATCCCTTGAGCTTAGGAGTTCAAGACCAGCCTGAGCAACATGGTAAAATCCTGTCTCTACAAAAAATACAAAAAAAAAAAAAGAACAATAGTGATTTTACTTTCTGAGTCCTGTGTTTGAGGTAGTACTACTCAGCAGGCAAGAGTGTATACTAGAAAGTGCCTTGGTGTAAGAGATAGGAAACATGGTTCTAATTCCAGTTTTATGAATAACTAGCAGTACAAGCCTTGGTAAATTATTTAAAGTTCCTTGGGTTTATATAAGAAAACGGTTCTACCAGGGAGGTTGAGGCCTCAGTGAGCTGTGATCGCACCACTAGACACCAGCCTGGGCAACAGAGTGAGACCCTGTCTCAATTTAAAAAAAAAAAAAAAAGAAAGAAAACTGGGCTCTAATATCCTATGATTCTAACTGACAAAAAAATTAAGAATCAACTTACGATGAAGAACAATATACAGAAATTCAAGCCACTAAAGGATTATGTAAAAACATAAATTTATATTATATATATCTTATATTGTTAAGATCTAGAATATGGGCAGTTCTGTTTTACAGTAACACTTCCAATCTTAAATGTTTTTTCAGCTCTGTTCAAGGCTCTTTGATTAGTGTTATGAGGGCTATAAAGATGAAATAGACCTTATCTCCTGATCTCAGGAAGCTTACCAGTTAGTACGTTCACCCCGTCTTCAAGCATCCTTGCCCATGGGGCTCCCCTTTCAGCAGAAAATCTTGCATTCTAATTCAAAGATAGAAAACATTAGAGGTATAAGCTACCTGAAGTCCAAAGCCATACCCAGAAACTCATCTCCATCTATATCAGCCTTTCCTTTCTGCCATAGCTGCAGCTTAAGTCAGAGGTGGGCCAAAGACCTGTGATATGGGACACCAAATACATCTACTGATGTCTCCAAATCAAGACTGCTGTGTTCCCAAATCCATTAAACAGCAGCACCATCCATTTAGTCAACTGTGATGGAGATTGCTGATTGTGTCCTCATCCGTTCTCCTCCTTTTAGTAATAGAGCTTTTGGGATATGGGATAAGTGAGAAGGCTAAGCCAGTAAGTTCCCAGAGGAGAAGGTAAGAGGATTGGAAAGAGTTTAGGGATTAAGGAAGAGAACCCTGGGCCCCTTGGAGGCTTAATTTCTGCCGCTCCTAGGAATACTAGACTTAATAGCAAAAATAGGAGGCGTGTTTGTGTCTCTCTGTGTTAAAGGTATGCAGGGGCCCATAGTAATCCCAGCACTTTGGGAGGCCGAGACGGGCGGATCACGAGGTCAGGAGATCGAGACCATCCTGGCTAACACGGTGAAACCCCGTCTCTACTAAAAATACAAAAACTAGCCGGGCGAGGTGGCGGGCGCCTGTAGTCCCAGCTACTTGGGAGGCTGAGGCAGGAGAATGGCGTAAACCCGGGAGGCGGAGCTTGCAGTGAGCTGAGATCCGGCCACTGCACTCCAGTCCGGGCGACAAAGCGAGACTCCGCCTCAAAAAAAAAAAAAAAAAAATCATTATTCTGCATGATATGAAATTTAACTTTTGGCTTTGAATTTATTGTGGAAGGATAATTGTAGGGATATCTGAAATGACCATGATAACAATAACGCCTGCATGACATTGTGAACCACCTGCATTTGAATACAGAAAACTGAACATGTTTATATTAAAATATATTAATTTATTAACACCTATTTATTAGTAGAGCTCCGTGAGTTTTAGCTAAGCACATCCATTTAGTGACAATATTTCCCAGTTCATCTTGCAACTGGGCATGTTGATATGATTAAGTTCTCCCCAATTAAAAAAATAGCAAAAGTGATGTAAAAGTTATTTAAAATGAAAAGATTTTTTGCCTTCTATTTCCTCTTTCCCCTTTTTCACAGGCTGAAAACACAGATACAATTCTGGTGAATGTGCTTTGCTCATGAGGACAGACAGCTCACTGGGGGTTGGGAGGATAAACGATAAAAGAACCTGGGCCCGTAAACAACCCCATGGGGCAGAACTAGTCCGCAATACTTGGCTGTTCACTTCTGGGCTGAATGTATACAAAAAGGTTTCTACCTTACATTCCAGGGCCTCTTTGATATGGAAGTTTGGCCTATACTCTAACACAACATTCAAGCAAGAAAGGGGAAATCACTTATAGGCCTTCCTTTCTCATACTCCCTACAGCTCCCTCATCTCCAAACATACAATTATAGGTCCAGATAAATTTAACTGACTTATCTGTTCCTTCCTCATCAGTTCCATAACTACTCCCCGTTGAGAACCACATTATGTAACTGTCTGGACTACAACAACACATCCCTTTAAATGTTCTTCTTGCTGCCACAATCTTGCACTGTCAGTACATCCAGAAGGGTCTCAATAAAACAAGCCCAATGTTGTCAAATCCCTATTTTTAAATTCTCAGTGAATTCACATTGTATGCAAAAAAATAAAAAAGTCCAAACTCCTTGACGGCATATAAGACCTTCAAGAGCTGATAACTACCGACTTTTCCAGCTTGTTCTTATACCAAGCTCCCCCTTCCATCCTAGGATCAGGTTACATCAAAATACATGCTGTACTCTGAACATTCCCACCTTCGCAACTCTGCTGTCTCTGTAGAATCTGCCACAATAGGACCTATAACCTTTATTGAGGTTATTTGCTTACCTATTAGTCTTCCTCAACATTTCCCAACTTTATCTCTTACAAGTGATCAGAGTCCTAGAACTCACAGGGAATTTTCTGCCAGAGAATACATAAAATATTGCCACTTTCCATGGGTTTTTAAAAAAAAATTATTACTATTTAAATTACTAATATAAAGAGAGAAGCATACCAGTGGGTTCTCTAAGTTGGTACACTGAAGGTCTTGGGACTCCTGGCAGTGATTTTAACTGTCAGGTGATAAAAATCTAGCCTGACAGATGATGTAGTAGAGATTGCTGTTTGTATCCCGATGTTCTTTCTCAGCATTCTTCAAGAAAGAACCACTGAATTTTAACTGGATACATGTTGACAGAATAAAGACTACCTTTTCCTTGCAGCTAGGTGTGGCCATGTAGTTAAGAGCTGGCCAATGTCATGTGACCAGAAGTGATATGTACAATTTCCCTTATAGGACAGGGTCATGCCCTTCCAACACTCCCATCCTGATGGCTGGAATATGGACATGAGGGTGAACCATCTTGGACCATGTAAAACAGGGTAACACCCCAAGGGCAGTACAACAGGAAGACAACAAGTCTGGGTCTCAGATAACTTTGTAGATCAGGACCCGCATAAAAGATTGGACTTTTATATGAGAAATCCATTTAAAGATATGTAAGGTTTCTCTTGCATACAACCAACTTATGTGCTAACTGATATATAAAGTGAGAGAAAACCTCATCCTATGACATATTCTCTGTACTAATAAAGCCTTGAAGACATTGACACTCTGGATCAGGCTGTGCCTTGAGGTGAGAACCATTGCTATTTGCTAGGTTCCCCAAAATTAACAAATAATTTATCCCTAAAAGAATATTCTTGATTAAGATATAGTGGGTCTGGCCGGGTGCGGTGGCTCACACCTGTAATCCCAGCACTTTGGGAGGCTGAGGTGGATGGATCACGAGGTCAAGAGTTTGAGACTAGCCTGGCCAATATGGTGAAACCCCGTCTCTACTAAAAAAATTAGCCAGGCATGGTGGCACGCACCTGTAGTCCCAGCTACTCAGGAGGCTGAGGCAGAATTGCTTGAGCCTGGGAGGCAGAGGTTGCAGTGAGCTGAGATCATGCCACTACACTCCAGCCTGGGTAACAGAGTGAGACTCCATCTCAAAAAAAAAAGATATGGTGGGTCCAAGTAACCAAAATTGCTTTGGCAGTGACAGTGTAAAAGATCTCCATTGAGAGACTCCCCACAGAGTAGGAGAAAATGTCTCAGATATGGAGGGAATAATATGCAACAATATCTGTTCCCTGCCTGCTCTGTGCCTTGGACCATGTTGCGTCCACAAGGGTAAAGTGAGAAAGAGAAGCTGTTGGCAAGGGTCTAGGTGACAAAATAGCCCAGTGTTAAGAAAAGGGTATAAAACCTATTGCCTGTAAGGTACTCCTCTAAAATTTGGCAGCTTCTCTGAACAGTACCTTTTTGTTGTTGTTTTTCATTTAAAAACTGTCTTGTATATGCTTAATCCACTCTATGGTTCTCAAATAGATTATCAATTAATTCTCTTGGGATTGCTAGTCACCTTTTCTATAATTTTGCCTCCTAATACTTTCTGCTTTATTATACTTGCTATAACAAATATTCTTTTAAAATTAGTTGTAAAGATGAAACAGTGTTGAAGTTTCAAATAGTTATGGGAAGTAGAGATGTGATGAAAGGATATTTACATTCTGGTTATCAGATTTTTGGATTTCAAAGACCAGTCAACTTTCTTTTAGTGTTTAGGGGACTGATATAAGGCTGAAGAATTTTTACATTTCCAATTTTTGAACAATAAAACAAATCTAATAGAATAATTTTTATTTTATAACTCATTCATTGTGTTTTATAGTTTTTCACTTCAGCACAAATTGGTAAAACATCGGGCAAAGCACTGGTTCCTGGTTTAATGAGCAGGGTTTAACAAATTGATTATATGTTTTGACTATGTTTACTATAGATCCCTTTCAGGTAGATGCACTTTTCCAATCACTTGTTTTCCTATTTATGAAGAGACAATGAACTTTTGCTACTAAGATATATTTTTAATAATGAACCATGGTGCCAATAGTTTGAAACATCTGAACCATGTATTTTGCTTTAAATCCTAATATATACACAGCCTTCTTGGACAATAATCGTATCACTTACATTTGTTTAACACTTGAGTTTCAAAGCTTTCATATACACTAGTGCACGTTATTCTTTGAATAGTTTACATTTTGTTATCCATTCTTCCATTACTCATCATGAGGAAATTAGAATTTCAGAAATGTCAACTTTGCCTTCATTCTGAGGTACTAATTTTCACATTTCTTTCAGATGGTGAATGTATATTTTTTTTTATTTTTATTTTTTGAGATGGAGTCTTGCTCTGTCACCAGGCTGGAGTGCAGTGGCACGATCTCGGCTCACTGCAACCTCTGCCTTCCGGATTCAAGTGATTCTCCTGCCTTAGCCTCTTAAGTAGCTGGGACTACGGGCGCACGCCACCACGCCCAAGTAATTTTTGTATTTTTAGTAGAGACGGTGTTTCACCGTGTTGGCCAGGATGGTCTTGATCTCTTGACCTCGTGATGTGCCCACCTTGGCCTCCTAAAGTGCTGGGATTACAGGCGTGAGCCACTACACCTGGCCATATATTATTTCTTTAGCCCTATTTTGGGAATTACTCCTTCACCCTACAAACATTTGAGCTATGTGTCTTGTGAAAAATGCAAGTTTCTTTTTGTAGATATGTTCTTGAGACCTTGTCACAAGAGTTTTTACCCTGGGTGTGTGGATGAACTTCAGAAATGTCATTATACCCTTAAAATTATGAAATTATGAACACAGGCATTTTCCTGAAGAATGGGTCAAAAGTCTTCATCATATTCTCTATTAAGATCCAGGCACCAAAACAGAATAACACTGCTCAACTAAAGGAGGTCTGAGAGGCTATTATAATTTAGTCCTAAAACTACATTTAAAAAAGTTATTTGCTAAATTAGTCTTCTATTTTACCTTTTTGAAAACACCAGTATTACTTACTGTTTGAATTTAAAAGCATATGAAATAAAACTAAATCTTACCAATGGCAGTCCTACAAATGACATTATAGAAAGCATTTGTTAAACGATGTGCTGATTAATTGGAAAACTTAGAAAAGGATTCTTGTCATGAAGATATTTCAGCACTGCTAGTTCACTGCACAGGGAGAATTTTGTACATTTAGCAGAACCACTGAATTAGAAAGTCAGGAAACCTGGGTTCTAGTACCAGTTTTATTTATAACTAACCATGTACAAATCACTTATCTATAAAATAATGGTTAACATCTACTTCTTAATTCACAAATAGATCACAAAACCAAGATCCTTCCCAAGAAAACCTCACTGAAAACCAAGACATTCCCACTATTTAGGCTAGGTTTTAACTCAAAGGTTAAGAACTCAAAGGCTGAGAAAGACAAACTGGAGCATTTGTCTTTTATTTACCAGTTGCATACCTTAATTCTGCAGATGGATAATCTGTTTGACATAAGCATTGCCATCTCTCAATTTCTACAAAACAAAAAGCTACCAACAAGAAGTTAATGGTGAAGAAAAATTTGGCTCAAAAATAACAAAACTGAGAAATAGCTTTGTATTAAGTGCAGTACTTATAACATCCCTGATGTCAAATGAACAAAATTTAGCTTTAGGTCACGAAAGCATATTTACCCTTTTGAAGAAACATGTATTGCTAGGGCAGGCATCTTACTTCACTAGAAATAACGTTAAACTTGTAAACTGTTCAAACGGCCAATCAAAATGACTAAGAAACATGATTGTGCGTTTTGTTTGTTTGTTTCTTTATCCTTTCTCTTTCCTTTTCGTTCAAAAATTCAGTTCCCCATCCTAGACCAGACTCCTGTCCTCTGCCAGGGTGTAAGAAAAGTTAGCATTCTGTCACTACAGAACATAGAAGAGGAATTAGCATGTTATTGAATAAAGAATCAGGAAGATAATTCTAATTGGGTATAGAAAAATTTATACACCATAAACATCTGTATATGTACACCACTTATCATATATACGTATTGTGACAATCACATGTATTAATAAACCTTCAAAAGGTAAGCACCTATATTTTCTTGTAATTAACAATTTCAGTTTTGTGCAATTTAGTCTATATTTATGGACTTTCCCTTACATATGGTGACAGAGAGACTGAAACATGGTTCACAGAGAAACACAGAACATATACAAATCTCATAATAAAATAACCATGTATACCACTGTTTAGGGAAATATTTTAGAGGAAACATACTTTCACTACTGGCCCCAAACCCCATTATTCACTTAGGTTCTTCAATGTCAACTTTTAATACAAAAATACCTTCAAGCTGATAAGAACATTCACAGTGACTTACAAAATGGACAATATTCCAATGCTACACAAAATGGTTTTATAATACACAGCTTAGAGTTTTAAAGTTCTTGGCTGGCACTTGATTTTTTTTTATAGCTGATAGACACGATAACTACTGATCTGAATAAAATACCATTTTTAGCTTATATATATGTTCTAAACCATATTACCTCACAAAACAGTAAAGAATAAATCACTTTCTGTTGAAGAATCCTCTAGGACAAACACCAAACCTATACAGCCAAAATATTTTAGGGAGGCAAATAAACATTTTAAGACAAGTCATGACCAGTGGATAAAAATTTGCATTACCCAATTATATGTCTAGGAATTGTTCTTCTGAGTCCATAAAGCATGTATTGGGCATAGATTAAAAATACAAACGTAAAAAGCAAGTTACTTTTTTTTTTTTTTTTGGTTTAGAAGGGTGTTTAATTCATGACATTACTAGAATGGGTGTTTTTTGGGATAGAAAATTGGTCACATACACCAAATACACATTTTATATTCCAAAATACTGAGATTTTAAAACAGTGGAATCCTGATTTTTATTTACTTATTTATTTTTTACTTTCTGTGAGCTTGTGAGGCCATTCTGCACATTTATCAAAATGAAATCATTATTCAGTAACCTTTATATATACATACAATTTTTTTTCCTTTGTAGAAAACCAAAATAATTTTACAAACTATATTTAACTTAGAATATAAAGAACTGACTAGTGTCAAATTTTGAAAATCTACCACTTTATTTTGAAGGAAAGTATACATCCTTCAAAACTCCACCAACAATTCCTAGTCCAGTTTTCTATTATACAGATTAAAAAGTTAAATTCCTTGTGGCACTAACCAAAACTTAAAAATTAACAGAAGACTGAATAAAAAAAAAAAAAGCATACTAACTAATCAGAACAATCCACTGTGCAATGAATATTTGAACAATGAAACCTACCAAGCATCCCAGTCAATTACATAGTTCTTGCTTCCATATTTTAATTTTGGACTTTCAGGAAGGTATATTATTAAACAGGTCGCTTTCATGGACTGTTTAAACCTTGTAGTATTTCAAAATATTACCCTTTCTAAACCAAATCTGTGGTCCTGGTCAACTTTTTTTTTTCCAAGAAAAAGAAAGGATATGTGTTTAAAATACATTCCGTAGCAGTAGAAACATCTTAGTGTCTCAAAATACTATTTACAAAGAACCCTGCTGATCCTGTGCATTTCGCTGAGGTGCTACTTGCACCCAGACTTCATCATCTGAAAAAGAACTTGAACTTCCTGACTCAGAGTCCAGTTCACTGAATCCATCTAAGTCCCATTCAGTACTAGACTCACTCCGTGCATCATCTTCCTCAGTAATAAAACTCTGACCAGGTTCAAGGCAGGAAGGATAAACACGAGCACAAAGGCAAATAAAGCCAGAGTCAAACTGCAAAAGGCCTAACATGGTACCTATATTAATCCACTGATCTTCCCTAGTATCATACTCATACACTGTCACTCGGTTCTTTTTCCATTGTGGGGTTGTAGAAGTGATGAGAAGCAACTTTCGGTCATGATTGACAATCTGGTAGTTGTGGGTCTCTGAATCCAAAGGAATATTACTAATCCGCCTCCATTCTCCCCTAGCTGGGTTGTAGACCTTCATGACTGGGATGTCACAGATACAATAGATTTCATCATTGAAGACACATGCTTCCTGAAAGTCACTGCGTTTAAGAGAAGCACAGTTCAGCCACATATTGTGGCTAGGATCATAGCAGAGCATGCGCTTACTGTTGACAGCATAAAGATAGTTCTGAACCACTATGAGTTCAAATGAATAGAAGGAATGAGGGACAGGAGCCACCAATGCCCACTGGTTTCTCTGAACACTGTAGCATTCCACTTCCTTCAACTTAACTCCAGTAATAGGGTCTCGCCCCCCCAAAATGTAGATGTAGCCATTGAGATATGCCACATCCATGCCCTCACGACACAGCAAGCGATCTGCAAGTTGCTGCCAACTATTCTGAGCTGGTTTATACACCCAGAGGTCTTTCCTGGGTTGGGCAGCTAGATAGATGTCATGGTCTGGGGAGACACAGACAGCTGAAGAGGTAACAGTCTTAGTGTGAGCAAAGCTGGTCAAAGGTGATGGCATTGTGTAAATGTCCCCTGAGTAAGGGTCATAGCAGAGAAAGGGATCTCTGGGGTGTCCAAAGAAGATCACCATCTCCTTGGCACACATACCCAGTCTCGGGGGTGGATTTTCTGCTGCAGATACAAGAGAGTTGCTGCTGCTACTGCTGCTGCTGCTGTTTGGCACTGGCACCAGAGACTTGTACAACAGGTCACCATAGCGCATCTGCAGGGCCCCTTCAATAACGTCCAGGCAGTACTTCTTCACGATGGGCTTGGTCAGCAGCCCTTCTAAGTAGTCCTGATCTTCTTCAGTGAAGTGCATCCAGCGCACGCACTTGAAGACTTCTGCAGCACTGGGACCCCGCTCTTTGGGAGCAGCCTCCAGCCACTGCACAGCTACATGGCATACAGTCCGCTCGCTCTCTATGTCCAGACTATCCAAGCGCAGGACAGCCAGCAGCTGGGCCAGGGTCAGATCTGCTAGAGTCTCCTCCCGAATTGAACCCATTCGGCTGAGCTGCTTGAAGTTCTGAGCTATATAGGACTGGGCCTGAGATCGAAGCTTGTGATGGTCGAAGGCGTCTGCAAACTTGAGGATGGCCGTGCAGTTGGTCAGGTCAAGACGTCGGGCTAAGAAGGAGGCACAGGCTTCCCGCACATACTCCAGCTGTAGCATGTCGGAGGCCGCGTACAGGCGCTGCACATTGGCCTCGCTGAGAGACACACGACCCGTGTAGCAGTAGTCGACCAACACCTCGAAGGACTCGGCGTCCACATCGTGCATGGTCACGCTGGCCTGCTGGCTCTCGTACATGCCACCTGTGAACATGCTCTTGAAGTAGGGACACGCAGCTGCTAGCACGTTGCGATTGCAGGAAAAGAGGCGACCCGTGCCAGGCCCGCTGCCAGGCGTCACCACCTCGATGGTCACATCACACAGCAGCTGCGCGTCGTAGAAAGACTTGAGCTGTGCCAGCAGGGCTGCAGAATGGGCCGTGTCCTTTAATTCCTCTGGACCCGTGAAAAAGGCCGAAACCGAGGGCTTGGAAATCCTCTTGGGCCGCCTCCCACCGCGGGGACTGGCGAGGCGGCGAGAGCGCGGGGCGTCTTCCCGGGACTGCATGGTGGAGATGGCGACGGGCGCTGATGGCGAGAAAGGCTGCCGGACCCGGCTCTGGCTCCTCCTCAACCTTCCCTCGCTGACGCTAAGACAAGCCGCGTCCTGGAACAGACTGCGGCACAGGCCGCACTTCTGAATTCAGCCCTATCCCTCGGTGAGGCCTCCCTTTATTGCGTAGACAGTGGCTGACTCACCCTCTCTCACTCCCGCGCCCTTTCTCCGCCTCCGCTCGCCCTCACAGGACCCGCTGGCTTGGAGCCGCGGAAGGCCCCACTGCCGCGCTGGCGATCCCGCTAGGCGCCCAGGAGAACTACTGCTTCCAGGTTGCCTTTCGCGCCCTGAGGCCTGCTGGGGCTCTCGGACTGCCGGGTGGGGAGAGAGGGAAAGAAACCGCATTGCATGTTGGGAGTAGTAGTTTGTGTAATATCGCGAGCTTTCCTTTCGGTGAAAGGAAATTCTGGATATGATGGTGAAGTGACGATGTCTCATTATTGTTGTCCAGGCTGGTCTTGAACTCCCGAAGGCTCAAATTATCCTCCTGCCTCCGCCTCTCAAAGTGCTGGGATTACAGGCCTGAGCCACCGGGCCTTGCCGGTATTTCGTAGGGTTTTGTGCGATTGAATGATACATTACATAGGATACTTAGATACATGTATTTTTTTGGTTAGAATAATAAAGCGTTACCCCGTGCCTAGAATGTAGCCAATAATTGTTAGATTCTCTTTTATAATTTATGATAAATGAGGGACCCACTAATTTGAAACCGAAATTTTTTTTTAATTTTTAAAATTATTTTAAACCGCAAAATTTTACAAAGAACTTAGTTTTTAATTTTTATTCTTTTGAAAGATTTTGAAGGGTATTAACAATATTTTCAATATTAAATGATACCTATTGGCCTCGTTTAATAAGGATGTCTTAGACGACTAGGTTGAGGTCCTAAAGAACAGTATTAATAGATGGCCTCAAATATGCAAATCAGGCATATAAAAATAGATTATTTGCTGCTCTAACATTTCATCTCTGGGGAGCAGGAGTATTTTCATTAAGCTCCAAATATGAGTGTTTTCAAGTCGTCTAATACAGCCTCTTTCACTGCCATTCCACATATCAATTAACAGATTCTGTAATTGCCTTTATTAAGGAGTTTTAGGGAGTATTTAACTCAAAATATTTCAAGAAACAGACTTTGTTCTGTACAAAAGCACGTGATTCTCAGAATTCAGCATTAGTACATGCCCTGACATTCCTTGAATTAACATACAGTATAGCCTATGCTTTACAAAAGTCTTTTGTATTTGCATTGATCAACAGTTAAATCATCAAAATCAAGTACTAGAGATTTGAGGCAGGAAAATAGGGTCTGGAGGCAGGGAACATAAGGCCGATTCACACTTTAGCTATAACAGGAAATATCCTCTCCATAGGGTGTACGCCGAGTAAATGAGTTTGTAACTTTAATTCATTCTCTTCGTTTACATAGGGTATACACCAAGTAACCAGTGGAATCCTCTAGAGGGTATTTAAACCTCCAGGAATTCTGTAACAGGGCCCTTGAGCCCCTGTGCTGGGCCTGCGCCCACACTGGAGTGTACTTTCATTTTCAATACATCTCTGATTTTGTTGTTTCATTCTTTCCTTGCTTTGTTTATGTGTTTTGTCCAATTCTTTGTCCAAAACGCCAAGAACCTGGACACTCTCCACTGGTAACAGATTGACTTTTTCAGATAACTTTTATTACAAAACCAGTGACTGCTCCTGCTGCTAGTTTGTTATGTTACCATAACCCAATAAAGAAAATCATCAGTATTATATGCATGTATGGATAACACATTACAAGAGAAAAACTTTCAAATTGTTTTTCTGTTATCAGCTGAAGATAACTTCAACTTATCAGCTGAAGTCCACTGGAAATCCTCTAGGGTAGACACATTAAATTAAGTCAGCCTCTGGGCTCCAGTATCTCCTCTGTAAATAAAAAGAGATGTTAGACATCCCTCAGATACACTAGAGAGAATTAAGTCAGTCATTGTTAGTAACAATGATTGTTTCCTCACTTGCAGTGAACAACCAGCTAGGGAAAAAAGTCTTTTTTCTTTTCTTTTTTTTTTTTTTTTGAGATGGGGCCTCACCCTGTCACCCAGGTTGGAGTGCAGTGGCACCATAATAGCTCACTGCAGCCTCGAACTCCAGGGCTCAAGCAATACTTTGGCCTCAGTCTCCCAAGTAGCTAGGACCATAGATGCATGCCACCACACCCAGTTAATTAAAAAAAAAAATTATAGACGAGATCTCACTATCCTGCCAGCCTAGTCTGGCACTCTTCCTGCCTGAGCCTCTGAGTTGCTGCAATTACAGGCATGAGCCACATGACCAGCACAGGAATGGCCATTTAAAAAAACTTCTTAGAATATTGGTAAAATACACATAACACTAAATTTACCATTTAAAATTTTTCAGTGTATAGTTCTTTAGCATTAAATATATTCACACGGTTTTGCAACTATCAAAAAACTGAAGCTCTGTACCCATTAAACAGTAACTCTCTAGTCCCCCACTTCTGGCAACTGCCATTCTACTCTTTGTCTCTATGAATTTGACTACTCTAGGTGAGATTTGGGTGAGGACACAGCCAAACCATATCAGCATATTCCCACATTGTAAAAGTACTCAGAAATAAGAAAGAAACAACCTGTGATATACAATAATGTGGATGGTTCTCAAAAATTTTATGTTGAGCAAAAGAAGCCAGATATACAAGAGTACACACTGTATGACCATTTGTGTGAAGTTCCAGAACACTGAAAATAAGCTTTGACGAATAAAAATCATAATAGAGGCTTCCTCTCTTTGGTAAGGGGTAGTAGGGAGGTGGAAAATTGCTAGACTGACTAGAAAGGAACATGAGGAAATGTCTAGGGCTGATGCAAATGTTTTCTTCTAGATTGGGCTGGTGGTTACATGGGTGAAGGCAATTTCTAAACTCAATAACCTACTCTTCAGACCTGTGCATTTTATGTACTGTAATTATCCTCTCAGGAACAGCCACTTTATAACTGTTGGCATTAAATAAAATTGCAGGATGCTTTACCAGGAGGTTATTATGACGATAGTTCAGTCATAAAGCAAGGTTCTTCTCCTCTAGAGGTGTTTGGGCCAACATTGGTCCAATTCATACAAATTATATCAACAGATGTGGTCTTCCATACACCTGGAACTTGAGTGCCTCTGGGTAATCTTCAAGGATTTCAGCATGCTGCAGTCTTTCAAATTTGTAAAGTATCTGAGTACCTAGCATTATATTCAAGCATTTTCCATTTTTGCCACAACTGTATTAGTAACATACTCCTTATTATCTGTGGTCCCTCAAGTTTTCTTGTAATTTACATAATCCTCTGCAATAGAATCCACAATCTTCCCGGCAGGAAGATAAAGCTGTTTTTGTTTGGTCATTATGTCTCACTCATCAACAAAACATGTTTTAGTTCTTCAGAAATCTTTAACTTCAACTCTGTTCATGAATGTTTTCAACAGCGGCATCTACTGGGGCTCTTTTGAGGAGGCTGAGGTATGTCATTGGTACTTCTCCATTTCCATTTCCACGTAATTTCAACATTTTTCCCTTGCAGACCAGATGTCTTCTTTGCTGGGGCAGCCCCTCTCCTCTTCTCCTGTGAATGTTATTCCTGATTTGCTTCTCCAAGTTTTCCCTGTTTCTACAGATTGGTGTTCATGTACCCGAGTACTCTACTTTTTGGAGCCCATTCATTCCAATTTTCATCCCAACCACCGTAATGTATAAAGTATTTCACTTGTTTGTCCTTGATGGCAACTTTTACATACTTTGCTTCATAAAGAGGCCCATGAAAGCAAAGCACCTACTCACTTCAGCGTTTAGGCTTCAGTGCCATGTGTAAGTGATAACCCCGACTCCCTTCTCCTACCTCACCCAGCTACTGCTCCCTATGCTGTACCCCATGCAACTCAGCGTCAGGTAGGCTGTCAGGCACTGCTAGCTGTACAGCCTGGGCCCGTTAGTATTGTTTTTACTTTGATTTTTAAGTAGAGTCTACAAACTGTTCACGCCTTTATTTCTGTATTCAAAATGATTTCTGCTATGGTTTGACTGCCCCCTCCAAAACTCATGTTGAAACATAATCCCCAATGTGGCAGTATTGAGAGGTGGGGCCTTTAGTAGGTGATTGAATCACAGAGCTCTGCCCTCATGAATGGATTAATCCACTCATGGATTAATGGGTTAATGGGTTAATGGTTTTTTTTTTTTTTGAGAAGGAGTCTCGCTGTGTCGCCCAGGCTGGAGTGCAGTGGCGTGATCTCGGCTCACTGCAAGCTCCGCCTCCCGGGTTTACGCCATTCTCCTGCCTCAGCCTCCCGAGTAGCTGGGACTACAGGCGCCCGCCATCTCGCCCGGCTAGTTTTTTTTTGTATTTTTTAGTAGAGACGGGGTTTCACCGTGTAGACCAGGATGGTCTCGATCTCCTGACCTCGTGATCCACCCGTCTCGGCCTCCCAAAGTGCTGGGATTACAAGCTTGAGCCACCGCGCCCGGCGGGTTAATGGTTTAATGGAATAATGGCTTAATGGATTAATGAGTTATCATGGGAAAGGAACTGGTGACTTTATAAGAAGAGAGACCAGAGCTAGCAGGCTCAACTCCCCCTCTCATGTGATACCTTGTACTGCCTCGAGACTTTGCAAATTATACACCAGCAAGAAGGCCCTCACCAAACATGGCCCCTTGACCTTGGATTTCTTAGCTTCAAGAACTGTAAGAAATAAATTCCCTTTCCTGTTGTTGTTTTGAGACAGTCTTGCTCTGTCACCCAGGCTGGAGTGTAGTGGTGTGATCTTGCCTCACTGCAACCTCCACCTCGAGGGTTCAAGCGATTGTCCTGCCTCAGCCTCCTGAGTAGCTCGGATTACAGGGGTGCATCACCATGCCCAGCTAATTTTTTTGTATTTTTAGTAGAGATGTCGCAATATTGACCAGGCTGGTCTTGAACTCCTGGCCTCAAGTGATCTGCCTGTCTTGGCCTCCCAAAGTACTGGGATTACAGGCGTGAGCCACCACGCCTGGCCAAATTCCTTTTCTTTATAAGTTACCCAGTTACAGGTATTCTGGTATGTGCAACAGAAAATGGACTAATACAATTCCACATTGCCTTTAGTCATTGGCTGCCATAAGAGTTTTTATGGGTCCACTCTCCCCTACCTCAGTTGGAGGGTACCTAGTGAGCGGGCTGCCTTAGGGCGTGACTTCTGTTCCACATTATTTGATAGCAGCTAACTTGTTTCAAACCTGTTATACACCATTTTTGTTTGTTTGTTTTTTGAGACAGAGTCTTGCTCTGTCACCCAGGTTGGAGTACAACAGCATGATCTCGGCTCACTGCAAGCTCCGCCTCCTGGGTTCACACCATTCTCCTGCCTCAGCCTCCTGAGTAGCTGGGACTACAGGCACCTGCCACCATGCCTGGCTAATTTTTTGTATTTTTAGTAGAGACTGGGTTTCATGGTGTTAGCCAAGATGGTCTTGATCTCCTGACCTTGTGATCCCCCAGCCTTGGCCTCTGGAAGTGCTGGGATTACAGGCGTGAGCCACTGTGTCCGGCCTATTCGTGCTTTTTTTGTTTCAAATGGCATGAAATCTGTTTTTCCATCCATTTATTTTCAGTCTATATGTATCTTTATAGGTGAAAAATGCTTCTTGTAGGCAACAGATCATTGGGTCTTATTTTTTCATCCATTTAGCCACTCTACATCTTTTTGTTGGAGAGCTTAGGCCATTTACATTTAATGTTATTATTAATAAGGACTTACTTCTGCCATTTTGTGATTTGTTTTCTGGTTGTTTTGTGGTCTTCCCTTCTTTCTTTCCTTCTTTCCTGTCTTCCTTCACATTTTAACTTTTTTTGTTTCTCTTTATGTCTTATTGCACTGTATCTTGAAATACTGTAGTTATTATTTTTGACTGCTTCATCATTTAGTCTTTCTACTTAAGAGTAACTTACAACCCACAACTACAGTATTATAATATTCTGTGTTTTCCAATGTGTTTACTATTGCCAGTGAGATTTATACCTTCAGATGATTTTTTTTTTTTTTTTTTGGAGACAGAGTTTCACTCTTGTTGCCCAGGCTACAGTGCAATGGCACAATCTTGGCTCACCACAACCTCCACCTCCTGGGTTCAGGCGATTCTCCTGCCTCAGCCTCCCGAATAGCTGGGATTACAGGCATGTGCTACCACGCCTGGCTAATTTTGTATTTTTTTAGTAGAGACGGGGTTTCTCCATGTTGATTAGGCTGGTCTTGAACTCCTGACCTCAGGTGATCCACCCACCTTGGCCTCTCAAAGTGCTGGGATTACAGGTATGAGCCACCGTGCCCGGCCCCAGATTATTTCTTATTGCTCATTAACCTCCTTTTCTTTCAGATTGAAGGATTCCCTTTAGCTTTTCTTTTAGGACAGGTCTGGTGTTGATGAAATCTCTCAGCTTTTGTGTTTTTTTTGTTTTTTTTTTTTGAGACGGAGTCTCGCTCTGTCGCCCAGGCTGGAGTGCAGTGGCCGGATCTCAGCTCACCGCAAGCTCCGCCTCCCGGGTTTATGCCATTCTCCTGTCTCAGCCTCCCGAGTAGCTGGGACTACAGGCGCCCGCCACCTCGCCCGGCTAGTTTTTTGTATTTTTTAGTAGAGATGGGGTTTCACCACGTTAGCCAGGATGGTCTCGATCTCCTGACCTCATGATCTGCCCGTCTCGGCCTCCCAAAGTGCTGGGATTACAGGCTTGAGCCACCACACCCAGCCAGCTTTTGTTTTTCTGTCTTTATTTTTCCTTCATGCTTGAAGGATATTTTTGCTGGACATACTATTCTAGAGTAAGAGATTTTTCCTTCAGCACTTTATACATGTCATGCCACTCTCTCTCTGGTCTGTACAGTTTCCACTGAAAAGTCTGCTGCCAGACATACTGGAGCTCCATTGTATGTTGTTTCTTTTCTCTTGCTGTTTTTAGGATCCTTTCTTTATCCTTGAGCTTTGGAAGTTTTGTTATTAAATGCTTTGAGGTAGTCTTCTTTGGGTTAGATTGGCGTGGTGTTCTACAGCCTTTTTGTACTTGAATATTGGTTATCTTCCTCTAGATTTGGGAAGTTCTGTGATATTATCACTTTGAAGAAACTTTCTACCCTCATCTCTTTCTCTATCTCCTCCTTAAGGGCAATCATTCCTAAGATTTGCCCTTTCAGGCTATTTTCTAGATCTTGTAGATGTGCTTCATTCTTTCTGATTCTTTTTTCCTCTCCTTTGTATTTTTTTTCTGTGTGTGTGTGTGTGGTGGGGGCAGAGTTTCGCTCCTGCTGCCCAGGCTGGAGTGCAGTGTTGTGATCTTGGCTCACTGCAACCTCTGCCTCCCAGGTTCAAGTGATTCTCCTGCCTCAGCCTCCCAAGTAGCTGGGATTACAGGCATGACTACTACACCTGGCTAATTTTTGTATTTTTAGTAGAGGCAGGGTTTCACCATGTTTGTCAGTCTAGTCTTGAACTCCTGACTGCAGGTGACCCACCCATGTTGGCCTCCCAAAGTGCTGGGATTACAGGTGTGAGCTACAGCACTCAGCCTCCTCTGTGTATTTTCAGATAGATTGTTATCAGTCTCACTAATTCTTCTGTTTGTTCAATTCTGCTATTAAGGGACTGGACTCTGATGCATTCTTCAGTATGTCAGTTGCATTTTTCGACTCCAGAATTTCTGCTTTTTAATTATTTCAATCTCTTTTTTAAGTTTATATCATAGAATTCCGAAATCCTTTTCTGTTATCTCAAATTTCTTTGAGTTTCTTCAAACCAGCCATTTTGAATTCTCTGTCTGAAAGGTCACATCTCTGTTTCTTTGAGATTGGTCCCTGGTGCCTTATTTAGTTCATTTGTTGAGGTCATGTTTTCCTGGCTGGTGTTGATGCTTGTAGATGTTTGGGCAATAAAGAGTTAGGAATTTATTATAGTCTTTGCAATCTGGGCTTTGCAATCTGTGCCTGCCCCAAGCTCAGTGATGCTATGGTTCTTGCAGACTCATAGAGGTCCCACCTTGGTGGTCTTGGATAAGATTAGGAAGAATTCTCTGGATAACCAGGCAGAAACTCTTGTTTTCTTTCTTATTTTCTCCCAAACAAAGTCTCTCTGTGCTGAGCTGCCTGGAACTGAGGTGATGCAAACACCCATGTGGCCACCACCAGTGGAACTGCCCTGAGGCAGACTTGAAACCAGCATAGCACTGGGTCTTGCCCAAAGCCCATTGTAACCACCACCTGGCTACTGCCTATGTTTGCACAGGCTGTAAGGCTCTACAATAAGCAGGTGGTGAAGCCAGCCAGGCTTATGTCCTTCTCTTCAGGATGGTGAATTCTCCCAGGCCCCAGGCAGGTCCAGAGATGCTGTCTGGGAACCAGGGATTGCAGTAAAAATCTTACAAATCTACCTTGTGTCTTATTCTACTGTGACTAAAGCTGGCACCCAAACCGCAAGACAAAATCCTTCACACTCTTCCCTCCCCTTTCCACAAGCAGAGGGGCCTCTCCCTGTGGCCACCACCACCACTGACCCATGGCGAGTTCTGTCAGACCACCACCAATGTTCACTTAAGGCCCAAGGGCTCTTCAGTCAGCTGTGACAAATGTTGCCAGGCCTGGAACTCACCCTTCAGGGTAGTGAACTCCCCTCTGGCACAGTGCATGTCCAGAAATGCTATCGAAGAGCCTGGACGTGGCGACCCCAAGAACCCGTTGGTGCTCTACACCACTGTGGCCAAGCTGATACCTGAAGCTGGCATGTCTGAGTCTCACTCAAGACCCACAGCATACTGCCTGTGAGTCACTGTTGGCTACTCAGGGCCCATGGGCTCTTTAGTCGGCAGGTGATGAAACCTGCAAGACTGAGTACCTCCCTTCAAGGCAGAGGGTTCCTTTCTGGCCCAGGGTGTGTCTAGAAATGTTGTCTGAGAGCTAGGGCCTGGGATGGGGGCCTCACAATTCTGCCAGGTGCCCTGTCCTATTGTGGTTGAGCTGGTATCCAAGATGCAAGACAAAGTCCTTACTCTTCCCTCTCCTCTCCTCAAGCAGAAGGAAGGAATCACTTTTGCTGCTGTGAGCTGCACTGCCTGGGGTTGGGGGAGGGGTGGCACAAGCACTTCCTTAGCCACCCAACTGGTGTCCCGTGTCCACTGGCTCTGCATTCAGCACAGAAGGAGGATTTACCTAGGAACTGCAGTCCTTGTGGCCTAGACTGCCTTTCAGTTTTATTTAGGACCTTAGAACACTTTAGCCCACAGTGCTGAGGCTTGCTGAAACTCAAGTTCTGACTGCTGGGATGGACAATTCCCCTCTGGCTAGGGCTGGTCTAGATGCTCCCTCTGTGGATGGGCATCTGCTGAGTTGAACTCAGTTTTGCTTTCTGCTGTGACCAGGCAGCACTGAGTTCAACACAGGGTCCCACAGTTGCTGTGCTTTCTGTCTCTCAAGGGCACAGCACCTGCTGCTGCTAGGGGAACGGGGGAGGAGCAGCGTTACCAATTCAAGACCACCTTTCCTACCTTCTTTCAGTGATATGAAGTTAAAATCAGGTACCGTGATTGCTTACCTGATTTTTGGTTCTTATAAAGGTGCTTTTTGTATGTGTAAATAATTGTTAAATCAGTGTTGCTGCGTTGGGGGATGACTGGTAAAGGCTTCTACATTCAGCCATCTTGCTCAGGCCTCTCCTGATTGAACTATTTCTTAAAACTTATTGTGGCTGGGCACAAAGGCTCACATGTGTAATCCCAGCACTTTGAAAGGCTGAGGCAGGAGGATCACTTAAGGCCAAGAGTTCAAGACCAGCCTGCGTAACATAGCAAGACTCCATCTCTACAACAATAAAAAATTATCTGGGTATGATGGTGCCTGCCTGTAGTCCCAGCTAGTTGGGAGGCTAAGGTGGGAGTATTGCTTGAGCTCAGAAGTTCAAGGTTGCAGTGAGCTATGATCATGCCACTGCACTCCAGCCTGGGCAAGAGTGACACTTTATCTCTAAAAAAATAATTTGGCTGGGCGTGGTGGCTCACACCTGTAATCCCAGCACTCTGGGAGGTTGAGGTGGGTGAATCACAAGGTCAGGAGTTCAAGACCAGCCTGGCCAAGATGGTGAAACCTCATCTCTACTAAAAATACAAAATTAACTGGGTGTGGTGGCACACGCCTGTAATCCCGGCTATTCGGGAGGCTGAGGCAGAGAATTTTTTTCTTTTTTTTTTTGAGACGGAGTCTTGCTCTGTCTCTCAGGCTGGAGTACAGTGGCGTGATCTTGGCTCACTGCAACCTCTGCCTCCCAGGTTCAAGTGATTCTCCTGCCTCAGCCTCCCTAGTAGCTGGGACTACAGGTGTGTGCCGCCACGCCCGGCTGACTTTTTGTATTTTTTTTTTAGTAGAGATGGGGTTTCATCTGTTAGCCAGGATAGTCTCAATCTCCTGACTTCGTGAGCCACCCGCCTCAGCCTCCCAAAAGTGCTGGGATTACAGGTGTGAGCCACCGTGCCTGGTGTAGAGAATTTCTTAAACCTGGGAGGCGGAGGTTGCAGTGAGCCGAGATTGTGCCACTGCCCTCCAGCCTGGGCGACAGAGCGAGACTCCATCTCAAAAATAAATAAATTATTTATTTATTTTAGACTTTTCATTATGCTTGAATATTTTCAAAATAAAAATTAGGGAAAACATTTCTCTCTAATGTGTACATCCGAACAATTCCACTGGCCTTAAAACTCTAGTCTTTCTTGGCATATAAATTCTTCTCTAAGGGGTATCTAAAATAATAATTCCTCTCTTTTTATTTTTTTAAATTTTTTGAGATGGAGTCTTGGTCTGTTGCCCAGGCAGGAGTGCAATGGCACAATTTCAGCTCACTGCAACCTCCACCTCCTGGGTTCAAGTGATTCTCCTGCTTCAGCCTCCTGATTAGCTGGGATTACAGGCACCTGCCACCATGCCTAGCTAATTTTTGTATTTTTGTATAGATGGGGTTTCACCATGTTGACTAGGCTGGTCTTGAACTCCTGACCTCAGGTGATCTACCTGCCTCCCTCCCAAAGTGCTGGGATTACAGGCATGAGCCACCATGCCCAGCCATTACTCTCTTTTTAACTTGAAACTTCTTCGGAACAATTACTAAATACATCATGCCACTTTGTATTAGTTGGTGATTTACATGTTTAAATCCTTCAGTCAACTGCAAGCTCTTTAACATAAGGACTGGGTTTTATATAATGCTGCACAAAACTGATCTCAGTGTATTACCATATTACACCACGTCTGTTGATGCTCATTAGGTTAAGCCAGCAAACAGTAACATTTTTACTCCAGCTTGCCAGGAGTAAAAAAAAAAAAAAAAAAAGAAATGGAAGTCAAACAGAGAGTCTATTTAAAATATCAGCTTATTGTTTATATAGTGTGGAATTCATACAGCAATCAAAGAGCTTTACAGTCTGCACCTAGATGCCCATTGCTATTGGGTGACTCATATTCTTCATAATTTTTATTTAAAAGTTGAAGTCGGCCGGGCGTGGTGGCTCAAGCCTGTAATCCCAGCACTTTGGGAGGCCGAGATGGGCGGATCACGAGGTCAGGAGATCGAGACCATCCTGGCTAACACGGTGAAACCCCATCTCTACCAAAAATACGAAAAAGAAAACTAGCCGGGCGAGGTGGCGGGCGCCTGTAGTCCCAGCTACTCGGGAGGCTGAGGCAGGAGAATGGCGTAAACCCGGGAGGCGGAGCTTGCAGTGAGCCGAGATCCAGCCACTGCACTCCAGCCCGGGCGACAGAGCCAGACTCCTTCTCAAAAAAAAAAAAAAGTTGAAGTCTAAGTCTTCACTTTAACATGATTAACAGTATGATGTTTTTTCTTTATGTTTTGAATTTTTTTGTAGACATGGGGTCTATTTTGCCCAGGCTAGTATCAAATTCTTGCCTCAAGAAATCTTCCCCTTTTGGCCCTTCAAAGCGCTGGGATTACAGGCATAAGCAACCACTGTAGGCCAAAGTACTTTGTCTTTAAATACAAGGTTTATAAGTAAGCCTGTCATTCATATTTCACTAAATTTTACCATATTTTCCTGAAGTAGTAGATGAAAAATATATTTAAATTAATTCATAGATGGCAGGGGGAAAAAGGCGTATAAAGAGAACAAGTGACCTGTCCTAAATCACACAATCAATTCTCAATACTTTCTCTTTTCAGTGATGCATGCTTATTTTCTACTTGATGAGTTGGATTGTACTTTACAGGAAACCTAAAATAAATCCTTAGGTTAGGAAATGTGACTTCGATTCATTAAAAAACATATATTTATGTGTAATGTGTTCTTATAGCTGTAATTTACAAATATTCATAAAGATTTCCAAACCTCAGTCTGCCTCTTGATATAGGTCCATTTCATTTATATAATCATAAATAATAATAAGTCAGTATTTATTTTGCTGATTTAAGGTGTTCATCCAAAAGTTCAACAATGGCTTCTTCATCTGCTGATTGAAGCAGTCTCTGAATTAGCTGATCCAGGCCCTTCCCACCACACAAAAATTCCTGGTAAAAGAGAGAGCTATTATGAAACCTGGAAAAGAGAGAGCTATTAAGAGAGAGCTATTATGATGATTAGAAATATAAGCAAAGACTTCAGTGTTTATTTCATTTCTTTGCAGTCATTATTTAATAACAATAAAGCACTACTGATGTTCTACAATACAATGAACACAATTGCTAACTTGGGAAGATCCCCATTCTGTAGAAGAATTCAGTTAGCATTTTATTTTAAAATAAATCCTCTGAGATTTGGATTTTCCTAACAACTCCAGAGACAACAAAACAAAGATATCTAGATGGACTTTTGAAATTGACCACCTCCCTCCCTTTAAAATTCCATTGATTGGCTTTTATGACAACACCATTCTAGGCTCTCAAACCATCTTTGGGAGAATAGGTTGCTGAATTCTTTCTCTTATTGTATACCCTAAAAACAATTGCTTTTATTCTTGTCCTGAAAATTCTACCCTTTTCACTCACATTATGTTATTTCCCAAAGGAAAAAGACTGAAAGGTCTCAATTCCACAAGCATTTTGTGCATTAATGTGCATACTGCTCCTTGCCAGCTCCTCTGGGGAGGCTGAGAGGAAGCTTGGTAAACTATTCCAGCTTACCCTTCGGCTAATCCTCTAAGTTTAGATTATTTCATCTGTAAGTGGTTTATGACAGTTTTTTATTTTTAAACCAAAAACATGGTGATCTAGAAGTTCTGTGTCACTGAAAAATATTTTTGTTGAAATATTGAGGGGTGAAGTGTCTTTGAGGTCTGCAATTTGCTTTCAAATGGTTCAAGAGCAACATGGGTTTATAGAGACAGAGATGGTGGGGGAAAGAGAAGGAAAAACACAGTAAAATATTAACAACTGTTGGCCGGGCGCGGTGGCTCAAGCCTGTAATCCCAGCACTTTGGGAGGCCGAGACGGGCGGATCACGAGGTCAGGAGATCGAGACCATCCTGGCTAACACGGTGAAACCCCATCTCTACTTAAAAATACAAAAAACTAGCTGGGCGACGAGGCGGGCGCCTGTAGTCCCAGCTACTCGGGAGGCTGAGGCAGGAGAATGGCGTAAACCCGGGAGGCGGAGCTTGCAGTGAGCTGAGATCCGGCCACTGCACTCCAGCCTGGGTGGCAGAGCGAGACTCCGTCTCAAAAAAAAATAAAATAAAATAAAAAAATAACAACTGTTGAATCTAGGTATAGTCTGTATTGTGTTGACCGACCTAATCTTTTTTTTTTGAGACCGGCTCTTGCTGTGTCGCCTAGGCTGGAGTGTAGTGGTGTGATCTCGGCTCACTGAAACCTCTGCCTCCTGGGCTCAAGTAATCCTCCCACCTTAGCTTCCTGGGTAGCTGGGACTACAGGCACATGCTACATGCCCAACTAAAATTTTTTTTTATTTTTTATTTTTTGTAGAGATAGGATTTTGCCATGTTGCCCAGGATGGTCTCCTGAGTTCAAGCGATCCTCCCACCTCTGCCTCTCAAAGTGCTGGGATTGCAGGTGTGAGCCACTGTGCCCAGCTGACCCAATCTTTAAACATTATGTAAACTTGAAAAATTTTGAAATAAAAAGTTGAGAAAAAAATTTTCATGTTTACCACTAAATAACTCCACTGGGTGAAAACTGTTTTCAGTTGACTTCCCTGAAGTCTTCTCTACAGTTCTCTGAAAAATGACTAAATTAATGACTTCAAGAACTTTTCCTGTATAACAGAAATTCTGTGTAGTCAAGCTGTTGGGATTAATGAATTTGTACATTGCCATTTTAGACATGCTTGGAATTTAGACACCGGCTTTAATGAAAATACTTTAATGTTGGCATCTGGAACACAAAACATTTAAAGTTTTGATACCGTTATGAACTAATCTTATAGTTAAGTCTTTCCTGAATGGTCTTAAAGTTGAACTTTAGGTAAGTGTAGACACATATCTCTCAAATTAAGGTAAAGAATATATCTTACTATTTCTGTATTCCCCAGAATACTAGCACATAGTAAAACCTCAAAACCCTGAAATTAAACAGAAAGCAAAAGCATTATGATATAACTTTAAAATTAAGGTTTATATCACTTTCAGCATAATATGAAATTGCTTTTAAAATCAGTGTGACTAGGCCAGGCACAGTGGTTCATACCTGTAATCTCAGCACTTTGCGAGGCTGACGCGGGCAGAACACCTGAGGTCAGGAGATTGAGACCAGCCTGGCCAACATGGTGAAACCCCGTCTCTATGAAAAATACAAAAATTAGCCAGGCGTGGTGGTGGGCGCCTATAGTCCCAGCTACTCAGGAGGCTGAGGCAGGAGAATCGCTTGAACCCAGGAAGCAGAGGCTGCAGAGATTGCACCACTGCACTCCAGCCTGGGCAACAGAGTGACAATCTGTCGCAAAAACAAACAAGCAAACAAAACAGGAAAACAAAGTACATTTAAATCTCTAAGGCCAGGGGAAATTTCCAATGTAACTGGAATATAGAGCAGGAGTTAAGGCTGATGTGAAGAAATCTGCATAAGGACATTGAGAAACAGAATAAACTGTGAAACAATACATTATATGGTAGTCTATGCTTATTAGCTAGATAAATAAAAGTAAGAAAGTTACCTACAGAGGAAGTCATAATGAGAATACCAGGTGATCTCACAGAACCCAAGGATAGGAATGTGGAATGTGCAGGGTCACGACTACCACCTGCGGAATGAGACTGAGCCTTGGGAATAAATAAATGTAGGGACTCATATCATCAGGGTTCTTTCTATTTCTCATTTTTGCTTTTCTCTGTGTATCAATTTCATTTTCTCACTGAAGATGCTTTCTCTGGTGGCTGAAAATGTGGCTTCTAACCTCTTATATGCTTTATATATTATAGTTTCAGCCACCGAGAGAGAGAATAATCCTCTCCCTCTCTGATTTTAAAATCCTGGGAAGAAACTCACGGGCTGGGACTTATTTAGGTGTCCACTCCAAAAAAATCCACTTTTGTCCTGGGTCAGGATCACGATCATTTAAGAATGCAGCAGCTCCGTCAAAAACTGTGGATGTGGTACAAAGGGCAAGTTCTAGAATAGGGGAGGAGAGCTAGGCAAAAATTCCAAAGACGCTCACATTCTTTCCTATCTACCCCTTCCATTTGTCCAACAGCTGTTGCCCTGGGGTTAAGATCCTTATCACTTTCCCAGATTCATCTATGATTTGGTTCCTAAATTATTCACTCTTTTTTTTTTTTGAGACAGAGTCTCACTCTGTCGCCCAGGCTGGAGCGCAGTGGCGCGATCTCGGCTCACTGTAAGCTCTACCTCCTGGGTTCATGCCATTCTCCTGCCTCAGCCTCTCGAGTAGCTGGGACTACAGGTGCCCGCCACCATGCCTGGCTAATATTTTTTTTTTTTGTATTTTTAGTAGAGATAGGGTTTCACCGTGTTAGCCAGGATGGTCTCGATCTCCTGACCTCGTGATCTGCCCGTGTCGGCCTCCCGAAGTGCTGGGATTACAGGCGTGAGCCACCGCGCCCAGCCAATTATTCACTCTTTACTGTCTATAGTCTCTTTACTGTCCTTCAAACAGATTTTAATGTTTTACTACAGCTACCTTTTTTCATGCTGTTTTCGAACTTTCTTCCTTTCACTACTATAGAATGTCTTCTTTCCTTCCAATAGACTAGTTAGTGATTATTAGAGCTTACCAGTGTTATTTTCCTTTTGACTTCTGAGTCTGGCACGCTAGTTTGGTTAGTGATATATCATTATTTAGGCCAAAGTCAGATATTTTATAACTACAGAAGCCAGTTAGTTATCTTCCCTTTGTTTCACAACCGAATACTATACTATGCACCTATGGGCCCATCTAAAAGATATTACTGGTCATAAGAATGTGGCTATCTCCAAAAAAATTGTCACCACTATCAGAAAAACAACTGAAAGAACATGGTGTAATTAGAACAATATGGCCAAACATGTTTGGTTAATACTGTGTGTTTCCTGAGGAAAGGGAAATTAGCAAATATTTTCCTCCTTTTCAACATGGCTACTATGTTCCTGTGTAAGACAGCCTTATCCTGCTGAGGATCCTGACGGAGGATGTGGCATAAGACATACAGAAATTGACAAACATAGTAACCTTGTAAAACCAGAACTTTTTTACAAGGTATATTTCCCTTGTAAAACTAGGACTTTGATTTTGAGTATAGAATGGGACAGAGCCAAGTGAAAGAAACCTTAGGTATCATATGGCACCAAGGAAAAAGATCAAAGCTTTCTGTCTGCTGCCTTTGCCACATAGTCCTTTATGGGACCAGTTCACTTTCTCCTTCAGTGGCAACAAAACAGACATTTTCCTGTGCTTCATCATTAATATATTTATATATTTGTGTCAGTGGTCTTTGCTAGATGCGATTTAGACAGGTTAATGTTCGAACAATCTTGACCGAGTCTTTTCCCCAACAGTCTAACTGTAACACCTCAATCTAATGAAGACACATTGTGGTAGGGAGAATTCTAAGATGCCCCCTGGTGTACACACTGTGAATAACTCCCTCTCAGCGCAGACAGGACCTGTGAAAATGACAGAGTATCATTCTAGTGCCTAGGTGACGAAGCAGTTGATTTTGAGTTAATCAAAAGGAACATTATCCAGGTCAGCTTGACCTAAACGGGTGAGCCCTTAAAAAGGCCTGAGTCATTCCTGCAAGAAGAAATTCAAAGTGGGAGAGAGTCTCTGGAGGGAACCACTGGGAAACAACTTTCAACAGTATTTAGGCACTGAAAAGCAGCCTCCCGCTGCCTGCCAGCAAAGGAATGGGGACTTCAGTCCTACAATCCAAGGCAATGGCATTCTGCTGGCAACCACGTAAACTTGGAAGAGGACCTCAAGCTCCAGAAGAGTATGGAGACTGGCCATGCCTTGATTTCAGCCTTGTGAGATCCTGAGAAGATAACTAAGCTCAGTTGTTCCTGGATTTCTGACCTACAGAAATCATGAGATACTTTAATCATGGGTACTGCTTTAAGTTGCTATATTTGTGGTAATTTGTTACCTGGCAATAGAAAACCAATACCCATGTATATATGCAGACTGAATATATGTTCATACATTGTGATTGCATAACGAAGAATTTGGAATTTAGAAAAGATCATTGTTTCAAAATGGCATAAAGATCATTATTTTTTTAACCAGCAAACTAATAAAAGTGTTTGTAAATTTTGGGGTGGCTTAATGATTTAAATAACTTGGAAATATTTTAGATATACTTGGTAATATCTACATATAGGTTCTAGAATTTGACTATGTTTTCTTCTGAAATCAAAGGTACACAAAGCATACTCAGTAGTATTACCTTAATATCACGAACTTCATAAGCTATCCTGTGGTCACTGACTCTATCCTGGGTGAAATTATATGTCCGAATTCGCTCTGACTGGGCTCTTGTTCCCACCTGTGCCATAACAAAAAGCAATTTATATTTTACCTTTACAAATGTCTTCATTACAATGGAAAAAGTACTTGGCAAATGACTATTTCAACAATTTAGATATTTTCTAAAAGTCATATATACAAAATGACAAAGAACAAGAATGGGCAGAACTTAATGTTTACCACTACAGGTTTGTAGAGCTCAGTTATAGAATAAGAAGGAATGTTTCTTTGATATTTCAAACTCAAAATACTTAAAATCAAATTAATCATCTTTCCCCTCCAATCAGTTTCTCCTCCTGGTTTCTATAAATGACAGCACCATGTATTCCCTTTTATCCAAGTAGAAAATTCTGACATTCTGCAATTTATCAAACATTTTGTGGGTTTGAGTTTACTATGCCAGGCTTTGATACAGATGCACACGGGGGGACAGACCATCTTCAATTCATCCCATTCTCCAGCCGCCCATTTCCAGTGGGTTTTATGGGTCTCTTATTATATCCTGCCCTTTCCATTTCTACTACCACTCCTGGACTCATTACTTTCACCTACAATTCTGCAAACATCTCCTGATTCATCTCCCATTTTTCTGCTCACTTTGTGCTGCTCTGCTTAGTCTTCCTACAGTACAGTTTTCTGATAAATTTTCTTTGGTTCCTTCTTGTCTACTGAGCAGACACAACTCAACTCAGCATTCAAGGTACTTTGTAACGTGGCAATCTTCCCAATGTTATTTCTGAAAATTATGTGAATCTCCATAATGCCACTAATAATACTATGTCATTATTATGTGTGTGTCTGTTATCTGTGCTATAAAACATCATCTCAAGGGATGCCCTTCCCTACCACTCTCCTACCATTTCTGCCTTTCTGGTCCCAGTAATTGAAATATGTTCTCTTCTTCCTCTGAAACCCATTGTACTTGGAATGTTCTTCATGGCACACCACAGTTTGTGTCATGCTACAGTTATTTGCATTCTTCCTGGTTTGCTCATCTCCTCCACCTCCCCAACACCCGATATACACAACACCCTGTCTCAAATGCTTTCCCTTTTTGAAATAAAATAAGATATTTCTATAAGTTATTGTCTTAAACCCTAAGGCAAGCGATATGAAACTAAACTCCTGACCATTAGAAGAATTTTTTAAAATTATGGATTCCTAAGCCCAACCTCAGATATAATGGATCAGAATTACGTATTTTGAAAACATTCCCAGATCATCTCTTCTGACAATCAGCCAAGTTTGGAAACCACTCTCCCAAAGCACCAGATCAGATACATCAGAATTTCTGGGGTGGGGCCTGGGCATCTATGAAAGCTTGTTAGGTGATCAGTGGACCCAGGATTGGGAATGTGGCATAATGCCTTCTGTATAAAAGCCAAGTGTATATCTTGATCGAAGAAAAAAACTTCTAAGCCTTAGAAATCCCTATTAAAACATTTCAGGTAGATGGATAAGTTATTCAAGAGGCAGTGACGTCTTTTTTGGCTCGTCAATCAGACTACTGAAGAAGACACACATGAACAATTTGTATAAAGCCAATCTTGAACACCTATTTTAAAAATGACTTTGTGGACTGGGCGCAGTGGCTCACACCTGTAATCCCAGCACTTCAGGAGGCTCAAGTGGGCAGATCACATGAGGCCAGGAGTTCGACACCAGCCTGACCAACATGACAAAAACCCATCTCTACAAAAAATACAAAAATGAGCCAGGCATGGTGGCTGTAATCCCAGCCACTCGGGAAGCTGAGGCACAAGAATCGCTTGAACCCGGGAGGCAGAGGTTGCAGTGAGCCAAGATCGTGCCACTGCACTCTAGCCTGAGTCACAGACAGAGAATCTGTCTCAAAAAAAAAAAAAAAAAAAATTACTTTGTGGAACCTCTGGTGCCAAAATGTTAAACAGCAAGTAAATCCAAATGTCTTTTTAAAAATCAAATGTAGCAGAGTTCATAGTATTTATGTTATCACTTATTTGCCAAGAAGTAATGGTGTGTACTCAGGGTATATTGTTTGCTTGTTAAAAACAAAAATAAGTTTGTAAATGAGCATTCCTGTCGGCTAGTGCATACACTGATAATGCTCTACAATCGGGGATTACCACTAACAGTGTTAATATTATTTATCCTGTCACTTTTACTACCTGCAAGTTAGCACGTAGGTAAAGAAAGCCAGAAGCACCAAAGTGTGAAAAAGCTAGGACACATCGAGATGAAAAGTATCCAAATTTAAATTACTGCAGCATAGCCAGGTGTAGTGGCATGTGCCTGTAATCCCAGCCACTCAGGAGGCTGAGGCAGGAGAATCACTTGAACTCGGGAGGTAGAGGTTGCAATGAGCTGAGATTACGCCACTGCACTCCAGCCTGATGACACAGCGAGACCCCGTCACAAAAAAAAAAAAAAAAGGAATTTAAATTATATATTAGGTTTACTTACAATAATGACATTTATTCATTTTGCTTAGAATTCATCTGTTTATCTATTTAAAAAAAGTAACACTATACCATACATAGTACAAAATTCAAAAAGTACCAAACGATATATAATGAAAAATAAATTTCCTTTCTACCCCTTATCCCTAGTCTCCATCAGTAGGATTCACTGCTCCCAGTTTTTTGCAGTGCCATTTGTATTTGATCTCACATAGAGTTATAATATAAGCATAGGTTTTAATTTTTAAAAATCAAAAACATTCTTAATTCTCAAAGAATTATTTTGTCTTTTAAACCATTTTCCTCTTAAGACAGTAATGATATAAACACAAGAGGGAAAGAACTAGGAAATACTTTTTAGTTTATACATCTTTCATTTACTAACTTGCAAACTGGTGTGCCCAAGTTCAGCCATAACCCATCCGTTCATTTGCATTGAGTTACTGCTTATATACAGAGGAGCGCATTTCTCTATGCTCTAAAACATTCCCATTTAAGCAAGAACAAACACTGCATTCTCTACAGAAAGTGACTTTTCTTTAAATAGTCACTAAATTATTACACCAAGTAAATTTTACCTGCAGTTTTCTAGCACGTTGTTGCTGACACTTGTCTTTCTCAATAATCTGCTGGTAGAGTCTGGCTCTCAACACACGAAAAGCTATTTCTTTATTTTTTATCTGTGATCTTTCTTGTTGGCATTCTACTACCAGCCCTGAAAAATGACAAGGATCAGAAGGTAAACTGTAGCTTCCACCAAATTAAGATAGAACCAAGGAACAGTTAAATGAGACAGGTTTATCAGGAAAATATCACAGAAGATAAAAACATTTTAGGTTTAGCACACTTCAGAAACTAGCTGCATTATGATTATAGCTGTAGTTGGCTCTTTAGATTCTGATATGTAAATGAGAACTCCGTATGGGCACCCAGAAAGCAGCAGCATCTACAGATGGTTACCTATCCTTTCAGTCCCCGAGCTTGGCCTCTTCCTCCTAGCTCATCCAGGCATTTCTGCAGCTCAACAAACAGCAAACTACTGCTGCTCCGTACACTGTGCTGCTCTATTCTCTGTCCAACTCAAGAACTAGCCTCTTCCCCTTTCAGTCACAAATATACACAGAGCTGAGGTTTTAAAAATACCTTTATAATGGCCAGGCACAATGGCTCACACCTGTAATCCAAGCATTTTGGGAGGCCCACACGGGCAGACCACGAGGTCAGGAGATGGAGACCATCCTGACTAACATGGTGAAATCCCATCTCTACTAAAAATATAAAAAATTAGCCAGGTGTGGTGGCGGACACCTGTAGTCCCAGCTACTTGGGAGGCTGAGGCAGGAGAATCGCTTGAACCTGGGAGGCGGAGGTTGCAGTGAGCCGAGATTACACCACTGCACTCCAGCCTGGTGATAGGGCGAGACTCCATCAAAAAACAAAAAACAAAAACAAAAAAACCTTTATAGAAAAAAGCCAATGAAAAGATGCTACTCAGAGTCTTTAAAAAGAAGAATGTATAGTGAATGTTTCTGAGTTGTCCAAGTTCTAAATTTCTAACTTGTTCTGCATAGTCTGAGTTCTGGGGTCCAGCTAATCAATACATCTAACCACACACAAGTTTTGGCTGGCCACCTTCTGCATTTGGGTGGGTTTGGCCCACTGTGTAGTCCAGTTACTGGCCCAAATCCAGCCCTGACCTGAAACGATCACTTCTTGAGGCTGTGTTCTTAACTTCGTAGCTACCACTCTGAGGTCCATATCTAATCCTGCTCCTCAGTACATTAGAGGAGAAAGGGGTTTTCTTTCTGAATCACAAAAACTAAAAACCAAAAGCCCCATTAGCTTAGCCTATCTGCACCGATACAGTGGTAAATATTTTGCTGGAGATTTAAAGAATTTCTATAAAATTCTATTCTCTGAACTATGTTTTCTCCTTGTCTAAATAAGCTACAGTCACTACCTGCTAATATTTTTAATAGGGCACTGAGGTTTCACTTCTACTGTTTAATCACTTCCTGACCTCTTTACTGCGGCCATCTGGTTGGACTGGGGCACTGACTGGCCCTCATCTTCCAGGTATTTGTCTGGAGTTTCCCTGACTCTCGTATCCTTTTCCTATTACCCCAAAGAATATGAACATTTCCATTTTAAGACGGCCAGGCTTTCAGGAGCTCTCCTCCACATTCCCCTTCTTGTCAGCTGATCTGTACTGATTTTTGCCTAAGCACCTGTATTATTCCTATCTACTCACTCAGGTTAGAACTTTTAGATCAAAACTATTACTTTCCAGCTCAGTAATTACTAAGGGAATCACTTGATTATGTATTTTATTATATACTTTCTATAGAGGAGTATTTAATAATGAGTACTCCCTTAAGAATAGAAGATGTAGAGGGAGGGAAGATATATTGAATAATAGAAGAGGGCTGGGCGCGGTGGCTCACACCTGCAATCCAGCACTTTGGGAGGCAAAGGCGGGTGGATTATTTGAGGCCAGAAGTTCTGAGACCAGCCTGGGTAACACAGCAAGATTTCGTCTCTACTAAAAATACAAAAAATTAGCTAGCATGGTAACTGCACCTATAGTCCCAGCTACGCAGGGAGCTGAGGTAGGAGGATGGCTTGAGCCAAGAGTTCGAGGTTATAGTGAGCTATGATCATGCCACTGCACTCTCGCCTGGGCAACAGAGCAAAACCCAGTCGAAAGAAAGAGAGAAAGAGAGAAGAGAGAGAGAGAAAAGAAGAGAAGAGAAGACAAAGAATTATAGAGGCCATCTTTTACTCGCTAACTGGTAATAAACTAAAAAGTCCGCTTTAATGCACAAAATATTCATTTGTCTTCATCCTTATCTTGGGATAAATTTTCCCAGGAAAGGTAATATTCCCCTGTATAAACATTGAACCATACGCCTATGAATAACTCTTCCAATGGTGGAAAATGGAGTCATCTAGAAGCAGTGGTTAGAAAAAAAATATGATTCTTCAGAGTCCATGGCATGGAGAAAAATAGAAGAATAGAAGCTATAGTTCTCACTTTGAATTCTAGCAGGGACAGTTCCCAGTCTAAGGTCTTGGGATGGAAGAAAGAATGGGAGAAATGGAAGAAAGGCTGAGTTTTCCTTGAAGCAGATGCTGAAACTATGGCAATCCTCAAAATACGGAAGAAGCAGGCTGAAGAAATCACTTCATTATAACTGCGTGGCTTCCTAAGGGTTAGGTCTTGACATGCCTTCCTTGCCTAAAGGGAAGGGCTGAGGGCAGGACTTCAGGCCTCTTTAAAACCAAAGACTCAGACCTAAGTGGTTAAATGATAACTGGCCCAAGGTAAGTCTGGCAGCACAATGATAAGTCACTTTCTTGTCGTTTTATTGTTAGTTGACATGTAATAATTGTACATATTTATGGGATATAGAGTGGTATTTTGATACAATGTGGAATGATCAAATCAGGGTAATTAGCACATCCATCACCTCAAAATTTATCATTTCTTTGTTGTGAACATTCAAAATCTTCTAGCTTTCTGAAAATATGCAATAAATAAATCACTATTAACCATATTCATGCTATAGTGCTGTAGAACACCAGAACTAATTCCTCCTATCTAGCTATAATTCTGTATCCTTTACCCACCCTCTCTCTATTCTCCCCTCCCCCTTACCCTTCCTAGTCTCTAATAACCACAGTTCTACTCTCTGTAAGTCACTTTTTGTAAAGTCAGCAATTTATGGCTACACAGGGTGGTTTTATAACCTTTAAGTTTTAAAGTATTCTGGTTTATTTTGTCAGAGTTTTGATCACCTTTTACCCAACTTTTTACCCATTTTAATTTTTAATTCATCTTAAGCTAATTCTTACTGTTCTGGACTATGTATAATATAGATTGATATCCAACGATATAGGGTTTAGGTGAAACACATTAAGTATCCAACAATTTATGGATTGTTGAAATAAATTATGGCAAGTTACAAAAAGTATAACTTCAGGACGGGCACGGTGGCTCATGCCTGTAATCCTAGCACTTCGGGAGGAGGAGGTGGGCGGATCACTTGAGTTCAGGAGTTTGAGACCAGCCTGGCCAACATGGCGAAACTATGTCTCTACTAAAAATACAAAAATTAGCCAGGTGTGGTGGTGTACGCCTGCAGTCCCAGCTACCTGGGAGGCTGATGCAGGAGAATAGCTTGAACACTGAAGGCAGAGGTTGCAGTGAACCAAGGTTCACTGGCCACTGCATGCCAGCCTGAGTGACAGAGCTAGACTCCATCTAGGCAAAAAAAAAAGTATAACCTCATTTTTTGGGAAAAAAATGGCATATTTTTATATGTACAGAAAAGAATTTGAAAGGATGTATACCAAAGATATATGCCAACAATGATTACTGGGTTATTATTACAAACGTTTTATGTTCTTTTGCTCATGCATATATTATTTTCTTTTTTTTTTTTTTGAGACGGAGTTTCACTTTTGTTGCCCAAGCTGGAGTGCAATGGTGTGATTTCAGTTCACCGCAACCCCCACCTCCCGGGTTCAAGCGATTCTCCTGCTTCAGCCTCCCAAGTAGCTGGGAATACAGGCATGCGCCACCACACCCGGCTAATTTTGTATTTTTAGTAGAGATGGGGTTTTTTCATGTTGGTCAGGCTGGTCTCGAACTCCCAACTTCAGGTGATCCACCAGCCTTGGCCTCCCAAAGTGCTGGGATTACAGGCGTGAGACACTGTGCCCAGCCTTTTTTTTTTTTTTTTTTTTTTTTAACAGTTTCCTATGGAATAAAAATCAATAAAGGAAACTTAAGAGAAAGTATGAAATTATCCCATTGTTGGATATTTAGGTTGTTTTAGCTTTTCATATAACAAACAATACGAGCAATCATAATGATGTCTGACTTCAAGATGGTTTCTGTTTTTTTTTTGTTTGTTTTGAGACAGAGTTTCGCTCCTGTTGGCCAGGCTGAAGTGCAATGGCACAATCTCAGCTCACTGCAACCTCTGCTTCCTGGGTTCAACTGATTCTCCTGCCTCAGCCTCCCCAGTACCTGGGACTACAGGCATACACTACTACGCTTGGCTGATTTTTTTGTATTTTTAGTAGAGATGGGGTTTCACCATGTTGGCCAGGCTAGTCTCAAACTCCTGACCTCAGGGGATCCACCTGCCTCAGCCTCCCAAAGTGCTGGGATTACAGGCATAAGCCACTGCGCCTGACCACCCCCCCCATCTTTTTTTTAAATCACACTACAACAAGAACAAGACACAGAAACACAAACTTCATCTGACATAAAAGTATATAATCCCCAAACGTGATCTATTAAAGACAAAAAGTGGATGGAAGAATGGTAAATGACTTAGCAGCTGAAAGGAAGGTGACACTTAATTCCCAGTAGAGGGACATGCTGACCAGAAACTGGCCAATTTGCCTTGCTAAGTGCTAGAAAGGCTCAGAAATAGAGACACCAGGTATTTCAAAAGTCAGGATTGAGGAGCTAGGGCTAAATACAGAAAGCCTATAATAACAAATAGATCCTCAAGTCTCCTTCCTCAATCTGCAGAAGGCAGGAGGTATATTTCTGGATAATTAAATCAGGAAAATTCTAGAACTGGGACTAGTTACAAGGGAGGGCAAGTGTGAACATGGCTGGAAGAGAAGAGGATTAAGTAAACAACTGCTATTGAACGGTGAGACCTTGACCTTACTCTCAGCTGTATCCTGGAAGATCCTTCTCAGGAGAAAACAAACTCGCAAGAGAAAAGGTCCCTAATAAAAAAGCTGATTAACGCTCTAACTGATCTACAGTGGAACTCACTAGTGGGTATGTGGATAAGTACAATTCAGAGCTTTAGAACCTGACTCTTAAATATGTACAGACAGACAAGAATTCCTAGAAATTTCCAACATGAAAGTAAGAATGGGCCAAGTGTAGTGGCTCATGTCTGTTATCCCAACACTTTGGGATGCTGAGGCAGGCAGATCACTTGAGCTAAGGAGTTGGAGACCGGCTTGGGAAATGTGGAGAAACCCGGTGTCTACCAAAAAAAAAAAAAAAAAACAAAAAAAAACGCAAGAATTAGCCAGGCAAGTGCCTGTAGTTCCAGCTACTAGGAACAGGGGGCGGGGGAGTGGTGCTGACGTGGCAGGGTCACCTGAGCCTGGGAAAGTCACAGCTGCAGTGAGCTGTGATCACACCACTGTACTCCAGCCTGGGCAACAGGCCAAGGCCTTGTCTCAAAAAGAAAAAAAGAAAAGTAAAGCAAGCATGAAACAAAAATAAACTCAGAAGAAACACAGACACTGCAGAAAGCAGAAGGGAACATCAGGGAAACTAAAATTAATATCCTTGAGCAATTAAAAAAAAGAAGTATCAACAAAATAAGAAAAGGATGCTATGAGAAAACAATTCTGGGCCGGGCGCGGTGGCTCAAGCCTGTAATCCCAGCACTTTGGGAGGCCGAGACGGGCGGATCACGAGGTCAGGAGATCGAGACCATCCTGGCTAACACGGTGAAACCCCGTCTCTACTAAAAAATACAAAACAAACAAACAAACAAACAAAAAAAACTAGCCGGGCGACGTGGCGGGCTCCTGTAGTCCCAGCTACTTGGGAGGCTGAGGCAGGAGAATGGCGTAAACCCAGGAGGCGGGGCTTGCAGTGAGCTGAGATCCGGCCACTGCACTCCAGCCTGGGCGGCAGAGCGAGACTCCGTCTCAAAAAAAAAAAAAAAAAAAAAAAAAAAAAAAAAAAACAATTCTGAGAACAAGAAAGAGCTCCCAAAAGTTAAAAAAATAAATTTTTTAAAATCAGAAAAAGGGTAGGAAAAATAACTAAAAAAGTGACAGACAATATGAGGGAAAAAAAAAATTCAAGAGGTCTAACATCTAACTAATAGAAATCTCAGGAAGAATAAAGAGAATGTTATGCAAGAAATTATTGAAGAAAGTATTTCAGAGCTGAAAGGCATGCGTCTCTAAACTGAAAGCAACAAATACAAGGAATGAAAAAGACTTTCGGCCGGGCGCGGTGGCTCAAGCCTGTAATCCCAGCACTTTGGGAGGCCGAGACGGGCGGATCACAAGGTCAGGAGATCGAGACCATCCTGGCTAACATGGTGAAACCCCGTCTCTACTAAAAAATACAAAAAACTAGCCGGGCGAGGTGGCGGGCGCCTGTAGTCCCAGCTACTCGGGAAGCTGAGGCAGGAGAATGGCGTGAACCCGGGAGACGGAGCTTGCAGTGAGCCAGGATCCAGCCACTACACTCCAGCCTGGGCGACAGAGCGAGACTCCATCTCAAAAAAAAAAAAAAAAAAAGAAAAAAGAAAAAGACTTTCAATGCTCTAAGGGGAAGTTATTTCCAAGAAATGATCAATGAAGTGTAAAGTTAGAATAAAGCTATTTTCAGATCTCCAAAGCCTTGAAATACTTACATGTCACAAATCTTTCCTCAGGAAGCCACTTAAAGATGAGCTTTGTTAAAATGACAGAGTAACAAAGAGAAAAAGACACTATGGAACCCAAGAAATGGGAGGATCCAACACAGAATAGAGGCGAAAGGAACTCCCCACCTGCTGATGACCAGGACAACCCCTGTGCAATGTCCAGGGGAGCAGCTTGTCCACACTGGAGCAAGATGATGGAGTGCTCTGTCAGGGAGTCTCCAGAGAGCACTGGAGTGACTTCATTTTACACAGCTTTTGGAAGATGCAGGCAGACTCAGAGTCAAAGAAAAGTAGGCAAATGAAAAATCAATGAGGTGATTATTAACTCTAGGAAATGAAACCACAGGACTGTATACTAATGGACTGAGTGTCAAACACTATCTGTTCATTATATGAACACAGTGAAAATTAATTTTGCCAAAAGACAAATATTTGGAAGAGGAAAAGGTATACAGGAAGGGCAAAATTCTCATCTACAACATTAAGCCGTAAATATATAACCTTTATAGTTGGTCAGAAGAGCACTATTTGCCTATTATTTAGGAATACTGAGGTAATTACCAGAAGAAATAGCTAAAAGAGGCTTATTTGTTTTTTGCAGCTAGAGAAGTGAGCTAAAAGAATTTAAAGTGGTTATCTTTAAGAAATGGGAACTGAGGGTAGAGGAAGTAGGAAGAGGGTGGGAACAAGTTCAGACAGCTGTTGGTTTTTTTGTTATAGGACTTTGCCATGAGACTTTTAAAACCATATACATGAAATGTAAAAATTAATTTTAAAAAATTAAGAAGTTAAACATTTTTATTTTGAAAAATGGTAGGAATACTTAAAATCACATTACAGACCGCAAAATTACCTCAGAGTATACCAAAATTACCAATATTCAAAATAAAAGCATTAGTGCAGCAAAGCCTAATGGAGTTAGCCATCATGCTACAAGGTGACATAAGATCCACGGCAGTGGCCTGTCCAAGGCTGCTTCTGTGTTTCGTTTGTATTTAGGCTGGGGCGCCTCTGGTTGCTCACTCCTGTCCAGCATACCTGGGAAGCTTCCCTGAACAGGTCTGCTCACTGTCTGCATCTTTTCAGAAAGGAATCTTTCCAAACAGAAGGGGACCATGAACACAATAGCCATCCTTATCCACAACCCCAGTGACATTTTTAAAGAGCTGTGCAAGGAACCAGACACTCACATAGGATTATTTCCTTCCAAATGCTGAGTAAGATGGAAGAATGGGCTTGCTTACCTGTGGGGATGTGGACAAGTCTGACAGCACTATCAGTTGTATTAACATGCTGCCCTCCTGCTCCTTTGGCTCGAAATGTATCTATTCGCAAATCCTTGGGGTCCAATTTCACATCCACCTAGAACAGAAGGGATGGCATAATTCTACACTCCGTGAATACTTTAATATGAAATCGATTCCAAGATTTTTCAAATAAACTGTACTGTTTTAAGTTATAGCCTTTAGACTAAGAGAAGTAACTTATACCAAAGAAAGAGCAATAAACTGCCCATTCCAATAGGATGCTATTTTTTGTTTGTTTGAGACAGGATCGCTCTCTGTTGCCTAGGCTGGAGTATAGTGGCACAATCATAACCCACTGTAACCTCAAACTCCTGGGCTTAAGTGATCCTCCTGCCTCAGCCTCCTGAGTAGCTAGGACTACAGGTGCGCACCACCATGCCATGTTAATTTTTAAAATTCTTGTACAGATGGGGTCTTGCTAATTTGCCCAGGCTGGTCTTGAACTCCTGGCCTCAAGCGATCCTCCCACCTTGGACTTCCTGAATGCTGAGGTTACAGACATGAGCCACCACACCTAGCCCTGGGATTCCATTTTTAAGCACTGATTTAGGATGTTATGAGAACACTGAGTTTTCAATCTATCAAAAGTTTCATCATTCATCATCCCAAAGTTACATGTAAGAAATCCCCCAAAATATATAACACACACACATATATACTATATATTGTTGATTCTCATTATTGTTAGAATGTCTGTTTGCAAATTTTCCTACTCACTAAAATTTGTTTGTATCCTTGAATCAACACCTAAGGCACTTCCACAGTCATTTGCAGACATGCATAGGGCAGTGAAAAATATGAGCTGCTCCACACTTGCCCATTGCCAGCTGAAGTAGGACAAGGTAACACTGCCTTCTTGTGGCAGCTCTCCTACAGAGATGACCAGAGAATGGAGGTGTAGGGGGCAGAGCAGAGCAGTGCTCTGGCTCTGGGGCCAGCTGGACTGGGTTTGAATATGAACTCTAGCACCTGTTAGTGGAGCAGCATCAGGCAAGTCACTCGACATTCCTAGGTCTCGTTTTCTCTTTTGTAAAGTATAGAGAATCTATCAGGATGGGTTATTTTTAGAATTTAAGATTATAATCTATGTGAGCTCAGTGTGTGTGTGTGTATGTGTGTGTGTTTATGGATTTGGCTAATTTTTTTTTTTTTTTTTTTTTTTGAGAGAGGGGCTCACTCTGTTGCCTGGGCTGGAGTGCAATGGTGCAATCATAGCTCACTGCCACCTCGAACTCCTGGACTTAAGCAATCTTCCTGCCTCAACCTCCTGAGTAGCTGGGACCACAGGTGTGTGCCACCACGCTCAGCTGGATTTAGTTAATATTGAACCATTGTTCCTAACACTGATTTAACAAATACTGAACCATTACTCCCAAGTGGTTCAATATCTACTAAATTAGTGTTTGCTGCAACTTTACAGAACATAACTACTGGGAATAATGAAAATCAACTTCATTGGTGTATGTGTGTGTTTATTAGTGGATTGAAAGGTGGCTCCCAAAAAGATATGTTAATGTTCTAATTCGGAACCTTATTCGGAAAAAGGTTCTTTGCAGAGGTAATTGAGTTAAGATGAGATTATCCTGGATTATCAGGATAGGCCCTAAATCCAATGACAAGAGTCCTTATAAGAAACAACTAGAGGAGAGAGTAAAGGAGAAGACCATGTGAATTTGAAGGTGGTATAGTTTCAAGCCAGGGAACACCTGGAGCAACCAGAAGCTGGAAGATACAAGGGAGGAGTCTCCCCAGAGCCTTCAGAGAGGCGTGACTCTGCTAACACCTTGATTTTGGACTTCTGGCTGCTAGAACTGTGAAATAGTAAGTTACTGCTATTCGAAGCCACTAAGTTTGTGGTAATTTGTTACAGCAGCCTTTGGAAACTTATACACAGACACGGACACAGACACAGACACACACACACACACACAAATAGTTAACAAATAGTTAACAAATCTCACTATTCTAACTTTTAGAATAGTGAGATGCCACTAAATGAGCTTAATTTTCAAGAATATGAAAACAGGGCCCAGCACTGTGGCTCACGCCTGTAATCTCAGCACTTTGGGAGGCCAAGGCAAGCAGATCACTTGAGCTCAGGAGGTTCAAGACCAGCCTGAGCAACATGGCAAAACCTCGTCTCTACAAAAAATATAAAAATTAGCCAGGCATTGTGGCACACACCTGTATAGTCCCAGCTACTCAAAAGGCTAAGGTGGGAAAATCACTTGAGCCTGGGAGGTAGAGGTTGCAGTAAGCCAAGATGGGGCCACTGCACTCTAACTTGGGTGACCGAGTGAGAATCCATCTCAAAAAAAAAAAAAAAAAGAAAGAAAAGAAAAACAGGGTAAGTGGGAATGGGGCAGAAGAAATAAGGATGGAAGCAAGACAACTCTATGGTTTTGATTTTTTATCCATGTAAATGTTTAATGTATGAAAATAAAATTAAGTAAAAGAGAAAAGAAAAATCAAAGCCTAAAATTAAATAAAAACAGAAGTAAATGAACCAAAATATTTATCATAATAACATAACCACACAGAAAAAAATTATTTCAGATGGTCTCTGAGCATAGTGCTCTGACTATGCATTCTTTTTTTTTCGAAACAGAGTCTCACTCTGTTGCCCAGGCTAGAGCACAATGGGGTGATCTCAGCTCATTGCAATCTCTGCCTCACGGGCTCAAGCGATTCTCCTGCCTCAGCCTCCTGAGTAGCTGGGATTACAGGCACGCGGCACTACGCCTGGCTAATTTTTTTGTATTTTTTGTAGAGACAGGGTTTCACTATATTGGCCAGGCTGGTCTCGAACTCCTGACCTCAAATGATCCTGTCTGCCTCGGCCTCCCAAAGTGCTGGGATTACAGGCGTGAGCCACCACACCCAGCCCGACTACACAGTCTTGGTAGAATATATTCTAAGGGAAAAAATCTTAAACTTACTCAGTAGTTTACTATTAGTAATGTTGATATTGTAATTTTGAAACTATTTTATATATAGTATATAATAAACCAAATAAACATATTAAAATGATTATGAAACAAGATTTTCTGTATAATGGAGAGATGTAAATACAAAATGCAAGAAGTTGAGGGGTGACAAAAATTTCTGTAATGTTAAATTTGAATTGGTAGTAATAATATGAAACTGTGATTTTAAAACATGTATTTCCTGGCTATATCCACTGAAGGAGTCTAGAAGTAACAACACTAATGATAATGAACAGACCTACTATCTAGATCTTGATTTCTGGATACATTCCCCACTAAAATGAACCAGGCTGACTTAAGTCTGAGGCAGGATAGTACAAAATGGGCCTGGGAATCTAATTGTGTCCAAAAGCATAGATGCGCTCAAATGATGGTATCATTTCAAAAGGACAAAAGGGATACCCTAAAAGGCTACTATAGACCAAATCTGGGACTATTTGAACATAAAGAAGAATAATAACTATAAATAAGTGAATAAAACATGAATCCATGAGTCTATAATGAGGTTAACATGTGAAACTTGATATATGAGTTTATAATGAAATCATACACTAGAAAAAGAACGCAAGAAAGTGTGGGCTAGAAGGTGAGAAGGTAGTAGGGAGGAAAGTTCTTTTTTTTTTTTTTTTTTTTTTTTTGAGACAGAGTCTCACTCTGTCACCCAAGCTGGAGTGCACTGGCCAGATCTCAGCTCACTGCAAGCTCTGCCTCCCGGGTTCACACCATTCTCCTGCCTCAGCCTCCCGAGTAGCTGGGACTACACGCGCCTGCCACCTCACCCGGCTAGTTTTTTGTATTTTTTAGTAGAGACGGGGTTTCACCGTGTTAGCCAGGATGGTCTCGATCTCCTGACCTTGTGATCCGCCCGCCTCGGCCTCCCAAAGTGCTGGGATTACAGGCTTGAGCCACCGCACCCAGCCTAGGGAGGAAAGTTCTTTACAGAAGAATGCCAGTTAATAAATGTGGAAGGAATGACAGAATTAGAAAATCATCATCTTGCAACCCCAAAGTAAAGAACTGATTCAGGCAAGGATCACCAATGGATGTTAAAACTATGGATGAAAGGTAGTTGGGAACAGGATATATGTACCCTAGAAATTACTTAGTAATTGCAAAGGGAGAAATACACTTTTACAATGGAGATATTTCTGTGGTCACCATCTTCACTAACTACTAAAACTAAGGCACACTAAAAGTGAGACAATCTAGCATTATGTGTCTTCTGATAAGAGGCAACATGCCTATAACTACACCTATGAAGTATTCTCACTCAAAATGTGTAACCTGCACGGAATGGAACATGTAGATGTAACTTTCAACATAATACAGAGGATAAAGGAACAAGTTAAAGAGTACCACGAGGAACAGTCAGAGGAATCCAGAATGTGGGACATTCTTCAAGACAAATGGTCTAGACTTTTCCAAAAGTCATTACCATTAAAAAATAATAATAATAAAAAGTTGGGAGACTGTTCCAAACTTAAAGAAATATAGCAACTAATTGCAATGTGTGAAACTTGACAGGATCCTGGTTAAAAAAAAAAAAAAAATCACTATATGCAGGTATAGTGGCACACCTGTAGTCCTAGCTACTCAGGAGGTTAAGGCAGGAGGATCACCTTGAACCCAGGAGTTCAAGTTCAGCCTGAGCAACACAGTGAGACCTTGCCTCAAAAAATAGATAAATAAACAGCTATAAAAAATTTGGGGGCTGATTAGGGAAACTGTTAAATGTACTAGATATTCGATATCACACAATTATGCTTAGTTTTCCTAGGTAATGGTAGTGCGCTTATATAGGAGAATGCCTAGGAGACGTATGTGAAAGATTTGGAAGGTAAGGTCTCATGGTGTCTGCTGTATCCTTTACAGTTCATTTAAGTAAATGTATATACATATACATAGGAATCAAGCAAATGTGAGAAAATGTAAAGAACCAACCTCAGGGGAAGGTTATAACATTTCATTATGGTATCCTTTCAGTTTTCTATATGTTTGAAAAAAAAAGGTTAGGGAAAAGAAAAATATAGAGCAGATGGCTGTATTCAACTAAAAAGATAGATATATGGTCCCCATACTGATATTATACCACTGACCTTGAAATATTATCTCCGGAATTCATTTTCTTTCTTAAGATAAAATTTAGGCAGCAACATTAAATGAACATTTTTTGAAAATTAGTGACTTCTATTTAAAAGCAAACAAAACATCTTGGTCAGTGATAAGAGGGGCAACTTTGCCTGGGGGAGAATTAAAGATTTCCCATTAGAGACTATCAAGTCCAATCTGTAGCAATGAAAAGAACAGATTTCCGGCTGGGAGCGGTGGCTCCTGTAATCCCACCACTTTGGGAGGCCGAGATAGGAGGATTGCCTGAGGTCAGGAGTTCGAGACCAGTCTGGCCAACATGGTGAAACCCTGTCTCTACTAAAAATACAAAAAAATTAGCCAGGCATGGTGGCATGTGCATGTAATCCCAGCTACTCGGGAGGCTGAGGCAGGAAAATTGCTTGAACAAGGGAGGTAGAGGTTGCAATGAGCTGAGATCGTACCACTGCACTCCAACCTGGGTGACAGAGTGAGACTCCATCTCAAAAAAAAAAAAAAAAGGACAGATTTTCCTAGAAGCTAAGGCTTCCCAGCACAATACGTGTTGACATGGAGTGAGTTTTCCATGCCTCACTGAGGTTACCTCATCTGGTTGAGCAAGGACAATAACCGACATTGTTCCCGTGTGAATGCGCTGCATCCTTGAGGACAGGCCCACCTCGGGGATACGCTGAACTCGGTGAATCCCACCCTCATACTTCAAATGCTTATAGACACTGTCACCAGAAATTCGGGCAGCTGCATGATGTAGTCCACCTAGGGGAACAACAGTCCAGAAATAGTAATGAATTCTCCTTTGAAACAGATCAGGATCCTAAATGTCCTTAATTGAAGGCCTGAATGTGAGTACAGAGCCTGAGATGCGAACATAAAGCATGGGATAACAAGGGCCTCTGAAGAAGAAGAAAAGGAGACATAAAGTATAAACAAAACTACAGTTTCCCAATGTAAATATATTAAAATATAAAAGGAAACATACCAAAATTTATTTAATTAATTAATTATAGGAGCTAGTGATGCAACAACAGGAAACATACCAAAATATTATTTGGTTATGTCTGGGGAATAGAATAATATATTTTCTTATTTCCAAATTTTCTATAATGAACAAGTTTTCTTTTTATAATAAGGGAAAAATACTATTTGAACAAAAAATAATACTGGGATGTTTTCTGCATTGAACTACCCTGTGTATTCTTAGGCTAATATGGTATTATATATAAAAAATGCTCAATAGTAGAATAATTTCATAATGTTGAATAACTCCACAGATCCTCCCAAGTTTTCAAGAATTTATTGAAAGGCAGCTCTTGCTTATCTGTGGAGTGGGAAGAGTATCACAAAAGAATCTTAACACCTAGGCTAGCTTGTTTTTTTTATTTTTTATTTTTGAGACAGAGTCTTGCACTGCCGCCGGGGCTGGTGTGCAATGGCTCGATCTCGGCTTGCTGCAGCCTCTGCCTTGTGTGCTCAAACGATTCTCCTGCCTCAGCCTCTTCAGTGGCTAGGATTACAGGTGCCCGCCACCAGGCCCGGCTAATTTTTCATATTTTTAGTAGCGACGGGGTTTCACTATGTTGGCCAGTTTGGTCTTGAACTCCTGACCTCATGATCTGCCCGCGTCAGGTTCCCAAAGTGCTGGGATTACAGGCGTGAGCCACCATGCCCGGCCACTTGTTCTTATCTAATTTTTTAAAAAAATCTTTTTTATGATACAATAATATATGAAGACAGAAAAACACACAAATCAAATATATGGTTTAATGTCCACCACTCGGGTCAAGAAAAAGAACTGTGCTAGTCACTCCCTAAGCCTTCCCAAATGCCATTTCCAGTCATAATCCTCTCTCTTCCCTAAGAGTAATCATTATCCTGACTTTTATTCCTTTCTTTACCATAATTTCATTACCTAAACGTGTAGCCCTAGGCACTACAGTTTAGTCCTGCCCATTTAAAAATGTTTGATGTATCTTTTTAGTCTATTAGTCCACATGCTTATCATCCATTGCTTTCATTTCCTACAAATGATCTGTTGAACGTGGGCTGCTGACCTGTAGAATTTCCAGCAGTCTGTTTTTGCGGATTGCATATTCTTGGTGCAAGTCACCCTGTTCTGCTGCCCTCTGTATTGGCAGCAATTAGGCAGCTGGATGCAGACACTGGATCAGACCTCAGTTCAAGACCCTTGGCAAGACTACAGGAGGTGTACGGTGTCTGGATGTCTCTCTTTTTACAGTCTTGACAGCCTTTGACACTGAATGGTGACAGTCTAATTCTATCATTTCTTTCTCACTTATTAGTTAAAATACACTAATAAAGAGACACTTCTCCTTGTCTACCATTTGATTACCTAGTGATACAATTACATAGGAAAAGCAAGATAAATGTTTGATTCTGTCCCTTTTACCAGTTCTACCAATATACCAACATTTTTTTTTTTTTTGTAATACACTGAACTGGTTCATTTTAATCCTCTGAAGATGACCAATTAAAAGTTTAAATTATCATTATGAACTCAAGGATTGAAACACATCCAGCATATTTAAACCAAGTACAGTTATTATTAAAGCTCAACTAGTCCCATCTTTGGCCCACAGAGCCTCTTCAAATCGACTTCTGAATTCTTTTGACATGCCCCATTTATATGGGACATGCCCCATTTGTATGGCATAACAAGATATTCCAGGATTATCCTGAACATTTTTTGCCCTAGACCTGGAACCAGCCATGTCTCCAAGAAGTCCTGGTTCGAGAGAACCAGGCTAGGGTTGTCCACTACTACTGGATTTGGTTATTATTTCTAAGCCTTTTCAGTGGCCAGAGATAGGAAATAACCTCATGAGTTCATGTGATGTTGAGACACAATTTTCCATGGGTCTCCTGTGTTCCTGCACATCTTACAAATGAAGCACTGCTGGCTATTTCGCTCTAAAATATCTTTTAAAGGTGGTTTGTGCAGTGAACAGCCTTGGAAATAATGTGTCCCTCCCGAGCAAAGGATAGGTTTCCACAGCCTTGGAAGACAGAGATAGTGTCTCTTTCTAGAGCAATGTGCAGGCATGCCTACTGCCCATTAAAAAAATGGCTGGGCGCAGTGGTTCATGGCACTTTGCAAAGCTGAGGTGGGCAGACAGCGGGAGCCCAGGTGTTCAAGACCATCCTGAGTAACACAGTCAAACTTAATCTCTACAATAAATACAAAAATTATGGCCGGCGCTGTGGCTCACGCCTGTAGTCCCAGCACTTTGGGAGGCTGAGATGGGCGGATCACAAGGTCAGGAGTTCAAGACCAGCCTGCCCAATAGGATGAAACCCTGATGAAACCCCATCTCTACTAAAAATACAATAATTAGCCGGGCGTGGTGGCGTGCACCTGTAGTCCCAGCTACTCAGGAGGCTGAGGCAGAAGAATCGCTTGAATCTGAGAGGCGGAGGTTGCAGTGAGCTGAGATCGTGCCACTGCATTCCAGCCTGGGTGACAGAGAGAGACTCCATCTCAAAATAAATAAATAAATAACTTTAAAAAAAAAAAAATACATAAATTAGCCAGGTGTAGTGGCACGTGCCTGTAGTCCCAGCTACATGGGAGGCTGACGTGGGAAGATGGCTTGATCCCAGTTGAGGCTGCAGCGAGCTGGGATGATGCCACTGCCCTCCAGCCTGGGAGACAGTGTGAGACCCCACCTCAAAAAAAAAAAAAAAAGAAAAAAGACTCAATTTCCTTAAGTTCAGTGCTCTTCTCCTATAATGCAACCTACCGTGTGGGCAGGTATCATCTGGTCTTCTTAGTTGTTGCCCTATGGGACTCTGGGCTCAGGGAACTGGCACAAAAATGCTGATACTCTGGCTATTGCAATAACCCTGAGTAATAAACTGTCCTTCACTGCTAACCCATGAAACAGCAGCAGGCTAACTTGTTAGTGTGCAAGTAGGGTAAAATCTCAGACCTTTCAGAGTTTTTACAACTGACACTTCCAAGTTACCTCTTTTCTATTACACTTTTATTGTGTTTCTTCCCATACCAAGAATCTTGGTTCTCAAAGAGAGGGCATTAGAATTAAAATATCCCACAATTACTCATCTGTTTTTATATTACGCTACACACCTGTCTCAGAATACTAATACTAGTTCTACTAATACAATTACTACAAACATTAAAACTTTTTTGCATATGCTCTTGCCATTTGCCTCCCATTTTTCAAATGATTGTACTATATCTACACTGTCAGATCATACAGTCCTTATGTAACAAATTCATTCTCCTTAGCGTTCAATTACTCCCAGTTCTTCATCTAACTGAATATTTCATGCTCACCCCCACTCCTTATTTTGCTGTCTCTCATTTTAGTTGTCTGAAGCTTGTTTCTAGTAGATTCCACAAAAAGGGACCATGGGAAGAGTATTTCCTGAATTCTTGCATAATGATAACAATTTGCTCCCTTCACATTTATAAGTCAGTTTTGCTGATTACAAAATCCTTAACTCAACTTTCTTTCTTTCTTTCAGTGAACTCTATCTCTGGCACAAAGTGCTGTTACTGAAGAGTCTGAAGGAAATCTAATCCTTCCCTTATAAGTCTCAGGGTCTTTGTTTCTACATGTCTAATGGATCTTTTCCCTTTTTTGTAAGTCCAAACATTTTATCAGCCTGTGGCTTAGTGTTGGTCGTTCTAGCTGGATATTTTCAGATGTGCACATGGTTTCAAATCTTTTCTTTTTTTTTTTTTTGAGGTGGAGTCTCACTCTGTCGCCCAGGCTGGAGTGCAATGGCCGGATCTCAGCTCACTGCAAGCTCCGCCTCCTGGGTTTACGCCATTCTCCTGCCTCAGCCTCCCGAGTAGCTGGGACTACAGGCGCCCGCCACCTCACCCGGCTAGTTTTTTTATTTTTTAGTAGAGACGGGGTTTCACCATGTTAGCCAGGATGGTCTCGATCTCCTGACCTCGTGATCCACTCGTCTCGGCCTCCCAAAGTGCTGGGATTACAGGCTTGAGCCACCGCGCCTGGCCTCAAATCTTTTATTTCTATTTCAGAAGAGTTCTCTGGAAATATAGATGTATTTATCATAAGCAGCCTCAAGGGTGGCCCCCCAGGATCCCTGCCTGCTGGTATTCATACCCTTACAGTTCCCTCCCAGCTGGTCTGTATGATCAACAGCATATAGTATGGCAGAGGTGATACTAAGTCACCTTCTGAGGTTAGATTACAAAGAACCAGGGCCTCCATCTTGCATCACTCACTTGGGAGAAACAGGTTGCTAAGTTGGAAATAGCCCTATGGAGAGGCCCTCATGGTGAAAAGCTGGTATCTGCTTACAACCACATGAGTGAGCTTAGAAGCAGGCCCTGAAGCCCCAGTCTTGTGTTGAGATGACAAGAACCCCACCCAACAGCTCAACTGCAACCTCATGAGAGACCCTGTGCCACTCAAAAAAGCAGCTGATTCCTGACCCTTATAAATTGTGAGATAAAAAATGTTTGTTGCTTTGAAGTTGCTAAGCTTTGGGTAATTTGTTACACAGCAATAAATAACTAATATAGTATCTGCTCTGACTTTTATCATCTCATCAATCTTTTTGCCTGTCAACAATGTTTGTCATTTTTCTTCACTCCTTTATTATCTGTCTTCATTTCTTCTTGATTTCAAAAATAAATTTTCCTTTTTGACTATTAGTTTCTTAAGGCATTAAATGTTCTGTTTATCTGCTCAAATGTTTCTTCTAATTTATTCATATCTAAAATGATTTTTCTTTGCTTTCTAATTATTTCCTGAGTCTGTCATTTCATTTCTACTCCTGATTTACCAGATTCTTTGACACTTCATATTGCTTTTTTTTTTTTTTTTTTTTTTTTTTTTTGAAGACATGGTCTCACTCTGTTGTCTGGGCTGCAGTGCAGTGGCACAATCTCAGCTCACTTCAGTGTTGATCACCTGGGCTCAAGCCATCCTACCTCAGCCACTGGAACAGCTGGGACTACAGACGTGTGCCACCATGCTCAGCTAATTTTTAAAATTTTTTGTAGAGACAAGATCTCACCATGTGGGACCTAGGCTGGTCTCAAACTCCTGGGCTCAAGCGATCCTCCCACCTTGGCCTCCCAAACTGCTGGGGAATATAGGTGTGAGCCACCGTGCTCAGCCTCTTAACTTATTTTGAAATAGTAGATTATAGTTTTGACCTATTTTGTAGTCATATCTTTCTAATGTGCTTTCATTGTCTGTAGGGATATTATTCTACTCCTTATTCGCTTGTTTCTCATAAAACTTTGTATGGAATTTGACCTTAATACTTTTCTATGGTTTATTTTTATGTGAGATTACTTTTCCATATGTTTTAGAATGAGTCCAGGAAGGCTCTTCTAACTTCACAGAGCTCTCTTTTCTGTGACTTTGTGTAATGTTCAAGTAAACAGCAGCCTGCTTTCTGGGACTTCCTGGTTGTTCTCCCTGACACTGGATTAGATCTTCTTTTCCGTTCCTCCCTCTTTATCCCTGTCCTGCTCAACTTTGAGTCTCCTCCCAGCAGTCCTTCCTCAGTGTGGGGGCCTGTTTTGGAAAGGCGCCCTAGTGGATCTGTTTTGAGAGGTCATGGGGGCTATACTGCTCTGGCCTCTTTCAATCTCCTTACCTAAAGTCTGAACCCTCACTCATTATTGGAGAGCCTAAAACTCCTCCCAGCTCCAGCTCATGTTCATAACTGGCTCCCAAATTCCAGAGAATAACCATGAGTTACGAGGGGGTTCTCCAGTTTTCAGATCTGGCAGATGCCACCCCATTGCTTCCTTCTTCCTCCTGCACAGATGCTTAGACCATGCAGGTTCTATGGCAATTGGTGGTTTGTTTTAGGGTTTTGTGGGTATACCCTGCAACTGAATGCTGTCAATGCTATACATGGGTTTTTGGTTTTGCTATCTAGTTGCTCTATGTGTTTTTGCATGGGGATTCAGAGAGAATGAAAACTATGCTGCTACTGCAGTTGCCATCTTCCTAATGCATTTCTAATGAAGACATAGTAACCCTAACCCATTTGGTTTCTGAAGTCAGCATGTTAGACGAAAATTAAGTATAGTTTTAGATTACCCTTGAAAATGCCTTAGGAAGGTGTCTTATAAGAGACTGGCATACTGTCTCTTAGGTAAGTCCATCATAGCTGATCTTCCTCCAGCAATAAAACATATTACTGGATAATAATCTTCATACCAAATAAAGAAGCTGACATGTATTTAGGGGACAGATGATATGAAAAATCAAATTGTTTAACATTCATATTCAGCGTGGTAGGATGGACATACTATGAAAGATTATCCAGGAACAAAAACAGAGTGGCGTCACAACAAATTTAAATTCCCCATCTCACATTCACACTGCACTTTAAAATTACTCCTCCATCCCCTTTACTTCATGTCATGTGCAAATACTTGAATATTATAAGAGAAGACTGTGACTTATTTGGTATAGATTAAAACAGCCAGTCTTAGGCTACCTGAGTTCAAAATTCAAGCTTCTCTTCTTCCTAGCTGTCTGCCCACAGGCAAGTTAGTTCCACGCTTTGGTTTCCTTATGTGTAAATAATAATAGTATATAAGTAGGGCTACAGCACTGCACACCTGAAGGGGGAAACATTCACACTGAAGAGTATATGAGTAGTGCCTCAAGACATATGCAGGCATACAACATAGCCTTAAAATTCTACTCTCCAAGGGTTTTTGTGAGGCATAACCGAGATAAATACATGCAGAACATTTAGTACAGTGTTGACATTTAGCTGTCGAGAGGTATCAGTCATAACTGGAACTATGCCATTGGCTTTCCTGGATCAGTGTGAAATCTTGTGGAAGAGAAAGGCTGTCAAGCTCCCTATGAGATAAACTGTGACACAGGGCTAGAGAGGTGATATACCCTAACGGAGGACAATGAAGGTGTATTGTGGCCTTGCCAGATGAAAACAAACTGCTTCTGGTGGCTTTTACTGACAGGGATGGAGAAAAAGGCATTTGCCACATCAACAGCTGTATACCAGGTACCAGGGAATATGTTAATTTGCTCAAGTGATGAAACCACATCTGGTATAGCAGCTGCCGTTGGATTCACTGCCTGTTTAAGCTTTCAATAATCCATCATTTCTCCAGGATCCACCTGTCTTCTGTACAGGCCAAATAGGGGAGCTAAATGGGGATGTGGCGGAAATCACCACCCCTGCATATTTCAGGTTCTTGGTGGTAGCACTAATCTCCACAATCCCTCCAGAACTGCAGTATTGCTTTTAGTTTGCTATTTTCCTAGAGGCAGTTCTGGTGGCTTCCGCTTGGTCTTTCTCACCATAATCTTTGCTCCATAGGTCAGGGAACCAGTGTGGGGATTCTACCAGCTGCTGAGTATGTCTATTCCAATTTTGCATTCTGGAACTGGGAAAATAACCAGAGGATTGGTTATTCTCACACTGGGCCCACTGTGAGATGGGCATGAGCTAAAATTCATTGATCACCTGACGTCCACACAAGCCCCTATCCTGACTAGTAGATCATAGTGACATTTGTGAATGTCCTAGAATTAGTGTTGGCTTACAGACAGTGACTAGAAGTCCTCAAAAGTTCTGATTACTTTCTTTTCTCCAAAGTATAGTTACTGCATTAAAAGGCTATACATCCCTTTGGGGAGGCTGGGGAAAAGTTTTGGCAGTATCCTGGTGTGTTTCCTCAAGGGGATCTACACACTCCCCTTCACTCAAGGTATTTTGGGTCTGGAAATGGGCTCAAGTCTGGAAACTGGTTGAGCAGCTGTGATTCTTGGTTTTTATGGTTCAGGACAGACTTCTGTTTACTTGACCTAGAAATTTTCTCTTATACAGATCAAGTAGTAGGCTTCCTATTTATTTCACTTCTAGGAACACCATGATCAATGCTGTAAGTCTGCAAAAGTGAGACTATTCTGCTTGCTCTTTTTTTTTTTCTTTTGATGGAGTCTTGCTCTGTCGCCCAGACAGGACTGCAGTGGAGCGATCTCGGCTCACTGCAACCTCCACCTCCCAGGTTCAAGTGATTCTCCTGCCTCAGCCTCCTGAGTAGCTGAGAGTACAGCCACGCACCACACTTGGCTAATTTTTGTAGTTTTATTAGAGACGGGGTTTCGCCATGTTGGCTAGGATGGTCTCGAACTCCTGACGTCAGGTGATCCACCCATCTCAGTCTCCCAAAGTGCTGAGATTACAGGCGTGAGCCACTGCGCCCGGTCTCTGCTTGCTATTTTGACTCTGCTGTCTGACACGGTAATTACGCCTACTACTTGGCATTTGGCAGTGGGGTACCACCAGTTGGCCCCTGCCACCCTGGGATTGAATTACTCCTACTACATTTAGGTTCCCAATTCAGTGACCAAAGTTCCCACTGTACGGTGTGACCCAGACAGAAGAGTGGTCACAGAGATCCTGAAGGATGCTGGGGCTCCCCACAAATATGTTTCTCACAGTTGTGGTGAAAGGTGAGTCATCTGGACACATAAAATTCACAACTACATTCCAGTAGGCCACCCCTCCCCAAATTCAACTCGTGAGTAGAGAATACCAAAATGTAATTATAAACATTCATCAGTCGAGGGCTGGGGAGATCATGCAATGTATTTCATAGAATCCCTTTAATGTGGAAAATATTTCAGTTCATTAGATACCAGGTTTACAGATCGATAGTGTCAGACCTACACTACATATCTAGAACCATTACCCTTCACTGCTTCCATAGACTATCTTGTGATCATTTAGTTTGAAGTATTTCTGAAATGGTTAAATATTGTCTCTATCTGTACCTATTGCCGTAAAATGATATGACTTTGAAAGTCACTTAACGTATGAATTTGTACATGAAACAGTTTCTTTTCAACTTTAGCTTTTAGTGCTATGTGAATCTCTGTGGTTATCTATGAGTTCCTCTCCATTTCAATTAAACATTAAAAAAATATATCTGTGTGCACACATAGGTAATATAACATGTACATAAGGTAGGTGCTTTTTGCCCTCTCTTTATCCACATCATTTTCTTCTCCTAACTGCCTCCAATAAAGACATCATTTTCTTAGGCCGGGCACGGTGGCTCATGCCTGTAATCCCAGTACTTTGGCAGGCCGAGGTGGGTGAATCACAAGGTCAGGAGATGGAGACCATCCTGGCTAACACAGTGAAAGCCCGTCTCTACTAAAAATACAAAAAATTAGCTGAGTGTGGCGCACGGCTGTAACCTCAGTTACTCAGGAGGCTGAAGCAGGAGAATCACTTGAACCCGGGAGGTGGAGGTTGCAGTGAGCCGAGATCATGCCCCTGCACTCCAGTCTGGGTGATAGAGCGAGACTCTGCCTCAAAAAAAAACAAAACAAAAAAGAAATCAATTTTTTAGAAATTATCTTAAAATTTCAGGCCGGGCGCGGTGGCTCAAGCCTATAATCCCAGCACTTTGGGAGGCCGAGACAGGTGGATCACGAGGTCAGGAGATCGAGACCATCCTGGCTAACACAGTGAAACCCCGTCTCTACTAAAAAATACAAAAAACTAGCCGGGCGAGGTGGCGGGCGCCTGTAATCCCAGCTACTCGGGAGGTTGAGGCAGGAGAATGGCGTAAACCCGGGAGGCGGAGCTTGCAGTGAGCTGAGGTCTGGCCACTGCACTCCAGCCTGGGCTAGAGAGCGAGACTCTGTCTCAAAAAAAAAAAAAAAAAAAAAAAAAAAGAAATTATCTTAAAATTTCAATGAATAAAGGTTTATTCTTAGTCTTTAATTTTTTTTTTTCTTTCCTTTTTTGTTTTTTTTGGAGATGGGAGTCCCATTCTGTTGCCCAGGCCAGAGTGCAGTGGCACGATCTCAGCCCACTGCAACCTCTGCCTCCTGGGTTCAAGTGATTTCCATGCCTCAGCCTCCCAAGAAGCTGGGATTACAAGCATGCACTGCCATGCCCTGCTAATTTTTGTATTTGTAGTAGACATGGGGTTTCACCATGGTGGCCAGACTGGCCTCAAACTCCTGGCCTCAAATGATCCACCTGCCTTGGCCTCCCAAAGTGCTGAGATTACAGGCATGAGCCGCATGAGCCGCCACGCCCAGCCCTTAGTCTTTAATTTTAAAGGTATATGAGTAAAATATTTGTAATGTTTCTTTTTTTTAAAAAAAAAGGAGGCTTGTAACTTTTCAAAATATTTTTATTTTACCAGTGAGTTAGTGTGTCTAAAGGAAAGTTTTCCCAACCATTGTTTAGGCTGCTCTACAAACCTGGAACAGAATCTCTGTTCCTGTTATTGAGGTCATCTCCCTTTTATTCTTGAAAGTCTCATTCAAAATACACCTATCAGAGTTCACTCAGGATATTTTCCACTACTCTCCTTTTCATAATGCTGCTGTTTCTTCTTATATTCTCCTTGAAACTCTCTCCTCTTTTGCTTCCATAATATTTTATTGTCCTCATCCTTTTTCTGCTTATCTTGAATCCTCCTTTTATTTTGCTAACTGGTCTATCCTTCTAAACGTGGCCATTCTCCAAAGCTTGTTGCCCTGAATGCTCTCTTTCTGCAGACTCTCCCTCACTTATCCTCTCAGTATCAGACATTGTCTCTGAGTTAACAGGTATCAAATAGTTTGCCTGAGTTCTGTTCTCTCACCAAAGATCTGGTTACTCAACTTCAATATTTACTCCGAATATTTCTTTTCTTTTTTTTCTTTTTCAGACTGAGTCTCACTCTGTTGCCCAGGTTGGAGTGCACTGGTGCAATCTCGACTCACTGCAACCTGCGCCTCCCGGGTTCAAATGATTCTCGTGCCTCAGCCTCCCGAGTAGCTGAGATTACAGGTAATTTTTGTGTCTTTAGTAGAGACGGGGTTTTACCATGTTGGTCAGGCTGGTCTTGAACTCAGTGTCCCAAAGTGCTGGGATTACAGGCGTGAGCCACTGTGCCCAGCCTATTTACTGACTGTTTCTAAGTGGATGTTCACTATAACCTCAACCTTAATAATTCAAAAACCATTCATCATTATTCTTTCCAAATGGTTTCTGCCTTCCAACTTCTATTCCAGTCAATGGCATGAATGAATATCACAGTCTTCTCAGCTAGAAAGATTAGACTCCCTGTGGCTCATCTTCTTTATGTCAGAATAGAATCATGGGATGTAGTGCAGCTCTGGATCAAACAGACTAAAATTTAATCCCAGGATTGCCGTTACTTATTGTGTGGTCCTGGATTAGTTACTTACTCTCTGAGCCTAGATTCTCATCTGTAAAATGAGATTAGTAATACCTATTTCACAAGGATGTGAAGTTGTGCACACAGGACATACTGGATAAGCAACAGTGCCTCTCACATCTAGTTACTTAGCAAATTATGCCTATTCATCCTTTGAAGGTCTCTGACAGATAATTCTACTTCCCATTCTAACTCTTAGTCATATCTGGATTACTGTAATAACCTCTTTGCAGTCTGCACTAAATCTAGCTTTTCCATCCATCCATCCATCCATCCATCCCTCCATCCCTCCATCACTATTATCAAAATAATCTCCTTAAAAAATATTTTATCAAATCATATTAATACAATTTTCAACAGCTTCCTACTGCCCATCAATCAAAGCTGTTCAAAATCTATCCACTCAAACCTACTTCAGAGATTACTTCCCTGACAAGCTATGGGTAAACTGGCCTCCCCACTCCCTCCCCGACACACCAAGACCTCTCCCACCAGCATGCTGCTGCCCAGGTTGTTTCTTCTCTCTGCGCTCATGGATAACCCCCTTTCCTGACCACTGGTTGTATCTGAAATCTGCATCAAGTACAACTTCCTTAGGCTGTATGCTGGTTCTTACTTCCCTTTACTGTTCAACTTACATGAATCCTCTCTCCCCACTTTGATAGTTTGTGGTTTATTATTGATGACTCCTCCGTCTACTACAATGTATCACTGCGTAACCATGCAGAGGAAAACTTTCAAATGGATTAAAAGAATGGGACAAATGAGAGAATTATCATCACATGTTTTGAATCAATATACTTGAGTATTTAAAGGTAAAGAACTGCACTGTTTGCCTACGTTGTATTATTGTTATTATTATTATTATTTTTTTAGACAGTCTCGCTCTTTTGCCCAGGCAGGAGTGCACTGGGGTGATCTCAGCTCACTGCAACCTCCCCCTCCCGGGTTCAAGCGATTCTCCTGCCTCAGCCTCCCGAGTAGTTGGGATTACAGGCACATGCCACCATGCCCAATTAATTTTTGTATTTTTAGTAGAGACAAGGTTTTGCCATGTCGGCCAGGCTGGTCTCAAACTCCTGACCTCAGGTGATCCATCCACCTTGGCCTCCCAGAGTGCTGGGATTACAGGCATAAGCCATAGAGTCCAGCCATTGTATAAAGTTTTATCAGCCAAAAGAGAACAGAAGTTTCTTGAAGATAAAGACAAATGATTAACTTTTTCTGCATTCTCATAAAAATCAAACACATTAGCCACTTAGTCTAATTAGTAATACTTATTATATTATTTTATAAATAAAGTTATTTAAAGTAAAAACCTTAATATACCTTTGCTTTCAATAACAGAGAAAAATGATTTTGAGGCAAGATACGTATCTAAGTTCCTCAGGGGAATTTTCTCTAATTCACATATTTCTCCCTAAGCAAACGCTTCCCTCATTTCCACTCTCTTCTCTCAGCTAACAACTATACTATAATAGTAAGCCACTGTGATTGATGAGCCTACGTCACAGTGTTTAGTAGATATACACCAAAAGTTTTAAAAAAAATGGGACAATATGGTTCTAATCAAGATCAGAGGTAAAATAATTTTCAGTATCTGCTACGGGCAAATTCCTCAATATGCCTACCATAATCTGCTGGTGTATAATTCAGAAGTTCAAATTGCCAGTGTTTATAGCACGAATAATTCTGGTACATGTCAAATATTTCTCGGGTAAATTGTTGGCAGATGTCACCTAAAAGAAAATATGAAAACTAGTCAGAACAAATTTCAGAAAGCCATCCTTAAGACTAAGTCCTTTAGGAAATAAAGAATAACTATTTCCAAATGTAAATACTTTTTTTTTTTTGCATCTTGCTGGTCATATTTATTGGAAGAGCTTGAGAAAAATGAAAATTCCATTTTGCTTAAGAAGTTGTGAGTTATCTGCAAATCAACTCATTTCAGGCGTGGAAGAATCTCCAGAATTATTTCTTAATATCAAAATGTATGCAAGTTTCTCTTTTGAATGTTTTGTACATTTAGAAAGGCCACTGTACAAAGTCTCCTGTTTTCCATACAGGACAAATTCTTTGTTTCAGCCAACTCTCAGTGGAGGGGCAACCAGGACAACGCCATCTCCCAGGACAAAGAGTATTGGAATATTCCGTTTCGTTGATTTATATATCTCTTCATATGTTTCTTCATCAATTTCTACAGTAGTCACAGTTTCTTCCACATCTCCCAAGATCATATTTAAATGTTGACCATAAGCATGTAATCTGCCTCGAAGCTTTCGGTCATTTCTCATCTTCATATAAATTAGCTCATCTAGGCTGAGCCTGATAAGATCCAGGGGCTCCTCTACAGTGTTGGTAGTTTGATGCTGGCCTACGTCGTCCACCATGTTTCAAACCCTGCGCCCTTTCCCCTATATACCTTTAATGGACTTTTTAAAGTTAGTGCTATCGGCCGGGCGCGGTGGCTCAAACCTGTAATCCCAGCACTTTGGGAGGCCGAGACGGGTGGATCACGAGGTCAGGAGATCGAGACCATCCTGACTAACACGGTGAAACCCCGTCTCTACTAAAAAATACTAAAAAACTAGCCGGGCGAGGTGGCGGGTGCCTGTAGTCCCAGCTACTCTGGAGGCTGAGGCAGGAGAATGGCGTGAACCCGGGAGGCGGAGCTTGCAGTGAGCTGAGATCCGGCCACTGCACTCCAGCCTGGGCGACAGAGCGAGACTCCGTCTCAAAAAATATATATAATAATAATAATAAAGTTAGTGTTATCAAATAAGGTAAAATTCAAGGACTTTTTAGATAATTTAAATAATAAAATAAATTTACTGACCTCCAGTAGTTCTTCCAGCTGTCACCTCTAAAATAACATCATTTTTGTCATATTTCTCCTTTGGCAGAAGGCTCTGGAAAAGCTGGAATAAAAATCAGCATTTGTGTGTATATTTTCCCCGGTATACTATTACTGAATTTAAATAAACGCCCCAAAAACATTGAAAAAATCAATAATTGGCAAAATCACACAGTATCCCAAATAGGGTATTCCAAAAATGCTATAATAAGTAGAACTAATTAGACCTAAAATAGGTGATCAATTCATGTTAACAATGGAGTTACTTGTCAGTATATTTTCTGCACTGTTATCAGATTATCTTAATTTTCTAGAATGCAGAAGTTCAGATCAAAGTCCAGGGTGTTCCATTCAATTTTCTTCAGATTTTGGCTCTTATAATTAGTTCTGAACAGCAGCTTCTTTCATCTAATGAATGAAGCAAGGCTTTGAAAGTCTTCAATTTGAGAAATGATTTCATATTATCTCCTGCTGTAACTGACAGCGGACACCAGCCATGCTGTGCCTTCTCAGCAGAGTTGCTCTAATTAAAGACTATGTTGAGGGCTCCCAAGATAAGGCTCAAAATGAGTTTCTCAGCTGTGACCAGAAAAAAAAGGGCTTCCTAATAAAGAAGGTAACCAACTTTCCTCTTAGGAAGAAAAGGGAAGTAATTTCACTATTACTAAAAAGTTTTTCAAATCAAACTAAAAGTACTTATGTGTCATGATTCTCCCTACTGCCAATTTCTGAAATACTCCATCTTTGCTAGAAATAATATAGTCTATGGGAGAGAACATCAGACTAAGAGTCAGACATCTTCTACCTTTGATTAACTGGTTCAATTCGTAATAGAAATAACTGATATCCCATGTAACCTCCCCCTTAACTTTTCAAAAAGTCCCTCTTTTGGATTCCCAGAGTAAGAAAGACTGAAGGTAGGAAGACGGCAAATGTGACAGAGGGAAACATGGTATACCGTAGTATGTTCTTCATTGTCTTTGTAGACAAACCATCCATTAAGCAAGAAGGAAAAGAGACCACTATGGAAGGGAAATCTTCCATTTCCATGTCTAGGAGATATCAGCTGATGCTGATACAGTATCATGAATCCTGAGAGGTTCCAGTATGCCACACCCTTACTAGACCTAACTAAAGATGTGTGTTAACCAACTCTTTCTACACCTCTGGATTCATTCCATTCTATCCAGAGTGCAAATTTCCAATCCTGAATTAACAGTCACCATGAACTCCTCCTCCACTTCTCACTCTTACAACCCTCTGACTCGTCCCTGTGGTGAACGAAATTTCTTTACCAGCATGGATGCTCTTGCTTAACAAGTTAACAGACTCAACTTTGAATTTTTCTTTTTTTTCACCCTGGGAGTCTTTGTTTTATTATGTGACACCGTAATTTCTTCATTCTCATTCTGCAGCAAATTATAGGAGACCAGCTTGATCACTTATCATAAGAGAACACTTAAAATAGTGTTTGGAAACCATTTTGAGCATCAAAGCAGAGTCTAGCAAAAACAGTATTCCTTTATACAGCACTACTGAAACTAGTCTACCTCTGAAAACCTACCTCATTGTACAACATGTTGATTTTTTTATCAATGGTTTGCCTTTCTTCCAGTGCAAGTTCTTGTAACTGCTTTTCATCTTGTTTATTTAGGCCTAAAAGCCAGAAACAGAAATAATGATAAAGTTTTTAAATACTTACAGAAAAACTCCTAAGTAGCCATGTTCCTCTTTGGCTACTAAGTTCTATTTCAATTGCAAATGCAAGGGATTATACAAGGGAACATTTAGAATACTTGGAGAATGTCAATTAACAAGTAATTGCTAAGCATTTCCAAAAAGCTCAATGTGAAAAGTAATATAATCGTGCCTCCCAAAACCTTGTGTGTGTGTGTGTTTTAAGGTAAAATAGCTTAAAACATTTAATCTCTAAACAAATCAATCTATTAACAGTAGTAACAAAAATATGCTTAATATAGAAACCCACATTTACAAAGCTTGTTATTTGAAGGTCTACAATTATATAAATCAGTGATTAATCAAACAGGTTTAAAAAGGGACTAGCTAATTAAATATAAACCCAAATAAGGTAAGTTTTGGAACAAACTGGAGTGACCATTTCCTGTCTAAAGGTGGCAGCTGTAACTCAGCATACTGTGACATGGTCCAGCACAGCTACAACTTCCATATTATCCAAGAGAAGTCAGAAATAAGAATTCTTAAAACCTCTTGATACATTCATACTCAGTTCACGTTGTTTTTTTTTTTTTAGAGAGATGAGGACTCACTATGTTGCCCAGGCTGGAGTGCCAGTAGCTATTCTCAGATGCGATCATGGCGCACTACAGTCTCAAACTCCTGGACTCAAGCAATCTTCCTGCTTCAGCCTTCCAAGTAGCTGAGATTACAGGTGCGTGCCACTGTGCCTGGCTTAGTATGGTACTTTAAAATACATATCATGGCCAGGTGTGGTGGCTCACGCCTGTAATCCCAGCACTTTGGGAGGCCAAGGCAGGCAGACCACTTGAGGTCAGAAGTTCGAGATGAGCCTGGCCAACATGGTGAAACCCCATCTCTACTAAAAATACAAAAATTATACAAGCGTGGTGGTGCACACCTGTACCCCTAGCTACTTGGGAGGCTGAGGCAGGAGAATTGCTTGAACCCAGGAGGTGGAGGGTGCAGTGAGCCGAGGTCACGCTACTGCACTCCAGCCTGGATGACAGACTCTGTCTTTTTTTTTTTTTTTTTTTTTTTTTTTTTTTTTTTTTTTTGAGACGGAGTCTTGCTCTGCCGCCCAGGCTGGAGTGCAGTGGCCGGATCTCAGCTCACTGCAAGCTCCGCCTCCCGGGTTCACGCCATTCTCCTGCCTCAGCCTCCCGAGTAGCTGGGACTACAGGCGCCCGCCACGTCGCCCGGCTAGTTTTTTTGTATTTTTAGTAGAGACGGGGTTTCACCATGTTAGCCAGGATGGTCTCGATCTTCTGACCTCGTGATCCGCCCGTCTCGGCCTCCCAAAGTGCTGGGATTACAGGCTTGAGCCACCGCGCCCGGCCCAGACTCTGTCTTAAAAAAAAAAGTATCATGTGTGTCAGACAAAACATACATTTTTGTAACCTGTCCTATATGGAGAAAATGGGTCTTTTTCTATTATTTCCAAAGCAGAAAGTTACATCATGGAACTCTAGCAAAACAAGATAATAATGATCTAGTTATTGACCAAGGATGGTAGACCTCATGACCTTTGACTCCACCGCTTTAGAGGCCTGCAGGCTTCGTCAGTGGGCACTGCTACAAGTTGAGGTAAAAAATTCTGACCCTTAATAATAATTATAAAGAAAATAGAAATGAAGAATCACAATTATAAAGAAGAGAAGACTCTTTTAAATTATTCTCTAGTCATGGAAGTCATTAGGGTCTGGTGGGAGTCTGTGCCTCATTCAAGCTTTCAACATTTAACATTTTGCTAGACACTCTGCTAGTTGCTGGGGAGACAAGGAAGAAAAAAAACATGGCTTCAGGTCTCAAGTGGCCCAGTCTGGTGGCAAACACATATACATGATTACAATATGTGATGGGGCAGTGCCAGTGTGCCATGGGGGCATAAATGAAGGCGACTAAACCAGACATTAGCACTTAATGAGGGCTTCCTGGCTAAGGCGTCGTCAGAACTAATTCTAATTATGGATCATCTGTTGTAGAATTTTAATGTCACCACTAGTACCACATTGTGCACATGTCACAAATGGAAACCAGGCTGACATTACTTAATAGATACCTGCTGGTTCAAAGGTATCAGAAAAACCTTCTGATTTGCAATCATATAAAATTATTTTTGTGGTCTCTTATTATTTGCTGTAAACCTGTAGAATCCATCTAATTCAATTTCATTATATCAACAAAGATTCAAGAACCTATTATGTCCCATGTTTAGTGCTGCAGAAGATAGAAAAATGAGTAAGACACAGGACCTGACCTTGAAGAACAGACAATGGTGTTAGGGGCTTAGGTTAAGACAGTTACATAAAGGATTATAATACAAAACAGAGAAAGGTAACCATACTTGTTTTGCAAAGGGTACTGAAGCCAAAGTATGACATCTCAGCCAAACTTTGTAAGAGGACTGGCTTTTAACAAGGTGAAATGGGTATGTTAACAATATGGGCAAAGATATAGTCATGGAACAGCACAAATATATCCAGAGAATGGCAAGTTGTCTATTTTGGCTAGAAGGCAGAATATGCAAAGAGAATTAACATAGTACACGGAGAGGCTGGGGTTACTCTGCAGGGGCTTTTAAATGCCAAACCAAGAAATCTCTACTTATAGGCAATGGGAACAGGTGAGTAACATGAATAAGATTGTACTTGAACTGGAACGTCTAGAGGTAGGACTACAAGTTAGGAACTGATTGTCATCAGCTAAGTCAGAGATGTAATGAAGATATAAATTAGTGGAAGGAATAGAAGGGGACTCATGCAAGATGCATCACAGACGTAGACCCTACTGGACTTTGAATCATCCAGTGAGTAGTGGATAAAAGCAGAGGCTTTGGAATCTCATTGCTTGAGTTCAAATCCTTGCTTCTCCCCTCGCTGAGTGACCTTTGCAAATTTAACCTTTCAGTTTCCTCATCTATAAAATGTATAAAATGAGGGAAAACACAGGCTGGGCAACACTAAAAATAAAAAAAAAAGCCGGGAAATGGTTGCACACACCCGTAGTTCCAGCTACTTGGGAGGCTGAGGTTGGAGGACTGCTTGAGTCCAGGAGTTCAAGGTTAAAGTAAGCTGTGATTACGCTACTGCATTCCAGCCTGGGCCACAGAGCAAGACTCTGTCTCTTAAAAAAAAAACAAAAGGGGGAGGGGGAATAATCATATATCCTACCTCATAAGGTTACCTGAGCATTCAAATGAGATAATATTTGTAAAGCCCGACTTTGTAAATGTAGCTATTATTACTATTATTATAGAAGAATTGTAGAGGCAGTAGAGCCTTTACAACTGATGCAATCCAATGTAATATTACACATGATACAACCAAGGCTGAAAGAAGTTATGCCAATTTAATTAGAATGTATTTCGTAAACTCCTACTATATACAAGCAACCTTCTCAAAACTAATTAATTACAAATTTGTGTGGCATTATGCAAAAGAGTAAAAAATATCTCCATTAAACCTATGTAAGAGACTTGTGACACCATCAATAGAAGGCAGAAAAATGGAAGGTTTCAAACATCCAGGACTTTACAGGTATAACAGTGACTGGCCTGTATGTCACATAATACCTCTAAGGCTAAATGAAACAAGATGAAGCACAGAAGAAAATCCAGAAACTAAAAGTGAATAGCAAAATCTGAATAAATGTTGAATCATAGGTTAGTTCATTAAACTTTTCTCTCAACTTCTGTATAAAAATTTTGGAAAATTTTCATAAGAGAAAAAATGTAGAGGCAACAGCAGTATTAAGAAATACTAAAATAGAAAATTAAGATAAAAAATGGCCTGTAGTCCCAGCTACTCAGAAGGCTGAGGCAGGAGGATTGTTTGAGCCCCGGAGTTTGAGTCCAATCTGGGCAACATGGTGAGGCCCCATCCCTTAAAAAAAAAAAAAAAAAAGATAAAAAATAAATACGCTGGGCGGGCGCAGTGGCTCACGCCTGTAATCCCAGCACTTTGGGAGGCCGAGACGGGCGGATCATGAGGTCAGGAGATCGAGACCATCCTGGGTAACACAGTGAAACCCTGTCTCTACTAAAAATACAAAAAACTAGCCAAGCGTGGTGGCGGGCACCTGTAGTCCCAGCTATATGGGAGGCTGAGGCAGGAGAATGGCGTGAACCCGGGAGGCGGAGCTTACAGTGAGTGGAGATCATGCCACTGCACTCCAGCCTGGGCAACAGAGCGAGACTCCGTCTCAAAAAAATAAATAAATAAATAAATATGTCACATACAAAAATAACTCAAATAGATCAAAGACCTAAATGCATGGGATAAAAATTAAAAAATACTTCACTCTTGTAAGAAAACACAAATGTAAACCTTTGTGACCTTAGATTAGGCAATTTTCTGAAACATGACTCCCAAAACTCAAGCAACAAGAGAAAAAAAGATACATTGGACATCATCAAAATTTTAAAATATCATGCTTCACAGGACAGTATCAAAAAAGTGAAGAGAAAAACCACAGAATGAGAAATTTTTGCAAATCATATATCTGATCATCGACTTTTATCTAGAATATAAAGACCACTTATAACTCAATAATGAAAAGACAATTCAATTTGAAAACTGGCAAAGGATCTGAACAGTCATTTCTCCCAAGATGATACACAAATGGACAAATAAGCACCAGAAAAGATGCTCAACATCATTAATCTTCAGGAAAATGCAAATCAAACCACAATAAGATGCCACTTCACATTCATAGGATGGCAATAATTGAAAGGGCAGATAAGAAGTGTTGGCAAGTATGTGGAGAAATATGAACCCTCATACACTGTGTATAGAGCTGTAAAATGGTTATAGCCACTTTGGAAAACAGTCTGGCAGTTCCTCAAAAGGTTAAACATAGAGTTACCACATGAACCAGCAATCTATGCCCACAAAACAACTTGTATACACAACTTCACGGTATCATTATTTATAATAACCAAAAAGTGAAAACAACTCAATGTTCATCAACTGATGAATGGATAAATAAAATGTGGTATATCCATACAATGGAATATAATTCAGTAATGAAAAGAAATAAAGTACTGGCCGGGCATGGTGGCTCACGCCTGTAATCCCAGCACTTTGGGAGGCTGAGGTGGCTGGATCACTTGAGGTCAGGAGTTCAAGACCAGCCTGGCGAACATGGTGAAACCCCGTCTCTACTAAAATACAAAAAAAATTAGCTGGGAATGGTGGCGGGTGCCTGTAGTCCCAGCTCCTCGGGAGGCTGAGGTGGGAGAATTGCTTGAACCTGGGAGGCAGAGGTTGCAGTGGCCGAGATCATGCCACTGCACTCCAGCCTGGGTGACACAGCAAGACTCTGTCTCAAAAAAAAAAAAACAGAAAGAAATATAAAGCTTCCTTCTTGGCTTCACTAACGTGTGATCTCCTCCAGGAAGCTTTACCCAATCAACCCAGGCTGGTTTGAGTGCCCTCTCCTCTTTGCTCCCATGACACTATGCCTTCCTCTAGTAGAGCAGGTCTCACATTATAAACAATACTTAAATAAGTTTCTCTCACTAGACCATAGAAGCTCATTGATGGGGTAGGAACTATGTGTGTAGCCCTACTATGTAGGTACAGTGTTCAATAACGTTCTGCTCAATAAAATAAAGCTTCTGAAAAGAACAACATTTTGTCTCCCAGACCTTAAGACCATGGCAAGTACCACGAGGAGCCTAGTTACTTAGTAGAATTGATCTTTAGTAGCTAAAGTGGGTCAAACACTCTGGGTACAGAGTCCTGTTCTTTCCAAGCGTTGAGTTTATTACTTGTACGTTTTTTAAAAGACTGAGTTCAGGCCAGCCTCAGTAGCTCAGCGGCTATAATCACGTCGCTTTGGAAAGCCCTGGCACAGCAGTCCTAGCTACTCAGGATTCTGGAGCTACGATGGAGTCACTGCACTCCCACCTGGGCAACAAGTGAGACCCTGCTTCTGTGGGAAAAAAAAACAAAGACTAAGTTCAATAACGCTTTGACTTAGAAAATCAAATCCGTACTTACACACACACATAAAAATAGCCCTTATGCAGGACACATACGTATCTTTTACCTACTTTTACACATTGATTCTAATTCTTCAATTGCTTGTTCAGTCTCCTGAATTTCTTGGTAAATGGCTGCAAGAGGTGCCAACTCAGCATGCCTTCTGTTCAAGGACCTTCGGTTCTCTTCATTCACAGGGATACGCTGCAGACATTGCTCAAGTGTTTGGTACTCCTTATTCAGGTTCTCCATATATTTCTGTAGTGCTTTATGCTTCCAAAGCATCTTGGTGTCTTGATGGCAATATCTCCTGGACCAATTCTTACTTAACAGATGAAAAATGTAATTCCTGTTTTGTCTAAAAACTTGCAGCCTTGTATCAAGATGTATCTGTCTAAATCGATGAGAATGGAGCTGGATGTGACACTGGAGGTAACCATCAAGAGATGGATGTCTAAAAAGCCAAACACACAGGTGACGATTCATCTCAGCATCTGAAATACAATAAACACAGTCTTTAAAAAAAAATCAGCTCTAAAGATACATGCATAATAAAGCTGGAAGGAACATCAAGAAATCTTGTTTCATTTACTGCCTCAGCCAGCTCCAAACACAGTCTTAAAATTCAACTGCCAGCCAGGCGCAGTGGCTTACACCTGTAATCCCTGCACTTTGGGAGGCCAAGGTGGGCGGATTATCTGAGGGCAGGAGTTTCAGACCAGCCTGGCCAACATGGTGAAACGCCATCTCTACTAAAAACATAAAAATTATCTGGGTGTGGTGGCAGGTGCCTGTAATCCCAGCTACTCGGGAGCCTGAGGCAGGAGAATTGCTTGAACCCAGGAAGCAGAGGTTGCAGTGAGCCGAGATCGCGCCATTGCACTCCAGCCTGGGGGACAAGAGCGAGACTTGGTCTCAAAAAAAAAAAATAATTCAACTGCCTACAGAAAGAACCTAATTCTTCAAATGTGTGAATAACATAGTAAAATAAATAAAAACAGCACTGCTTCCTACCTGCTCAACATATATAATTAACTGAAGCATATGAGTAGGAGTACACCTAACAAATATATCAATTGAGCAAGTTAAGTCAGTTATTTTCTAGAAAGTATCCAGAATCTAGAATTGAGTGTGTAAATAAGCTTTTGAAAGCTATGAAAACATACAAACTTAAGGTGGTTCACAGAGTCATTTTCTAAAGTTTGAAGAAAATATTATCTTTTTAATTCTTTAACTTTAAGGATCTAGATATCCAAGGAAGTTAAGTAACTTAATCAAGACTATTCAGTCGGCTGGATAGAGACAGAGCTGGTATTAGAATGTAAGTTGCCTGTTCAGGACTCAGTAATTTTCACTCTCAATTCTGCAATCACTTTTCAAAAATGCTTCCCTTTTAGCTGAGATCCTAAAGGAAGAAAAGTTCAAGTATTAATAGATCAAGAAAGTAGGGTTGGTGAAAAGCCCTACAATTATATTAAGTGGTGTCAGTTATATTAAGCAAGAAAAGCAAGGAGCAAAATAGAATCTCAATTACATTTAAAAAACATTCTATAATATATACTATACATGTAAAAAAAGAAAAAAAAAGTACATAGAGTATTTTTTAAAAAGAATGTTAAATAAGAAACATACCAACATGTGCCAGGCACAGTGACTCATGCCTGTAATCCTACAACTTTGGAGGGCCGAGGCGGGCAGATCATCTGAGGTCAGGAGTTCGAGACTAGCCTGGCCAACATGGGAAAACCCTGTCTCTACTAAAAATACCAAAACAATTAGCCAAGCGTGATGGCACATGCCCGTAGTCCCAGCTGCTTGGGAAGCTGAGGCAGGAGAATCGCTTGAACCTGGGAGGCAGAGATTGCAGTGAACTGAGATCGCACCATGCACTTCAGCGTGGGTGACAAAGCAATACTCTGTCTCAAAAAAAAAAAAAAGAAACATACCAAAATGTTAATAAAATGATCTCTAGTTGTGAGATTATGAATACCTTTTGCTTGCTATTTTTTCTACTTTTCAGTGTTTTCCAAGTCTCTTGCACATATAGCATGGAATACATTCACAATCACAAAAAAAGATTAGTTTAAAAAATTACAGGTTAGGTGAAATTGGCTTTGTACAATAATTTTGTTCTCCTCCCCTCCAACAGAGATAATCAAGAGCTAACAAAAGTACACAATGGTCTTACTGAGTAAGAAAGGGAGAATATAAAGTGTTCTAAGAAAAACACTTTGCCCCTAAAACTCTGAGGTTCAAAGTTGAAATAATGGTCAAGCCACGCACAGTAGCATGCATCTATTGTCCCAGCTACCCAGGAGACTGAGGCAGGAGGATCACTTGAGCCAAGGAGTTCAAGGCCAGCCTAGGCAACATAGTGAGACTCAACTCAAAAAAAGAAGGATCAACATTTATCAAAATCAACCTTTACTTTCTCCAGTGATCCTACTATGCTAGGAGGTGCATTGATATATTAGCTCATTTGTTCACTATAAGCCTGTTAACTTACCATTAGCACCTAGGAAATAAACATTCAGAATGGTCTTTAAAATATTCAGTTTCCAGAGTTCTACTGATAGATTTTAGGATAGTGCATCACATTATTAAAAGCACTGTGGAAGAAAGCACCAATGGCCAGCTGTCACAAACGTTACACTCCACCACCCCCATATTTCAAGCACGTCAGAGAAAGTGTGTCCATTTGCTAACAGACAGAATAAAAGGATGACAAATACATGTTTGCACGAATACTTATTGCTAAAATTTCCATTTTAGGAACAGAGTAGAATTTTCTAAATTGCATAATTTTCAGGGTAAAATTGCATAATTTTCAAGGTCATGAATCTCAACATTAAGAAAAAAAAAAAAAAAACAAGATGTTTACTCTCCAAGGTTAACTACACCTGAGAACAGCACGACTTCTCCATTACCCATCACAGTAACAGTATTACTCTGATGCTTTGGGGAAAGTTCTGAGTGTAGGCAGGTCAGAAGCTACAGCCCGCGGGGCAGCAGCACGGGCAAACCATGCTGTGTAACTCAGTATGTGGAGTGATTCCATAAAGAGGCAATACAGGAGGCGGCGGGGAAGATCAGGAACGAACTGTGCACAGTACCTAAGAAAAAGAAGAATAGACGTCAGCTCTCTTTACTGAGGTCGGAACCTTCAGAGACCCGCCACATTTCAGCCCGACAAACCCGAAATCACGTTGACTTCCCGGTTCACTTCTTCCGGGTTAACACACGGTCCCGGCCCCTCCTCCGCAACGACCGCTCTCCGAAGGAGTAGTCCTCGAGCATGCCTAACAATGGACTAACATGACAAAAATGAGCTAAATGAGAAAAATGACAAAACGAGAATGAAATTGTCATGAGACAACCGATGACAACCGCCCCCGCGCTGTCCTTATCCAGAACGTGAGCCCAGAGCTGGGGTGGAGATGGTGTGAGGCAGGGAGGGGCCAAGGCGGGACTAAACTACATCTCCCAGAGCGCCCACCAAAGAATCCTGGGAGTTGTAGTTTACCTTGCGGCAGCCTCCGACCCCGTCCATCCACTATCCAGCCAAAGGCGGAGCTTTTGGTTTTCACCATTAACTGCAAACCTAGAAGAGAGATTCTCTACGATTCTGATTAAGAGATCAAGATTTAGAACATATTGCATGTGAAATTACAATAATTTCCTCATATATTAGAAGCCCCTAAAGCACTGCTTTCTGATTTTTTAAAAAATAAAGTCTCCTTTTTCATCATCCACAAATGTAGATGATTCTGCGTGTAGTTTCTATACTTTGAGCTTCCATTGCTTCAGAAAATACCTAATGACTAAAGGATAATACAAATAAATTTGTATTTTTTAAAAGTAATAACAGGACCCAAAAGTTAGAAGACTGTATATTTCCACGTTAGTGATTTTATAATGTTCTTTGCACATGGGAATGTAGGGGCTCAACCTAGATTCATAGCTTATGAACCACTGATTAAGTGAAGAATGAAAACTCCAGTTAATAAACAATTGCAAGAAAATGCAAGTATATTGTCCTACTTTGACTAATCCAGTGGGATCCAGCCCTTGGCTATCACATTTACAGTCTTTCTATCGCCATGCCTCAATTTTTCCTCCTGAAAGAAAAGGCAAAAAATGTTCCATATTACTGACTTTACAGAGTATTTTCTTAGATTATAATCACATACATAGGAAGGAGAATTAACTCTATATGCAAAATTATATCTAACATTTATAACCAACTTCAAGGTACCTATTTCTATGTACTATGTACTAAATACTGTTCTAAATGGTTTTACCTTATTAATTCAACTAATTTTTACAACCTTAAAATACTCATTTTGCAGAGGAGAAAATTAAGGCACATACAGCTAAAGTAGCTTATCCAAGGTAAAAAACGGTAAGTGATAGAGCCAATATTCAATTAAGGCAATCTGCTTTAATGATCTGTGGCTCCTAAGCTCTGATATAGGGTCTCCCTGCTCCAAAAAAGAAAAGAAAACCTGCAATCATGTATTCAATAAATACTGAACACCAGTTATGTGCTATTCACTATTCTAGTCATGAGGATTTAGCAATGAACAGAAAAGACAAAAACCTTTGCCCACATGGAGCTTATGTTCCAGCAGGGGAAAAGTTCCAAAGGATCTACATAAAGTCATTCTCCTAAGTTATCCAAAAAGTTATTTAATTCTTTATTTTGATTTGTGTATTCAGCTATATGACTTGGGTATTATATATAAAGCTTTATTTGCCTTAAAAAATTAGTCTTGGTTGGGCATGGTGGCTCACGCCTGTAATCCTAGCACTTTGGGAGGCTGAGCCAGATGGATCACCTGAAGTCAGGAGTTTGAGACCAGCCTGACCAACATGGAGAAATCCTATCTCTACTAAAAATACAAAATTAGCTGGGCATGGTGGCGCATGCCCATAATCCCAGCTACTTGGAGGCTGAGGCAGGAGAATCACTTGAACACGGGAGGAAGAGGTGGTGGTGAGCCAAGACTGTGCCATTGCCCTCCAGCCTGGGCAACAAGAGTGAAACTCCATCTCAAAAAAAAAAAAAAAAAACAAACAAAAAAAGTAGTCTTACTGCTATAGACTGAATTGTTTATATTCATAATCATGTTCATATTACTAATACTTATTTTTAAAATTCATATATTGAAGCCCTAACCCCTCCAATACATGTGATTCTATTGGAGATAGGGCCTTTAAGGTGATTAAGGTTAGATGAGGTCATAGGAGTAGAGCCCTGACATAATAGGATTAGTGCCTTCCTATAAAGACACCAGAGATCTTGCTCACTCTCCCTGCCCAAACAATAAAGAGGTTATATGAGTACCCTGTGAGATGGTGGCCACCTACAAGCCAAGAGAAAAGGTATCAGACTGAAACCTACCTTACTGTCACCTTGATCTTAGACTTCCCAGTCTTGCAAGAGGCTAAGAAACAAATTTCTGTTGTTTAGGCCACCAACTCGGTGGTTTTTTTTTTTTTTTTTTTGGAGGCGGAGTCTTGCTCTGTCACTAGGCTGGAGTGCAGTGGCTTGTTCTTGGCTCACTGCAACCTCCACCTCCCGGGTTCAAGCAATTCTCCTGCCTCAGCCTCCTGAGTAGCTGGGACTACAGGTGCGCGTCACCATGCTCAGCTAATTTTTGTATTTTTAGTAGGGATAAGGTTTCACCATGTTGACCAGATGGTCTTGATCTCTTCACCTTGTGATCTGCTTGCCTCAGCCTCCCAAAGTGCTGGGATTACAGGTGTGAGCCACCGCGTCCAGCTTTTTTTTTTTTTTTTTTTTTTTTTTTTTTTTAGTAGAGATGGGGGTCCCACTATGTTGACCAGGCTGGTCTCAAACTCCCAGCCTCCTAAAATCCTGGGATTACAGGTGTGAGCTACGACGCCCAGCCCAGTCTATGTTTTTTTGTTATGGCAGCCAAGTTGTTCCAACTATGCAGAACAACTTAGAAATTTAGAACTCAGGCCGGGCACAGTGGCTCAAGCCTGTAATCCCAGCACTTTGGGAGGCTGAGGCGGGTGGATCACGAGGTCAGGAGATCGAGACCATCCCGGCTAACACAGTGAAACCCCGTCACTACTAAAGATACAAAATATTAGCCGGGCGTGGTGGCGGGCGCCTGTAGTCCCAGCTACTCGGAGGCTGAGGCGGGAGAATGGCATGAACCCAGGAGGCGGAGCTTGCAGTGAACCGAGATCGCGCCACTGCACTCCATCCAGCCTGGGCGACACAGCGAGACTCCGTCTCAAAGAAAAAAAAAAGAACTCAGGCTGGGCACAGCGGCTTACGGCTGTAATTGCAATGGCAGCACGTTGGCAGGCCAAGGCGGGTGGATCACTTGAGGCCAGGAGTTTGAGACCAGCCTAATCAACATGGTGAAACCCCATCTCTGCTAAAAATACAAAAATTAGCCAAGCGTGGTGGCATGAACCTGTAATCCCAGCTATTCAGGAGGCAGAGACATGAGACTCACTTGAACCTGGGAAGTGGAGACTGCAGTGAGCTATCATGCCACCTCACCCCAGCCTGGGTGACAGAGCAAGACACTCTCTCAAAAACAAAAACAAAACAAAACACAAAACAGTGAGACCTTGTTCTTAAGAAAATAAAAACTTTTTAATATTATCTAATATCCAGTCAGTGTTCAAATTTCCCTGTGTCAGATTTTTTTTCTCTTTTTTGTGGCATTTTGTTTGTTCGTATCAGGATTCAAAGAAAGTACATACATTGCAACTGGTTGTTATATTGTTGGTTTATTTTAATCTTTAGATTCTCCTTTTTTTCTTTTTTTCCTTGCAATGTATTTGTTGAAGAAACTGGATCCTTAGCCCTGAGGAGTTTCACGCAGTTAAGATTTTTCTAGACTTGTGGTATATCATGTGTCTTTTGTTCCCTGTATCTCCTGTAAACTGCTCTAGAAACTTGATCACATTCAGGTTTAAATTGTTTTTGGCAAAACTACTTCATAGCTGTGGTTATGCTCTGTGGTTATGTGGACTTTGCTTATGGGAGTCTCTTAAATATGTCTTTTAAAATGATATTAGAAGCCCTTCATTGCCTAGATCCATTTTTTCACTAGGTGTGGCAACATGGTGATATTTTATTACTCATTCTTCATTGATTAGTTAGAACCTCTATAAAGATAAACCTTGCTTCATCAGCTACTGATTGTCTTTGCTTTGTCATTTTTAAAAGGAAAAATAAAAACTTTGCTAAAGTAAAAAAGTTATCAAAAGCCAGGCACAGTGGCTCACATCTGTAATCCCAGCACTTTAGGGAGCCAAGGTGGGATTGCTTGAACTCAGGAGTTTGAGACCAGCCTGGGCAACATGGCAAGACCTCACCTCTACAAATAAAAAAATTAGCCAGGTGTGGTTCTGTGTGCCTGTGGTCCCAGCTACTTGGGAGGCTGAGATGGGAGGATCACTTCAGCCTAGGAGATCAAGGCTGTACTGAGCTGTGATCCACTACTGCATTCCAGCCTGGGCGACAGAGTGAGACACTGTTGGAAAAAAAAAAAAAAAGATGATCAAATTAAAAAACTTGCTTTCTGAACAATTTCTAGGATTTCCAATTTTTATTTTAATCTTATTATTTGTATTTTTGTAAAGAAGGGGTTTCATCATGTGGCCTAAGCTGGTCTTGAACTCCCGGGCTTGAGTGATCCACCCACCTCAGCCTCCCGAAGTGCTGGGTTTACAGGTATGAGCCACCACACCTGGCCTGATCTTATCTTTTTTTCACTTTAGTAATACAGCAATTATCTGCAGTAGTAGTTAACTTTGAGTACTTATTCTCTACCAGGTAATGCTCTAAATGTGTTAGATTTAACTCACTTAAAAATGACACATCTATGAAGTAGGCTCAGTTGCAATGCTCATTTTAGGAAACTGAGGCCAGCATGGCTAGATGAATTGCCCAAGACTGTGCCCGAGAGACAGTCTAGTGGCCAAAAGGATTTGAACCAAGACAGCTGGGTTGCACTGTGACATTGCATCTGCCCCTGTATTCTGTATCTCACTAAACTACACTATTATTCCAGCTCTCCATGATGTGGCTCCAATCTCGCCTATTTCTCTGTTGTGATGTATCCGTAAAAGCTCCATTCCCTGATGTATGTGGTCTGGAAGTCCTGACCTCGTGATCCACCCACCTTGGCCTCCCAAAGTGCTGGGATTACAGACGTGAGCCACTGTGCCCAGCCAATAACTATATTTTTATTACAGTTCACGGTCCTTATCTGAAACACTGGGACCAAATATATTTCAAAATTCAAAATATTTGGGGTTTAGAAAGGTTAATGTGGCCAGGTGCAGTGGCTCAAGTCTGTAATCCTAGTACCCTGGGAGGCCGAGGCAGGTGGTTCACGCGGTCAAGAGATCAAGACCATCCTGGCCAAAACGGTGAAACCCCGTCTCTACTAAAAATACAAAACTTAGCTGGGCATGGTTGGGCGTGCCTGTAGTCTCAGCTACTTGGGAGGCTGAGGCAGGAGAATCACTTGAATCCGGGAGGTAGAGGTTGCAGTGAGCTGAGATCGCACCACTGCACTCCAGCCTGGTGACAGAGTGAGACTCTGTCTCAAAAAAAAAAAAAAAAAAAAAAAAAAAGCAAAGAACAAAAAGAAAGGTTAATGCATATCCTGAGCATTGCTTAACACCTCAACAGGACCTGGGGAAGCACTCTGCAACCCTATACATTAATATTTCTCCAGTGAAATACATGAAACTTTACATCAAATAGGATAAATAAAGATATAAATAATTCACATCAGTCCAGGTCAGGTTTGCCTGCCACATATTCAGTTTAGGTCAAATTTGCCTACAGAACAAGTTATAAAAAAAACCTTAAATTTTTAGCGATTTTGATTTTTGAATAGCAAATAAGATTTTTCAGCAATTTTGCATGTGGCAAGTCAATATACTGAGACACTGGGTTGCAGCAGAGAAAGAGGTTTAATCACAGGGCCCCCAAATAAGGAGATAGGAGGAAACCTCAAATTCATCTCCCTAAGGAGTTTGGGGCTGAGGTTTTTAAGGGTTTTGGAGTGGGCCAAAGTTTGAGCATTGTTAATTGGCCAAAGAGTGCAGGGTGAAGTCATGGGACAGGGAGATGTTCTCGATAGGTGCGCTGGCTCACGCCTGTAATCCCAGCACTCTGGGAGACCAAGGTGGGTAGATCACCTGAGGTCAGGAGTTTGAGACCAGCCTGACCAATATGGTGAAACCCCATCTCAACTAAAAATACAAAAAATTAGCCGGGTGTGGTGGTGTATGCCTGTAATCCCAGCTACTCAGGAGGCTGAGGCAGGAGAATCACTTCAACCCAGGAGGTAGAGGTTGCAGTGAGCCAAGATCGTGCCACTGCATTCCAGCCAGGGCAACAGAGTGAGACTCCATCTCAAAAAAAATGAAACAATGTTCTCTATGTTCTCACACTGATTCAGTTCTGTGGGCATCTTCAAACTGGTTGGCATCAGCTATTCCACTGAAATTCAGGATCTGAATACCGTATTAAACAATTCTCAAACAAATTTCTTATTATTCTAACATCAGAGATCCTATCTATAAGAACAATGGGGTTGTAAATTAATTCTTAAACAAAAGCCTTATAATTCTAACATCAGAAATGTTATTGGTACAGGAATTAAGAAGAAATCACTTAGGCAGATAGTAAGGGTGTGGGAGTAACCAAACACCATTTCATATTTTACAATGCTTCCTGTGTAATTTTTATACTAAATAAGCCAAATTATGTCATTTTTGGACTTTAGGGAAACTAATGTCTTGAAGGATTAATTAGGTCAAAAAAAGACATAATTTGTAATTTGATTTTAGAAAGTTTGTAAAATATCAAAGGTTTAAACACATTTGATATCACAGGTCATTGTAAAATAAGTTATTCTCAGGAGGCCGAGGCAGGAGAATTGCTTGAATCCGCGAGGTGGAGACTGCAGCAAGCTGAGATCACATCACTGCCCTCTAGCCTGGGAGACGGAGCAAGACTTCATCTCAAAAAAAAAAAAAAGAAGGAAAAGAAAAAGAAGTCATTTCCTTTAGACCTTTAAAAAAACATTTTAGCATCAGGCTACAACCAACAGAACTCAAGGGGAAAAAAAACTTACAAAACAAAACCCCATCTCTACTAAAAAATACAAAAAATTAGCCAGGCATAGTGGTGGGTGCCTGTAGTCCCAGCTACTCAGGAGGCTGAGGCAGGATAATGGTGTGAGCCTGGGAGGCAAAGTTTGCAGTGAGCCAAGATCATGCCACTGCACTCCAGCCTGGGTGACAAAATGAGACTCCATCTCAAAAAATAAATAAATAAATAAATAAAAAATAAATAACTAAAAGGGGAGAGAAAACCAAAAACAAGATGCAATACAAGTTGAACTTTATGTTAAAAAAATTAAAATCTCCTGTAATTTATTGAGTACATCAATCCTTTAAGAAAATTAATTTTATTGTTCTAACTAATTATTTAGTGTATGAGTGTTTTCAAACCCAATCCCTCGAGAGATCATTATAATTTCTCATTAATTTTGGACAACTTGATCGTATAAAAATTTTTGGGTTTTTTTCTTATAAATCCTCTTATTGTGACTTACACAGACCATTCATGACATGCTTGGACTTTCTGGTTTGACATTAACATCCCTTTTTTTTTTTTTTAAACAACAGTCATTTTATTCTAGGACTAAATTTGCCATATAAGATTCTTTCTTATTTAAAATTATTTCTCTTTAAGCTTTCTTACCAAAAACAAAACAAAACCTCTTTATTTTTATAACTTTCTTTACGTCTCTCTTATTTCCTGGTTCCTTTTACTTGGGTTTTGTTTTGTTTTGTTTTGAGATGGGGTTTCACTCTTGTCACCTAGACTGGAGTGCAATGGCGCGATCTTGACTCACTGCAACCTCTGTCTCCTGGGTTCAAGCGATTTTCCTGCCTCAACCTCCCAAGTAGCTGGGATTACAGGTGTGTGCCACCACACCCGGCTAATTTTTGTATTTTTATTAGAGACAGGGTTTCATCATGTTGGCCAGGCTGGTATTGAACCCCTGACCTTGTTATCCACCTGCCTTGGCCTCCCAAACTACTGGGAATCCAGGCATGAGCCACCACGCTTGGCCCTTTTACCTTGTTTTGTACATAACCTTTAAATAAGCTTGCAACTAGACAAAAATTGTTCACTTTTTTAAAAAAGGGCACACTTTTTTATTAGAATGTTTTCCTACAATATATTTTTATTAGAAACTACCCAAATAACAAAATATCTATTACTTAATTTAATATAATTTTATATTCTAAATTATGATGAATTTTTCTGCAATTATCTCATTACAGTTAACTATTTATTTTATTTTAAACATTTACTTATTTTAGTTATGAAAACGCCATTGCAAAATTATAACTGGGACAGTGAAAAAGATCTGACCTAACCAACTCCATCTTGCTTCTAACCTCCAAGCTGTCCTTGTTCATTCCTGAGCTCAGGCCAAACTAACTTTGGGAGGAACTTAGTTTATAGTTTAGCTTTGAAACAAAGATAACAGTCCTTTCCCAAAACAAACTTTACTGCCTGTGGACTAGACTGCCTAAAGCCACAAGATTAGAAGTTATGGTAATCTTATTAAATTTAAGATGTAGCTATTTTCCTTAAACCAATATCAATGTCTTATTTATTAAAAATGACATAAGCTAAGTTTATTCTGTCTTGGGCTGGGTTTATAGTTTTGTAACCCTTATGCCAAATTTTGAAAATTTACAGTATTTGGTTAGGATAATTATGAAATTTATTGATTAATAAATGCAAACAAAAATTTATGTTGGCAATTTTTAAGACATTTCTAATATCACTTTACCAATAATTTTAAAGCTAGCTTATTTATTAGATATTTTACTTAAGTTATGTAAACTTGAAAAAGCATTTTCCTGATTAAAATATTTGATTCACATATTTTTATTTTCTTAATTAATTAGAGCTCTTTTAGATATTTTCAGTAGTGAAACATTGTATACATAACACATAAATACTAAGCATATTAGGGATGCTGATAGAAGTACATCTTACAGATTCATAAACAGCTATTTTTCCTGTCTTATACTTTCAAATTCTTGCTAATGTGTCTTGCTACCCTAGGCAGTTGTTAGCTAAATAGCTTTAAATTTGCATATTAAAGGAAACAACTCAGGTGAAAATCAAATAGCAAAATTTACATGATAAGGTACAGAGAGAAAAAGTCTGGTATGCTAGAGAAAAATTAAAATGAATTTAACTGCTAATTAAACGTAAAACTATAGAAATTATAAAGGCCTTTATGATTTTTTATTTTTTAATTTAATTTACTTTTTTTTGAGATGAAGTTTCATTCTTGTTGCCCAGGTTGGAGTGCAATTGCGTGATCTCAGCTCACTGTAACCTCCACCTTCTGGGTTCAAGCTATTCTTCTGCCTGAGCCTCTCAAGTAGCTGGGATTACAGGCATGCGCCACCACGGTTGGCTAATTTTTTGTATTTTTAGTAGAGATGGGGTTTCACCATGTTGGCCAGGCTGGTCTTGAACTCCTGACGTCAGGTCATCCACCTGCCTTGGCCTCGCAAAGTGCTGGGATTACAGGCCTGAGCCACTGTGCCCAGCCTAAAGGCCTTTTAGATACACACACACACACACACACACACACACACACATCATATAGCTTTTACTTCAAAACTTTGGACATGAGATAAATACACATTCACTGGTTTGCAAAAAACCTGTTGGATCCAAGTAATGGTTTTCATCTTAATAGACAAATAACAGCAGATTTAAAGCAGGCAGAAAAGAAAATATAAAAGAGAACTTAGGAACTCTAGAGTTTGCAGGTTGACTTTAGGGCTCTTTTTCCTTAATGTAAATGTGCACAAAGACCATAATTACTTCCATTTTACATAAACTCTGGCAAGTATAGATGCCATGAAACCTACAGAATGCTCAAAAGGGGGTCATTCTTCTTGCTTTCTCCTTATTCTTAGATTATTTGTTTCCCACTTTTTTTCTTAAAAGGAGGAACTGAGCTGTGGCCTAGGGTTTTTGTGTAGTGGATCGATGTGTGCTGCTTGTGGGCAGGACAACACAGTGTGTCACCACTGAGTCATTTCCACCTTCTTTCATGTTTTAGTTTCTCTCTCCAGAGGTCTCTGACCTCTGAGAGGGCTTAAAACACCTGGTGATCAACCCTTATATATGTGTTTCCTGGATGAACCTTTTTAAAAATTAATTTTTGTTTGGGATTTTCCAGTAGGGCCACTGTACATCACAGGGGTCAACCCCCCAGACACTCCCACAAAGCCCTTGGTCACCCAGGGGTGCCTTTCTGCTGAAAGGAGCAAAAGCCCTTTCTCTTTGGAACTGAGAAAATTCAGTCTCCTGTTAACCTTTTAAAACAACCATTTATTTCCTCATGCAAATATGCACAGACAAGCTGAATTGAGATCAACTTGGGGAGAAAAAGGAATAGAGAAGACCCTTTAGAAAGCAGCTCTGAACTAGAATCAGAATCCTTAAACAACAACTTCCTAGGAAAGAAAAAGAAAAAACAAACAAACAAACAAAAAAAACAGCCAAGACCCCTTCCAGTAAACTGTGCTCAACCACTCCTAACTTTGTAGCTCTCATCCCCCATTACACACACCAAGGTCAAATCCTTTCACAGTACAAAGTAATCTGTGGAATCCCCAAAGCCAAAGAGATCAGTTCATGTAATACAGAAAAACAGATCTTTAGACCTAAGAACAATCTGCTCATGATTCTTGAAACTTTACAAAGAAAACAGAACACCATAAAAAGGGTCAGTGGTGCCTTTGTTCTGAATTCTTTACAGGGATTCAAGTCATTAAAAGCCTTCTTTAGATTTTTTTGGTACTGCAGCTGGCAAAGGGGAAAGGAGGTATAGTGTGGAAGAAAAGTAAATGAAATAACATTTGTTTGTTTGTTTGTTTTTTGAGATAGGAAGCAAACACAGAAACCAAGCGCATGATTTTTTGGTTTTTGTTTTTCCTCTTTTGCAGCTGTGAGGAATTTTAGTCAAATTAGAGAGGCTTTATTATCCATAACTTGGAATTCTCACTCAGAATTGACCAAGTGAGGTAGAGTTGGTCAAATCTGATGAGAGAAAGACTGTACCAAACAGCAACAACAACAAAACCCAACAATATGATCACTGAACACTTTAATGGTAAGGAGAAATTAAGACCAGCTTATTGTTAAACTTCAGTCAAGACAAAATCCTAATTCAGCTACTTACCTAGGGATGGGTCTCAGGCTAAAGACTGCTTTCTACCATCCTAGAAACAGGAAAAACACTTGACCTCATCTTCCCTGCTGGGTGCGAGTTCAAACTACATAAAGGATTTGCTTACCTTCCATCATCATGGAAGCAGAAAATTTTGCCTTCCTTGTTGGAAGCAAGTAAAATGCCAAAAAAGGGGCGGGGGGCGATCGCGGTAGTTGCACGGCAAAATAAACTTTAGATCTTGACTAAAATTCTGGGAGATCAGGGATTTTCTGGAGGGGGTGCTCCCAGACCTCAGCAAATTGTCCCACGGATTTGAGCCATAAAATCAGCTCGTGCTGGTACCAAGCACCAACAGGAAATTTGTCAAAGGTTAGAGGCATCTTCACTCATAATCCCTCTATGGTTACCAAAATGTGAACCCCAAATATCTGAGACAGTTCTCAGTTAATTTAGAAAGTTTCTTTTGGCAAGATTGAGGACGTGCACCTGTGACACAGCCTGAGGAGGTCCTGACGACAAGTGCCCAAGGTAGTCAGAGCATAGTTTGGTTTTATACATTTTAGGGAGACATGAGACATCAATCAACATATGTAAGATAAGCTGGTGACGCCTGTAATCCCAGCACTTTGGGAGGCCGAGGCAGGCGGATCACCTGAGGCCAGGAGTTCAAGACCAGACTGATCAACATGGAGAAACCCCGTCTCTACTAAAAATACAAAATTAGGCGAGCATGGTGGCGCATGCCTGTAATCCCAGCTACTTGGGAGACTGAGGCAGGAGAATCACTTGAATCCGGGAGGCGGAGGTTGTGGTGAGCCAAGATCGCACCATTGCACTCCAGCCTGGGCAACAAGAGCAAAACTCCATCTCAAAAATATATATATATAATATATATATAATATATATATATATATATATATATATATATGTAAGATGAACATTGATTTGGTCTGGTAAGGTGGGACAATTCAAAGCAAAGGCGGGACAACTCCAAGCTGGGAGAGAGCTTTCAGGTCATAGGTAGATAAGAGACAAATGGTTGCATTCCTTCAGTTTGTGGTTAGCCTCTCCAAAGGAGGCAATCAGATATCCATTTGTCTTAGTGAGTCCACGGGTGATTTTGAATAGAACGTGAGGCAGGTTTGCCCTAAGCGGTTCCCAGTTGACTTTTCCCTTTAGCTTAGTGATTTGGGGACCCCAAGATTTATTTTACTTTCACAGGAACAATGGGGATACATACAAACGGTCACTATCTGGTGCTATGTGACTTTTGGTTACAAGGAAGTAGGCTAAAGTACTGCTGGATTAATGGTTAATTATAACTATGTTTCTGTCCAGAATTCTTGTTAACACTGTGAGGTGACTTTAATGACATCCTCCAAGATCCTCATGTTTCAGCTCAAGAGGATGACTTATTTCCTGAAAACACACTTTCAAACTTATTTTTTTGTTCATAGTGCTGAAGCATGCTTTAAAAAGGTAAAGTTATGACCTTTGTACAAACATGAAGTTGAGCATGTGCCAAAATGATTAATTTATTAAAAAATCAGAAAACTGGCCGGGCGCGGTGGCTCAAGCCTGTAATCCCAGCACTTTGGGAGGCCGAGACGGGCGGATCACGAGGTCAGGAGATCGAGACCATCCTGGCTAACACGGTGAAACCCCGTCTCTACTAAAAAATACAAAAAACTAGCCAGGCGAGGTGGCGGGCGCCTGTAGTCCCAGCTATTCGGGAGGCTGAGCCAGGAGAATGGCGTAAACCCGGGAGGCAGAGCTTGCAGTGAGCTGAGATCCGGTCACTGCACTCCAGCCCAGGCGACAGAGTGAGACTCTGTCTCAGAAAAAAAAAAAAGAAACTACAATCATTCTAGCAGTATACTCCTCCCTTGGTAAGAATTGTATATCATACCAGCATTGTCCCCACCCCCTCTTCCCCAGATCAACCAGAATAATAGGAGAATCCAGTGAGGGCACCCTTCATGTTGAATGTGAGCACACACTCAGGAAGGCGTGTAGGTCAGCCCTTCATGCATTTTTCTTCCTCTGTTTTAGACAACCAATGTTTTAATTGCCAGTTAACTCCTCTATCAAACCATTACTCTGAGGAGGAGATTTTCCTGCTCACTGTTAGACATTCTGGGCTGTACAGTGTGTTCCTTGGTCTGAGGAAATTGTGGTCAGCCATCCAAATCCATGCAATATCTTCTGGTCTGTTTTTTTTTTTAATAGTACTCTGAGAATTTGTATTTTCCACTGGGTAAGCAAATCCAGGTCCAGAGTCAATGTCCATTCCTATCAAGGCCCATTTGTAGCCCCCAGTGCTACCAGTATCAGTCTCACTTGCCAACCATGTTCAGGGCCTTCTCACCAGGGAATCTGCCCATAGCCACTGGCAGTCTCTATATCTTGTGCTGATAGACACAACAGTTTTTATTGGCATTATGTGCCTGAGAAGGTGCAAAAAGAACATGTTTAGATTTAGCCCATTTCTGCATTGTTGCAGTATCCCCATATCCACCCATTTCATGGACCCAGGTGGCCACTTTGTAATAGTACTGACACCATGTTAGAGAAAAGCTTGTTTGCTAGAATAGGCTTATTGTTTTGCTTGAGTTTGCAGATTATTTTCTAAAAACAGACTCAGGAAAACAGGATCTTCAACAAAGATAAAAGAAAATACTCTGACTAGGCCAGGTGCAGTGGCTCACGCCTGTAATCCCAGCACTTTGGGAGGCTGAGGCGGGCGGATCATGAGGTCAGGAGATCGAGACCATCCTGGTTAACACAGTGAAACCCCATTGGTACTAAAAATACAAAAAAAAAAATTAGCTGGGTGTGGTGGCACGTGCCTGTAATCTCAGCTACTCCGGAGGCTGAGGCATGAGAATGGGCGTGAACCCAGGAGGCGGAGCTGGCAGTGAGCCGAGATTGTGCCACTGCGCTCCAGCCTGGGAGACAGAGAGAGACTCTGTCTCAAAAGAGTGAATAAATAAATAAATAAATAAATAAATAACTGAGCCACATGGTTGTTCTTTATAGCAATGCAAGAGCAGCCTAACACACCCCGCTTCTTACTTAGATTAAGAGTTGACAAAATACCTTCTGCACTAAGTTGCATTGTTATGCTAAGAACACTAAGCATTAAACTATTTAAAGACCTTTGTCTTTGGGAAAACTGTAGTTTCTAAAATTAGGAAATGCAGAAATGCTGACATTGTCTTTTTTTTTTTTTTTTTTTTTGAGACGGAGTCTCACTTTGTCCCTGGGGCTGGAGTGCAGTGGCCGGATCTCAACTCACTGCAAGCTCCGCCTCCAGGTTCACGCCATTCTCCTGCCTCAGCCTCCCGAGTAGCTGGGACTACAGGCGCCCGCCACCTCGCCCGGCTAGTTTTTTGTATTTTTTAGTAGAGACGGGTTTCACAGTGTTAGCCAGGATGGTCTCGATCTCCTGACCTCGTGATCCGCCCGTCTCGGCCTCCCAAAGTGCTGGGATTACAGGCTTGAGCCACTGCGCCTGGCCGTCTTTTTTTTTTTTGAAGCAGTCTCACCTTGTCGCCCAGGCTGGAGTGCAGTGGCGCGATCTCGGCTCACTGCCAGCTCCGCCTCCCGGGTTCACGCCATTCTCCTGCCTCAGCCTCCAGAGTAGCTGGGACTACAGGCGCCCGCCACCACGCCTGGCTAATTTTTTTGTATTTTTAATAGAGATGGGGTTTCACCATGTTAGCCAGGATGGTCTTGATCTCCTGACCTTGTGATCTGCCCGCCTTGGCCTCCCAAAGTGCTGGGATTACAGGCATGAGCCACCGCACCTGGCCTGGCTCAGTTATTTATAAAGGAAAGAGGCTTAATTGGCTCATGGTTTTGCAGTGTGCAAGCATGGCTTCAGCAACTGTGTGGCTTCTGGGGAGGCCTCAGTGAGCTTTCATTCATGGCGGAAGGTAAAGACAGAGCAACACCTCACATGGCCAGAGCAGGAGTAAGGAGGATGAGGTAGGTGCAACACACTTTGAAACAACCAGATCTAATGTGAACTCAGAGCAAGAGCTCACTTATCACTAAGGGGATGGCGACAAGCCATTCATGAGTGATCTGCCCCCATGATCCACACTAGAGACTACATTTCAACATAAGATTTGGAGGGGACACATATTCAAACCATATTAAGGGGATTTAAAAAAATAAGTCTTTAAGAAGTCTTGTCATTTTAGAGCTAACTTTTAACAGAATGTGAGTCTCAACTTTTACCTATAGAACAAACATAATCTTAAAGTGACTTGTTCAAAACGGTTTTATGGAGAATTAATCTGTAACTAAAACTTGGCATTGAGTGAGAAGGCTCTACCACTTTTTAAGCAAAATGTATAACAGTTCCAAAGGGCAGGGCTAAGAATGAGAGGATCAGACATTTACAACAGCAGGCATTTTCTCTTCCTCTTCTTCACAGGAGGTGGGCAGAGAACTGCTCAGATAGCTTCATCAAACACTGTTTTGAACCCTCACTATGTGAGAGCCAAGCACTTCGGGTATTTTAAAGCACCAGTCTCCTTATTCCTGGCTAAAAACTGCAGACAGGTGATGGGAGTCAGTTTCTTCTCCTTCAGTTTCTCAATTGTGTCTTTAACAACACTAAGATCAAGTTTACTTCCCACAATAATGATGGGAGTGTTGGGAAAATGGTGCTGCATTTCAGAATGCCACCCTGCATTTTCAAATGATGCAGGACTCATGAGGGAGAAGCATATTAAAACTATATCTGTTTACCGATAGAATGGGGGCATGATCTGTCATAATCTTCTTGTCCAGATGTATCCCATAAGCCCAGATTCACTGGCTTTCCATCGACCTTAACACTGGCAGCAGAATAATTGTCAAAGACAATAATGATAATGCATTGGGAAATGCATTGGGTGTAACACTGATTAGTAGGCAAGTTTTACTTATAGCTCCATCTCCAACTACCACACACTTGATGGCTTGCACCTGGGTCGCTCGCTGGGCCCTGGCAGTGGTGGTCAGGCATTAAGGCAAGAAGTGGTGGGATAGAAGCATGGTAGGCAGGTGTATGACTGCAGGTGGCAGGGGATGGAGTGCCAAGGTTGTTGTCCATGCCACCTCACCCTTAGCCCAAAATGGGAATCTTTTGAAAATGCCTAAAATAATTAATTCATGTGCACAATTGGAAAAAGCTAGGTTTAAACAAAATGAGTGAGAGACTTACTGTCACTAGCACTTAGAAGCTTCCATTTAGGTGAGTGCAAAAGTAATTGCAGTTTTTGCATTGTTGGAATTTGCCATTTGATATTGGAATACATTCTTAAATAATGTGGTTTTGTTATACATCATTTTAGTGAGTATTTTTCACTTTAGTTCTTTTGTTAATGACATTACTCGATGTTTATTTTTTGTTTATTTTAGACTATGGAAATGATTTAGACAAAAAGCAAATTCAAGCAGTTTTGTTATTCGAGTTCAAAATGGGTTGTAAAGCGTGGAGACAACTCGCAATATCAATAATGCATTTGGTCCAGAAACTGCTAATGAACATACAGTGCAGTGGTGGTTCAAGAAGTTTTGCAAAAGAGACAAGAGCCTTGAAGATAGGGAGTGTAGTGGCCAGCCATCAGAAGTTGACACTGACCAATTGATAGCAATAATCAAAGCTGACCCTCTTACAATTACGCAAGATGTTGCTAAATAACTCGATGTTGACCATTCTATGGTCATTTGGCATTTGAAGCCAATTGGAAAGGTGAAAAAGCTTGATAAGTGAGTGCCTTATGAGCTGAGCAAAAATTTTAAAAAATAATAATTTTTTGAAGTGCTGTCTTCTCTTATTGTACACAACAACAACAAACCATTTCTTGATTGGATTTGTGCAATGAAAAGTGGCTTTAAATTTTTTTTTTTTTTTCTGAGATGGAGTCTTGCTCTGTCACCCAGACTGGAGTGTGGTGGTGGTTCAGTCTCAGCTCACTGAACCCTCAGCCTCCCAGGTTCAAGTGATTCTCCTGCCTCAGCCTCCCAGGTAACTGGGGTTATAGGCATGTGCCACCACGCCCGGCTAATTTTTGTATTTTTAGTAGAGATGGGGTTTTGCCATATTGGCCAGGCTGGTCTTGAACTCCTGCTCAGGTGATTCACCCACCTTGGCCTCTCAAAGTGCTAGGATTACAGGCGTGAGCCACCCGCGCCCGGCCAAAAAGTGGATTTTATATGACAACTGGTGACAGTCAGTTCAGTGGTTGGACCGAGAAGAAGCTCCAAAGCACTTCTCAAAGTCAAACTTGCACCAAAAAAAGGTCATGGTCACTGTTTGATGGTTTGCTGCCAATCTGATCCATCACAGCTTTCTGAATCCCTGTGAAACCATTACATCTGAGAAGTATGCTCAGCAAATCAGTGAGATCCACTGAAAACTGCAAAGCCTGCAGCCGGCATTGGTCAACAAAAAGGGCCCAATTCTTCTCCATGACAACATCCAACCACACGTTGCACAACCAATGCTTCAAAAGTTGAACAAATTGGGCTATGAAGTTTTGTCTCATCTGCCATATTCTCCTGACCTCCCGCCAACTGACTATCTCTCCTTCAAGCATCTCAACAACTTTTCGCAGGGAAAACGCTTCCATAACTAGCAGGATGCAGAAAATGCTTTCCAAGAGTTTGTTGAATCCTGAAGCACAGATTTTTATGCTACAAGAAGAAACAAACTTATTTCTCATTGGCAAAAATGTGTTGATTGTAATGGTTCTTTTTTTTTTTTTTGATATGGAGCTTCCCTTTGTCACCCAGGCTGGAGTGCAGTGGAGCAACCTCGGCTCACTGCAACCTCCGCCTCCTGGGTTCAAATGATTCTCCTGCCTCAGCCTCCCGAGTAGCTGGGACTACAGGCGCATACCCCAGTGCCTAGCTAATTTTTGTATTTTTAGTAGAGATGGGGGTTTTACCATGTTGGCCAGGCTGATCTCGAACTCCTGACCTCATGATCCGCCCGCCTCGGCCTCCCAAAGTGCTGGGATTACAGGTGTGAGCCACTGCACCTGGCCTATAATGGTTCTTATTTTGATTAATAAAGATATATTTGAGCCTAGTTATAATGATTTAAAATTCACCCTCCAAAACCGCAATTACGTTTGCACCAACCTATAAAAGAAGTTTTGAAAGAAATTTGCGTCTATTCAATAGGTAAATAAAAGGATACCAGAAACTATTTTTCTTTTCTTTCTCTTTGAGATAGGGTCTTGCTCTGTTGTCCAGGCTGGAGTATAGTGTCATGATTACAGCTCACTGTCACCTTGCTCTCCCAGGCCCAAGTGATCTTCCTACCTCAGCCTCCAGAGTAGCTGGGACTATAGGCACACGCCACCACTCCTGGCTAATTTTTGTATTTTTAGCAGAGACGGGGTTTTTTCATGTTGCTTAGGGAGGTCTTGAACTCCCAGGCTCAAGCGATCTACCTGCCACAGCCTCTCAAAGTGCTGGAATTACAGGTGCGCTGCTGCACCTGGTCAGCCTGAAACTATTTCTAAATTGAAAAAGATTTAGTAACTTTCTCCCTGTCACCTCCAACTGCTTCTCCCTATCCTTCTGGCTACTTCCCCACCCCACTCCCTTATTTGAACTCATTCCTTTCTGCTTGTTCCTTTGGCTCTCATATATCTCTTAGGTAGAGACTTTTGGAATTTCACAATGCATACATTTCTTTCTCTAAAAAGAGGGAAAGATATTTAAATGTAGAACAGATATGCAAACAGAACAACTACAGAACAAGAATAAAACTAATGAGATCGTTAAAATACAGATCCAACAAATTTTTTCTAAACTGGGACTGATAAATACCACTTATGATTTCCTGCAACATTTCCTGGACCTTTTGTGATCTTAGTCTTTCACTGACAATGGTAAAATACATTCAGCCGCCCCCATTAAAATGGAACACTTAATTGAAAAATTAGAAATCTAAAAGAGAAAGAACTATATAAGTGTTTATAAAAGTTAGGCTCTTAGATCAAACAGATCAAAATCTTGAGCTTGGAGTAATAATATAAGGAATCTCTGTTCAATACAAAAGTTTTATTTTTTCTACTATGCAGAGACCAACAACAATAACAAAAAAAAAACAAAAACAAAAACCCACAAAAAAAAAACAACAAAAAGCTGAAAGGAGAGAGAGAGAGCGAGAGCGAGAGAGAAACTGCTCTAATCTTTCCCGTCCACATTTGTTAATCAAGCAAACCAGACTGGAAAACGAAAGATAGATGTGTTACTAATTCAAGGATAATTGGGGATTTTATTTTTCTTATTCAATTCAGCCAGTCCTAGTCAAAATGTAAATATTAAAAATGTAACCTTGGCTGGGCGCAGTGGCTCACGTCTGTAATCTCAGCACTTTGGGAGGCCAAGGCGGGAGGATCACGAGGTCAGGAGATTAATACCATCCTGGCTAACACGCTGAAACCCCATCTCTACTAAAAATACAAAAAATTAGCTGGGCGTGGTGGCAGGCACCTGTAGTCCCAGCTACTTGGGAGGCTGAGGCAGGAGAATGGCATGAACCCAGGAGGCGGAGCTTGCAGTGAGCCGAGATCATGCCACTGCACTCCAGCCTGGGCGACAGAGTGAGATTCTGTCTCAAAAAAAAAAAAACAAAAACAAAAAACTTAAACTCATTTGAAACTGAAAAAAAGGGTAAAATTGATTTTACAAAAATCAAACTGCCAGCCAGGCGTGGTGGCTCATGCCTTTCTAGCACTTTGCAAAGCAACGACATGAGGATCATTTGAGGCAGGGAGTTCAAGACAAGTCAGGGTAACATAGTGAGACCCTCATCTCAATGAAAATAAAATTAAAAATAAATTAGCCAGATGTGGTGGCATGTGCCTGTAGCACTAGGTACTTGGGAGGAGGCTGAGGTGGGAGGATTGGTTGAGCCCAGTAGTTCAGGGCTGCAGTGAGGTATGATGATGCCACAGCACTCCAGCCTGGGTGCCAGAGTGAGACACTCTCACCAAAAAACTAAAATCAAACTGCCACAAAAACTTATTTGCCTGAAATTTTGGTCCACAGTCTTCATTAGATTATCTGTAAGGGCAATTAAATTTTAGCCATGTAAACAGATTCCAATTTTGTCAGAAATATAATTTGGATCCAATTGTCTTTTATGAGCCAATGACTTTTTATTACTATCTCATGACTAAAATTCTAAAATGAAAGTTGTGAAATCTTTGTGTGTGTGTGTATGTGTGTGGGTGTGTTTAGATGTATTTATACATATATACATGTATTATATGCTGTGTCTACATGGTAAAATCTGGCATAGTTGACCAGAAATCTCCTAAGGAGAAATGAATGCTCATATAAAATATATAGTAATTAACCCTCATGGCTTTTAGTTTATGTGAAATGAGTAAAGCATTAATAAATAAGATGATTTTAAAATTATTGGTAAAATAAAAATAGAAATGTCTTCAGAATTCTCAGCATACGCTTTGCCTGGGTTTACTGGTCAGACAGTTTTATATCTTTCTCTGTTAGATATCTGAAGCTGTCATGGTTTAACACAAAGGTTATAAAAGTATAAACTCAGCCTAAAACAGAATGATCTTTGTGTAATTTTGTGACAAGACTAATTTAATGTTGTTGATTTAATGAAAACAGCCCTATCTTCTGGCTTATCAGCAAAATACCAATATACTTAACTTTAAGGCTCTTCTTTAAGTGAACACCTGATAGTCACAGGCTATAAAAATGGATAACAAGGAAATAATTTGATACCATAACTAACTTTGTCTAGTATTTCAGTTTTTAGAAATAATCTAGGTTATCTGCTAAAATAAATAAATTAGGTAAATGAAATAAATTTCCATAAATGAACTTTTAATGTAATTTGATATCTTAAAGTTGTGTTAAATTAATATATACGAATTAAATCTGAGTCATTATCAAATAAGATTTTAAAATTATGTTATAGGGAAACATGTTTCTAAAAATTACAAAATGATTCTCATGATAAGTATTGATATATTGAAAATGAACCAGGTAGGTAAAAAAAGAAAAGAAATTAAAAGTAAAATACTGATATGTCACAGACAATTCAAGATCTTGCTTCCTAGGTTTCACTAAATTTAAGAGTTAAAAATTGTAATCAATATATAGAATTCTGTATACAAAGAGTGCATATATATTCAAAATGTATTTTTGATAGAAAAAATTATAAGAAAGTCACAAAGTGGCTGGGCAAGGTGGCTTATACCTGTAATCCCAGCACTTTGGGAGGCTGAGGCAGGTGGATCATGAGGTCAAGAGATTGAGACCATCCTGGCCAGTATGGTGAAACCCCATCTCTACTAAAAATATAAAAATAAGCTGGGCATGGTGGTACATGCCTGTAATCCCAGCTACTGGGGAAGCTGAGGCAGGAGAATTGCTTGAACCCGGGTGGTAGAGGTTGCAGTGAGCTGAGATTGTGCCACTGCACTCCAGCCAGGCAACAGAGTGAGACTGCATCTCAAAAAAAAAAAAAAAAAAAAGAAAGAAAGGGATAAAGTTGTGTTCTTTATTGAGAAAAAAATAATTTTGTCTAATTTGTAGGTTAATTAAACATTGTTTCAAAATATAGAACAGACAGGAAAGAACCAGTTAAGTAGGAGAGTGATATGTGAAGAAAGTATAGATATGAAGATGTGTTTTTGGTAAGAAAGGTTAAAAAGAAAAGATAATAATTTTACATGAGAAAAAACTTTATATGGTAAATTTGTGTCATAAAGTAAAATTTAAGAGAGCAACAGTAAAGGACAAAGCAGAAATTCCAAGCATATTGTGAATGGTACATATTGTCAGAGTACTTTGTGATGAGGTTTGTGAAAAGAAAATTTATGAAAGGAAATTTGCATTTGATCAAGTTGGCTATAATTAAAAGGAAATTACTTAAAAGTCTTTCCAAAGATTGAGCTTTGATATTAAATTATACAAATACAAGACTAAAATTTTGGTTCCCTGTGTTAGAATAACAAGTTTTTCATCAAGTATCGATTTGCTTTCAGTAAAATTCAGAGGTTCTGAATTTTTAATTGTGAAATCTGTATCTTTTTAAAACTTTTCAGACTTGTATCTCAGAAGTTCAACTTACCTTGCTGCATGTGACTTGCAGGTCACATGTCATTGCCTTCTGTTTTTTTTAATCCCTGGGAAAGGTACATCTTTTTGCTTGGCTGGGATGGTAACTTTCTCTTTCAATGTTTTTATCAATTCCTATAACTTTTGTTCTGGTTCTAACACTGATGTTAGATGGTCTAACACTAAAATGTTTTATCTTGAAGGTGTAGAAAAGCAATGTTTTCCTTCAGTATAACTTGATTCTGTACTCTTGGGTTTTCTTTATAACCAGGAAACATTCATGTTGTTACTAAGAGTCCCTACTTTGTGTCCCTACTCAAGGTACTAGTTTTCTTGTTTACATTTCTCCATAATAAATTGTATATCATAATCCTGGACAAACTCTTCCTCTGTCTGCTTAAATTCAAGTACCTTTTTCATCAGGTTTGACTTCTAGGTTATCTAACTGGGCTTCTCATGAGAAAAAGCAATTATACAACAGAAAGTTTTTCTTTTCCTTTTTGGTAACAAGTCTGAAAAAAAAAGATTGTACATTTTATCAAGATAATCCTTGTGTTGTCTTTATTAGGATTTTGGTTACTTAGGAAAACTGAGCTTTAAATGGGTTAAGGTTTTCACAATCATGTAACTTCTATATAGCTTTTGAAGTTTTATGATTATCACTCTGGTTAAATGAATAACTATTATTTAACAGTGACCTGTGATTCTGTTTTGTTTTTCAGATTTTTGTTTTTGTTTTTGTTTTGAGACAGGATCTTGCTCTGTTGCCTAGGCTGGAGTGCGGTTGTGTGATCGTAGTTCACTGTAAACTAGGCTCAAGTGATCCTCCCATCTCAGCCTCCTGAATAGCTGGGACTACTGATGCATGCCAGAACATCCAGCTAATTAAATTTTTTTTTTTCATTTTTTGTTTTAGAGATAAAGTCTTGCTCTGTTGCCCAAACTGGAATGAAGTGGTGCAATCACAACTTGCTGCAATTTTGAACTCTGGGGCTCAAGCAACCCTTGGTCTCCTGAGTAGCTAGGACTACAGGTGTGTGTCACCATAACCAGTTCATTTTTCATTTTTATTTGTAGATACCAGGTCTCCCTATGTTGCCCAGGCTGGTCTTGAACTTCTGGCCTCAAGCAATCATCTGCCTTGACCTCTCAACCTGCTGGGACTACAGGTTTGAGCTACCATGATGTAAAAACTTTTCATGGAGATGAGATTTTGCTAATGTAGCCCAGGCTGGCCTTAAACACCCGGCCTCAAGCAATCCTCCCACCTCAGCCTCCCAAAGCACTGGGATTACTGGCCTGAGCCACTGTAGCCAGCCCATGATTCTCTTTTGATCAAATGTTTCAAATCTTTTGATGTCTTTGGCAGATTTCACCAGGATCGAAATTCTAAAGTATGTTTTTCTGGCTTAAAATTAACTTTGGGATATTCTAGTTGGGTCTCTGGAAACATCAAAGAATGTATCTCTCATTTTGTAGAGATATTAAATTATTTGGTAAATTGTATGGTAGGCATTGTCAAATAATAGTATTAGATCTTCTCTCAGTTACATTTATGGGTAAGTTATTGATAAAAGTGTTTCCAAAATCATACAAATTAATAAAAATATAATATTTTATCAATCATAATTTTATTATGATTTTTGATTGCTATGTTAAAGTTACATTTGTATGAATATGTTATTAATTTAAATATTCTAAAAAGTATATAAAAGTTATAAAATTCTGATGATCCTGCTGTAACATTATCAGTCATAATTCTTGTTGCATCTACTAGATATCTTAAATGCTACATGTAATAGCAATAACTAAATTTCCTGGTCAATTGGAACTTTCATCAGATCTTAATCATGTCTATTCTAAGTTTTTATCATCCACAGCTGTTGTTTTGAATTCTTCTCTAGAAGCATTTGCAATCAGCTGTATTCCAAAATTGCTTTTCATGGAAAAGACTAACAAGTACTCTTGAACACTGATTTCTGATAACTTTAGGATAAATGGGCTAAATAAAAACTCCCAGAATTCTAATAAAAGACTGATTCATTCATGAGGATTGCTACGTCAACATCAACCAGAACAAGAAATACAAGGGACTGAACTGATGGGAGCACTAAAATGATTACATAAATTTTTGTTTGAAATATTGCTGATTGTTTTTGTATTTTGTTTTCCAAAGTCAACAGTTCCACAGTACATCTCACTACAAAGACATTCCCCAAGGTTAGTGGGTGACCCAAAGCCAATCAGCCTACTCTGTGATTAGCCCACCGTAGTCCTGTCTTTTGGTATTGAGTGTTCCCACAACCTCCAAGGTTTCAAACCTTCCTTTTTCTCTAAGCCCCCTGCAGTAACAACCACTCACTGCAACCACTGGCTGCCACTTCCAAAACTGCAGCTTTTGCCAATAACTTGTCACCCATTACACATACAAAAGTCAGGTTTTCTCTCACAATACAAAGTAATCCCTGGTACCCCAAAAGCCAAAGAGATCAGGTACTACTTTTAATTGCTCTTTTTTTTTTTTTTTTTGAGACTGGGTTGCGCTTTTTTACCCAGGCTGGAGTGCAGTGGCATTATCTTGGTTCACCGCAACCTCCTCCTTCCGGGTTCAAGTGGTTCTCCTGCCTCAGCCTCCTGAGTATCTGGGATTACAGATGTACGCCCAGCTAATTTTTTGTATTTTTAGTAGAGATAGGGTTTCACCATGTTGGCCAGGCTGGTCTTAAACCCCTGACCTCAAGTGATCCGCCTGCCTCGGCTTCCCAAAGTGCCAGGATTACAGGTGTGAGCCACCGCGCCCAGCCTTTAATTCCTCTTACAACTCTTCATTATTTAACAATTTGGCTTCCTCTATGACAATATAAACTGCAATTTATAAATTAATAGGATCAAATTTCAAAAAAAAATCCTTGAACCTAATAATTCAATCTTATCTTTTAATTCTAAATACATTTTCCCTTTTCTTTTTGAGAGAAGGAGCTGTGAATATTATATAATCTACAATCCTTTTCGTAATGTCCAGGATTTTTGCAGTAATTGCAAAGCAGAGGATTAGACCTTGGTTTTGGAACTTACTAGGTTAGACAACTGTTTTAGTTGCAAACTCATGATCTTTTTAGCTTTTCCTCTTTGTTTGACTTTTTCTTTTTCTTCCTTAGGTAGGGTATGGGATATTTGATCAGCAAAATTAACTAGCTCATGAGTTTGAGAGGCAGTCCAACTGGGGCATTATCTCTTTGTTACAAATGCCAGTTCTTCATCTGATCCATTTACTAAGTTTTAGTTAAGGAGAACATCATTTTGGTAGGTTAGCATACATTTATTCTGATAGGTCTGAATATTGTTTAAATTTTTTTTTTTCACACTCTCATAGTATAACATTACAGGCTCATCAAGATTTTGTTGGTATTTATATGTTTTGTTCCAATTAACTACTTTTGGAAAATGAAGGGGATAGGATTTAGCAAAGCTTTGGCAGTATTGCAGGCCCATTCATGATCTGCTTCAGAAAATTTATGGAAGTCCTTTAAACAATTTCTCCAATTTGCCTTTGCTAACTAATCTTTGGCTTTACTTTCTGACACTAACATGCAAATCACTTGGTATAAACCAGAGAATCTGGGATTATAAGCTCAAACATTTAAATCACATTTTCTAGCAAATTCAGTGGGGTCCTGAAGAGGATCTGGGAATTTTTATTTTTTATTTTTTTATTTTTTTATTTTTTATTTTTATTTTTTTTTTGAGGCGGAGTCTCGCTCTGTCGCCCGGACTGGAGTGCAGTGGCCGGATCTCAGCTCACTGCAAGCTCCGCCTCCCGGGTTTACGCCATTCTCCTGCCTCAGCCTCCCGAGTAGCTGGGACTACAGGGGCCCGCCACCTCGCCCGGCTAGTTTTTGTATTTTTAGTAGAGACGGGGTTTCACTGTGTTAGCCAGGATGGTCTCGATCTCCTGACCTCGTGATCCGCCCGTCTCGGCCTCCCAAAGTGCTGTGATTACAGGCTTGAGCCACCGCGCCCAGCCGGAATTTTTAAATTATGCCTTTAAGTTCTACTTTTGACCATGGTTGATGCATCAAGTCAGGTTCTCCTCTAATGGACACAAGGTATTTCCAAAATGGAGCCAAAACAGCAGAAGGAGGAAGAAGAGGAAGAGGAGGTAAATCTGGACAAGGAAGTTCTGTCAAAAGAGAAGGAGGAGGCCAGCTCACACCTGTAATCCCAGCACTTTGGGAGGCCAAGGCAGGCAGTTCACTTGAGGCCAGGAGTTTGAGACCAGCCTGGCCAACATGGCGAAACCCTGTCTCTACTAAAAAATACAAAAATTAGTCGAGCATGACGCATGCCTGTAATCCCAGCTACGCGGGAGGCTGAGGCAGGAGATGTGATTCAACCTGAGGGTGGGGGTGTGTGTGTGGAGGTTGTAGTGAGCCGAGATCACGCCACTGCACTCCAGGCTGGGTGACAGAATGAGACTCCATCTCAAAAAAAAAAAAAAAAAAAAAAAAAAAAGAAAGAGAAACAGGAGCTGAAGGAGGGGGAAAAATTTTAGCAGTATTTTTAAATTCACAAATTGTTTTGTACTTTTGTCTTACTCTTGCAGAGAACTGGCTTCATCACAACCTCTTTTAGAGGTTTCTAAGTACTGTTGAAAATAGCTCCCAGTTATTTTCTTTTCTTTTAGAGCCGACTTTTACTAATGGATCATGCAGATAGACTAGTTTAGGTGTTTCAAAGGTACCCCATTTTGGCCATTGTAACTTGGGGTCATCTTGAGTAATATGAGATCCATTTTTCTAGATATTTGCATGAGGAGGTGCTGTGAGTATTAAACATGAATCCAGCTGGTGTTTCTAGTGGTGGATCTCTACTTCAGGAGGAAGACTCAGTTATAGAAGTAAGGTTGCCCATAACTAAGACTTTCCTTTTGAATGGCCAAAAAGACCTAGCAGGAGGAATTCTGATCACTCAAGAAGAAAAGTTTAAATTTGTCAATTGAACTGAGCTTCACAATCTGGCCAGTTTTAAAGACTTTCTTTTTTCAGTGATAAACTGGTATCTTCCTGACCAAAATTTTGAATGAGAGAAAAGTTTGAAAAGCTCTAAGGTGTAATTCAAATAAGACCTTAATATCAGAGAAAAAGTGAAACTTAAAAATCTGTGATCACCAAAATCACTAAAGAACAACAAATGAAACTCCTACCGAACAGCAGAGTTTCAATTTCAGCCCTATCAATTTAGGAATGTGTATAGGCTCAAATAATGTCTCAATCCTCAAGCAAGCCAGGAAGATTCAAACTTGAGAGGGGCCTTTCCAGGGACCATTGTTGACTCCAGAAGGTTGGATAAACTACTGGCACCAGGTCTTCAGCTGTCAGTGAAGTGACAGTGATCACTGGAGGTCTGCTTCAAGTCCCGTTTGGGTCACCAAAATGTCAACCTTAAGTAATGAGATACAGAAAATATGATTAAGCATAGAGTTTCTTTGAGCTCAAAGTTTGAAGATGGCCACCCAAAAGCATAGATTCAAGTTTCCCTGAATACACACTTCTATTTGCTGTAATTACAAGTAGTTTAAACATTTTAAAAAAATAATTAGACAGGGTCTTGCTGGGCCTGAACTCCTGGCCTCAAGCAATCCTCCTGACTCAGCTTCCCAAAGTGTTGGGATTTTAGGCATGAGCCACTGCACCCAGCCTTACCAGTGAGTTTGAAAGGAAAAAAAATAAAAAAGAGGCAATTCCTAAATTGTTTACCAAGATTTTACATTAAAATGACACAAGTTATTGATTGGCTACACATTGTTCTTTGTATCACAAATTTCAGGAACATGAAGGTAATGGGCGAGGCAGCTAGTCAAGAACAAAATGCCTTTAAACAATTGACTGGGTGCAGGGGGCATGACTGAAGCTCTATACTCATGTCTCTCTGGGCCTGATACATTTTGCACACCTCACATAGATCGGATCGCTCTGAGCTATTTCTCTTTTTCTCAGGGATAATAGTATTTTTCTCATAGGGGTTTCATAAAGATTAAACAAGAAATAGCAGATTGCATATAGTGTCTAGTACAGAGTAAGTGTTCAATAACAGTTATGATGAAATGATTGCAGTAATTGAGAAGAGAAAGGAGAAATAGGAGAGAGGAGTAAAATTCCTTAAGAAAGTAAAGATGTATGCCCTCCTAAGCGCAGGTAGTGGAATTAACTCTGCATTCACCAGGGAATAGGAAACTTTTCCCTTCACCCTTTGAGGGTTCTCTGAAAACTGACAAAAGGCAGATTAATAGGAGAAAAGGCATACACAATTTTATTTTCATGTGAATAGCATGGGGGAATCACAGAATAGTAACCCAACAATGCACTAGTATACAGAAGCTTATGTACCTGTTTTCAGAGGGGAGAGATGTACTGACTTGGGAGGTAGGAGGCAGATGATATAGAAAGGCGAAGGACAGGTCGGGCACGGTGGCTCACGCCTGTAATCCCAGCACTTTGGGAGGCCAAGGTGGGCGGATCACCTGAAGTCAGGAGTTTGAGACCAGCCTGGCCAACAGCGTGAAACCCTGACTCTACTCAAAATACAAAAATTAGCTGGGTATGGTGATGGGGGTCTGTAATCCCACCTACTCAGGAGGCTGAGGCAAGAAAATCGCTTGAACTCAGGAGGTGGAGGTTGCAATGAGCCAAGATCACACCACTGCACTCCAGCCTGGGCAACAGAGCGAGACTCCATCTCAAAAAAAGAACCAGAGCTGCACAGAAACAAAGTCTGTCTTATTATGTAGATAAAGTCCCTGGGAAATCTCTCGGTGCTGCTCTCAGAAGAACAGATGAAAAGTCTGTCTGGGTGTGGGGATGACTCCCAGTCTCTTCTCCGGTGGTTGATTTTCCTGGTTATTTGATGAGATTCCTAGGGAGGGAGTCTTAAGACAATTGTATTCAAACTTTCTTCTTCAGATAAGAAATTCCAGAAAGAGTCTTTCTTATTTATTTATTTATATTTTTTTGAGACGGAGTCTCCCTCCGTTGCCCAGGCTGGAGTGCAGTGGCAGAATCTTGGCTCATTGCAACTTCCCTCTCCCGGGTTCAAGCAATTCTTCTGCCTCAGCCTCCCGAGTAGCTGGGATTACAGGCACCCACCACCACCACGTCTGGCTAATTTTGGTATTTTTAGTAGAGACAGGGTTTCACCATATTGGCCAGGCTGGTCTCGAACTCCTGACCTCAGGTGAGCCGCCCACCTAGGCCTCCCAAAGTGTTGGGATTACAGGTGCGAGCCACCATGCCTGGCCAAGAGTCTTTCTTAGGGTGCTTCTGGAAACAGGATCAGAGAGACAGGAAGGTGGGAGAAGGGGCATAACCTTCTTCTCAGGCTTATTTTTGAGGATTTTCAAAAGCATTCAGCATGGCTATATTTGGGGAATCATTTCTGTGCCCCAATACAGGGAAGAAAAGGGAGAAACACACTAGATATGGATTTTTTAAAAATTTTTTATTTTTTGAGATGGGGTCTTACTTTGTCACACAGGCTGGAGTGCAGTGACACAATCATGGCTTACTGCAGCCTTGACCTCCTGGGCTCAAGTGATCCTCCCACCTCAGCCTCCCAAGTAGCTGAGACCACAGGTGTGCACCACCACATCTGGCTAAATTATTTTTATTTTTTTGTAGAGATGGGGCCTCCTTATATTGCCCATGCTGGTCTCAAACTTCTGGGCTCAAGTGTTCCTCCTGCTTTGGCCTCCGAAGTGTTGAGATTACAGGCATGAGCCACTGCACCTGGCCTAGATCTAGAATCTAAAGCACTTGGCAACTTGAGAATAAGAAAGAGCAGTCAAAGTTGATTATAAAATTTTGAGGCAAGCTGGGTGTGGTTGCACTCGAGTAGTTGGAACCTGTAATTCCAGCTATTCAAGAGAGCACCTTGAGTAGGTGGAACCTGTAGTAATTCCAGCTACTCAAAAGGCTGGAATATCTATATTCCAGATAAGAAATTCCAGAAAGAGCCTTTCTTATTTATTTATATTTTTTGATTTATTTATTTATATTTTATATGTATATATATTTGATGCTAACTATAAGAGTGGTGTCAATAACAAAAACAGAGAAGTAGTTTTCTCTATTTTTTTGGACTACTCTGATGGGAAGATAATAAATTTTATTTCAAGTGTTAAAGTAGGAAATGCTTATAAGACATCCAGATGGAGATATTAAACAATGAGAATGAAGGCCAGAAGAGATCAAAAAAGGATTTGAAACTGGAGACAGATTTGAAATCATCTACTTGGTGTTAATAATGACACTGTGGGAGCAAGAGAATTTATTAATTTTGTATTGCTAGTGTATTCTGTACATGCTGGTCTTGCACATAGTAGGTGTTCAATGAACATGTTTTATTGTTGTCATTGAAAAAGAAAACAGAATTATCTAGATAATCTACATTTAGGAGAAGAATGAGGACTTGATTGAGGACCCAAAGGATGACCAAGAAGAGGTGCAGGAGAAAACCCAGAATTCTGCAGTGTCTTGGCGATGCAAGTGTCAGAGGCATTTGAACCAGAGCTACTCCATCTTGAGTGAGGGCTAAGAAAAGTGAGGCTGGGACTTGCTGGGCTGCATTCCCAGGAGGGTAGGTATTCCTAGCTGCTACATTAACCTTTACAGATTAATAACCTTTACTAAACAGACCCAGACTCAGGAATGTCCTGATATGTTGAAAACAAAAGCACTCACAATTTTGCTTTAAAGATAAATAATATCAATTCTTGCAAAATACAGTAATTAAGAAAATCAATTTTTTAAATCACAAACCCTTGTAGCAGAGCAAATCTCCCCATGTGTGTGTATTTTTTTTGTTGTTGTTGTTATCCTATATATAAATAAGCATTGTACCTAGGGGTGGGCGCATTCCTCCTCTTACTTTCAGAAATGCTCTACTCTGTCTATAGAGTAGCTATTCTTTCACCACTTTACTTCCTTAATAAACTTGCTTTTGCTTTGCACTGTGGACTGGCCCCGAATTCTTTCTTCAGTGAGATCCAAGAACCCTCTCCTGGGGTCTGGATCAGGAGCCCTTTCTGGTAACATAAGAGAAATTCATGAAGGAGAGGGTGGTCTACAGTGTGAAATGCCAATGAGAGATTAAGGACTCTGCGGACTGAGAAACTTTTTGGAATTGGCCTATTCTTAAAAATATAAGCTCCATGAGGGCAGATGTTTGTTTAGAGGCAGGATCTTACTTATTGCCCAGACTGGAGGGCAGTGGCTATTCACAGGCACAATCACAGTGCACTGCAGCCTCAAATCCCTAGGCTCAAGTGATGCTCTTGTCTCAGCCTCACAAGTAGCTGGAACTACAGACATGTGCCTGGGCTTCCGCTGAGAGCAGATATTTTTGACTGTTACAAGACTGCCTGTAACATTGTAGGTGCTCAACAATAAATACTGTGAACAAAAATTCTCTGAAAAGGAATTTAGAAGAAAGAGAGTATTCCAATGAACAGTTTGCAAATTGGGGAGACACAGCCATTGGCACAAAAGGAAGGTACATTCCAGAGAACAAAGGGAGGGGTTGTTTTTATACAGAAAGTACCTACCCAGGTTCCCATGCTCCTCCATTTATGCAAATGAAGGATGCAAACTTGCTTAGTTCTGATTGGTTGATGTTTGCTGAGTTTTGGTTGGTTGACACAGGTTACAGCTTATTGGTTGGTTCAGGAGTATAAACACGAACTGGCAGCTATGAAAGCTGTAAAGTTAAGCAAAAGCCTGTAAGGAACTCAGAGTACATGTGTGATCTCTAATCAGCAAATGGCCAATTGGCTCTGTTTTCAGTTCAGGCCCAGTTAGACACTAAGGATTTCTCTTGAAGGATTGGCTTTTTCAGGTTTCACAACGCAGAACAAATGAACTGATGATATTTCAGAAAACACTTTCAGAAAACTGTTGGGCACAGAAGCCAAATCTTAAGGAATAAATAGAGTTGCCACTTTCCTAAAAAATATCCTACTATTTCTCATCTGTTTTCCCCATGTAGTCAGAGTGATTTAATGCAGTTGTGTGATAATGGCTCACTGCAGCCTCGACCTCCCAGGCTCAAGCTATTATCCCACCTCAGCCTCTTAAGTAGCTGGGACTACAGGCATATACCACTATGTCTGGCTAATTTTTAAATTTTTTTGTAGAGACAGGGTCTCGCTATGTTGCCCAGGTTGGCTTTGAACTTCTGCGCTCAAGTGATCCTCCTGCCTTGCTTTCCCACAGAGTTGGGATTATGGGTGTGAGCCACTGTGCCTGGCCAGAATGACTTTTAAAAAATTAAATCATTAGATCATGTAACTTGCCTTCTGAAAATGTTTCAGTGGATTCCCATTGAACTTAAGATTCAAAAAAACAAAACAAATCCACATTGCCTGAGACCACGAACTCTGCACAACCTGGCCTATATTTTCAACTGTACTGCATACCACTTTACTTCTCCTGCACTACACTCCAGCCACGACCTTTAACCAGAGAAGAGAGACAAGTTCTCACCTTTCCCTTCTATTCCTTCGTCATACCAATCTTCTTCCTGCATTAGGATATTTGCATATGGTTCCCTTTGTTTAGAATATGCCATCCCATCGTTCTCATCCTCAGGTTTCTGTTCAATTGTCGTTATCACCTCCCCAAAGGGTTCTCATTCCTGTGTACTTGGTTTAAAGTAGTCCTTCCCTCAGCCCTCATTGCTCTCAAGTGACCTTGCTTTGTTTCCCTCATAGGACTTGCTTTATGCCCCTCATAGGACTTCATACGGTTTGGAATTGCCTTATCTATTTGTTCATGCATTTATAATCTGTCTCCTCCCACTAGGATATAAACTATGTAAAGAGAGAGAACGTGCAAACTGGGAGGAGAGTAACTGATGAATAAAATTTGAGGAAAAGCAAAAAGGGATGAGATGAAGAACTCAAAGGGAGGAATGAGAGTACCTTTCTTTCTCAGAAAGAGCCAAGAACATGGAAGAGAGCAGAAACATTGGGGAGTCTGAGGTGGAACACGTTGTGTAACCTGACAAGTTATTTTCCCATCAGTCTTTAATTACATAGTTAAATTGGCTGTGGGAATAGCAGCAAACTATTTGATTTTAGGTTGCTAGCTGGCTCTGGAAGACATGCATGTGTATGTGGTGGAGAAAATCCTTTTCCAGATACTTTTTTCCTTGTCTTTACTAGGCTGAACAAGAAGAATCAGTGGCCATATTATATATGTAAAAAGGGCTTTGGGAACTGCAAAGGTCTTTACAGATGCGGATACTGTTATTTTACTTTGTGCATGATTCTAAAGGAGGTATGCACCGTCTGAAGCGCCAGGAAGGAGCATCTGGGTGGATGTCCATGATGCCTCCAAAGGGACTTCAGCATTTTTCCTGAGAAACAGTGAGTTCAGATTTACACAGTATTTGTTTTTTATCACAGGCTTTGAAATGACTAAGCATTAAATTCACATAACCCTGCTGTGAAACACATTATAATAATGTTATTATAACCCCATTTTCTGTTGAAAGATAGAAATAAGATTTGTTCCAGACTAAACAGGAAGTCAGTAATAAGATTAAAGTTACTGGTTAATCTAGGCTTTCTGATTGTGCATACATTACATCTTTTAAACACATAAGGTTCAGGATGACAACTACCAGCATCATGATTGGTGTTCTTTTCTATTCCCTCCCTCTCCCCTTACCCTCACAGTAGTGTAGACAACCAAGGTGATATGGTTTGGATTCGTGCCCCCCCACCCCAATCTCATGTTGAATTGTAACCCCCAGTGTTGGAGGAGGGGCCTGGTAGGAGGTGACTGGATCATGGGGACAGATTTTCCCCTTGCTGTTCTCATGATAATGAGTTCTTACGATCTGGTTGTTTAAAAGTGTGTAGCACTGCTGGGCATGGTGACTCATGCCTGTAATCCCAGCACTTTGGGAGGCTGAGGCGGTGGATCACGAGGTCAGGAGTTCGAGACCAGCCTGGCCAACATGGTGAAACCCCGTCTCTACTAAAAATACAAAAATTAGCTGGGCGTGGTGGTGCATGCCTGTAGTCTTAGCTACTCAGGAGGCTGGCTTGAACCCAGGAGGTGGAGGTTGCAGTGACTGAGATCATGCCACTGCACTACAGCCTGGGTGACAGAGTGAGGCTCCATCTCAAAAAAAAAAAAAAAAGTGTGTAGCACCTCCTCCTTCACTCTCTTCCTCGTGCTCCAGCCATGTAGGACGTGCCTGCTTCCCGTTTGCCTTCCACCATGATTGTAAGTTTCCTGAGGCCTCCCAAGCCATGCTTCCTGTATAGCCTGTAGAACTGTGAGCCAATTAAACTTATTTTCTTTATAAATTACCCAGTCTCAGGTACTTTTGTATAGCAATGTGAGAACAGACTAATACAAAAGGCATGTGTGTATGGTGTGTAAGAGACAGATGAAGAAAATATTAAATATGAGTATTTATAACTATATATAACTATAGTTTATAACTAGTAGCAAACTAGTGCTGCTTTCTAGTATTTGGGATTGCAGATTTTCTTTGTGTGACTGTGCTTCCCTGGGAGATGCTGGCACAGAGCTGTGTGTCACGGGAAGGGGAAGTTGGCAGTGGGTAGGCGCTGCAGAGTGCTCATGAAGAACCTTCCCGGGCTGCTGATTTAGAGGTTGGGGAGAGCAATGGTGAATGAGGGTGATGATTTAGCTGCTACCACAGAGAGTGAAGATAGTTAATGATTTGTAGTAAATAAGGCTGGAAGAGGCCCACAGGAAACTTTCATAAAAGATAAACGTTCCTTGTCTTCAAAATATTTACATTTGGTTTTGTTCCCTTCTCTTGTATATTTCTTTAAAAAATCTAATTTGTCATTTTGACATAGGTCTAGAAAAGTTGATGTCCTATGAGGGTCAAGTGAGGGCTTGACTGAAGCACTGAAGGTTTGGCTCTTCCCATGAGTAACCCTTTACTTCTGATGATGTAAGTAAATGACAATGTAGATAAATTGGGAGCCAAAGGGTTTTCAGGAATTAGTAATGCTGTGGTAAGCAAACTGTGGGTAGAATTGTGGCAGTGGTTGCATATGAGGGTGCTAGGAGGAGGCACTTCTGTGTGCCTGCTCAGTTCTCTGGGTGGGGGACTGCCACGAGTTCAGGTGCAACTCAGGCAAGCTCCCAAAGCAGCTATACTTGCCTACTTCCTAACAGCTTGGGCAGCTTGGGAGCTCTGCAGAGTACACATAGGCCCTTGGACCCTCACTTTTATTTTATTTTTTTCTTTCAATTTTTAATTTTAGGCTCAAGGGGTACATGTGCAGGTTTGTTACAGGGGTAAATTGCATGCTGTGGGGTTTGGTGTACAGATAGCCTTGTCCCCCAGGTAATCAGCATAATACCCTATAGGCAGTTTTTTCATCTTCGCCCTCCTCCTACTCTCCACCCTCAAGTAGGCCTCAGTGTCTATTGTTCCCTTCTTTGTGTCCATGGGTACTCAGTGTTTATAATTCCACTTGTAAGTGAAAACATATGGTATTTGATTTTCTGTTCCTGCATTAATTCATTTTGGATAATAGCCTCCAGCTCTATCTGTGTTGCTGCAAAGGACATGGTCTCACTCTTTTTTGTGGCTGTGTAGTATTCCATGGTGTATATGTACCACATTTTCTTTATCCAGTCCACCACTGATGGGCATCTAGGTTACTTCCATGTCTTTGCTATTGTTAATAGTGCTGTGATGAACATACACGTGCATGAGTCTTTTTTTTGTTTGTTTGAGGCAGGGGTCTCACTCTGTTGCCCAGGCTGGAGTGCAGTGGCATGATCTTGGCTCACTGCAACCTGACTCCCAGGCTCAACTGATCCTACCACCTCAGCATCCCCAAGTAGCTGGGACTACAGGCACTCGCCACCATGCCCAGCTAGTGGGGTGTGTGTGTGTGTGTGTGTGTGTGTGTGTGTTTGTCATGTTGCCCTGACTGGTCTCCAACTCCTGAGCTCAGGGTGATCCACCCGCCTCAGCCTCCCTAAGTGCTGGGATTACAGGTGAGTCACTGCACCTGGCCGTCTGTGCATGTGTCTTTATGGTAGAACGATTTATATTCCTTTGGGTATATACCCAGCAATGGGATTGCTGTGGACCCCCAATTTTAATGACAGTACTTTCCCTATTTTAAAAGACTCCTATGATCCTGTGTGAAACGTAGGAGATTGAAAGAAAAAAAAAAAAGACTCCTATGATTCTTTCTTTTATCTCCAACCAACTTAGGCTAGAAAGAAGGAATATCAAATAGGCAGGCATGGTGGCTCACGCCTGTAATCCCAGCACTTTGGAAGGCCGAGGTGGGCAGATCACCTGAGGTCGGGAGATTGAGACCAGCCTGACCAACATGGAGAAACCGCATCTCTACTAAAAATACACAATTAGCTGGGTGTGATGGTGCATGCCTGTAATCCCTGCTACACGGGAGGCTGAGGCAGGAGAATCGCTTGAACCTGGGAGGCGGAGGTTGCAGCGAGCTGAGATGGAGTCATTGCATTCCAGCTTGGGCAACAAGAGTGAAACACTGTCTCAAAAAAAAAAAAAAAAAAAAGAAAGAAAATAAAAAAGGGCAGCCCAGTTCTGATTACAGCCCACTAAATGCAGTTACTCATCAATTACTTTATAGTCTCAGAAATATGCACCCATTAAGATTCAGCACATGTATAAATAAGCTTATGTACCTAATGTTTACACACACCTTAATACTAACCCTACACTGTATGTATGGTTTATTCTTGCCACCCTTGTATCTTTCCAGACTCACACATTACCATCAATATGCTTCCTTTTATTTGTTGTAGAAAGTACCCCAGAGTTGGAAGATCCCGGATTTGAAGCCTGTTTCTCCCATTATTATATGACTTGTAGGAAGGGGAACCATCTGAAGAGAAAGGGTAGGTTTCTCTGGTCTCAGGTCCCAGAACACCAGTGGCCTTACAAAACCGTAATTCCAGCCGGGCGTGGTGGCTCACGCCTGTAATCCCAGCACTTTGGCAGGTTGAGGCAGGCAGATCACGATGTCAAGAGATCAAGACCATTCTGGCCAACATAGTGAAACCCTGTCTCTACTAAAAATACAAAATTAGCCGGGCGCGGTGGCGCATGCCTGTAATCCCAGCCACTTGGGAGGCTGAGGCAGGAGAATCTTTCAATCCGGGAGGCAGAGGTTGTAGTGAGTCGAGATAGCGCCATTGCACTCCAGCTTGGGCAACAAGAGCGATACTCCATCTTAAAACCAACCAACCAAACAAACAAAATCAAAGATGGTAAATATTTGTTTGGTTTGCACTGAAAAGAGAAGGCTTCTCCTTAGAGTCTGAATCAAGGAGGAAAAGGAAGGAAAACAAGTTCATCTTACATCAAAAGTCTACTTTGCGTCGGACACTCAAATTCCTAAATGCAAAAAACTGACTCTTCAGAGTCATAACTAACATTATCTTGGGCCACAAGCGTATCAGGAGTGCAATACAAGTCAGTGTCTTCTCTTTTCTACTTAAAGAAAATTCTCATTTTTATTTATTATTACTTTATTGCAAGGAGAAGCAGACAATAAGTAGGAGTCTTAGGAGGGGCTCTGATGCATACGAGCAATGGAGAATGAGGGTGGTGACTCACCACCACATGGGACTCCAAGGTTTTGATGACAGCTCGCCTGAGCCCCAGGGGGCGCCGAGATTGCGGCGAGGGGAGCCGCAGCCCAAGGCAAATCCACGCAGTTGGTCCCCGCCACGCCCCCGTAGTCACCCGCAGCCCCACGCCGCAGGGCGCTCCGCGCACGCGCACGGGGTCGGGCTCGGGAGGCGGACCCTGGCTGCCATCTTGCAGCGCGCGGGAACCGCCGCCGCCGCTGGCCAAAAAGCGTAGCCCGGCTAAAGCCTGTCCCGCTCAGACCGCCTTCCTTCTCCATTGCCACCGTGCCGAACAGGCAGGCTGCCCAACTGCAACTGTAGGTCAGTGAGCTAATCCATCGCCCGCAGCCCGACTCTCAGCAGCGGTTCGTACCGGTGCCCACCCCCGCGAAACGGACCGCCCAGGCACCTAGCCTCCCCGCCGGCCACGATGCCGAACGTGCTGCTGCCGCCCAAGGAGAGCAACCTCTTTAAACGCATCTTGGTGAGTGGCCATAGGCCGCACTGCCGCCCCCCAGTCTCCGGGTCCTCGGGCCTTAAGGGCAAGCGGTCTGGCGGCGGCCGGCGCGGGCCGGGCTTGGCCTCCGCTGCCCACCGCTCTTTGTTTACTTCGGAGCTCGCGGGACCCCACTTTCCCGCTCCGACCGGCCCCGGGGGCAGCCGAGCCGTTCCTCCGCGCGCTTCCTTTCCTCGGTCTGCGGCGGCTCACCTCACCCCCGCCGCGCTCTTTCCAGAAACTTCACGCCGCCCTCCGCAGTGCCTGGGCACAGCCTCCTCGGCCGGTAGTGGCTGCCGTGCTCTCTGCCGCGCCGGGCTCGCGGCAGTCCCTCAGGGATCCTCCCTGGTTGGTTTATTTTGCCAGTCTCCCCTCGGTGAGGTGTTTTGCGTTCTGCATTTCTGCTTTGCGTTTAATTCGATTGCACGGCGCACCCGCATACCTGTTAAAGCGGGATCGATGCGATGGTGGAATTTTTCCTGGTTACGAGGAAATAAAACTGGCAACTCTAGGAAGCCAAGCTTGGCACCACCTCCCGTTGGGAAAAAGTTTGCCTGTTTATGTTGTACCTCTTTGGAAGTGAATAGTTGACTTGAAGTGCTTTTCTGAGTTGTCACCAACTTCAACACAGCTCTTTCCTTTCTAGTCGCACAGGCCTTGCTTGAGTAATTAAAGCCGCGTGGACTGGTTGGTTTTGCATTTAAGGGGAGCGTTTTTACTTTATTGTGGAGCAGAAGCCTGAGTAATGGCCCCGTAGTGATGACCGCTGCGGAGCCGGGTGGGCAGTTTTCTGTGGGCTGTGTGCCAGCGTCCTTGGTGGCTTTCCAGGTTCTGTTCTTCCAAGAAGAGGCAGCATGCCTTTGCTTTCCTCAGTATCCTCTGGCTACCCTAGGTTTTAAACTAATATTGTTAGTAGGTAACTGCCTTCTCTAGTTTATCTTTTCACTGGAAAAAAAGCTTTTATTTGCTAAACATGCATTTAGGTTTAAAGGTGAATTTATTGAAAGCTGAGTTGGCTATATGGCTGTTAGTTGTTGCGTAACTTTACTGTAAGTAAAATACTGATTTTAGAGTAATATTAAGTATTAACAGCGGCAGATAATTCATAGTAGCTGTTCTGTTTCAAGCCGATAGAAACTTCACACTTAACTCTTCAGAATGTTAAGATACATAGTAGGTGGGATAAAAGTTTTAAACATTATATGGTGCTTAGTTTTGAACCAATAAGAGACAAGTGTGAGAACATTAAAAATATGAGTAATTAAAGCATGTGGCAGGTTGCTTCATTGGGCTTTGTATTTTTTAATTTTACTTTTTCTCATGCCCTTTTATTTTACACAGCATGGAATTGGAGAAGTACCTTATTTATTTTTATTTTTAATTTTTTTTTGCCCCGGGAATCTGAAACATTAATGAGAATATCATTTATAAATCGCTAGTTGGATTTCAGGACATTTGGCATCATACTTTAAAGATAACAGCACTTCTTTTCTCTCTATATGAATTTTTTGTAGTTCACATCATGGATCAGTGTCATAAGGAAAACGTTACATTACTTGTTATTCTCATATACAAAAAAGGTAAAGTTTATCTCCAGATAAATTGGGAAATGGTAACCACTAAAAAAAATCAATTATTTTGAGATGGAAGTCTCGGTTTGTTGGCCAGGCTAGTGTCGAACTCCTGACTTCAAGCGATCATCCCCCCTCAGCCTCCCAGATTGCTGGGATTACAGATGTGAGCTACTGTGCCCAGCCAAGCTAAACATTTTAAAATCTAAGTATGTAATGTTTCTGACAAGGTTGCATGAATTTAGGAGGATTCTGCATAAGTGGGTGATTTTATCATTTCACAATTGCAATAAATGTGGGTAAAATTTGGCTACAACAAATTCCATAGCAAACAGAAATCTCTATAATAAAATTATCTTTAAAGTTTAGTGGGTTAAAGTGCTTTGCCACCAACAGTAAACATTTTCTATTGAAAAAACTTAAACACATCCACACAAACTGACCAGCTGGTTTTTTTTTTTTTTTTACATGTTCCACGTGGCTTATATCTGTATGTCTTATTCCCCAGACTGGATATTGATTAGCATTGCAGTTCGTTGAATTTTGGAGCTATTCCATGCCCTGTTTTAGGAAGAGACAAACGTAAGGATGGTAAATGACCAAGTGGCTAAGGTTCTCTGAGTATTAGCAAAATTGAGACTAGAATCTATCGTTTCTACTTAGTATATATAATGGTTGCTGAGTGAATGTAGATTTGTCTTTTTTTTTTTGCAAGAGCGTATCGCTCTGTCGCTCAGGCTGGAGTGCAGTGGCAAGATCTCAGCTCACTGCAACCTCTGCCTCCCAGATTCAAGCGATTCTCATGTCTCAGCCTCCTGAGTAGCTGAGATTACAGGTAGACTTGTCTTCTTTACCTGAGTACTTGGACTCTGGGGCCAGACTACCTGGTTAAGAGTTGTGGCTCTGGCACTTAATAGTTATATAAACTGTGTAACTGTGCCTCAGATTCTCTATCTAAATGGGGACATCATTGCATCTCATAGGCTTTCCTGGGATTTAAATAAAGAGTAAATAAGCTGTCATGGGATGAAGGAAAAAAATAAGAACAGTGTCTGGACGTATAGTAAATGCTTCCAGTAGGTGTTAACTATTATTACTGTTATTGGCAGTATGATTATTATTTTCAGATCACTTGGTAAGTTAGAAAAACTAGTATTTCTCTTTGCCTTTCTCAGTAGTTCCTTCCACTTGTTTTTTTCTTATATGTGTGAGGCAGACTCTTGTAGTCAAACTCAGATTGTTATTTTTTATTTTAAAATATTTTTGGAATAGGCGGTATATTCACATCGTTCAAAATTTAGGTTTCTCTCCTATCCTTATCCCAGAACCACCTAGTTCCCTTCCCCAGAGGCTGTCAAGAGGCCTCAATATAAACTTTTTTTCTGTGAAGACTTTTCTGATTCCTTCCACATCCAGCCCCTGCTGCAGGGCTTAATAACGGTCTCATCCATTGCTAGTGGCATTTTGCTTTGAACTTAGTAGGCTGTATTTATGGAGCAGTTTCTTATTTGTTTAGCCATGGCAATGCAGCAGTACTTAAAATAGGCTGAGGCTGGCGCAGTGGCTCACGCCTGTAATCCCAGCCAGCACTTTGGGAGGCTGAGGTGAGAGCTAGGATCACTTGAGCCCAGGAACAAAAGAACAACATAACAACATAGCGAGACTTCATCTCTACCGAGAAAAAAAGAAAAATTAGCCAGGCGTGATGGCACACACCTGTAGTCCTTCCTACTCACTCAGGAGGCTGAGGTGGGAGGATCACTTGAGCTCGCAGTTTGAGGTTATGGTGATTGTGTCTCTGCACACCAGCCTGGGCAACAGAGCGAGACTGTCTCTAAAAAATAAATAAAGATAGGTGAGATCATTGTTCTAAGGATCCATTATATGATGGTGGGGAAGACAGACACTAAGTAATAGCAAAATGAGATTTCAGGAAATGATAGCACTGTGTGGAAAATAGAGTAATATGGTAGAGAGTATGTTGGGGAAGGAAGGAGGATGGGAGTATTTGATAAAGTGGGTGAGTAGGGGACATGTGAGACTTAGATGATAATGAGGAACCATCCATGGGAAGATCTAGGAAAGCATTTCAGGCGTAAGGAACACAAATGTAGGAGGCCTGAGGTGGGGATAAGCTTGGCATGTTGAGTAATGTAACACCCAGTGTGACTGAACAACTTAAGCCAGGGAAGAGTAGAAAGCAATGGGGTGTTCTCCGCATCAGTGACTGCCAGGGAGAGATGTTAATTGCGTACCCTGGCTGGTGGCATTCAGGAATAAAGATGTTGCTTATCCTTGCATTGGACTAATGATGGTCTTTGGAGTAAGACCAGAATTTGCAGCTAAGCTGAGCCGCTTATAAACAAGTTTTTGAACTCTGGAGTTTCAGTTTCCACATCTCTGAAGTGGAAGTAATGACACCTACCTTAAGTAATTGGTATTAAGAGATTACAAATTTTATACAGACATGTAATAGCTGCTCAATAAGTGGTAGTATTTGTATGTGCGTGTGTGTGCATGCACGTACGCATGCACTTTGGTTTCATTCTTGCAGTAGCAGAGGCTTTTAGTGCAGTTTCTGGTATTTTTCTGCTGCCACATGTTTTTGCTTAAATGTTTTTTTTTGAGATAGTGTCTTGCTCTACTGTCCAGACTAAGTGCAGTGGCACAATCATGCCTTACTGCAACCTCAACCTCATGGGCTCAAGTGATCCTCCCACCTCAGCCTCCCAAGTAGTAGGACCACAGATGTGCACCACTATGCCTGAGTAATTTTTAATTTGTTTGTAGAGATGAGGTCTTGCTTTGTTCCCCAGGCTGGTGTTGAACTCCTGGGCTCAAGCAGTCCTCTTGCCTTGGCCTCCCAAAGCATTGGAATTATTTCAAATTAAAAAATTCTGTGTACTAGGAAAGGGAAACAAAATTTAAAAAATTCTGTGGCAGTATTGATTGAATTGCCATTTTTTTCTGGTTGTTTTGAGACAGGGTCTCACTCAGTTGCCCAGGCTGGAGTGCAGTGGCATGATCTAGGCTCACTGCAGCCTCCAGCTCCTGAGTTCAAGCAATTCTCCTGCCTCAGCCACCCAAGTAGCTGGGATTGCAGGCATGCGCCACCACGTCTGGCTAATTTTTGTAATTTTTTTTTTTTTTGAGACAGAGTCTCGTCGTGTCGCCCAGGCTGGAGTGCAGTGGTGTGATCTCTGCTCACTGCAACCTCTGCCTCCCGTGTGCAAGCAATTCTACTGCCTCAGCCTCCTGAGTAGCTAGGATTACAGGTGCATGCCACCATGCCCAGCTGATTTTTGTATTTTTAGTAGAGACAGGGTTTCACCATGTTGGCCAGGTTGGTCTTGAACTCCCGCACTGAAGCGATCCACCCACTTTGGCCTCCCAAAGTGCTGGGATTACAGGTGTGAACCACCTTGCTCAGCCACATTTCCTGTTTTTTAAATGTCTTTTTTTTCATGGTCTTTTATAAAAATGAAAATATGTAGATTTTAGAACAATTTGACAAGAATAGGTAACAAAAGTACACTGCATGTTTGTAAGTGATATCCTTTCCATCACGTTTTGGACCTAATTTTGGATCTTGAATTCAGAATATATGATGCCATGAAAAGTTGCCCCGTTGTGTATTCATTTGATAAAATAACTTTTGTTCATATTTCTTTACAGAAATGTTATGAACAGAAGCAGTACAAAAATGGCCTCAAGTTTTGCAAGATGATTCTGTCGAACCCAAAATTTGCTGAACATGGAGGTATTGTCTTATGTGAAAGATTGCTTTAGGGAAATCAAATTCTAAAACCAGGGATTAACAGTGAAAGAAGAATATTTCCCAGATTCCAAGGCCTTGCCATTCTCTGTTAGAGTGCACAAATGTTCAGCATTTTTTTAATGCTTTATATGAGTCTTCTAGATTACCAGTATTATCTTTAAGTATATGTACTTAAGGATAAGATTAGGATGGTTGGTTTATCTATTGGCGAAAAATTGGAGAAAGTATGTATCAATATGTTTATGGACCTGATTTCCTTTATTACTTTGAATAGAATTTTAAGTTTATACCTTGGTTTCCTATGTGTAAAATTAGGACAAAATTTGCAATATAGAAGTATGAAGATATGGTCACCTGCACTTTATTCTTTGGTAGATGTGTTTTTTTTTTTTTTAGTATGTGCTGACATTTACATATGATATTACTAATTTACCATTAGATTGCATATTTTGAGTTGTTTTTCTAACACTGGTGTTAATAAAGTTTGTATTTTCTTGTTGTATCCTTTTTCAGTAATAGCCAGTGTTAGAAGGCTGGATCAGGATAGACATGAAAGTTACGATCCTGTAGCATAGCAATGCTGGTTAAGGTTACTCAGTATCAGACTTGGGTAATGGCTGAGATCATCTTATTGGGAAAATAGACTGACCTTGCTCACTTTTCTAACACCATTTAAAAGATTCTTTGAAGGAATTGGAAAGAAATCTTCATTTCATAGAATTAATTCTAAAGCTTGTTTTCAGGCTCTTTAGCTGTGGAACCTTTGTCCAAATGGAGCCTGTGGGAAAGTTCAATATGTGAAACAGATAAAAGGTGTTGGAGGGGGATTTGGACCACAGGATCACCATGTTCTGAATACCATAGAGTCTGCAGAAATCAGTTTGAAAATCATTCTTCTTGCGTAATTCCCTTCTTGTGGATAATTCAGAGAATTATTTCATTCTGAACCATCTTTTATTAACTTCCTTACATATTTTTTGTTGCCACTACCATCATCCAGTGTTGTGGTCTTGAAATGTGAACTGATGTAATTAGCCTAAGTGGAATTTGTTGGAGCAAACTCGCTATCAAAAATGAAGTCTGTTCCAATATTGAATAAAGTGAGGTTTAAATTATGTATATGTCTTTATTAAGGTAGATTGAGTGTTTTTGTGTGGTTGTAAATCAGATTGATTAGAATTGACCTTAGGTAAGAGCTGTGGAACTGCTATGGTAGATCTAATTCTGTAAGACTCATGTCTGCTTTGTTAATTTTTATTTTTATTTTATTTTATTTTTTTTAGACAGAGTCTCACTCTTGTCGCCCAGGCTGGAGTGCAGTAGCACAGTATTGACTCACTGCAACCTCTGCCTCTTGGGTTCAAGCAGTTCTCCTGCCTCAGCCTCCCCAGTAGCTAGGATTACAGGCGTGTGCCACCATGCCTGGCTAATTTTTGTTAGAGACGGGGTTTTGCTATGTTGGCCAGGCCGGTCTCGAACTCCTGACCTCAGGTGATGCACCCACCTCAGCCTCCCAAAGTGCTGGGATTATAGGTGTGAGCCATTGCGCCTGGCCTGCTTTGTTAAATTTTTTTTTTTTTTTTTTTTTGAGACGGAGTCTCGCTCTGTCGCCCAGGCTGGAGTGCAGTGGCCGGATCTCAGCTCACTGCAAGCTCCGCCTCCCGGGTTCACGCCATTCTCCTGCCTCAGCCTCCCGAGTAGCTGGGACTACAGGCGCCCGTCACCACGCCCGGCTAGTTTTTTGTATTTTTTTAGTAGAGACGGGGTTTCACCGTGTTCGCCAGGATGGTCTCGATCTCCTGACCTCGTGATCCGCCCGTCTCGGCCTCCCAAAGTGCTGGGATTACAGGCTTGAGCCACCGCGCCCAGCCTGTTAATTTTTTCAGCAGAATAATATCAACCACTTTTACAGAGTCTTGTGAAGGGCAGAAACCATTTTAGCAACTCTGAAACTATGGAATTTCAGAGAAGGACTTCGGCTGCTAAGCTTTAAGTAGCTATTTAAATGTAGTTTTATTTTTTCTACTTGGAGGGAAGTTCAGACTGTGAGATTAAAAAGATGAATTGGAGCCGTAGTAATCCTTCAGATCTCAACTATTAAAGTACTATTAAGATAATCATTTTCTGTCATTTGTAAATAGAGTTTAAAAATTATTTTTCAGAGACTTTGGCTATGAAAGGATTAACACTGAACTGTTTAGGAAAAAAAGAAGAAGCTTATGAATTTGTTCGTAAAGGACTTCGTAATGATGTCAAGAGTCATGTCTGTATCCTTTTGCAGTAAATAGTTTGTTTTAACTAGTTTTTTCCTAATTCAAATTAAATTTGTACTATGAAAATTCCAAACGTACATAGAAGAGAGAATTTAATGAACTCTGTGTATCCATTACTCAACTATAATCATTATCAACATTTTGTAATATTAGTTTCGTTTTTGCTTGTGCCCCTCCTCCAATATTAGTTTCATTTGTTCCCTACCCTGTGTTTTTTTTATTGGAGTATTTTAAAGGAAATCTCTATAAAATGTGTTTACTTCTGTTGTGCTTAGTGTTGGAGAAAAGTTACTTTGATAATTGTATGTGACTTGAAACCCATTTTTTTCTTTTTTCTTTTTTTTTTTTTTTGAGACGGAGTCTCGCTCTGTCACCCAGGCTGGAGTGCAGTGGCCGGCTCTCAGCTCACTGCAAGCTCTGCCTCCCGGGTTCACGCCATTCTCCTGCCTCAGCCTCCCGAGTAGCTGGGACTACAGGCGCCCGCCACCTCGCCCAGCTAGTTTTTTGTATTTTTTAGTAGAGACGGGGTTTCACCGTGTTAGCCAGGATGGTCTCGATCTCCTGACCTCGTGATCCGCCCGTCTCGGCCTCCCAAAGTGCTGGGATTACAGGCTTGAGCCACCGCGCCCGGCCTGAAACCCATTTTTTTCTTTTTTTTTGAGACGGAGTCTTGCTCTGCCACCCAGGCTGGAGTGCAGTGGCTGGATCTCAGCTCACTGCAAGCTCCGCCTCCCGGGTTTATGCCATTCTCCTGCCTCAGCCTCCCGAGTAGCTGGGACTACAGGCGCCCGCCTCGTCGCCCGGCTCGTTTTTTGTATTTTTAAGTAGAGACAGGGTTTCACTGTATTAGCCAGGATGGTCTGGATCTCCTGACCTCGTGATCCGCCCGTCTCGGCCTCCCAAAGTGCTGGGATTACAGGCTTGAGCCACCGCGCCCGGCCCCCATTTTTTTCTTAAGCATAATTAACTGGATGATACTTTCCTATTACTCCAAATACTGACTTTTAGTTTAACATACGATTGTATGTTAAAATTTGTGTGTCTTAAACTGTCTTCTAGACATTTTAGAAGAAAAACTTATTTTAAAACAGATTTTACTTATTAAGTATGATATTGGTTCTTCAGCTTGATTTCTGTTAACACGGAGACATAGCTGTTACTTAATTTGTAGAAACCCCGTCTCCGCTAAAAAATACAAAAAACTAGCCGGGCGAGGTGGTGGGCGCCTGTAGTCCCAGCTACTCTGGAGGCTGAGGCAGGAGAATGGCGTGAACCCGGGAGGCGGAGCTTGCAGTGAGCTGAGGTCCGGCCACTGCACTCCAGCCTGGGTGACAGAGTGAGACTCCGTCTCAAAAAAACAAACAAACAAACAAACAGAAAAAAAAGAATTGTGTTTTTCTTTGGGCAATATCCCAGTGTGTAAAAAAAAAAAAATTTTTTTTTTTGGTTGGGGAAGGAGTCTCACTCTGTTACCCAGGCTAGAGCACAGTGGCATGATCTTGGCTCACTGCACCTTCTGCCTCCTGGGTTCAAGCGATTCTCTAACCTCAGCCTCCCAAGTAGCTGGGACTACAGGTGTGCACCACCATGCCCAGCTACTTGTTGTATTTTTAGTAGAGATGGGGTTTCGCCATGTTGGTCAGGCTGGTCTCGAACTCCTGACCTCAGGTGATCCACCCTCCTCGGCCTCCCGAAGTGCCGGGATTACAGGCATGAGCCACCGTGCCCGGCCAAAAGAAATTTTTTTTTTTAAAGGATGGATCATTGAAATTGACTTTCATTTGTTTTGCTTATCTATATGTTTATCTGCATTTTTTTTTCACATATTGCCCTTGCATTTTAATTTGTTACATTTAATTCACTTAGCCACGTACTGGTATTGAACACAAATAATCTCAGTAGTGTTTTCACATATTTAGCTTAGGGTTTTCTCAAATTACTAAATACTTATTTCTTTATCCCAGTGCTTACCCCAGAGTGAAGAGAAGGGCATGTAAGTATGATAGTTTTGTGGGGCTTTTGACTCCAAGATATGCTAAGACTTTAATTTATAAGAAATAAAACTTATTTTTTGTGGCCTTTAATATAAACTAGGGAATTAGGTGATAGTTACACGTTACTTTAGAATTGGTTGACTGTAAATTTGTTTCAAAAGGTAGTTGCAGTTTTTGTATATATTCTGTTTCAACACATCATGATGAAGAATAGGTGAATGTTGAGGTTGCTGGGGTAGGAAAGTGATGGGATAGAGAGTAGAAAATGTGAAGAATTTTTGCCGAGAATTCTTTAAGGTTACTTAAAATATTACAGAAAATTTCAAACATGTACACAAGTAGAGAGAACAGAATAATGACGCCCTCCCCATGTGGCTATTACCCAGCTTCAACAATTTGACAATTATCAACCAAGCTTGATCTGGTTTCGTCTTTAACTTCCCCTCACTATTCCTCTTTCCCAGACCCCAGATCATTCTGAAACAAATCCCAGGCAAAATACCATTTCCTTAATGTAAGTTTTATATTAGATATGTAGCATAGTGTATTCTAGTGTCTGTGTACGTCTTTGTTTCCTTAACTTAATAGGTTGGCATGTATATGGACTGTTGCAGCGTTCTGATAAGAAATACGATGAAGCTATAAAATGTTACCGAAATGCCCTCAAATTAGATAAAGATAACCTGCAAATTTTGAGGGATCTCTCACTGTTGCAGATCCAAATGAGAGACCTTGAAGGTTACCGAGTAAGTACTTCATTCTTAAATGTATGTGACTTTACAGTAGATATAATTTAAGAGCATGTGAATTCAGAATGAGGTGAGCATAAGCCAAGAACACATAGATTTGATTGTTCATTAGAAGGTGTGTGTCACTTGGGACCTTCCTCCTCAGTCATAGTTATGGCACTTTTTACTTGAGTATCAAAAAAGAATAACTGGTGGGGTGCGGTGGTGCACGCCTGTAATCCCAGCAGTTTGGGAGATTGAGGTGGGAGGATCGCTTGAGATTAGGAGTTAGAAACCAGCCTGAGCAACATAGGCCAGACTCCGTCTCTACAAATAAGAAAATTAGCCGGGCATGGTAGTTCACACCTGCAGTCCCAGCTACCCAGGAGGTTGAGGCAGGAGGATCCCTTGAACCTAAGAGTTGAGACTCCAGTGAGCCATGGTTGTGCCACTGCACTCCAGCGTGGACAACAGAGCAAGACTTTTTCTTAAAAAACAAAAACAAAACTGGTTTTTAAAACATTTTTAATTCATTAATTATTTTTAAAAAAGAGACAAGGTCTTGCTATGTTACCCAGGCTAGTCTTGAACTCCTAGGCTCCAGTGATTTTCCCACCTCAGCCTCCCAGTGTGCTGGGATTATAGGCATGAGCCACTATGCCTAGTTTAACCGGAATATCTGTGTGCAGCTGCTATACTAGATTATTTGTAGGTTTGATGTTTACAAATTTGGTAAACTAATAGGGCTTTTATAATTGAAACCTAAACATAAAAGTAGCTTTTAAAAATTACTGGTTAGTAGATATTTTAAAAATGTTAGAAGGGTGGCCATAAATCAGTCTTTCTGTAGTTCAGACCTCTTCAGATTTGCATTTTCAACTCTCTCCTGGACTTCTCCATGTGCTTATTCCACTTAGTATCCTAGAATCACTGTGTCCAACATGGAATTCTCTTACTTTCTTTTTTTTTTTTTTTTTTTGAGACGGAGTCTCGCTCTGTCGCCCAGGCTGGAGTGCAGTGGCGCGATCTCGGCTCACTGCAAGCTCCGCCTCCCGGGTTTACGCCATTCTCCTGCCTCAGCCTCCCAAGTAGCTGGGACTACAGGCGCCTGCCACCTCGCCCGGCTAGGTTTTTGTATTTTTTAGTAGAGACGGGGTTTCACCGTGTAGACCAGGATGGTCTCGATCTCCTGACCTCGTGATCCACCTGTCTCGGCCTCCCAAAGTGCTGGGATTACAGGCTTGAGCCACCGCGCCCGGCCGGAATTCTCTTACTTTCTTACGAGAAGGAGGCCACTAGGTTCTAACAGTTTTCTTTAAATACATTATTTATACACTTCTTTTGCCCTCATACCCCATGCCTAGATTTTTGCCATATAAGCCCTCATACCCCATGCCTAGATTTTTGCAGCCACTTTAAGGGCTCTGCTGAACTTAGTAATAATAATGGCACCACTCTTCAAAGTGTGTATTTTTTTCTTCAGCTGTGCTTAGCAGCTTAGATGCAGTTGGAGTTAAAATCAGTTATCTTTAGGAATGAGGCATAGAAATTAAGAATATTGGCCAAACAGTGGTTGCTAAAGTGGATTGTGAAATAAATTAAGTTGAAAGAGAGCTAGGCCTGGTATTATATGTCTTAGTCCTGGCTACTTGAGAGGCTGATGTAGGAGGATCGCTTGAGGTCAGGAGTTTAGTCCAGCCTGGGCAACATAGGGAGGCTCTGTCTCTAAAAGAAAAAAAGGAGAGCTGATGGTGAAAGTGTGAAGGACCCAGGAAGTATAGATGCTGGTGGTGTCAAAGAACAAGGGTAGGAATGTCACCAAATGATAGTGTTGGCAGCATGGGAGCTGTGGGTAGAGAGTGAGATACCTAAATTTATGATTTCTGGGTGGCAGTAACTTCTAGGGTATGGCTGTGGCAGTGGGCCTCTGAATGGAGTGGAGGAGAAAATCATTAAAGATTAGAAAAACTTGGGACTTAGAGGATAGATTGTGGGATGGGTGATACACATTAGTTTTGCATTTGCCCCGGGTAACGCCAAGAGTTGGCAGAGAAAATAATACTGACCTACACTTTAATAAAGGATTTGGGAATGACAGAGATGCAACAGTAAAAATAAGGGATAGTCAAATGTTTGGGTGTTTTCCCTGGCTGTGTCTGTCCTGTATCTGGCCAATTATTACAATGTATTTACACTGTAAATACATGTAATTCATATAATAGTTTTGTAAGTAGCAAAATGTAGTTTAATAAAAAACCATCTTAGTCTTCTTACAGAATGTTTAGTTACCAAAAAAAAAAAAAAAATTTCATTATTTAAAGGTAATTTAATAAGGCAGTCCAAAGGTGTGGGCCCCAAAGATGTTTCAGTGACAGCCTCACAGTGACTATTACAGGATATTCTAGAACTTTAGTAATTTAGGTGAGAAACATAAAAAGTACTTCTATTTTATGCTGAAACTGATCTTTGTTGATATGGTTCATTAGAAATGTGTTAAAGGTTAGATTGTTTTCTTAAAACTAATGAAATAATGAGAATGTTTAGCAAGTTAAAACGTATTTTTTTTAGGAGACAAGATACCAGCTTCTTCAGTTGCGCCCCACACAGCGTGCTTCGTGGATTGGATATGCTATTGCATACCATTTGCTGAAAGATTATGATATGGCCTTAAAACTGTTGGAAGAATTTAGACAAACTCAGCAAGTAAGAATTTTAATGTTTTCTTCTACCTTCACAAACGGAGTAGTCGACTTCTTAATTGTCCCTGCCCTCAAATGTGAATTGAAGTATTTGAGACCTATGGAAAACTGGAAAACTTTTTTACATAATTGGAAACAGTTAAAATGTAGGATTTTTCTTCTGTTTTTTTGTTTTGTTTTGTTTTGTTTTGTTTTTTAAGAGACGAGGTCTTGCCATGTTGCCCAGGCTGGTCTCGAACTCCTGACCTCGTAATCCACCTGTCTCGGCCTCCCAAAGTGCTGGGATTACAGGTGTGAGCCACTGTGCCTGGCCAATGTCTATTTTCTTTTCTTTACTTTTTTTTTTGAGACAAGGTCTGACTGTGTTGCCAAAGCAGAAGTGCTGTGGCTATGCACTACAGTCTTGAACTCTTAGACTACGACTAGGACTTGAAATCCTAGCTAGGACTTCTCCAGAGACTGAGGCATGAGGCAGGAGGATCGCTGGGCCTACGGGTGTACCACTGTGCCTGGCAACGTTGTTTTTTTGAGACATAATGCTGCTGCATGCTTAATAGACTATAGTATAGTGTTAATAAAACTTTTTTAGTTTAGTTTTTATTTTGAGGCTGAGTTTCACTCTTGTTGCCCAGGCTGGAATGCAGTGGCACGATCTTAGCTCACTGCAACCTCCACCTCTGGGCTTAAGCGATTCTTCTGCCTCAGCTTCTTGAGTAGCTGGGATTACAGGCATGCGGCACCACGCCAGGCTAATTTTGTATTTTAGTAGAGACGCGGTTTCACCACGTTGGCCTGGTTGGTCTTGAATTCCTGACCTCAGGTAATCCATCCACCTCAGCCTCCCAAAGACCTGAGGTTACAGCCGTGCACCACCGTGCCCGGCCAGTGGAACTTACATGCACTGGGAAACCATAAAATTGTGTCACTCACTTCATTGTGGTGGTGTGGAACCAAGCCCACAGTATCTCCAAGGTATACCTGTAATTGATTTTTCTTCATTGATCTTTTATTCTGTGACTTTGCTAAACACTTTTATTAATTCTAGTAGGTTTTTTTTTTTTTTTTGTAGATTCTGTAGTATTTCAACCATTTTTATATTTGTATGTAGGATTTGTTGACCTGTATCACTTGGGGTAGACAGAAGTCCCACCCCAATATTTGTTTTAAATAATGCATTCATTTTTGGTGCTGTTAATCACTCTTCTGTTTGTATCTGCTTGTGAGTTGCCTTCTTGTTTGTGTGAATGACTCTCCTGAGAAGACAGTTTAATTAAAGGTCTGTAACTGCTTTATATAATTATACAAATAAAGTAATTTGGTCATTTTTTTTTTCAGGTTCCTCCAAACAAAATAGATTATGAATATAGTGAACTGATACTATACCAGAATCAAGTGATGAGAGAGGCAGATCTATTTCAGGAATCTTTGGAACATATAGAAACATATGAGAAACAAATATGTGATAAACTTTTGGTGGAAGAAATTAAAGGTAAGTTGGCTTCCCTTTTTTTAATGGCCTCAAACAGAAAACAAAAAGCTACATATTTTATTCTCTCCTAAGTGTTACATGACACTTGTTATGTATCTGGCAAGGTTCCAAACACTTTATTATTAAGCCATTATTAACTAGTTTAATCCTCATAACAACCCTATGTTGTAGTTATTATATCTATTTTGGAGATGAGGGGAACTGAGGAACTGAGAGATTGACTAACCCCAAGTCATACAGTTTAGTAAACTGGAGAGTGCTGGATTTGAATCCAGATTTCATTCCCTTAAGCGGTATATTATTCTGCCTTCATATTGAATTTGTATCTCTGTATATCCATATATAGTTAATTAAATACAGTGAGAACCATAATTGATGATACTGGGATCATCATGAACACAAAGGTCATTTATTTTCATCATGGGCTAATTATGAAGACAGGATCCCTATAGTTTTAACAGCATTCATCAACAAAGGGTCAAAAAAAAATTTTCACAAAGCTTTGCTCATTAGTTCTCTTTACCTGAGCAATATTGTATTAAATTGTCCAGCTAAAATAATAGGTTAGAACTAAAGTTTCATACAGTTGTAGGACCTCTGAAGTCTGAAGCTTAATAAAAATAATAGCTAATATCTATTTTAAAACTCTTCTTCTATTTGAGTATGGTAATTGCTTACACTGCTTTATTTCATTTAATTTTTTAGCGCTTTTAAGATGGATACTATTTATTAACCCCATTTTATAGTGGAAGAGACTGAGGCTTAGAGAGGTTAAGGACTTGCCCAGAGTCATCCAGCTTTTTAAGTGGTAGAGTTATAGTTTCTAAGCACATCAACACATCCTTCTGACTTCAGAGTCCTTACTTTTTTCTAAAAAACAGACATTTTCAGGACAGTTTTAGATTCACAGTAAAATCTAGAAAAAGGTACAGAGAGTTGCCATATATCCCTGTATACCCACAGCCTTTCCCACTGTCACACTTTATGGGTTTTGACAAATGTATAATGACATGTATTCACCACTATAGTATTATACAAAGTAGTTTCACTGCCCTAAACATCCTTTGTTTCACCTTTCCATCCCTCACTCCTGCAAACCCCTGGCAAGCCTCTGCATAGTTTTGCCATTTCCAAAATGTCATATAGTTGCAATCATACAGTATGTAGCCTTTTCAGATTGGTTTTATTTTTGCCAGATCATTTCTTGCCTGAGAAGGATTGGCTTCTTTCACTTAGTAATATATGCTCTTTTTCCCATGCCTTTTCATGAGCTTCTTACTTTTAACCAGTATACTCTTTCTGGTTAATGTATAGCACAGGAGTGATTTATTTTTTATTGTAATTAATATTAATACCAATATTAATGACACTTTTAAAAGTTATTGATAAAAATGTGGGTAAATAATCAAATATTCTGATTTCTATCTTGTTCCATTACTTATTGATGGGAGCAAAGAGGAAAAAAGGCAATTATTTTTCCTTTCTGAAATATTATTGTCGTTTCCTGATTAAATCTTAACTCCCTTGGGTTGCTGTTTCTCTTTCTTGATATTTGTCCTGTAGCATCAATAGGAAATGCATTCAATATAATCCATAAGTTAGGTTATTTAATCTTAAAAAAAAATAGGGAATGCAGTTAGGTTAGTTTATTAATCTTAAAAATAAAAACAAATAGGGAATGCAGTTTTTGACAAGTAAATATGGTACAGTGAAATTAATTCAAGTTAGTATAGGGCATGAATGGTGGTTCATACCTGTAATCCCAACACTGGGAGGCTGAGGCGGGAGGATTGCTTGAGGTGCAGGATTTTAAGACCAACCTGCGCAACATAGTGAAACTATCTCTACAAAAAATTAAAAAATTATGTGGGTGTGGTGGTTCATGCCTGTGGTCCCAGCTACTTGGGAGACTGAGAAGGGAGGATTGCTTGAGCCTGGGAGGTTGAGGCAGCAGTGAGCTGTGATTGTGCCACTAGCACTTCAGCCTGGATGACAGAGCAAGACCTTGTCTCAAAAAACAAAAATAAATCTGCACATTGCCTATAGTCACATTTATCCTTATATTGCTAGTGAGGGTAATTTGGGGGCCGTTAATTTGAATACATAGCTCATGCTTTGTATTATCTACAGAGACAGATCATGGTATTATTTTTCAATTTTCACTGAACTTTGCAGGTCCAGAGACCTTTGATACTCACACAGTTTTCTTTGTGGTCATTACTTTTACGATCCTTTTTTTTTTTTTTTTTTTTTTGAGGCGGAGTCTCGCTCTGTCGCCCGACTGGAGTGCAGTGGCCGGATCTCAGCTCACTGCAAGCTCCGCCTCCCGGGTTTACGCATTCTCCTGCCTCAGCCTCCCGAGTAGCTGGGACTACAGGCGCCCGCCGCCTCGCCCGGCTAGTTTTTGTATTTTTAGTAGAGACGGGGTTTCACCGTGTTCGCCAGGATGGTCTCGATCTCCTGACCTCGTGATCCGCCCGTCTCGGCCTCCCAAAGTGCTGGGATTACAGGCTTGAGCCACCGCGCCCGGCCGATCCTTTAAAAAGCTTTAAAAGTTGGAGATTTCCGCTTATTTATGAATATGTAGGTGTGTGTGTATATACATATATATATTTGTCCTATGCATTCCTTTGCTTCATGGTAGTAGCAAATAACAGATGTTTTTTGAAAATGAAAAATATGCTGTTGTCTTATTATATCTAGGGTAAGCAGGGTAAAAATTGGCCAGAAGATAATCGTGGAGGAATTGGGGATATTTAAAGTTTTCAATAGCAGATATTTGTATGTATTCATTATGTGACAGGCAATGTGCTAACTACCCACTTTTCTCCCTGTCACAAAGCTAGTTAGTGGTGGAGTTGGTAATTATTCCTAGTTCAATCTAATTGTAGAGTTTGAGTGATATATAAAAATAGTAAAATAATAGGACATAAAACCTGCTATAATGTACTGCCTCCTCCAACATGATGAAAGGAGAAATAGTATGACTTGAAGACATTTTAAAAGGTTGTTTGAAATAGATTGTTTGGGGAATGAGTAATCTTGAGGGCAGGAAGCTGAGGTATGTTCTTTTTTGAGAGTCTCCCCTTTATCTTAGATTAGGTGTGTTTCCATTGTATTAGAGAGGTCTGGGTCCTCATTCTCCACACCTCCTCCTAATTTGTGTGGCTTAGTAAAAGGATTTGACCTTTTACCGACCCACTCAGCTAACCTGTACATGAACATGGCTTGTGTGGTTTCCTGTTATAAAGCAGTGTTTAGTGTTATAATTTCACTGAGTTAAACTTCTCCAGTTTTAGTGATCTTGAAACAATGAGAATTGAGTGGAGAATTAATATATGAACTGATAGGAAAGATATATTCAAATCTTGTAGTAGGAAGATAGGAATGTTTCACTAGAATTACTTGCCAGTCTAATTTTGATGTGTTTGTGTGTGTCTAGTTATTTCAAAGGGTATGATACGTGTGTAATGCAAAAGTTTTTTTACTAACAAATTAATGTCCTACATATGTGTTTGGAGTGTAAGAGGAAGCCAAAAATGAAGGTTCACTTCTGAAGACAAGCTATGCTTAGTTGCATAAACTGCTCCACGTCCAAAGGGGAAGCATACAGAGTTCTGTCTTTTTAACCATCTCTTCATTGATAATGCTTCGTGAAGTCCCTGGGGTCAGATAGATATTTAATGTTTAAAATGAATATGTCTTTAAACTTAATTTCAGGGGAAATACTGTTGAAATTGGGAAGATTAAAAGAAGCCAGTGAAGTGTTCAAAAACTTGATTGATCGGAATGCAGAAAATTGGTGTTATTATGAAGGCTTGGAAAAAGCACTACAAATTAGTATGTAATGATTTTTCTTTTTTCTCATAACTACTGTTTGAAGTATAATAAAATGTAAAGTTGTAATAATACTTGAGAACAAACAATTTTAGCATTAGTATTCATTTTTCCATTTAGTAAAATTAAAGGTTAAATATGGGAGTGAAAATGAATTCAAATAGTTACACTTAAGTGTAAGTGCTTGCAGATATTTTAGGTTCCTTGACCTTTACCTATTATGGTATTGGGAGGTGAGGCAAAAACAAAACAAAGCGAAACCAAAACAAACAAAAAAATACCAATTTAGAGTAGAGACATGGGAAAGAAAATGAGCATTCGCTTTCTGGGAAGTGTTGTAACTATTTAATATTTTAAAACCATTAGACATTCATTACCCTCAACTTCTAAATAATAAGAATTGGGCCAAACAATTACTGTTGAGGGTATTTGCTTTGATTTCAAACTAGGCTAATTTGTGTAGAGCAAAACGTTACGTATCTTCCTTTGAAATTAGGTAACCCTTTTTAGAAATCTAGTATCAGTCCAAGATTTTGTGATATTTTCATAATTAAGTGTTGGTAGGAACTGTTAATATTCCTAAAATCATATTTACTCATGAATAAATGTATTCCTGAAATAATTATGAAACTGGTTCAAAGATGTTGAAACAGCAGAATTTTTTTTTTTTTTTTAGAATTTTTAAATTTAAAAAGTTTGGTAAAGCTGGGCGCGGTGGCTCAAGCCTGTAATCCCAGCACTTTGGGAGGCCGAGACGGGCGGATCACAAGGTCAGGAGATCGAGACCATCCTGGCTAACACGGTGAAACCCAGTCTCTACTAAAAAATACAAAAAAAAAACTAGCCAGGCGAGGTGGTGGGCGCCTGTAGTCCCAGCTACTGGGGAGGCTGAGGCAGGAGAATGGCGTGAAACCGAAAGGCGGAGCTTGCAGTGAGCTGAGATCCGGCCACTGCACCCCAGCCTGGGCGACAGAACGAGACTCCGTCTCAAAAAAAAAAAACAAAAAAAAAAACCGTTTGGTAAATAGGTAGCTACCCACATTCATTTATAGTAGTATAAGATACAAGAAAAGTTTAATTGTTGTATCCTCAGTGGTATTAATTAATTCAGATGTTCTTTTTATGTTTAAAATTATACACTGCAAATTGTTAAAAGTTTATTTTCTTAAATATTTTTAAGAAAATGATTAAAATCACAATATTGATTAAAGTAATAATCTGAAGAAAACAGCAAAATTCATATGCATGAAGGTTGAAAACGGGTTAACTATGATTTTTCTTTAAAGTAGTAACATTACAATTAATAAAAATATTTTAATGTTTTACTAAAATGAATAATATGTTCCATATATCAGGATTCTTGTATTGATTACAAAACTAATTACACTACTTTATTGTTTTAGGTAACTTGCTCCAACTTGTGACTTTAAGTAGGGTATTGAATATGTTTAGTTTTGTCTTAATTTGATTACATTTATACAGCTTGTTATATCTAGGGTAGTGGAGAATTGTTTTCATACTTGGTGCTTGTCTTTGTCTAAGATGAGGCATGAATGTGAGAGTATTTTTAAAATAATTATATGCAGTTGCATTTATGTATTAGTATAAGGGTCTTTAATATTTTGTGAAGTCTCCAAATTATTAACAGAGAGTGAGGGTCCCCCCCCCCCCCCCCACATATCTTTGGTCTTAAAATCCAACCAAATTGGAGCTCCAAAACATATTATTGGGGGAAGGAATGAGTCTAAACAAGATCACACCTCTTCAAGCATGGTGTTTACAATCTTGATGTTTGATATTAATGTTGAGTGTCAATACTTAAAAACACTACATTCACTACAGAGATACCTTGTCTGCTAGCACCCAGGGTTATTCTTAGGATAGTTATTTTTCTGTGGTTTAGACGACAGAATTTGGATTAAGATCTACTTAAAACGTTATAATTCTAAAACAGGTTTGCGTTTTCTTAAAATTCCACTATAAATTATCTTATAGCTTATAAATCTCTTTTTGTGAATTATGCAGGACATTATTTTAGAAAGATAAACTACACCCAGATCCTGTTTGCTTGCGTGTTGTTGTTTCAGAGTAACATGTAGTTTATGTATAGATACATCCTTTATGTGGTACTATAAAATTAGGTGGCTCTTGGGAGGGAAGATACAGGTTTCTGTTAGAAGTATAATTTTGTCTTTTGGAAGGATAATGGACTTTCATTAAAGATTTTAAGTGTTAATGTTAACATGGAAGTTTAGTTTATCTTTTTATATTTTCAACATTTGCAATAATAATCCTAAAACTGTTGCTCCTTTGAGCCCAATGAACAGACATTATAGGCTTTTATGGGGATATATGTAGGTTTCTTTGGTTCAGAGTGTTTATGTAAGATATGTTATTAGAGATATATTATAAAAATATTTTCTTTTCCATGAGTTGTATGCTAAAGGAATATAGAGAAGTGCAGCATATCTTGAGTCTGTGATGGCTCGTATGTGTGATTTGGGTTGTGTTTAGAATCTTGCGATGAAATAAGTTTTGGATTTCTCTGGAGATGAGTTTAAAACAGTGACTTAACGGATTATAGTATTTCGCCACCACAGAGTTCTTTACATGTCATTTTTGCCAAAATTGAAAGCAGCTTTAATATTGTTAATGCAGTTTTATTTATAACAACATTTAAAAGTTTGTTAGCATTTTACCATGAATAAAAGTTTTGATGCTATGAATCTCACCCATATTTACTGATAATAGGCACTTTAGAAGAGAGGCTTCAAATTTATGAAGAAATTAGTAAGCAGCACCCCAAAGCAATTACACCCAGAAGATTACCTTTGACTCTTGTCCCAGGTAATATTAGGATGTCTTTTATGATACTAATTATTTGCCGAAATTACTCAATGTTAATTTATATTTTGGAAACGTGTTTCTGTTACGGAGTTTATGTCTACAGCAGTCTTGGAGTTGGGAGTGAACAGTTGTGAATTTATTATTTATATGTTAATAAGAGTGTTATACTTCAATGTGTAGCTAAATGTTGATTTTAATATTTGAACTTACCTATATAAATATAAAACTGCTTTTCTTAAGTTGATCTCATAGAGGTAGATACCAGAGCTGGCAAGGGGGATGTAGGGGGGAGATGAAGAGAGGTTGGTTAATGGATACAAATATACAGTTAGATAGAAGGAATAAGTTTCAGTGTTTACAGAGTAAGGGGACTATAGTTAAGAACAATATATCCTATATTTCTGGATAGCAAGAGAGAACTTGAAATGTTCCCAACACATAGAAATGATAAGTAATCAAGGCGATAGATACCCTGAATACCCTCACTTGATCATTACACGTTCTCTGTGTGTAACAAGATATCATGTACTGCCTAAATATGTACAAATATTATGTATTGGTAGAAAAACTGCTTGTCTTATGTGACTTTTAAAAAAGCACCATAGTTAGAAGGTAAATTCCCTGTAATTAGTGACAAATTATATGTGGTATCATGATTTGAGTGGTAAAAGTTTTGAAGTTTTTTTTTTTTTTGAGTCAAGATCTTGCTCTGTTACCAGGCTGAAGCTGGAGTGCAGTGGCACAATCACTGCAGCCTCAAACCCCTGGGCTCAAGCTATAGTTTTGAAGTTTTATATCTTCTTTTTTGAGCATACATTCAAAGAAACAGTTGTGAGCTATTTGCACCCACCACGGTGTTTTAAGAACAGAATGTCATCATTCCCTCAGTTAGCCACTTTCCTGAGTTTTGCTTTTTATCATGCCATTACTTTTATTTTTAGAGCTCCATGTATTTTGTATTCCTGAAAATAAAAACAGCTTTTGTACTTTATATAACTAGGAGTACTCTGGTACGTATTCTGTGATTTGCTTTTATTGTACAATAGTATATTCATGACCTTGAGTCAAGTTATTGTATGTAGCTGAACTCATTTACTTTTGGGCTACATAGGAGGTAGACAGTATATTAGCTTTTCAGGTAGCTAATATCTTTGTTGAGTTTTTTAAAAAGTATACGTTTTTGTTGAAGTCTTTAATTTTATTTGTAAGAATTGTATATTGGGACTTCTGGTATTTTGATACAAGTCAGACTCTACAAAGCTAATATAACTTAAACGTATTCTGGAGAGGTGAGGAGTATATTTTATATTCTCAGAGTGGCAAATATTTGTTTAAATTCTTGGGTTATAAGTTTATTTTTACCAAAAGATTGATGAAAATTAAAATTTTTTAGTTGACTGGCTTGTGAAATATGTAAAATACCCTTTAGAAATGTATTTGATTAGACAGTAGCTAGAAGTTGATTTTAAAAATTCATTTTATACTATTGCATTTCAGTTCCACATATGAAGAGTAGTTTCTTCTGATCCTCCTTTTTTTTTGTTTTGTTTTTGTAGAACACAGAGAGCAGATTTCTCTAATGTTTTCCAGGGAACATTAAGTCCAAGGGGATATTAATAGGCTTGGTGGGGAGGTTATTGGTGTGCTTGTGCTTGGGCTGTTCTTCAGCCAAGTAAGTTTGGGAAACTGGGTTAGACACAGCTATCAGGTTTCTATAGGACTTCTCAGAGCTTTTAATATACACTTTGTGAATTTCAAAGATGGGAGTATATGCGTAGTGAGGAGTATTTTCCCTAATAAAAGTGTCTTGTGGAAGATGCTTAAGTTTACATTTCTGTATTTCTTCCTTCTCCTCTTTGTTTTAAAAAATAATAGCTTTTTTGAAATAGAATTCATATACCGTAAACTTCACTTTTAAAAAGTGTGCAATTCAGTGTTTTAGTATATTAATCATGTTGTGCAACCATCGTCTCCATCTGCTTTCAGAAATTTTTCATGACCCCAAAAAGAAACCCCATACCTATTTCACTCCCTATCACCCCTCCACCATAGTAGCTGGCAACCACCAGTCTACTTTCTGTACCTGTGGATTTGCCTGTTTTTGGACATTTCAAATAAATGGAATCATACCATATGTGGTCTTTAGTGTCTGACTTCTCCTCCTTTTATTGGTCTCAAGGTATATTTTGTGTTTCACAATATATTGTGTGTAGGGGGGAGTATTTCCTTAGGAGCTTTAAAATGCATTCATATGCTTCTTGGGAAAGAAAGAAACCTCGCTTAGCTTTAAGATTACGAACAAGACTTCTTTGTTCTCTTTTTCTCATTTGGAACATGGAGCTTCAGATTTATACTGCCTACATTTATTTCCATAGGCAATGTAAGTTTGCTAAAAGCCCTTAATACGTGGCAGTATAGGGTAGGAAATATATTTTTACTGAAAGAGCCTAGAGTTTTTTTTACTGTAAAGTGTGATCTAGGTTAAAGTGGAACCATCCTAGACTCCCTTGGACATGCTGTCTTTGAAATGCCATAAAAATCTTTTTACAAAACAGGTCTCAGTGGAGGAGTCTGATGGCATAGGCTTTCAAGGTCATCATCGCTTTGAGGTTCTGACATATGTGTATTTACAAGGCTCCAATGAATATATATAAAATTATGCAAATATTTAATTTTATCTGTGCAAAGCCGACTATTTCATGATTTTTTTGCCTGTCTAGAAATGCTTTTATGTGCAATTAGAAAGCCATTTTGGCATTATCAAAAGCAATAAGATCTTCCTCAAGAAAAATGATGCATCTTGAGAATACAAGGTGAAAGTTTTGAAAAAGCCTTTCCATTTTTTACATAAAAGGGCTTCATACCACAGAACAATAAGGAAATTTTCTAACACCCGAAAATATTAAGTGCTCTAAAAATAATGAAGGGATAAAAGTACTTTTCAAAATAATTAGTTTAATTCATCATGTTCTATTATGGACTGGCTGAAGGGTAGAGAGAGGGAAGGAAATAATCCAGAGTATTAAACATAGAATACTAATTAAATTTTGCTGCATTATTTAGAATGGATTTCCAGTGAATCAGAAACAGACTATTCTTGCTGTTTACACTAATTATTTTAGGAATTAGTGTAAACAGGGACATCATGTTTTGGGGACATCATGCTATGTATCTATCTGAGAATTATTCAGGTAACCTGTTTTGTGAGCAGTAATGCTAAAGAGGCATATAATAATTGATGGAAAAAATGAGATGGATAAATCATAAGTAATTTGGGGATACGGTGTGTGACTGAGCAGTTGGGTAGCTTTGTGGGCTTCTTGTTTAGGTGATAAATTCACACAGTTGCCAATTAGGTAAAAAATTTATAAGTTCATGAAGTCTTTTTCTTGTCTGTCCCTTGGCAACTAAGTTTACTTCCCCTGCAGACATCCATTGTGATCAGCTGATAATGTATTCTTCTACAAATATGTTGTGCATGTGTGAGCAAAAATGTGTGTAGATTTGTTTAAGGTCACACCCCCCACCCTGCTTTTTGCAAACATGAGGTAGCATGGATTGATGGATTGCTGCGAACCTGGGTTTTCTTTTCACTTAACTCCGTATTTGGAGATTAGTCCTGGATCAGCACTTAAAGAGCTTCATCATTTTTTTCATACCTGCACAATCTAATAAATCAGATTTGCCAATGTGATCTGAATAGACTGAGAAAGTTGACCAAGGAGGAGTTCAGAGTAGCTTCTGCCGTGGAGATAAAAGGCTTGTTTTCTCAGCAGTTGATTGCAAGTATAGAAAACAAAATATTAACTCTAAAATATAAAAACTCTAAAATCTAAAATATTAACTCAGATATCAGAGAAGAGACATTTATTGAGTGATTACTATGTGGAAGACATTGTTTATTGTTGTATCTTACCTCATTTGAGCCATACAAGTGTACTCTTGAGGCTAGTGATGGTATTGCCTTCATTTTACAGTGATAAAACCGAGGTTTTTAATGGACAAGTTATTTGCCCAAGGTTGCATACAATTAAGTGGAGAAGTCTGCATTCCTCTAAGAAACAGCGTCTCTTGTAGTCTCCCACAATTTTGTTAGCTTTTGTTGTACACCAGAGGAGTTACTGGAAAGATGCGTTCTCTGAAACTATTTTTGATTTTTAAAGAAGCAATGGTGTGTAATTTAATCCAGGATTAAGTTTTATGTTGTCTTCGTAATCTGTGATTTTTCTTTCTTTTTTTTTTTTTTTTGAGACGGAGTCTCGCTCTGTCGCCCAGGCTGGCGTGCAGTGGCTGGATCTCAGCTCACTGCAAGCCCCGCCTCCCGGGTTTACGCCATTCTCCTGCCTCAGCCTTCCGAGTAGCTGGGACTACAGGCGCCCGCCACCTCGCCCGTCTCGTTTTTTGTATTTTTTAGTAGAGACGGGGTTTCACGGTGTTAGCCAGGATGGTCTCGATCTCCTGACCTCATGATCCGCCCATCTCGGCCTCCCAAAGTGCTGGGATTACAGGCTTGAGCCACCGCGGCCAGCCTCTGTGATTTTTCAAAAGACAAGTATTGGTCAGGCATGGTGACTCACACTTGTAATGCCAGCACTTTGGGAGGCCAAGGCAGGTGGATGATGAGGTCAAGAGATTGAGACTATCCTGGCCAACATGGTGAAACCCCATCTCTACTAAAAATACAAAAATTAGCTGGGCGTTGTGGCACACGCCTGTAGTCTCAGCTACTTGGGAGGCTGAGGCAGGAGAATTGCTTGAACCTGGAAGGTGGAGGTTGCAGTGAGCCGAGACCAGGCCACTTCACTCCAGCCTGGGTGACAGCGTGAGACTCTGTCTCAAAACAAAAAACAAAAACACCCCAGTATTTTGTATATGATCTACTAAGAAATTAGAGATTATCTGAATACAGTCTTTATAGTTAATGGAGTTAAATTTTTTTATAACATTTAATTATATTGAGTATGCATGCATGTTTTGTTCAACATGGTCAGTCACAGCGAATAAAAATAACCATTTTGGGTTGTTAGATTTTGTTGTGCAGTGTTGTGATTCATTAAGAAATCTTAGGAGGTCATTTCAATCATCCTACTTGAGGCTAAATCGTTCATGACATATATGTGTGTTTTTTTTCCCCAAATGATTAGGTAAATCCATGTGCTTATGTATTAGTCCATACTGTCAGAAAGTTCTTGTATCTCTGTATTTAAAATTAAAATTCTGGGCCGGGCGCGGTGGCTCAAGCCTGTAATCCCAGCACTTTGGGAGGCCGAGACGGGCGGATCACGAGGTCAGGAGATCGAGACCATCCTGGCTAACACGGTGAAACCCCATCTCTACTAAAAATACAAAAACTAGCCGGGCGAAGTGGCGGGCGCCTGTAGTCCCAGCTACTCGGGAGGCTGAGGCAGGAGAATGGCGTGAACCTGGGAGGCGGAGCTTGCAGTGAGCTGAGATCCGGCCACTGCACTCCAGTCCGGGCGACAGAGCGAGACTCCGCCTCAAAAAAAAAAAAAAATAAAATAAAATAAAATAAAATAAAATTCTTTGAATACTCTCTGCTTTCAAATGATGATGACAAAAATCATTTGTAGGGGTTTAGCAATGAAAGAATTATTTACTTGATGTTGCAAACAGGTTGTTTATTTTAGTTCTAATGTTAGAATGCCCAGGGCTCAGTCTGATGTCTAACATCAATTTACTTTATTATTGGCCTCACTCACTGAGATGTTAAGTTCTATAGGGTAGAATTAATTTTTTTTTTTTAGTTTTAATCACTGCTATATCCCCAATACCTAGAACAGTGCCTGGCATGTAGTAAGTGCTTGACACATTATTGTGGATGAATGAATGAATGTTGAAGTAAATGACAAGTTGATTTGGGAAGACATTTGTAAATACCAACTTAGTGTTTAAAAAGATCTTTTGGCTATCACTTGAATATAGTGCTGGTTACAATAGTCTGCTGCAGAGTGCTTTTTGCATATTGCAGGGTTTTGAGCTGTAGACTAAGTGTGCTAGTCAGTGAGAGATTAGGAAAGATATTTGATACTGTGCTAAATTCAGAATGGATAGTTGATAACTTTTACTCTACTTAAAACTGTATGACTTTTTGGGCTTATAAATTGGATAGGAGGGAGCTTTATTTTTACTTAGAAAATCATTTTAAGAATTGTTTGCATGAACCAAAGAATAACAAAGTATGCTTTTGTTTCTAGGTGAAAGATTTAGAGAACTAATGGATAAGTTCCTGAGGGTTAACTTCAGTAAAGGCTGCCCACCCTTGTTTACTACTTTGAAATCTTTATATTACAATACAGAAAAGGTAAAATTTGGTATTTATTCAGATTTACTTTAGTCTTTTTACTAAATTGTAGAAAAATGTCCATGTAAATAATGTGCTTTTACTTAATCATTTTCTCTGTTTTAGTAATGTTACTTTACTTTCAGTCTAATAATGTACTGAAATTATATGCCTGTAGTATAAGTAATATCAAAGTAATAGGGTTTATGAAAGCACTAAAATTATAAAGGTTGTTTATTTTTAATGGGTATACTTCTTTTAGTAGCATTTTAAATTTGACATTGTTACCAAAGGTATATATTTATTCTATGATTATTATTTTATGGTACGATTATGGATTTTTAAATTAGTTATGCATGCTTTTAAAGTTAGAGCTTGGATAATTGAGTTAGTGCAACAGTAAAATGCAATTTGGTCAAATTACTGGTATAAATTACTAGTTTTAATCAGTAGGCTGCATTTTAATAAATACAGATTTAGCTAGTTCTTGAATAAAGAATTGTCTTTCTGCTTTTTAAAATTAGAAAATAGGCCAGGCGCGGTGGCTCACGCCTGTAATCCCAGTATTTTGGGAGGCCAGGGTGGGCAGATCACGAGGTCAGGAGATCGAGACCATCTATGGTGAAACCCCATCTCTCATAAAAATAAAAAAAATTAGCCTGGCATAGTGGTGGACGCCTGTAGTCCCAGCTATTTGGGAGGCTGAGGCAGGAGAATGCCGGGAACCCGGGAGGTGGAGCTTGCATTGAGCTGGGATCACACCACTGCCCTCCAGCCCTGGGTGACAGAGTGAGACTCCGTCTTAAAAAAAAAAAATTTTTAGAAAATAGGCACTTAAATCTTGGTCTTAAATTAGAAAGACAATTAAAAGTTAATAGAAAGTAAGTTATACTTTTATTTCCAAGTGTTGCTTCTTATTAAAGTCTAAAATCTTGTTGTCTTTTCTGTAGTCAGTTTTTTAAAGTTACTAGCTTGATAAGGAAAAGATTTTATTAGAAATCCCAAAACAATTTTTAGTTAAGCTTCTTTCATTTTTTATTTATTTAGCTTTGATTCATAATAATTTGTAAATTTGCACTGATTGTGAATAATACAATGTTGGATATATCAGTTATAGATATAGCTGATTGGCATTTTCCTACCGGTGGCAGCAGGTTTCATAAACAAAAGAAACAACTGATGATCTCTAGTACCCAATTAGAATAAAACATCATTTATGTTAAAACAAAAACAAGCCGGGCGCGGTGGCTCAAGCCTGTAATCCCAGCACTTTGGGAGGCCGAGACGGGTGGATCACGAGGTCAGGAGATCGAGACCATCCTGGCTAACACGGTGAAACCCCGTCTCTACTAAAAAATACAAAAAACTAGCCGGGCGAGGTGGGGGGCGCCTGTAGTCCCAGCTACTCGGGAGGCTGAGGCAGGAGAATGGCGTGAACCCGGGAGGCGGAGCTTGCAGTGAGCTGAGAGCCGGCCACTGCACTCTAGCCTGGGTGACAGCGAGACTCTGTCTCAAAAACAAAAACAAAAACAAAACCCTTACAATTTTTTTTTTTTTTTTTTTTGAGACAGAGTCTCACTCTGTTGCCCGGGCTGGAGTGCAGTGGCCGGCTCTCAGCTGACTGCAAGCTCCGCCTCCCGGGTTCACGCCATTCTCCTGCCTCAGCCTCCCGAGTAGCTGGGACTACAGGCGCCCGCCACCTCGCCCGGCTAGTTTTTGTATTTTTTAGTAGAGACGGGGTTTCACTGTGTTAGCCAGGATGGTCTCGATCTCCTGACCTCGTGATCCGCCCGTCTCGGCCTCCCAAAGTGCTGGGATTACAGGCTTGAGCCACCGCGCCCGGCCTTATTTATTTTTTAATATTTATTTTTCAGTTAAATTTTGTAAGTTTTGTGTTTGACTTTTTTTGTAGTTTCAAAGAAATTATTTCAGTAGTTTTTGGGGAACAGATGGTGTGTGGTTACACAGATAAGTTATTTACTGGTGATTTCTGAGATTTTGGTACGCCCATCACCTGAGCAGTGTACACTGCACCCCATGAAACCATTTTAAAAACTGCACATTTCTAACCAGCAGTGAAACCTGTTTTTGGCAGTTAGGTGGATTTTTAACTTTCAAGGAAGGATTTCAAGGAGGTGAAGTCTGATAAACAGTTATTGTTTGTAAGTTTCCAAATATTATAGAGTAATTCATGTTGGTAGCATGAAAATGAAATTGTCTTTTGAAGTTAGTTTAAAATGTAGTACATTTGCAAGAAATGTATTTCTTTTTCTTTTTTTTTTTTTTTGAGGAGTCTGGCTCTGTCGCCCAGGCTGGGGTGCAGTGGCCAGATCTCAGCTCACCGCAAGCTCCGCCTCCCGGGTTTCCGCCATTCTCCTGCCTCAGCCTCCCGAGTAGCTGAGACTACAGGCGCCCGCCACCTCGCCCGGCTAGTTTTTGTATTTTTAGTAGAGACGGGGTTTCACCGTGTTCGCCAGGATGGTCTCGATCTCCTGACCTCGTGATCCGCCCGCCTTGGCCTCCCAAAGTGCTGGGATTACAGGCTTGAGCCACCGCGCCCGGCCAGGAAATGTATTTCTTAAATGTCTCCAGCATTTTAATTTTTTTGGCAAACTAGAGTTTGGGTAGAGTGGAAGGCAATGAGTGATTGTCAGACAAATTCCCTAACGTGTTTTTTGTTGTTGTTTTTGTTTTTTTGAGATGGAGTCCCGCTCTGTCACCAGGCTGGAGTGCAGTGGCGCTATCTCGGCTCACTGCAACCGCTGCCTCCTGGGTTCAAGCGATTCTCCTGCTTCAGTCTCCCAAGTAGCTGGGAATACAGGTGCCTGCCACCATGCCCAGCTAATTTTTTGTATTTTTGGTAGAGACAGGGTTTCATGATGTTGACCAGGCTGGTCTTGAACTCTGTCCTTAAGCGATTCACCAACTTTGGCCTCCCAAAGTGCTGGGATTACAGGCGTGAGCCACTGTGCCCGACCAAGTTCCATAAGCTTTTTTTTAAAACATAGGTAGGTATGTGAAATGGCACTCATTCTACTTTTGTCAATGAGGTTTTGCAGGAATCTTTGGTGAAGAAAAGGAGAAATTTTCATTTTCCCAGCTTTCTTTAATGTTGAAATAGAATCTTCTATAAACTCTGTTATCAAGGTGTTCTTTTCTTTTGTAAATAAGAATAAAATGTTACTAAAAATATATTTATACTCCTTTTAAGTTAGATTTTGTTAAAGTTAATATTGTTTTGTTTCTTATTCTTTCGAATATAGGTGTCCTGTCCATAACAGATGACTTGCTGAGATGATATATATTTGCTTACTTGTTTTGAAAAGTACTTAAAAAAAATTGTCAGTGTTTGAGTGAGGCTTTGGGGTCTATCAATTTTGTTGATCTTTTCAAAAAAACCAGCTCCTGGATTCATTGATTTTTTTGAAGGGTTTTTTGTGTCTGTATCTCCTTCACTTCTGCTCTGATCTTAGTTATTTCTTGCCTTCTGCTAGCTTTTGAATTTGTTTGCCCTTGCTTCTCTAATCCTTTTAATTGCGATGTTAGGGTGTCAGTTTTAGATCTTTCCTGCTTTCTCTTGTGGGCATTTAGTGCTATAAATTTCCCTCTACACACTGCTTTAAATGTGTCCCAGAGATTCTGGTACATTTTGTCTTTGTTCTCATGGGTTTCAAAGAACATCTTTATTTCTGCCTTCATTTTGTTATTTACCCAGTAGTTATTCAGGAGCAGGTTGTTCAGTTTCCATGTAGTTGTGTGGTTTTGAGTGAGTTTCTTAATCTTTTTGAGTTCTAATTTGATTGCACTATGGTCTGAGAGACAATTTGTTGTGATTCGTGTTCTTTTACGTTTGCTGAAGAGTGCTTTACTTCCAATTATGTGGTCAGTTTTAGAATAAGTGCTATGTGGTGCTGAGAAGAGTGTATCTTTTGTTGATTTGGGGTGGAGAGTTCTGTAGATGTCTTAGGTCTGCTTGGTACAGAGATGAGTTCAAGTCCTGGATATCCTTGTTAACCTATAGAAGATATTTTTTATGTACCTTAAATCTTGTTAAGTAGTATTAAACTAAACAAACAATTTAGGTTGCTATATATAGCATAGGGATTCCAGTGTCTGTCATGCTTTACTGAAATAGTATCATTTTTACTGAAGATAATGGTAAGAATATTTCTAACTTAATTTTTTGTGGATGTCATCTCACTGAAAATATCAGTTGTGTATTTATAGGTAATAACCACCTTTAAATGTTCTGGTAATATATACTATTTTCTTCTTACGAGTAGTTAAAAGAAAAAGGGGACAACTTGCCAGCCATGGTGGCTTACGCCTGTAATCCAGCACTTTGGGAGGCTGAGGTGGGAGGATCACTTGAGACCAGGAGTTCAAGACAAGCCTGGCAACATAACAAGAGTCTGTCTCTACAAAAAACGAAAACAATTAGTTGGTCATAGTGGCATGTGCCTTCTCTCTCAGCTACTTGGGAGGCTGAGGTGGAAGGATCCTGTGAGCCTTGGAGGACGAGGCTGCAGTGAGCTGTGATCAGGCCACTGTACTCCAGCCTATGCGACAGACTTGAGACCTGTCTCAGGGAAAAAAAGATGAAGAACACCTCCTACTTTTAGAAAATAACTGTTATATACTTGAAGTGCACAGATGTTTTCATCTGTTTTTTGTATTGTAGTCTCTCACATATTGTATCAGACCAAACTTTTTTTTTTTATGGAGAGGGAGTCTTGCTCCGTTGCCCAGGCCGGAGTGCAGTGCTGCACTCTTGGCTCACTGCAACTTCCGCCTCCCACGTTCAAGCGAGCCTCCTGCCTCAGCCTCCCGAGTAGCTGGGACTACAGGTGCATGCTGCCATGCCTGGCTTATTTTTCATAGTTTAGTAGAGACAGGGTTTCACTGTGTTGCCCAGGCTAGTCTCGAACTCCTGAGCTCAGGCAGTCCGCCATCTTTGGCCTCCCAAAGTGCCAGGATTATCCACCATCCTTGGCCTCCCAAAGTGCCGGGATTACAGATGTGAACCACTGCGCCCAGCCCAGATCAAACTTTTATTGTGAATAATTGTTTACTGGCTCTATAAAATAGTGTCCATTTCTTCTAAGTGTGAATAAAGAACCTTGCCTAGTAGTATTTTTGATTGGGGCTCAGAATCCTTCTCTTCCAGAGTTGGCATAACAGCAATAATAAAAAATCAAAACTGGAAACGACTAACATAGTATTCACAACATCTGTAGCAGTTTAATGAGAAGATTTTATATGTACCATAGTCTGCTGGTGGTCTGAGTCATAATGCCAACAAATTATTTCTGTAGTGCTCAAAGATAAGCTGTCCAGTGGGACAGTGAGTCAGATGTTTGACCAGCCGTTTGATATGGTACACAACTAATATGTATTGTGTATTAACTTTTCACATTGATGATATTTATAAGGAATCTTATCTCAGTTTTCTGTTGGCATTTGTGTAAGTTTGTAACACTCTTCCATCAGTTTCCATGTTCTCAAATAGTAAAAGTGCTGAGTAACTTGGCACAAAAGTTTAGAAGTAATTTTTCATCAAAAAAGTGCTATAATCACAAGATAGAAAATTTGGAACACAGAGGAAAGATCTTAAAAAATGGGAGGGAAGCCCAGACAAAACCCAGTTATAAACCACCTCATGACTATACAATTTAAAGGCATTTACACATTTATTTATTTATTTTATAAACAAATGAAATAACATCTTGCTCTGTCTCCCAGGCTGGAGAGCAATGAATGGCCCAATCATAGTTCACTGTAGCCTTGACTTCCTCGGTTCAAGCGATCCTCCTGTCTCAGCCTCTTGAGTAGCTGGTAATACAGATGCGTGCCACGATGCCTAGTTAATTTTTTAATTTGTAGAGATGGGGTCTTGCTGTATTGTTCAGGCTGATCTCAAACTTGTGGCCTCAAGTGATTCTCCTGCCTTAGAATCCCAATACACTGCGATTACAGGTGTGAACCACCACACCTAGCTCTAAGAACATTTTTAATGTAATTCCTTTCACAGTTTTTTTTTTCACTGTAAATTTAATCGTGGTGTATCTATGCAGCTGTAGTCATTTTGACCATAAATTTTGTTCTTTGTTTTCTCCCTAGCAGTTGCTTTTTTAAAATTTGTTTTTGTTTTTGTTTTTTATTTGGAGTGTCGCTCTGTCACCAGGGACTGGAGTGCAGTGGCACTATCTCGGCTCACTGCAACCTCCGCCTCCCGGGTTCAAGTGACTCTCCTGCCTCAGCCTCCGGAGTAGCTGGGACTACAGGCACACACCGGCATGCCCGGCTCATTTTATTTTATTTTATTTTTTTGTATTTTAGTAGAGATAGGGTTTCGCCCAGGCTGGTCTCGAACTCCTGAGCTCAGGTAATCTGCTCACCTCAGCCTCCCAACGTGTTAGGATTACAGGTGTGAGCCACTGCGCCTGAGATGGGGTCTCACTATGTTACCCAGACTGTTCTCAAAATCTTGGACCTGAGAGATTTGCCTGCCTTGGCCTCTCAAAGTGCTGGGATTCTAGGTGTGAACTACCTGCACCCACCTCCCTGCCCCAGCAGTTTCATAAGCTTTTACTGTGTTGTTATATAATCTTCATTATCCCTTTTAGTTATTACATAACCTTTTAGAACCATCCCTCCATTGTTGAATTTGGTTTTTCAAGTTATTATTATTAAATATCTTTATACTAGCTTTGCTTAGGATTATTTTCTTCTCATATTTTCTTCTCTCAGATTAATTCAGTGGGTAAAGGGCATGAACATTTTTGTGGTTCTTGATAAACACGGATAAATTAGTTTTTCACAAGGTTGTAAACATCAATTTGTATTCCCACTAGCAGTGTGCCTGAAATATTTCCTGTCTTGTGTTGGTTTTTCTGTTTTTGTTTTAACATAGAAATGTTTAAAATTTAGTGGAACCAGATTTGGTAATCTTTATTTCTGTTGTGGAAAGTTCATCTGTTGTTTTAAAACCATCTTGGAAAGTCCTCTTTAGAGCAGTGCTTCTTAATGAGGGTGTTGGGGAGTAGATTTTTTCCTCCTGGGACATTTTACAATGTCTGGAGAGGTTTTTGATTGTCACTGCAGTGAGGTGAGGTGTGCTACTGGCATCCAGTGTGTGGAGGCCAGGGATGCTGCTAAACATTCCACAAGGCACAGGACAGCCTTCCTAACACAGAATTCTACTGTCGATGTGTTGGGCTAGATAATTCTTTATAATGTAGGTCTGTCCTGTGCATTGTAGGATGTTTAGCAAACTCCCTGGCCTCTACCATCAGGATGTCAGTAGCTTCCCCACCAGTATTTTTGTTTTGGTAACAGCTTTATTGAGATATAATTAATATATCATAAAATTTACCTATTGAAAGTATATATTTCAATGATATTTAGTATATTCACAGAGTTGTGTAATCATCACTGCAGTGTAATATTTTGTCATCCCCCAAAGAGACTCCATATCCTTTAGCTATGATTCTCTCACAACCTTCATGTCCCTCTCAGCTATAGGCAGCCATTAGCCTACTTTCTGTCTATGGATTTCCCAGTCTGGACCTTTTATGTAAATGGACTTATCTATTAATAGTCTTTTTGGGTCTGGCTTCTTTTACTTAATATTTTTATTCAGAGTTGTGGCATAAATCAGTACTTCATTCCCTTTTATGACCAAGTAACATTCTATTGTGTGGATATACCACATTGATTATTTCTACCTTTTGGTTATTGTGAACAATGCTGCTGTGAACTTTGGTGTACGCGTTTTTGTGTAGATGTACTTCCATTTCTCTTAGGTGTACATCTGGGAATGGAATTGCTGAGTCAAATGCTAACTCTATGTTTAAACTTTTAAGGAACTGTCAGACTCTTTTTCCAAAGTTCCTCCACCGTTTTACATTCCCACAAGCAGTATATGAGGGTTCTGATTTCTGCACATCCTCATCAACACTTGTTATTATTGATGATAGCCATCATAGTGGTGTGAAATGGTAATTTCTTGAGGTTTTGCTTTGCATTTTGTGATTACTGTTGGTATTATCTTTTATGTGCTTATTGGCCTTTGTATATGTTATTTGGAGAAATGTCTTTCAGTTTCTTTGCCCATTTATAATTGGGTTATTTCTCTTTTTATTGTTCAGTTTAAGGAAGTTTTGTTTTTGTGGGTTTTTTTCAGGTTTTTTTGTTGTTTGTTTTTTTAAGACAGGGTCTCACTCTGTCACCCAGGCTGGAGTACAGTGGTGCGACCTCAGCTCACTGCAGCCTTGACCTCCTGGGCTCAAGTGATCCTCCCACCTCCACTTCCTGAGTGTCTGGGACTACAGGCATGCGCTAACATACCTGGCTCATTTTTTTGTAGAGACAGGGTTTCACCATTTGCCCAGGCTGGTCTCAAAATCCTGGACTCAAGCAATCTGCTCGCCTCACCCTTCCAAAGTGCTGGGATTACAGGCATGAGCCAACACGCCGGGCCAGAAGTTTTAAAAATATATTCTAGATACAAGTCTCTCATCAGATACATTATGTGAAAATATTTTCTGTTCTGCTGTGGGTTGTCTTTTCATTTTCTTAATGGTGTCATTTGATGCACAAAAATTTTTAATTTAAATGAAGTCTAGCTTATCTTTTTTTTTTTCCTTTTGTTGCTTATGCATTCTGTGTCTTATCTAAAAACCATTTCCAAGTCCAAGGTCATGAAGATTTATAAACATGTTTACGTCTACGAGTTTGCATTGAGGCATTCACTCTTATTTTGAGTTCATTTTTGTATAAGGTGTGGTAGGAGTCCAAATTCATTATTTTGTGTGTGACTATCCAGTATTCCAGCACCATTTGTTGGAGAGACTGTTCTTTCCCTGTTGAATGATCTTGGCAGCCTTGTCCAAAAGAGATTAACCATAAATGTGAGGGTTCACCTCTGGACTCTCAAGTCTGTTCCACTGATGTGTATAACTGTCTTTATTGTTTTGTATTATTCTTTTATGAGGTTGTTATTCAGGTGCAGCCAAAATAGGAGACACTGGAGAGGCTCAGGAAAAAAACAAAGTTAATCATACAGGTCCTAGAGACAGGAGGCAAGCTGTGCCATGCCATGCAGGGCCACTTGGGGAAGACACTAGGGTGGTTAGGAGGGAGGGGAAGGATTAGGCTGCTGCCTTCATTTAGGTTTCCTTGGGGCGGGGCAGGGTGAACAGTTTAGTTTGAATAATTTTGGCATACTTTAGACTGGCGGGGTGGTCTCTAGTTGCCTGGCACCTGCCCTGGGATGTTTAGGCAGAGGAATAGTGCCTCTTGGGGCATAAGAGCCAGATAGAGGAGATATGTCTCTGGATTTTGAATAGCTTGCATATTAAAGACATACTCCTGGTTGGACCCTTTGTTATCTTCAAGAATTAGCAAGACCCTGGAGGGACAGTTTTTCAAATAGCTAGAAAAGGTTCTGTAACATGTTAAACATCAGTATACAAAAAAAGCTAAAAGTCCGTCTGTGCCAGTGCCATATTGTCTTGCTTACTGTAGCAGTGTGGTAAGTTTTGAAATTAGGAAGTGTGGTCCGGGTGCGATGGCTCACACCTGTAATCCCAGCACTTTGAGGGGCCGAGGTGGGTGGATCACGAGGTCAAGAGATCGAGACCATCCTGGCCAACATGGTGAAACCCCATCTCTACTAAAAGTACAAAAATCAGCCGGCGTAGTGGCGGGCGCCTGTAGTCCTAGCTACTCCGGAGGCTGAGGCAGGAGAATCACTTGAACCCAGGAGGCGGAGGTTGCAGTGAGCCGAGATTGAGCCACTGCATTCCAGCCTGGCGATAGAGCGAGACTCTGTCTCAAAAAAAAAAAAAAAGAAAGAAAGATATTAGGAAATGTGACTCCTTCTACTCTGTTCTTTTTCAAGACTATTTTGGTTATCGAGGGTTCCTTTTATTTCTATTTGAATGTGTTAGGATTGGCTTTTCTATATCTGCAGAGCAGCCATCTGGGATTTTAATAGGGATTTTGTTGAATCTGCAGATCAATTTGGAAGTATCCTCAACTTCACAATATTAAGTCAATCTTTGAACATGGGATGTCTTTCTCTGTATTTAGGTCTTTGATTTGTTTCAACCAGTGTTTTGTAATTTTTATTGTACAAGTCTTACGCATGTTATGTTAAATTTGTTTGTAAGCATGCCATTCTTTTTGATGGTAATCTAGATGAAATTGTTTTCATAATTTCATTTTTGGATTATTTGCTAGTATATGGAAATACAGTTGATTTTTGTATGTTGATTTTGTATTCTGAAATGTTGCTGAACTTGTTTGTTGTTATAGATGTTTTAATAGTTTCCTTAGGATTTTCTGTGTACCAGATCATGTCATCTGCAAATAGAAAGTTTTACTTCTTTCTTTCCAATCCATACCCTTTTTATTTTCTTGCCTAATTGCCTTGGGTACCTTCAGTACAATATTGACTAGAAGTGGTGAGAGTTCTTTGTCTTGTTCTTGCTCTTAGAGGAAAAGCATCTAGATTTTTCACCATTAAGTATTGTGTTAGCTGTGGGTTTCTTATATATGTCCTTTGTAATGTCAAGAAGTTCCCTTCAGTTCCTAGTTTATTGTGCATTTTTATCATGAAAGTCTGTTACTGAGTTCTGTCATGCTTTTTCTGTATTAAGATGATTATGTAGGTTTTTAAAAAAAATTCTATTGATATATGGTATATTTTCATTAATTGATTTCAGATGTTAAACCAATTTTTTTCTCCCCAAGACGGAGCCTCACTCTGTCACTCGAGCTGGAGTGCAGTGGCGCGATCTTGGCTCACTGCAACATCCACCTCGCGGGTTCAAGCTATTCTCCTGCCTCAGTCTCCCGAGTAGCTGGGACTACCGGCGTGCACCCCCATGCCTGGCCAGTTTTTCTATTTTTTAGTAGAAATGGGGTTTTGCCATGTTGGATAGGCTGGTCTCGAACTCTTGACCTCAGGTGATGCACCCCCGCCTTCCAAAGTGCTGGGATTACAGGCGTGAGCCACCACTCCTGGCTGATGTTAAACCAGTCTTATATTGCTGAGTAAAAGCCTACTTGGTCATGGTGGGTAGTTCTTTTTCCATATAGATGGGTTCAATTTGCTAGTGTTTTGTTCAGGATATTGCATTTATATTCCTAAGAGATAAATGCCTAGTTTTCTTTTGATGTCTTTATCAGATTTTGCTGTCAGGGTGATACTGGCCTCATAATGAGTTGGGAAGTGTTCTCTCTCTCTTTTTTTTTTGGAAGAGTTTGTGAAGAATTGGTATTACTGCTTTTTTAAATGTGTGGTAGAACTTACCATTTACCAGTGAAGTCATACGGGCCTGGACTTTTCTTTGTGGGTAGTTTTTAATTATGTATTCAAACTCTTCATTACTGGTTTATTCAGATTTTCTATTTCTTCTTGACTGGCTTTTGGAAATTTATGGTTTTAGATATTTGTCTACTTCATCTAAGTTATACAGTGTTGGCGTATGTGTGTCATAGTCTGTTATTTCTATAAAGTCAGTGGTAATATCCCCTCTTACCATTTTTGGTTTTAATATTTTGAGTGTTCTCTCTTTTTTAGTTTGTCAGTCTAGCTAAAGGTTTGCCAATTTTCTTGATCTTTTCAAAGAGCCAAGTTTTGGGTTTGTTGACTTTTTTCCTCTATTTCATTAATTTTCACTTTATTGTGTCCTTTTGCTTGTTTTAGGTTTAGTTTGTTCTTTTTTCTAGTGTTTCTTTTCCTGTTTTGAATCTTTGTCTAGAGACTGGGTCTTGCTGTATCACCCAGGCTGGAGTGTAGTGGCGAAATTGTAACTCATCGTAGCATCAAACCCTTGGGCTCAAGAGAGTCTCCTACCTTAGCCTCCCAAGTAGCTGGGTCTGCAGGCATGTACCACCGTGCGTGGCTGTTTTTTATTTTGTAGAGATAGATCTTGCTATGTTGCCTTAGGCTGGTCTGAAACTCATGGCCCAGGTGATCCTCTCACCTAGGCATCCCAAAGTGCTGGGATTACAGGCGTGAGCCACAGTGGTCCTTTTTTTTTTTTCTTGTCTGTGCTGTATATTACATATGTTTGTCTTTTATTTTGCTGATTTAGTGAGGAAAAACAGGTTTTCTTGAAGAATAAAAATCTGTATACAAAAAGATAATTAGTAAAATTAGTTTGGTTTCATTTGGTTTAATTTTTGTTCAACTAAAGGTAACAGTCTATATACTTTTTAAAATGTCATACACGGCCGGGTGTGGTGGCTCCTGCCTGTAATCCCACCACTTGGGGAGGCCGAGGCGGGTGGATCACCTGAGGTCAGGAGTTCATGACCAGCCTGACCAACATGGTAAAACCCCATCTCTACTAAAAATACAAAAAAATTAGCTGGACGTGGTGGAGTAGTCCCAGCTACTTGGGAGGCTGAGGCAGGAGAATCGCTTGAACCTGAGAGGGGGCAGTTACAGTGAGCTGAGATCGCGCCATTGCATTCCAGCCTGGGTGACAGAGCGAGACTCCATCTCAAAAAAAAAGTCATACATGAAACCAAAATGTGCCATGTGTGGTGGCTCAGGTCTGTTATCCCAGCACTTTGGGAGGCCAAGGCAGGAGGATCGCTTGAGCTCAGGAGTTCAGCCTGGGCAATGTAGCGAGGCAGTGTCTCTACAAAAAAAATACAAAAATCAGCCAAGTGCAGTGGCGTGTTCTAGATAGTTGGAAGGCTGCGGTGGGAGAACCACTTGGGCTTGGAAGGTGAAGGTTGCAGTGGACTGAGAGTGCATCCTGCGTAACAGAGCGAGACCGTGTCTCCCTGCTTCCCCGGCCAGAAAAGGAAATCAGATTTTTTTTTTTTTTACAGATAGAGTTTCACTCCAGTTGCCCCAGACTGGAGTGCAGTGGTGCGATCTTGTCTCACCACAACCTCCACCTCCTGGGCTCAAGCAATTCTCCTGCCTTACCTTCCCAAGAAACTGGGGCTACAGACGTGGGCCACTACACCCAGCTAATATTTTGTTGTATTTTTTTGTAGAGATGGGGTTTTACCATGTTGCCCAGGCTGGTCTTAGACTCCTGGGCTCAAGTGAGCTGCCCTCCTCAGCCCCCCAAAGTACTGTGGGATTATAGGTGTGAGCCACTGCACCCAGCCCCAAAATGTTTAAAGGCTCTAAGAAGAGGTGTACATTAATTTTGGGCTTCCATATTCACTGATGATAGAAAGTACTTGTTTTTTAGCCATTCGTTTGTGAGTGTCAGGCTCTTAAGTGAAGACGTTCAATGAGTCAACATCCACGCTTGCCTGGGTTGGTACACATGCATTTGGTTCCATTGAAGTTGGACATCAGTGCTCATGTGCTTTGAATATGAATATTTGTATTTTCACAAAGTTGGGGAAAATAATACGTAAAGCATTGATGTGTGTTTTAATTAAATGAGAAAGTTTGTAAAGTACTTGGTTTGAATATGTTCAAGAAATGGTAATTTCCCGTTACTCTCTAAATTAAATTGTAAGTCCCACCCTTCTCACACCTCATCTCTGTAGTTACTTTCATTTTATTGTCACTGTTCTTGGACAATTTACCTCTGTAACTAGCCCCTTTAGCACCAAAATTATCATTAGTAATTGTGCTTGTATCAGAACCTAATTCAGCAATTTTGGTCTTGTTGATAAACAAGTATACTTAATTTAGTAACTTTCATGTTGCAGTGGCATTTTAAACCTGTGATTTGTCTCTTTATTGTGAAAAAAATGTGTATCGGATATGATGTTGTGGGACTTTGTCTTTAAGATTAATAAAGAGTCAACTCTTACATAGAAGCTGGTCACCAAGGACATACTTTAGGAAATTATAACAGTTATAGTACTATCTTAGGTTAGATTTTGTTAACAAAGATAAAAAGCTTCTTCTATCTTGATCTAATGTAGCTGTTAGAAGAAAGTAAACCAGGCCGGGCGCGGTGGCTCAAGCCTGTAATCCCAGCACTTTGGGAGGCCGAGACGGGCGGATCACGAGGTCAGGAGATCGAGACCATCCTGGCTAACATGGTGAAACCCCGTCTCTACTAAAAATACAAAAAACTAGCCGGGCGACGTGGCGGGCGCCTGTAGTCCCAGCTACTCGGGAGGCTGAGGCAGGAGAATGGCCTAAACCCGGGAGGCGGAGCTTGCAGTGAGCTGAGATCCGGCCACTGCACTCCAGCCTGGGCGGCAGAGCGAGACTCCGCCTCAAAAAAAAAAAAAAAAAAAAAAAGAAAGTAAACCAGGAGAAGGTGGCTGAACTTGGAAAATTTTTCACATTGTAGGAAAAATTTGGGCCATAAAATTTAAGGTGGCCATTTATGTTTTTGTTGCGATCTCAGATACTTAAGTGGATTGGCTTTCTTGATTTTAAAATAACAGAGGCAAAACACTGTTTTAAAGAAGAATAGCTATTACATATTAATTTGTCATATTACACACTACCTAATTAAATATAAATGGTAAGTAAACTTGAGCGAAATAAGTCTTATACTTCAGTAAAACTTCTTAGATTAGCTTTCATAGAAAATTTAGAAAATTGTTCACTTAATTACTGAATGAGAAGTAACTGTAAGGCCGGAGGTGGTGGCTCATGCCTGTAATCCTAGCACTTTGGAAGGTCAAAGTGGGCAGATCGCTTGTGCTCAGGAGTTTGAGACCAGCCCGGGCAACAGGGCAAAACCCCATCTCTACAAAAAGTACAAAAATTAGCCAGGTGTAGTAGTGCATGCCTGTAGTCCCAGCTACTCAGGAGGCTGAGGCGGGAGGATGGCTTGAGCCTGGGAGGTGGAGGTTGCAGGGAGCCAAGTTCATGCCACTGCACTCCAGCTTGGGTGACAGAGTGAGACCCTGTCTCAAAAAATAAAATTAAAGCAACTATAATGTAAATTTTGGCTTGGCACAGTGGCTCACGCCTGTAATCCCAGCACTTTGAGAGGCTGAGGTGGGCAGGTCACCTGAGGTCAGGAGTTCGAAACCAGCCTAGCCAACGTGGTGAAACCCCATCTCTACTAAAAATACAAAAATTAGCCGGGTATGGTGGCACACACCTTTAGTTCCAGCTACTCAGGAGGCTGACACAGGAGAATTGCTTGAACCTGGGAGGCAGAGGTTGCAGTGAGCTGAGATCACGCCACTGCACTCCAGCCTAGGCAACAGAGTGAGACTCGGTCTCAAAACAACAACAACAAAAAACATATATATAAATAATATATTCAAGAAGTAGGCCTAATGAACCAGAATGATCAGTCCTTTGTTGTTTTTTTTTATGTAGGAGATTTCCTATGAATTTTCCATTATCTTTTTCCCCTCGTAATCAGATCTTGTTTTGAAATTCTGAATCTGGAGATCTGTTTTATTCAGAAGTATTTATATTCTTTTTTGAAGGATTATGTGTAACTTCATTGTATGGTACCCTTTATTGTTTTGTGGTACCCTTTATTATTAAAATTGACTTATTTAAAAATAGGTTTTGCCCCTTCATCTCTACTAAAAATAAAAAAATTAGCCGGGTGTGGTGGCGGGTGCCTGTAATCCCAGCTACTCGGGAGGCTGAGGCAGGGAATTGCTCAAACCCAAGAGGCGGAGGTTGCAGTGAGCAGAGATCGCGCCACTGCACTCCAGCCTGGTGACAGAGTGAGACTTCATCTCAAACAAACAAACAAAAACATAGATTTCACCCTAGAAATGCATAAAGGTCCGCCTTTTTAAAAGCCACCTCTAGGTTGCAGTTTTAGCAACTACCAGTAGATGGCACAAGTTCCTGAAAAAAATTACCTTCGTAAGTTTAACAACTTGAGTACTAAATTTCTAAGTTTGTAAAAAAGGTTTTTAAGTTATAGATATTCTAGGTGAGATTCGTGGAGAGGTTATGGTGGGTTAAAAATGTCTGTTAACTTTAATTTTGCTTTATAGTAAAAGTCTTCTTGCAATTTTTTTTATCAGTGGTTCTCAAACTCTTAATTGTGTATCAGAATTTACAGACGGCTTGTTAAAAACAGACTGTACAGGCCGGGCATGGTGGTTCATACCTGTAATCCCAGCACTTTGGTAGGTAGAAGCGGGAGGATCGCTTGAGCCCAGGAGTTCAAAACAAGCCTGGGCAATATAGTGAGACTCTGTCTCTTAAAAAAAAAAAAAAATTATCAGGGCATGGTAATACATGCCTGTAGTCTTAGTTGCTTGGAAGGCTGAGGTGGGACAATTGCTTCAGCATAGGAGTTCAAGGCTACAGTGAGCGACGGTCACACCCCCGCACTCCAGCCTAGATGACAGAGGGCAACCCTGTCTGTTACACATACACCCCAAAACAGATTGTACAGATTAGTATTTCTAATAAGTTGCTAGGTGATGGTGACACTAATGTTGACAGTATTTTTATTAATGATCTGAATATCACACTTTCAGAACCACTGTTTTTAAAATAAACAATCTTTTTTTTTTTTTTCAAAAGAATATAGTCATTTTCCACCTACCCTAATGTCTTTGGTCATATTTTCATTGAGTATGTGGTATCTGTACATGTTTTAGTGAAGTCATAGTATGTGTAAATTTTTTTTCACATTCTGCTTTTTCTGTTATTTACACGTTCCTTACTGTTAATGTATAGTCCTACCTTATTTCAGCATTGTCTGTCCATTGAACTCGACTAGAGAATTCTGCCGTATACTGCAGCATCATGTGAGAAAGCTATCATGTAGGCCTGAAAAGTGTTATAATTTGGCCTTGTGTTTTGACTAGTGTCTAGGATGATCAGTGGTTTCATGGACACTGTCCTGTGTCTTTGTGGCATAGGGAGTAACCTGGATTCAAAATAAAGCTAATTAAATTATACCTTCTGATACTAAATGGTATACATGAAGAGGTTTCTTTTGTAGCCGTATATGCAAAAATCTGTTGAGTTTGTGACACATGATCACTTCAGTGTCAGGGGAACCATAGTGAATTTTGGTTAGTTTGTAAAGAGGCGTAATAAGAGGGAAATAAGAGAAATATAATTGTTTTTCTGAAAATAAAGATGTCTAAAGCCCCAGTTTTCACAAAACACTTAAGAAATATGTCAGATCTTATTTCTTTTAAAATACAGAACGCTTTATGAATGTGTGTGTCATCCTTTCGCAGGGGCCATGCCAATCTCTTTATTGTTCCAGTTTTGGTACATGTACTGCTGAAGTGAGCACCAGACCTTATTTTGTAGTAGGTAGATAAGTAAATTGGTTAAGAAACCCCATAATTGTAGTAAGTACAATACAATTATTATACTGTAGGATTGCTGACAATAATAAGCAAAAGAGTCATTTTAAATTTCACTTATTTTCAAACTTTGAATCATTTCACTTTTTTGTAATGCATGACGTTTTTGAAAACCTGAATATTTATATAATGGATGCATTTGTCCCTTATAGCAGTGGTCCATTATTATTATTATTTTTTTGTCTTGTGAGTGGTCCGTATATATAGCAATGTCCATTATTTTGTTTTTTTTCCCAACCCCTTTTCCAAAGGGAAATATTCATATTAGGAATGGGGACAAAGCAGATGCCCTAATACTTTAACTAATGTATAGTTCTGCAATAAGCTGTATATTTTCCAAATGTAATTTAAACCATAATAGGTAAAAATACCTTCAATAAGATATTTTTAAATTTTAAAAATATGTTTCTTTAACAGGTTTCTATAATCCAGGAACTTGTTACTAATTATGAAGCCTCTCTTAAAACGTGTGACTTTTTTAGCCCATATGGTAAGTTTAAATTAGATTGAATTGGAATCTGATTACTCATTTCATTTTTAATCACAGTAATGCTCTTTTATGTATATTTTGTGTGTGCTACCTAATGGCTACTTAATAAATTGGTGAATGAAATGAGAGCACTTTCAATCTTACTTAATTTAAATTTTCCATAATCCTGTGAGATGGGAGTTAACTTGGTGTGTTTTTGTTTGTTTGTTTTTGAGACAGAGTCTCGTCCTTTCGCCCAGGCTGGAGTGCAATGGCACAGTCTTGGCTCACTGCAACCTCCGCCTCCTGGGTTCAAGCGATTCTCCTGCCTCAGTCTCCTGAGTAGCTGGGATTACAGGTGCCTGCCACCACACCTGGCTAAGTTTTGTATTTTTAGTAGAGATGGGGTTTTACCATGTTGGCCAGGCTGGTCTCGAACGCCTGACCTCGTGATCCACCCGCCTCAGCCTCCCAAAGTGCTGGGATTATAGGCGTGAGCCACCGTATTTGGCCTTAACCTTGTTTTAACATGAGGAAACAGACTTGAGAGGTTGAATGGCTTGCCCAAGACCATGTAGTTAGTTTATATTGGAACCTGTTTTTCCTGAATCCCTAAATTCTCTGCTTTTTCTACCCTCTTACTACTTTTAATCCTGTTTAGGTAGGTCCTTTGTTTCTGTATTTGTAGGGGCATATATAAATCAAGGCAGCTTACTTTAGAAAACACTCTATGATGTTTTCAATCATGCACATGGTAACTTCCAGGTTCTTTATGTGTCTCTTATATGTCATTACTCTTTGAATATTTTTCTAATGTTTTTTAAGAGATAGGGTCTCACTGTGTTGCCCAAGCTGAACTTCTGGGCTGAAGTGATCCTCCCACCTCAGCCTCCTGAGTTGCAAGGACTACAGGCATGTGCCACCACCTGGCTAATTTTGTGTGTAGGGAGGATGGGGGTGGGTGTTGGGGGGGTGATTTTGTAGAGATGGGATTTTGTCATATTGTCCAGGCTGATCTTGAACTCCTGAGCTCTAGCGATCTGCCTGCCTCAGCCTCCCAAAGTGCTGAGATTACAGGTGTGAGCTGCCACACTCTCTTTGAGTTTTTTAAAGGCACATTCCAGACTTACTGTTTCATCTGTAAATACCTTAGTGTGCATCTCTGTTTAAAACACTTAAACAGAAGAAGTCATTGCAGTACTATGTCACACAAAACCTCATAACATAATATCTGATACCCAGTTTGCATTCAGATTTCCCCTGTTATCCAAAAGAAGTCTTTGTGTTTGGTTTATTTGAGTATAGATCCAGTAAAGGTTCACACCAAATATTTGGTTATTATGTCACCATAATTTGATTGTTATGTCTCATTATTTTAATCTAGAACAATAACTCTCCCCTCCCTTTCAAAAAAAAAACAGTGATTTGTTGAAAGGTCATTTGTCTTACATATCCCATATTCTGGATTTGGTTGATTGCCTTTTCTCATGGTATCATTTTCTGTATTTCACTGTCATTCATACTTCTTGTAAGTTATAGTTAGGTTTACATGCTGGATTAGATTCAGGTTCTGTTTAAACACGGGTGGTGCTTTGTGCTTCCTGTTGTATCATATCAGGAAGCTTGAGACATTCTGGTTGTCTCTCTTTTTTGATGTTAACATTGATAAAGATTCAGATGTTGTCAGCCTGTTATACTCATTAAAAAGGTCCGTGACGGCGGAGGGGGTGGCATGGTGGCTCTACACCTGTGATCCCAGCACTGTGGGGGCTGCTGAGGCAGCAAGATCTCTTGAGGCCAGGATTTGGAGGCCAGCCTGGGCAACAAAGTGAGACCCTGTCTCTACAAAAAATTAAAATATTAGCCAGGTTTGGTGGTTCTCATCTGTAGTCCCAGCTACTTGTGAAGCTGAGGCATGAGGATCACTGGAGCCTAGGAGTTCCAGGCTACAGTTAGTTATGATCTTGCCACTGCACTCCAGCCGTGGTTACAGAACAAGACAAAAATTCCTCATTGGCCTCTCAGCCATTGAAGATTATTGCCTAGATCCTTTGTTGATTGTAGTAATTTCTTCTGCATTTGTTAGCTGGATTTTTTCTTATAAAGAAATTTCCTTCATCAAATACTTGGTTCCCTTGAAATATAGTTTATATAAGAGGAACAGAATAGATGCTTAACTCATTGCCTTTGTTTTATTATTTGTGTTTTAATGTGTGCTATCGTATGTTTACATTATCATGTCATTTGGTCAGCTATGTAGGAGACCTGTTTGTTTTGATGTAGTGTGGATTTATTCACTCTTTCCTCCTCATTTTTAGGAAGGCACATTCCTAAGACCAGTATGTCTTCCTTTCTGAAATCCATTTTGAGAGCTTGGTATTTCTTTTATCTACTCCTCTGTAGTTAGAGGGTACAGAATGGGGAATAGGATAGAACTCAGATAAGTGTATATATGTGACTGCTTTTTTAAGAGGACTGGGCTGTGTTTTTTCTACTTAGGTTTTTGTCAGATGGCAGGGTTGTTGCTACTTTGTCAGGTGTGTCTTTTTCCTATAGGTCATAATCTTCAACTTTGAGTATCCCTGATTTAGTATTGAAGCCTGGAAAATGGTAAGCCATGGCAGTTTGGCAGTTCTTGCCTCTGCCGAAATCTTGCAGTGGTAGTTAGGAAATCTCTTTGCCAAGTTATTTTCCTTGACTTTTCCTGGGCTTGCTGCCCTTTTGCTTTCAGGCTGAGAGTTCACAGAATTAGATTGATGTATGTCTTTTCCCCAGCATTGTTTCTTTGGAGTGAGATTGGGGTTAGAAGCCTGTTAAAGTACAATCTTGTTTCTCTACGTGGCTACCACTTTTTGAGCTTTATGAAGTCATACCTCTTTCTTTTGAAATTAGTTTTTGCTGAGTTTTTCCTGCTTGTTATTATTGCAATAGTCATTACTTTCATTATGAATTAGGAGAGAGAAAGTATGCAATTTGCTTTACATTCTTCCTATAATAATTTAATGTTTGTTTGATTGCAGAGAATGGGGAGAAGGAACCCCCGACAACACTACTCTGGGTTCAGTATTTCCTGGCACAGCACTTTGATAAACTTGGACAGTATTCTCTGGCTTTGGATTATATTAATGCTGCAATTGCTAGTACTCCAACTCTAATAGAATTATTCTATATGAAAGCAAAAATATACAAGGTAAAATCGGAATCCTGCTTTTTGCGTAGTTGAAGAATTCAGCTACTTTAAGAATCTTTGGGCCGGGCGCGGTGGCTCAAGCCTGTAATCCCAGCACTTTGGGAGGCCGAGACGGGCGGATCACGAGGTCAGGAGATCGAGACCATCCTGGCTAACACGGTGAAACCCCGTCTCTACTAAAAATTACACAAAACTAGCCGGGCGAGGTGGTGGGCGCCTGTAGTCCCAGCTACTCGGGAGGCTGAGGCGGGAGAATGGCATAAACCCGGGAGGCGGAGCTTGCAGTGAGCTGAGATCCGGCCACTGCACTCCAGCCTGGGCGACAGAGCGAGACTCCGTCTCAAAAAAAAAAAAAAAAAGAATCTTTGGAGTTTTTTCTTTGTGGAAATAAGTTCTAGGGCACCCTGATAATCGTTTTCTAATAATTCTGAGTAGTTTCATGTTATATTAATTGTATAATCGGTGTGTAATTAGATGTGTAATCATTTGAGCTCTTAGTAAATGTGAACTGTAATTTTGATTTCTAAATAAATTTGACAGAAATGGTGACAGATTTCTTTTTTGTCTGTGTAAATTATTTTCCATTTTATTGTACTCATTTTCTCTTGATTATAAATTGTGGTTCCTTTAATTATCTTTTATAGCATATAGGTAATCTCAGAGAAGCTGCAAAGTGGATGGATGAAGCACAGTCTTTGGACACAGCTGATAGATTCATCAATTCCAAATGTGCAAAATACATGCTTCGAGCAAATATGATAAAAGAAGCAGAGGAAATGTGCTCCAAGTTCACAAGGGTAGGAAATAGCATACATGAGCATGTAGTTGTCTAAATTAAGACGATTTGTGAAGTTTGCCACTGAAGTTCATAAAAATTCATTTTTGTTATTATTTTTAAAATCCTGTTTAACCCATATCCTAAGAATGATTTTTTTACTGTGGTTGTGTATCTGTGTATGTGTATCTGTGTATGTGTATCTGGCAGGGGATGGTTAAACAATAGCAAGAGCAAAATATCTTGGTGCATATATAAACAGTATGCCATACTTTAGCACTTACATGTAAAATTTGATTTATATCTCAAATTCTTTGTCCCCCTAGTAATTGTGACTACTTTTTAATTCTGTCTTACTTTTTACTTGCTCATAGAGTTCTTTCTTTGTAGAACTAATTGCTGTGAACTAGTCTTTGTGACATTCAGGAATTTAAGTTTCCTGAGATGGGCTACACATCCATCCCTTTTCCCTCCTTCATGATCCCTTTATATCCTTTTCCACATAGACTTTCTGTTATAATACATGTTTATGGTTAAAAATATAAGTAGACTAATGAACAGAGTAGAAAGCTCAGAAACAGATTTCACACATATTTGGAAAATGGGATATACCCAGAGATATCGTAAAAATCAGAGATGAAAAGATTGCTGGGACAATTAGTTACTTCTCTTGGGAAAAAAACCACCAATATCCCTCTCTGTCACTGTACATGAATCAGTTCCAGGTGGATTAAATATCAAATATGGAAAGCAAACCATTCACACTTATAGAAGAAAATATATAGGAGTTTATCTTTAGGATAAACTAATTCTAATATAATCTAACATAATCTAAAATTTTGCTGTACACAATCAGTTCCAAGTGGATTAAAGATCAAATATGGAAAGCAAACCTTTCACACTTATAGAAGAAAATATATAGGAGTTTATCTTTAGGATAAAGAAGCATTCTTTATGCTTGAGGTAGGAAGCATTTCTTGACACCAAAAGCGTAAAGTAGAAGAGAAAAATTGAACTGGGCATGGTGGCGTGTGCCTGTAGTCCCAGCTACCACATAGTAAATAGCACTAAGTTCAAAATCTTCAGTGCCCTTTCCACTATATCACAGGTTTGAAATTAAGAAGAGAGTACAAAGAATAAACATAAAACCAATTATATTTTCAGAGAAAAGTACCACATGGAAGGCCAAGGTAGCCATCAGAAGTAAAATACAATTCAATATGAAGTATACAGGTTGAGCCTCCCAAACCTAAAATCCAAATTCCAAAATGCTCCAGAACTTGAAACTTTTTGAGCACTGGTATGGTGGTCAAAGGAAATGCTCATTGGAGCATTTTGGATTTTGGATTTTTGGGTTTGGGAGGCTTAACCAGTAAGTATAATGCAAATATTCCAAAATCGAGAAGGTTTGCAACATTTCTGGTTCCAGACATTTCTGATAAGTGATACTAAATCTAGTGATTTTTAAGAAAACAAAGAAACCCGGAGATACTGGGATGCATCTTTAAAGGCACAGGAGAATGAGAAAGAAGGTGAGAGGAGTTGGTTATTTAAGGAGAGTAGTCACCAAAATCTGTGGCTCGACTTGCTCATCGTAACTGCGTCTGATCATCCACTTTTGACAAGTTGCCATGCTATATGGTAAGGTTGTTCACTTTATCCACACTAGTTTGTTGGCCAGGCAAATCCATAATGTGTGATGAACAACCATAATGAGGCAGGGGAAGAAAACTGCAAATGACCCGGAATAATCAGGATATATCTGCTTGCTAATAAATGAGTGAAGGGCGCGTATTTCCTTCTCGCAGATTTTTCAGTTTAGAATTTTTGTACAGAGTTCCTGATGCATGTTGGATAGTTCTAGTTGATAAACTTTTTGAAATGAAAAGTAATACATTCCTTTTATAAAAATATGTGGCCATTAACAAATGGAAAATATAGCACAACCATAGTGAAGACAAAATACATCAACATTTCTGTTCACCCAGAGATAACTACTTTTTAGACTTTTAATGTGTTCTGAAAATTGAACTGATACACAAAATGTGAGTAAAAACTGTAGCCTGAAATCATCTATGTAAGTGTACCTTTGCCATCCTTTCCTGGGGTCAAACAAAATATATTTTAAATGTCTCTTCTAAACTGTGACCAAACTTGGGTATCCTTGCACTTAAAATTGGTTAATTTATGTCTCACACTCCTCTCAGAATTTTTATTGAGCCTGAATTAACAAATTCAGTTATTTGGTTTTGTCAGCCCACTGCAAAGGAGAAATATTAAAGTAGAAGAGTTGGCATGAAACAGGAGATGCTGATAGAAGCAGACACACGGGCACAAAGAAAGTGACAATGGAGGAGGGACACTGGGAAACCAAAAAACAGGCCTGCAACTATTACTAACAGATTTGACAAATACTGAATATACACAACAGTGACCCCGAGTCAGCAAGGAAGGCTGAAATAGCTTTTGCTTGAAAGGGAGAAGATAGACATTACTTCATATGACACTTTCTTAAATAGATGAAATAAAAACTTTGGTGTTTGAAAAACTAAGATTTAGTAATTTGGAGTCTTTTCTATGAAGAGTGTTGAATACCCCAGCAGAGCTGGGTAAATAAGACATCATGGATATGTGTGTTTTCCGTCTGATAACTGAGATGGCTCCTAAGTGACAGGTCAGTAGCAGACAGTGTGGATGTACTAGACAAAGGGATGATTCACGTCCTGGGTGGGATGGAGTGGGACAGTGCAAGATTTTATCACAATACTCAGAATGGCATGCAGTTGAAAACTTACGGATTGTTTATTTCTACAGTTTTCCCTTTAATATTTTTAGACCATGGTCAACTGTGGGTAACTGAAACCATGGAAAGCGAAACCTTGGATAAGGGGAGACTATTGTAATGTAAAACCATGTTTGGAAACATACTGATATATTTGCTAATTGCTGCTATTGTCATAATAGTACTGTAGCCCTAGTTGTAAAGAGGAAATGGTTTTTAGGATCTGTTTCATTGTTGCTCTCTATAGTTTTGAATGCTTCCATTTCAGGAAGGAACGTCTGCCATGGAAAATCTAAATGAAATGCAGTGTATGTGGTTTCAGACAGAATGCATTTCAGCTTATCAGCGTTTGGGGAGATACGGGGATGCCTTGAAAAAATGTCATGAAGTAGAAAGGGTAAGTTGTTAGAATTTTGACTTCAGTTTTCTCTGTAAGGTGATAAAAAGCAGGTAGATTTCTACACGGGATCATCTGCCTCTTCTAACTTCTCTGGGAGCTTCATTGTGAAAAAAATTCTTGATCTTTAACCTTCTTTACATTCAGAAGTTGTAAACAGTGGATTGCTTTATTGATCCTCAAGTGATTATGCTTTTGACATGTCTATATATTTTTGTCTGGAGGAAAAAGATTGTTAGTAAACTATTATTGCTATTAACATAAATTCAAAATTTCTGTTCCCTAATTAGGCCATTATTTGATATTCATCACCACCCTAAGAGGACACACAGCTGATGGCAACCTCTTTCCCCTTTAAAACATCAGGATCTGGTCCGCAGTCAGCCTCTCTCCAGTTTGTCTTCCCAGGATATTTGCTCTCACATTCAGTATTCTGTATAACAATCTATGGCCAGTTTGCAGGCTTATTTTATTGCTTGCTTTTAGGATTATGTGTGTGATGTGCCTTAGTGAGGGGACTTTTCTTTTCCTTTGTGTGAATTTTTGTTTTCCTGTTCTTTGTCATCTCTGAAGCACTCTCCTTCCACATGGACCACAGGAGGAAAAGAGCCGCAAATGCACCCCTGAGGCAGTCCTCAGCAGCCCTCAGTTGTGGGGGCAATCGGCACCACTGTTCCCATCCTGACGCAGTATAGAACCACAGGCATCGTAGTCAGGTGAGCCTGATGTCTGCACCGTGGCAGTCACTTTGGCCTTTTTCCCATGTGAAACTTCTGAGATTACCCACAAGGAAGTCTAAATTTTAGGGGGTGGCTTTTGATGGGGACTGGAACTAGGATTATACCCAAGCATTTTTAGAAATAACCTAATTTTCGCTGTTTTTGTTTTTTGTTTGTTTGTTTTTCATGCCCTTTTAAGCCTGGGCTTGATGGCTGCATCTCTGGGGAAAATCCTCCTCATCTCCTTGAAAATATGAAGCCCTTGGGATGATAGGTGAAATATCCAAGCATTCTAGTTAAATCAGGCTCTTGTTTCCTTGATGAAACCGCAGATCACTAGATTGTAACACTCCCTAGAGGACCATTATTTTAAGAGCATTCTGCTTGTTATTAAGGAAAGATACATTTTTATTAACTAGGACATTCTCAGTGAGAAGTAAATTGTTTCCCTTAAGAAGAGGCTGCTGGCCGGGCGCGGTGGCTCAAGCCTGTAATCCCAGCACTTTGGGAGGCCGAGACGGGCGGATCACGAGGTCAGGAGATCGAGACCATCCTGGCTAATACGGTGAAACCCTGTCTCTACTTAAAAATACAAAAAAAAAACTAGCCGGGCGACGAGGCGGGCGCCTGTAGTCCCAGCTACTCGGGAGGCTGAGGCAGGAGAATGGCGTAAACCCGGGAGGCGGAGCTTGCAGTGAGCTGAGATCCGGCCACTGCACTCCAGCCTGGGTGGCAGAGCAAGACTCCGTCTCAAAAAAAAAAAAAAAAAAAAAAAAGAAGAGGCTGCTATATAGACACTTATGAATTAGTAGTTCAGCAAGACCATAACTAGAAATTTACCAGATTTTCTGTTTAAATGAAATTTGAATATCCTAAGGATCATTATAGTTCTGAACTTCTTGAACTTAAATTCCATTTATTCTAACATTGATGACTGTATTGCTTTATTCTTTTTAATAATTTTTGAGAATTTTTAGAATATGATAAGTAGCTCTTCCATGACTGTTTCATTTAGATTACGTTTTCCCTTAAATTTTTAGTGATTTTGGCTGAGTTGCATGGAAAAAAATTCTGTAATGTCAGAAAATCTACTGACATAGTTCAAGAAATTAAGTGGTAAAAAGCATTTTTGAAAAAAGAAACTACAGGAAAATCATTGGTTGTCATAGATTAAAATGGCAGAAATCATCACCCTCTGGTCATGTTACATAATTATTGTCGCTGGAAGCTTTAGGGTTTACTGTTAACATTTGAGATAAGAAAGAAGTAGAAACATCAGAAAAGAACCTACTCTTATGCCACTTGTAAGCTAGTCTAAAATGAATATATCCATACTAAAAGCAAATAAGGCAACTCTTTTATAGATATTATGTATATTCTACATGTGTGGTTATATGTAGAAATGTGTTTCGTATAAATAGGGTGACTAAATAGGTTGATGGAATGATTAATGCTTAATTTCTAATATCTAAAATTCTTAATGTAATTGGAAGGATTTAGGAGTAATTACAAGCTTCAGATTTATTGTAATAGGTATCTACATGAGTTACCTTATGCCTGGGTTTTAAATATTTTAATAAGGATACGTACACCTTTCAGAAATAAAACTTTGCAGTTTATCTTCTAAATAGAAGGTTAGTGAATTGTGAAATAAGTTCAAATAAGGGTTAGGTCTTTATTCTGCTTTGAAGAACTCATTCAGGAGTTCTTTTGTTGAAGGCAGTTTCAGCCAGGATACATACTGCTTTGAGCTCTTAGTAATTGGATTTGAAAAGTTGAAATTCTAGAATAAGCTAGTGTAGTATCTTTTCTGTTTTCATCTTGCCCCACCTCATAAGATTTTAGGGTTGTATTTTAAGGTTTTGTAGTCCAACCCAATCTGATGTTTGAAACTTGAGTTTTATTAAAACAAAACAACGTTCTTCAAAATGTTAGATTTAAACTTGTGTTGAGAATAACATTTGAACCTATTTTATCTTTCAAGAATTGGGTTTTCTTTCTTTCCATTTTTTCTTTCTTTTACTGTTAGACTTCTGGTGATTGGATTATCATTATTTTAGAGTGCTGACTTAGATATGAAACAGGGCAACACTACATATTTCTAACTCTTTGATAAGACCTAGGACTTCTGATAGATCTAAACATAGGAAGATCATAACTTTGTCTTCTATTGTATCTTAATCTTTATCAAATTGACAACATGCTTTATAACAACAGATTCTCTATTAAGTAAATTGAGTTGCTTATTTTCCTAGTTGACCTAGTTATTATTTTTTTAGATCCAGAGGTTTTTGTTGCCTCTCTTTGTATAAGCTCTTACTAGTCGCACCCGGGAACTCTGAGAGGTAGTGGGAAGGAGAATCTGGGCTAGGAGAGAGGTCCTAAGAATGGCTTTTTTTTTTTTTTTTTGGAGACAGAGTCTCGCTCTCTGGCCCAGGCTGGAGTGCGGTGGCGCTATCTCGGCTGACTGCAAGCTCCGCCTCGCGGGTTCTTGCCATTCTCCTGCCTCGGCCTGGCGAGTAGCTGGGACTACAGGCGTCCACCACCACACTTGGCTAATTTTTTTTGTCTCTTTTAGTAGAGACGGGGTTTCGCTGTGTTAGCCAGGATGGTCTCAATCTCCTGACCTCGTGATCCACCCACCTCGACCTCCCAAAGTGCTGGGATTACAGACGTGAGCCACTGCGCCCGGCTGGAACGGCTTTTCTTAATTCTTGCTTAGGGGGAGAGAGTTAAGGGCATGAGCTGTATCTTAAGATTTGAATACTTAGTTTTCTGCAGTGAGCTAAGTGATTTTTATCACGCCCTTCATGTTTGACCAAAAGGTACAGGGAAACTAACTTTATCTGTCGATGTTGTGTAGCATATTTTTGTGTTTTGAGACTGAAAAATCAACCCAAGGGGGAGCTTCATGGCAATGGATTAGTTCTGTTTGTTATGGTAGTGGTTACATGACTCTACAAATGATAAATCACATAGAACTATACACACATTGTACCAATGTCAGTTTGTTGGTTTTGATACTGTATTGTAGTTACATAGGCTATAGCCTTTGGGGGAAACTGAGGGAAGGATGTACACCTTTGCAACTTCCTCTGTATCTATAACCCCAAAGAAAAAGTTAAAAAAAAATTCAACCCAAGATTATTTAGTTGTTTCTATATAGTATTCTGCAATACACTGTTTTTTCCAAAAGCAGATATTACAATCAGCTGTGGCTGCAGTATACCACTTGTTTTTAATTTAGCCATATTCTGTCTATCACCATTAGTTTATTATGGAGTGATTAACAAGCCAGGTTTGCTTGAGGCTGAGTGGGTTCCCAAGACACAATGCTTTCAGTGGAAAAGCTGAGAGGACCTCTGGCAAACTAGGATAAGTTGGTCACCCAATTTATGGAAGACATTAACTGGAGAGAGGCAGCCTATGGGCTGTTACTGATAAAGAGGTGGCTTAAATATTTGTGGTTACATACGGCCCCCTCCAAGACTTAACTTAAAATCTCTGTTAATGCTGCTAGGAATATCTCTTGAAGTTTGTCATCTGCCTTTTTTCAGATGTTTCTCAACCTAAAAGAATGTCCTGTAATCTCTTAGATGTTTTCATCTGATTATGTGTTCCAGGACGTTAGCGCCGCCATTTTTCTTTAGTTAACTGTATTGAATTTTTAAAATATTCTTGTGCTAGTTATAACTTGATTTACATTAAGAAAAACCACTAACAACTTTATGAAATATGTAATCCTTTGATTTAAAAATAAGTTCATGTTAATATTTATTTCATTTTATTGGTGGGAAAGATGCAGTTTTCAAATATAACATCATTAAAGTGTGGCTTTTTAGTCATAAACTAATGTGAAATGTTCACTTTTTCTGTTTCTTGCCCTCCATACTGTGTATTTTTATTCTTCTTATAATTTTTCTCTTAAAGTCTCAGGTACTTAATGTAATTCTGTATATAGTGTGTTTCTAATTACCAAGATAATTATCAGATGATTATGGATAATTACTAATGTGTCCTCTGCACAGTGACTTAACTATCCCCAGGACAGAGGGAACATGAACTAGTAGGAAAGCTTGATCTATATTAGTGTTATTAAATCACTCATTTTTCTATATGATTTTGGAAAAACTAAAGTATAAAAAAAGAAGTCAGAGATGGAAATGCATGCGGGGAAACAGTACAAGATTGTTTTGTTGGGGGAGGGGCAGAGGGTTAGTGTTCACCTTTCATGGAAGGGATTAGTTTTTAACCTCTTTTGGCCATGGATCCATTGAAAATTGGATGAAAGCTTTTGAGCTGTCTCCTTAGGAAGAAGTTTTTATGCTTGTTTATACATAGATTCCAGTTTCAGAACTTCTGCTAAATGGAATGTAGGTAGTTAATGGGAGCTTATTGAGTAAGAGAAAACCATCAAGTTCTATATTTATGTAACAGTTTACTGTTGAAAATGAACTTTAAAATACATTATTTGATCCTTTTAACAACCTTAAGAAATTGGCTGTATGGATTTCTTTATTCTTAACTTAGATTACATAATTAAGGGTCTAGGAAATTAAATGGCTAATTCAGGGTCTCATCCCTAATAAGAAGCTTATCTCTTGAGTGGGCAAATACTGTGCTTATTAAATGTCTGCTATGTATTAGGCCCTGTGGCAGGCAGTGGGTAAGGATTGCCCTTGAAAAGCGTAGAGTTGACTAGATTTGTAAATATTTAGTGTGAACCTACACATATTTAGTCTTCATTTAGAGCTCTGTTTAACTGTGCCATGCTGGTTTTTAGGGAATATGGAGGAAGAGTATTTCATTAAAACTAAAATATTAATATATACTAATTTTCAGGTTTAAAAAATAACCTGATCTTTTGACTTATATAGAAGTTGAGTATCATCACAAAACATGATTTGTAGGGAATGGGCATGGTTTGTAGGAAGAGAAAGTTCAAGTTGAATGCAAAAAAAAATTCATATCCTTTATAGTGTTAAACATTGGAGAGGGCAGCTAAGTGAAAATTGTGACTGTTTAAATTGTTTTTTGGGCTTTTTACAATTTTTTTTTCACAAGGTAGACATTATTGACATAAATGTAAAGGTTAATTTTGTGATTTTTGTTTTTAAGCATTTTTTTGAGATAACCGATGACCAATTCGACTTCCATACATACTGCATGAGAAAGATGACCCTTCGTGCCTATGTTGACCTTTTGAGATTAGAAGATATACTCAGAAGACATGCCTTTTATTTCAAGGCTGCTAGATCAGCGATTGAAATATACTTGAAATTGTATGATAATCCCTTAACCAATGAAAGCAAACAACAAGAAATAAACTCAGGTAACTGAATAGAAACTTAAAAGATTTTAAAAGGACACTAAATTTCAGAATGCCATTAGCATACACAACATATAGAAAAATATTAATATATTGTCTTTGGAGTTGAAGACAAACATTAGATAACTCGTATGCCAAAAAACAAAAATGTTGCGGAGAGAGTTGAAAAAAGTGGGATGATATTTTGTAGCTGATGCTTCTAAATTAGTTTAATGGAACAACTTAGAATTCTTTTCGTTTTTATCTTCTGAAAGACCAATTTAGGAACTGGGTATGGTGGTTCACACCTGTTATCACAGCACTTTGGGAGGCCAAGGCAGGCAGATCATTGGAGGCCAGGAGTTCAAGACCAGTCTGGGCAACATAGCATTACCCCTGTCGCTACAACAATTTTAAAAAGACAAGTTTAGGAAACATAGATATGTCTGTGAACTAGTTTTTTTCTTTTTTTTTTTTTTTAATTGTAACTGAAAATAACTTTGAGCTCTTTAGGGAAAAATATATAATCTTAAAATTTCTAGTAGTTATTATTAAAAATAAGAATATCAGTGAGAATATCTGTACAGCGTTTTCACTAGAATGTTAATATCTAGGAATATTTGAGAAATAGTTAACATGAAATGTGCCTAGATAACTATCTCAAATATTCCTAGGTAACTATTCATTTCTAATATTTATATAGTGGTTAGAGATCACAGATGTTTTTATGTATTCTCACTTATTCTTGAAAGACTTGATACTGAAAAAAAAAAAAGAAAGAAAGACTTGATACTGAAAAGGACAAAGTGATTTGCCTGGAGTCATGTGTTGTATAGGAGGCAGAACTGGGCTACAATTGGTCAATTTTAGTTAATGCAACATTTACTGGATGTCCTTTGTGTGCCCAACTTTGTGCTAGTCACTGGGGATACACTTTCTAAAAACTTTTATATGGGTTGCCTCTGCATCCCTCCTTGCCCAGCCAAAAAACAGGAAAAAAAAGTATACAACTGGCCCTCCATTTTTGTGGGTTCCACATGGGTGGATTCAATCAACCACAAATCAAAAATATGTTTTTTTAAATTGCATCTGTACTGAACATGTCCAGACTTCTTTCTTGTCATTATTAGTATTTCCTGAACAATGCAGTATAACAACTATTTACATAGCATTTACATTATTTTAGGCATACCTATAGACCATAATATAATTTATGAAAAAATGAAACCATTATATGCAACTTAAAGCAAAAGGAAGGTGAAAGATTTAAAAGCTGATCTAATTTAAAGTATACGGGAGGATGTGCATAGGTTGTATGCAAACACTCATTTTATATCACAGGCTTGTGTATCAGTGGATTTTTTGGGGAGGGGTGGGGGTCCTGAATCAATTGCTCACTGATACCAAGGGACAACCATACTAACAGTATGTATTACAGAAGAATACGAGGAAAATGCAAACATTGACTCAGAATTTTTGTTCATTTGGATATTTATAGAAAACCTGTCAGCCAAAGAATTGAAGAAAATGCTTAGCAAGCAGAGAAGAGCCCAGAAAAAGGCTAAGCTAGAAGAAGAAAGAAAGCATGCAGAAAGAGAACGTCAACAGAAAAATCAAAAGAAAAAAGAGATGAAGAAGAAGAAGAAGCCAGTGGCCTTAAGGAAGAACTTATACCTGAAAAATTAGAAAGGGTGAGATGGGTTTTACTGTCTTTGTTATTTGGTAAAATTTATTTTATTTGGTTCTGTTCTGACATTTGTAACATGATTTATTTAAATCTGTAAGAAGCCATTTGAAATAATTCAAGGTTTTAACAGTAGCTGTCAATTATCTTTGAGTGACAATGTACAAATTTTGGCTAATGCAAGTTATACATAGAATTGTAACTGTAGTAGGCAGAGTAATGGCCCTACAAAGGTGTCTGTGTTCTGATCCCCCCAACCTGTGAATATGTAACCTTACATGGCAGGGGAGAATTAAGGTGGGGGATGGAATTTATGGTTGTAATGAATTGACCTCAAGATAGAGAGGTTAGCCTGGATTGTCCATGTGGTCCTAATATCATCAAAAGGGACCTTAAAAGTTGAGGATGCTAGCAGCAGAGGTCAGAATGATGCAGTGTCAGGAGGACTTAACCTGCTGTTGCTGGCTTTGAAGATGGAAGGAGGGTGCCACAAGCTTAAGGAATGTGGGCAGTCTAGAGAAGCTGAAAAAGGCGTTGAACGGATTCCCCCTTCGAGTCTCCAAAGAGAATGCAGTCCTGCTGACACCTTGATTGTAAGCCCAGTGAGACCCATGTTGGACTTTTAACCTATAAAAACTATAACATAAGTTGTTTTAAGTCAATATTTGGTAATTTGTTACAGCAGCAGTACAATTGTCCATTACATATGGAATCATTTTACCTTATATGTCTTATTAGAAATGTTTTAGCTACAAAGAGATAGTACCTCCAGGATTTTCTCAAGTGTTAATAGTTGTTTTGGGATCAGATTTAAGGAAATGTTTAGTTTTTTGGTTTATTCACTGTAAGTCTAATACAGTTGACCTTTGAACAACATAGGTTTGAACTTTGAGGGTCCAGCAAAGGATGGTTTGATAACTTTAGAAAGATGTTTGGCTTGAAAAATGTCCAGATAGGCCGGGCGCGGTGGCTCAAGCCTGTAATCCCAGCACTTTGGGAGGCCAAGACGGGCGGATCACGAGGTCAGGAGATCGAGACCATCCTGGCGAACACGGTGAAACCCCGTCTCTACTAAAAATACAAAAAAAAACTAGCCGGGCGACGTGGCGGGTGCCTGTAGTCCCAGCTACTTGGGAGGCTGAGGCAGGAGAATGGCGTGAACCCGGGAGGCGGAGCTTGCAGTGAGCTGAGATCCGGCCACTGCACTCCAGCCTGGGCGACAGAGTGAGACTCCGCCTCAAAAAAAAAAAAAAAAAAAAAAAAAAGAAAAGACAAGAAAAATGTCCAGATAACAGAACAATCAACTTCTCACCAAGAGCCAGCAGAGAGTTTCAGATGCTATTGAGAAAATCCTTGAGGAGGCCGGGCGTGGTGGCTCAAGCCTGTAATCCCAGCACTTTGGGAGGCTGAGACGGGCGGATCACGAGGTCAGGAGTTCGAGACCATCCTGGCTAACACGGTGAAACCCCGTCTCTACTAAAAAATACAAAAAGCTAGCCGGGCGAGGTGGCGGGTGCCTGTAGTCCCAGCTACTTGGGGGGCTGAGGCAGGAGAATGGCGTAAACCTGGGAGGCGGAGCTTGCGGTGAGCTGAGATCCGGCCACTGCACTCCAGCCTGGGCGACAGAGCGAGACTCCGTCTCAAAAAAAAAAAAAGAAAATCCTTGAGGAGAAGGAGTATCTGCCTGAACAGATTTTTAATGTAGACCAAAAGTACTCTATAACAGGAAAAAATAAAAGCCACAAAGGACATCTATTAGTAAGGAAAATAAGCAAACACTAGGATTTAAGGCAGGAAGGGATAAGCTAACTCTACTATTTTGTGCAAATGCAGTTGGGATTATGACCATGGCTGCCCTTATCTATAAAGCTACTAACTCCTGAGCCTTGAAGGGAAAAGATAACAGCTGCCAGTCTTTTGGTTTTACAACAAGAAGGCTTGGACAGTGAAAATCCTTTTTCTGGATTGGTTCCATCAATGCTTTTTGTCTCTGAAGTGAGGAAGTACCTTGCCAGTAAGGGACTGCCTTTTAAAGTTCTTTTGATAACTGGACAGAACCCCTGGCCATCCAGAACCTCATGAGTTCAACTCCAAAAGTGTATAAGTGGCCTACATGACCCTAAACATGTCTCTAATTCCGCCTCTAGATTAGATTGGGGGGTCATAAGGACCTTTAAGCCTCATTACGTCTGGTACTCTATGGAAAGGATTTTCAACACTATGGAGGAGAACGCCAGTAGAACGTTATGAAAGTCTGGAAGGATTACATCATTGAGGATGCCATCATTGTTAACAGATAAAGCGTTGAAAGCCATCAAACCTGAAACAGTAAATCCCTGCTGGTGTCCAGATGTTGTATACAACTTCACAGGATTTATGACAGAACCAATCAAGGAAATCATAAAAGAGATTGTGGATATGGCAAACAAACAAAAAAAGTGGAGATGGCGGTAAAGGGCTTCAAGATTAGGAAACCTGGAGAAATTCAAGAGCTAATAAATGCCACAATAGAGGAGTTAACAACTTGATGGAGATGAGTGCTTCCAAACCATTGCCAGATGATGAGGAAGAAGACATAGAAGCAGTAGTGCCAGAAAACAGATGGACATTAGACATTCTGGCAAAAGAGTTCTGATTATTCAAGACTATTTTTGACTTTTATGACATGGACCCTTCTATGATACAGGCATTGAAACCAAAGCAAACGGGAAAAATTGATACATCTTTGTACATTTGGTACATTGACACACATCTGTTAGCATTTGAAACATTTTTAAATAAATGAAAAAGCAAAAAAGAAATTATAGTGTACTTACATAAAGTTAGATGGAATGTGCCTGCCTCTTCTGCTTCCCTTTCTACCTCCTACATCCCCGCCATCCTTGAGGTAGCAAAACCAGCCCCTCCTCTTCAGCCTACCCAACATGAAGACAAGGATAATGATCCACTTCCACTTAATGAGTACCAAATAGATTTTCTCTTCCTTATGAGTTTCTTAATAACATTTTATTTTCTATAGCTTACTTTATTGTAAGAATACAGTATATAATATAACATATACAATATGTGTTAATCAGCTGTTCATGTTATTGGTAAGGCTTCCAGTCAACAGGCTATTAGTAGTGAAGTTGGGAGAGTCAGAAGTTACACACAGATTTTCACCTGCATGGGGGAGGGTCAGCTCCCCTAATGCTCTCGTTATTTGTGGGTCAACTATATTATAAGCATTTTAAATTTTATTAACGTCTCTTTACTATTTGATGCCATTTTATTTGTCTCCTTACTTTAGATGTTTATAGTATATAAGGGACTGTCAGTACATGATGTACCGTCTCTTTAAGTCTGTGGAACAACTTTATGTATTTTTTTGTTTTAGTAAAATTATCTTGATTTTGTAACCAGAAAAAAAGCTATTTCTGTTTTGAAAAGTATTGATTGTATACTTTGAATTTATTTACAGACGATTTTTAAATGTTTTCTTGTTTTTTAGTTTTATAAAGAAAGCCATCTAAATTACTTTAGACATACGTTAATATAAAATTTTAGGGGAAATTTGACTTGTGCTGATGTTTTTTAAGTAATTTTCCTTTCTGTTTCAAAATAGGTAGAAAATCCATTAGAGGAAGCCGTTAAGTTCCTTATACCTCTTAAGAACCTTGTTGCTGATAACATTGACACTCATCTGTTAGCATTTGAAATATATTTTAGAAAAGGTAATAAATAGTTTGAATTCAGTTTTTAATCTTTAATTATATTTGTGACCATATTCAGTGTAATCTTTGTCAGTTAGTTCTATTTTGTTTCTTAGATTTCCATTTCAGCCTTCTACAAAGGCTCTTTTCCTTGGCTACTCAAAACTTAACTGGATAATAAATTAGAATAGTACTATCAAATCCAGTGTAAGAATAGTTTGAACAATCATACAAGTCGTCTACCTGAAGCAATTTTTTATGATTTTTCAAGCTTTTCTTTAGAAAGCCATAGTTGACTTTGATAGCCAGAGTCAACTTTAAATTTTGCTTAAGAGTGTTATAAAAAAGGTAGCGTTTTGTTATTGGACTTAAGTGAGACTAAAATAAAGTGAGGAAAATAACATGTAAGTATTAATGCTATTACTTTTGTATTTTTTCTGACACAGGCAAGTTTCTGTTAATGCTGCAGTCTGTCAAACGGGCTTTTGCCATTAACAGTAATAACCCGTGGTTACATGAATGTTTAATTAGATTTTCTAAATCTGGTAAGTATAAAAAAGGCCCATATTTACATTTATGAATTATATCATTTCTAAGGGGAGGCAATTGTTAAATCACTGTTGATCTGATAAATATTTGATAACCCTCTCTTTGTGAAGTAAAAAGCCCTGATTTGTATTTTCATGATACACATACTCTGATCATGGCCCAAGCTGTCAATGGGATGCCACTGAGAGAAGCAAATATAAGTTGTTTTACGTTAAGCTGGTGGACATTAAAGAGATTTGCAATAACGTAAAGCAAAATAAATAATAATAATTTACATAGTAGTTAAATGAACATGTGTCTATAAAATAGACATGTTACCAGGAGATGGTAGAAATGAGTGCATTTGCTAGGATGTATTTATATTCCAAAGGAACAATAATAATTTTACTATGTAACATCAAGTTTAATAATAAAGGTTTTTTTGTTGTTGTTGTTTTTGAGACAGTGGAGTGCAATGGCATGATCTTGGCTCACTGCAGCCTCCACCTCCCGGATTCAAGCGATTCTCCTGCCTCAGCCTCTTGAGTAGCTGGGACTACAGGCGCGTACCACCATGCCCGGCTGATTTTTTTATTTTTAGTAGAGATGGGGTTTCACCATGTTGGCCAGGCTGGTCTCAAACTCCTGACCTCAAGTGATTCGCCCACCTCAGCCTCCCAAAGTGCTGGGATTACAGGTGGGAGCCACTGCGCCCGGCCATAAAGCGTTTTCAAAAGGTTTTTTTCTTTTCTTTTTTTTTTTTTCGAAGGACAGATCAAAAACAAAAAATCCAAATGTTTTTGTTTTTATAGTGTCTAATCATAGTAATCTTCCAGACATTGTGAGCCAAGTTCTATCTCAAGAAATGCAGAAAATATTTGTCAACAAGGATTTGGAAAGTTTTAATGAGGATTTTCTGAAACATAATGCTACCTCTCTTCAGCATCTACTTTCAGGTTTGTATGTAGCCCCCAGGGTTAAAATGCTTATGGAAAAAGCGAACAAAGAGAAAGTTTTGACACTCCTAAAATTTAAAGCAAATGAACAGTACTTACTCCGTGTAAGTATGGGGAGAGAAATGTGGACAAACTTAATGTTATGTTCAATAATAGGGGAAACAGTGATGGGTTCATAGGATGTAATATCAGATTTAAAGTGATGTTTATTCAAAGGGTTTGTAATAACGGGCAAATACTTTTATAATACATGTGCAGGATTGAACATACAATGTAATCTCAACTGTGCATGGGAAAAAGGCTGAAAGGAAGTGTCTACGAAAGCTTTAATGTTGATGTGGGGTGTGTGGTTATGAATGATTTCTTTTTTCTTTTCTTTTTTTTTTTTTGAAATGGAACCTCACTCTGTCACCCAAGCTGGAGTATATTTTTTCTTCTAATTTATAGCAGAAATATCAACTGTGTTTTATTTTTTAAAATTTTACTTTGTTTATGAATATGCAAACATTTTCCTGTTTTCCCCACCCCCACTTTCCTCCTCTGTGACAGTAATTTATTCCTTAGATGTTTTATTTTAGAATATTTTTCTTTTTTCATAGTTTTGGCTTTTTTCATAGTTTTGGCTAAAATACTGATTGATATCACAGGGCAGTCCATATTTACATTTTGAATTTTATTTCTAAGGGAAGGAAGTTGTTAAATCAGTGTTCCTCTGATAGATGTTTAATAACCATCTTTTTGTGAAGGGAAAAGCTCTGATTTGTAGTGTATTTTCATGATATAAATACTCTGATCTGGCCTAAGCTATCAATGGGATGCTACTGAATAGGAGGTAGGAAAGAAATGTCACACTTGGCTCTCATGAGCTGGTAGGAGCCAGCTCCAGCTTACCACTGATTAAACACTTAAAACCATATTTTAAGTCACTGGCCACTTGAGATCATATAAAATGTAAAGTATAGGTGTTTATTCATTTTGAAATGCCTTGGTATTTCAGGTGCTAAAATGATGTATTTTCTGGACAAGTCAAGGCAAGAGAAAGCAATTGCTATAGCCACTAGACTGGATGAAACTATAAAAGATAAAAACGTAAAGGTAAGATTTGTTCATTGGCTGATTTATGCTTACACTGTGGTCTAACAAAACGTGTCTTTACAGCATAATTCTTAAGTAGGCCTTCAGAGTTATACCTGGATGTTCAGAGTTACGCCTGGATGTGTAACCTTAGGCAAGTTATGTCTCTTAGCTCTATCAGTTATGAGATGTGTAACTTTAGGCAAGTTATGTCTCTTAGCTTCTTTTTCCTCATTTTTAAGATGAGGGTGAAAATACTACTGCTCTCACAGAATCCATGTAAGAGTTAACTGAAATAATAAAACGTGAAGTGCTTAGTGCCTGGCACGTTGTTAAGTACTCAGTAAATGTGAGCTATTGTTTTTAGTAAAGGACACTTTGATTTTTAGTGATCACAGTTTTAAAAGGTTCTCTTTTTCAGTTATTGGAATTTTACTGCCTTTTTCAGGGTTGATTTTTTAATGTGCCTTTTTTGAGGTGATCGCTTGCTGTGTAGATTGCAAGGCGTTATTTTAGACTGAGGCAGCTTTCTCAATTTGATTAACACATTGCATCTTTTGATTAAAGTGGTTATTAACTGCGAGCTTATTATTTTTAAATAATTTACTTTGTTTCACTAGACATTAATAAAGGTTTCTGAAGCACTGCTTGATGGCAGCTTTGGGAACTGTAGTTCCCAATATGAAGAATATAGGATGGCCTGTCATAACCTGCTTCCTTTTACATCTGCCTTCTTGCCTGCTGTGAATGAAGTCGACAATCCTAATGTGGCACTGAACCATACAGCTAATTATGATGTCTTGGCAAATGAAATTTGAAATCTCCTAGAAAGTAGACTCCTATAGACTCAAAGCTGAATTGAGATCAGGGTTTCTTTTCCAGGGTGCGTTTTAATACATGTATGAAATGAAATATTTGGTTAGGATTTTTAAATGGCATATTCTGTAAGCTTATTTTATTCTTTACCTGACCTGCCAATTTACACAACCATCTGTTAAAATTACCTGTTTGTTCTTACATAGTTTTGTGGTAGCTGTCGCTTCTATATGATCATTTCTTACTAAGCTAAGTTGTATACAACCCCACTGTATTATTTTCTTTAGATTCTGATTTCAGGATCTGTGCTTTGATTCTTCGTCTGTTTGTTTTATTGTTTATTTGCTTGCTTTTTAATTAAAGCGCATCAGTTTTAAAGTGTTAACTATATGTTAAAAATAATATGGAGGCTGGGCGTAGTGGCTCACACCTGTAATCCCAGCACTTTGGGAGGCCCAGATCGGCGGATCACCTGAGGTCAGAAGATCGAGATCAGCCTGGCCAACATGGTGAAACCCCTTCTCTGCTGAAACTACAAAAATTTAGCCAGACGTGGTGGCACACACCTGTAATCCCAGCTACTCAGGAGCTGAGGCGGGAGAATCGCTTGAACCCGGGGGGTGGAGGTTGCAGTGAGCCGAGATCACGCCACTGCACTCCAGCATGGGCGACAGCGCAAGACTCCACCTCATAAAAAAGGAATTCTTGGCAGATACTGAAGTTTATTTTAAAATTTAATTCGCCTTTTTTTTCATTGTAATATTTCGCAGTTTACTATTTCCTTTGTAGTATTCATGAAAATTGTATTTTCTGGTTGAATAGGGGTACTCTAGTTTTATGTAGATGATTTCAGAATGTGAAGGCTGGTTTGCCTATCAGTCATGGAAATTCACTGGTAATATTGTTGCATCTCTCTCCCAGTCTTAAAAGCCCACAGGCAAGAATTAATGCTTTCTTAACTAAGTTATTTCGAGTGTTAACAAGTAGCTTATACTGAGGTATGCTTCCGGGGAGCATTATAGGGCCGAAAACAAATTAAAATGAAACGTTCTTATTCTTATAGCCATGCATTGACCATTAAATGCATTTTTATATCTCAGCAGAATGAGATTTGAAACTCATTAGTTTAACTATTAAAACATAGTGTTGTTAAACAGTATTTTGGGGGCGGGGGGGCGGGTGAATAGCTTTTTGTTCTATCTTGTACAGAAAACAGTAGTGGAATCACTTATGTTCAGAACCTTGTAAATATGTCTGTAATATTAATGCTTCCCTTTATTAAGACAAATATACATTCAAAAAGGGAGATTTTATTTAGACACGTTTTCTTTCACTTTAATCTATTTAGATTCATACTTATTGCGACAGGAAAAACTCACTGTAAAATAATGCCAGCCTAGATAATACTATAATAAATTATTTTGTACACAGTTGCTTATTTATGTTTATGTTTGTGTTTTGTTACTGCTTCACACTACCAATATTTTCTGCAAAATGTTCTTCGAGGAAGTAAAAACTTAATCACCTTAATCTTTTCAAGTTTTATAAAAAATGTAATTCTCAGTAACCACCTACCCAGTATATTTTTGTGCTGCAGTAGCTTGTCGTTTAGTATTTTAATAATTTTGTAGCTACAGATGATCATTGGCTTAGAATGGTTTAAGATTTTTCAGCTCTACCATGGTGCGAAAGTGATATGCTTCAGTAGAAACTGTACTTCGAGTTTTGAATTTTGGTCTTTTCCTGGGCTGGTGATATACAATACAGTACTTTTACATAAGATACTCAATATTTTATTATAAAATAGGCTTTGTGTTAGATGATTTTGCCCAATTGTAGGCTAATGTAAGTGTTCTAAGCACATTTAAGGTAGGCGAGGCTAAGCTATGATGTTTAGCTGGTTAGGTATATTAAATGCATTTTTGATTTATGAAATTGTCAACTCACAACAGGTTTATTGAGACATAACCCTAGCATAAGTCGAGGAACATCTGTAGTTCATCTTTGTCAGAAGTATCCTGACACATACATAATTCATGTTACTTTCAGCAAAATGATATTTGCATAAAATATGCCACTCATAATGTGGAAATTGTGCTTTCAGCAACAGCCTTTTAAAAAGTATTTCATTGGAGCCGTTTAGAGTTTGAGAGTTCTGGGGCAGATGCAGTTGAGTTGTGAGTAGTAAAATTTGAGGTACACGTATGGGAGGCAAGGTAAAGGGATACAGAAATTAGTGAAAACAGTAGTGTATTTATTGGTCAGTGTATACTGATTCTGTTCTTCCTGTCTGCGTTCTACTTCGAGTATAAAATAAACATCATAAACCTGGGACATGGGCAGGAATCTTCGTTAGGATAAGGAAGGCAGGGTGTGTCGTGTCTCTCCACCCTCCATCTTCACCATTCCCCCAACCTTGGGAGAGGCCTTTTTAGTCTCCAGAAAGTTAAAGGAGAATAGGCCAGCCCCAAAGGAGAAGCATTTGAAAGATAGACACTTAGAGAAGTCTTTAGTCTCACAAGAAGAAAGTTTGTTCCAGGTGATCCAGTCAAGTTTACCAGAACAGATAGGAAAAGGCACAAAGATTCCAGGCATAGGGTGATAATTTAAGAATTTGGCCTCAGGTTTTCTGTGATTTGTTTCTTGAGGAACTGAATGAATGTAATGGGCAGAAGTCTACAGAGTCAAGAACCATAGTAGATCTTGGATTGAGTTGTTAGCTAGAACAAGGGCCAGCAGATTTTCAGTAAGGGACCAGGCAGTAAATAGGCTTTGAAGGTCTCATACTGGTCTCTCACAATTCAACTCTGCTGTTGTACTGTAAAAGCAGCCTAGCCAGAACTAATGGGTGTGACTGTTTACCAATACAATTTTATTTAGAAACATAAGCTATGGGCCAGATTTGACTTTCAGGCTAGGCTGTAGTTTGTGGACCCTAAAGCTACAAAAGTTTCTGCAAAGTGAAATATTAGAAATACCTGTGAATTCCATTTTTTTCCTGCCTAAAGCCAGGATGACTTTTATGTATATATTGTAATCCAAGCATCTTGACAGTTTTGCTAGGTTATAGGACTCTCCTTTTGTTCAGTATGTTGATCCTAACAGTGTCTTTCATGTGCAAGGTACTTTTCTATATGTTAAGGATTACAGGTGTTTTGCTGAGTGCCTTTTACATGCCAGGCAGTTTCCTATATGTTGAGGATAACAGTGAAAAATTTGACAAAATCACTGGAATTGCTCACATTTTATTAAATTGTGATAAGAAGGAAAGAATCACTCAGTCTGTATTTGTTGAGTACTTACATTTCAGACACTGTTCTAGGTATGACAGATACAGTAATGAAGAAAATTAGGTCCTTATTCTCCTGGGGTTTGTATTTCCAGTTGGGTGAGAGAGGGAAACAAATACATAATATCAAGCAGTGATCATTTCTGTGAAGATAAGTCAAGCAGAGTATGAGTATAGATAGTGACATGGTTAAAGTGAAATTCAAGAATATCAAAAGTCTAAAAACGTAACAGAAGATTACTCTCTAAGAGAATCAGTGACATCAGATTTCTCTGAAGCACTGAACGTAAGGAAATGGAAGGTTTTAGGCTGGGAGCGGTGGCTCACACTTGTAATCCCAGCACTTAGGGAGGCTGAGGTTGGCAGATCACCTGAGGTTGGGAGTTTGAGACCAGCCTGACCAACATGGAGAAACCCTGTCTCTACTGAAAATACAAAAAATTAGCCAGGTGTGGTGGCACGGGCCTGTATTCCCAGCTACTCGGGAGGCTGCAGCAGGAGAATCACTTGAACCCAGGAGGCGGAGGTTGCAGTGAGCCAAGATTGCACTATTGCAATCCAGCCTGGGCAACAAGAGTGAAAATCCATCTCAAAAAGAAAAAGAAAAAATGGAAGGTTTTTAAAAAGCATTGAAGAAAAATAACTTTGAGTTTTAGATTTAAATCCAATTAAATTAGCTTTAGACTGTGACAACACATTAAAAATACTCATGCATATGAATCTCAGAAGATGTAACAAACATACCAAGATATTCATGGAAAATACTTTTGGAGCAATGTTAAATACAACAAATAGGAAATAAGATGGCAAAAATTCTGATGTAGCACTAGTTACAATAAACGTTAATTAGACGTTAGCCAATTAAGACTCAGATTCTCAAGCTGTATTAAAAGTTCTTTACAAGATGCATACTTGAAAGCAAAAATTGAAATAAAAGAGTGGCAACACAAGGCTGATATGAACTAGAATAAAGTTGAGGTAATAGTCCAAATAGAATTTAATGCAAAATATGACACATTATACACTGGTTTTAAAAAATACAACAAAAAACAAAAGATACAAACCATCGTCAACTTACACACACTTGCAACCTCAAAGTATATCAAGCACCAGCCTGGGCAACATAGCAAGATCTAATCCCAGCTACTTGGGAGGCTGAGATTGGAGGATCACTTGAGCTCACAAGGTTGAAACTGCAGTGAGTTGTGATCGTGCCACTGCACTCCAACCTGGGTGACAGAATGAGACCATGTTTCACAAAGTTAAGTATATCAAGCAAAAACAACTGAAGACAAAAATAGAAATGCCAACAATGTAATTGAGGATCGTAATACGCCCCTTTCCCTCTCAACTGGAAGATAAAGCAGACAACGAAAAAGCAGAGTAGAGTTGCTGAAGAGTACAATTAGCTTGAGCTAGTATTTATACAGAAGTCTACACAAGCTGGGTGTGGGCACAGGCACCTGGAGTCCCAGATAGGAGGCTGATGGGGGACGATTGCTTGAGCCCCAACAGTTCAAATCTAACAAGACCCCATCTCTTTAATAATAATTAAAAATAATAAAACCTCTACACAAAGAGTGATTGAAAGAGTTTACTGTTTTTAAGTAGGATGGTCCAAGAAGGCCTGTCTAATGAAATGAAATTTGAACAGATATCTAAATGAAGCCAGCTTTGCAGATCAGATATTTAGGGGAAGAGTGTTCCAGAAGGACTGGGAGGGGCAAAGGTCTTGAGATGAGAATAGGTGACCTGGTGGCAATATGTCACTTTTTTTTTACAGCTTTATTGAGGTATAATTCATATTCAAATAACTGCAGATATTAAATGTGTGCAATTTGTTAAGTTTGGACATATGCAAACACTGTGATGCCATCACCAAGAAAGAGACACATGCAGCACCTCCCAAAGTTCCCTTGTGTCCTTTTTGTTGTGGTAACAACACAACATGAAGCATTCTTTTTTTTTTTTTTTTTTTGAGACGGAGTCTCGCTCTGTCGCCCAGGCTGGAGTGCAGTGGCCGGATCTCAGCTCACTGCAAGCTCCGCCTCCCGGGTTCACGCCATTCTCCTGTCTCAGCCTCCTGAGTAGCTGGGACTACAGGCGCCCACCACCTCGCCCAGCTAGTTTTTTGTATTTTTTAGTAGAGACGGGGTTTCACCGTGTTAGCCAGGATGGTCTCAATCTCCTGACCTCGTGATCCACCCGCCCTCGGCCTCCCAAAGTGCTGGGATTACAGGCTTGAACCACCACGCCCGGCGCATTCTTAACACTTAAAAATTTTGAAGTGCCTAATATAATATTGTTCACTGTAGGCACTATGTTGTTTGGCAGATCTCTAGAATTTATTCATCTATAGCATAAACGGAACTTTAACCCATTGAACAACTCCCCACTTCCCCCACTCCCAACCCGTGGCAGCCATTGTATTTTCTGCTTCTACGAGCTTGGCTATTATAGATAACATCATGTAAGTGGAATGATGTAGAATTTGTCCTGTGACTGGCTTATTTCACTTAGAATAATGTCCTCCATGTTCATCCATGTTGGCATAAATGGCAGGACTTCATTCTTTTTTAAGGCTGATATTCCACATATTCTTCATTCATTTATCTGTTGATGCATACTTGAGTTGTTTCCATATCTACTATTGCAGGGTGTCTTTTTTTTTTTTTTTTTGAGATGCAGTCTCACTCTGTCGCCCAGGCTGGAGTGCATGGCACAATCTCGGCTCACTGCAAGCTCTACCTCCTGGGGTCACGCCATTCTCCTGCCTCAGCCTCCCGAGTAGCTGGGACTACAGGTGCCTGCCACCAGGCCTGGCTAATTTTTTTGTATTTTTTAGTAGAGATGGGGTTTTACCGTGTTAGCCGGGATGGTCTCGATCTCCTGACCTTGTGATATCACCTCCCACCTGGGCCTCCCAAAGGGCTGGGATTACAGACGTGAGCCACCACGCCTGGCCTGCAGTGTATCTTTTTAAGTTCCTTAATAGGCAGTAGAATGAAAACATTTGGACAGTAAATTTCAGTAACTGAGAAGCTTAGTATAAGAATTACAATGGATTTTAGTGCCTCCTGACTCCTGTTGTCTGAAAGGATAGTCATGAGATCTGAGTTTTTCTCTTGCGGATAGTCTCGTTAACAGATTTGGTTAACATCTCGTTAAAGAAAATTATTTTAATGCCTGATGCTAGGAAAAGCCCTTTCTTCTTTCCCAGAATGTGTAGATGTTAGTTCTAGAACACAGGTGTCTGTTAATATTTTAGCAGCACTTTGTGACTTTACATCTTTAGGATAGCTGTTGTGATAAGTGAAAGTTGTTTACCTTAAAGTAGCTAAAGTGGCTTCATAGCCCCTGAGCGGCTTTGGCTCAGTCCCAGCCTCTGGGAGTCTGTGAACCTACAGCCATATGATCAACCCACCCCGGAGCTTATTCAGGACTACTCCCCTATCCCTTATCCCCCACCCGCTACTCCAAATCCACCAGGGATCTGTAGGGACTCATACTTCTGGCAGACCTGTAACCATCTCTGAGTTCCACTCAAGGCATAAGCACCCTCTGGTTCTCTTTCCTCTCCCATCCTCCCACCCCCATCTGTTGTTTTCTCTTCCTTAGGTCAGCCCCTCTCTGTATCCTTTCCTTGTGTTCTTTGCAATTTACCCTCTAAAAATATTCAACTGCATGGCTTTGGCAGATGCAAATTCTTAATCTTCCTTGTACTAAATCTGTTTTCACAGTTCCATACGTCTTCAATCTCTGCCTTCACTATTTCCCCTTATCTTTTAATTTTAACTGAAAAGCATAACAGATCTCTACCCATTATGCAGCCCTTTCAAGTGGAGACTGTTTATTCTCTCACCATCTCCCTGGAAAGAGCATTCAGAGCATTTCACTCTCCACCATTTCTTGCCCATCACTCTTCACCATTGTACAAACAAATCCTTGCTTCTTTGAGGATAACACTATTGGGCTGTACTCTTGACAGCTCTTTGTTGCTGTCATTTATACATCTCTCTGACTCACAGACTTGCCCTTCTCTCCAATCATGCTGAAATTCCAGGTGGTTTCGGCATCTGTTTGGTGCACCCATTCAATACTCTGGCCTCTCAGGTTCTTGATCTCCTGGATGTCAATGCTTTTCATCTCCATCTGTTTTAGTCTGTTTTCTGTTGCTGTAATGGAATACCACGGGCTGGGTGATAGATAAGGAAATTATAATCTCACGTCCCATTTAAACAAAAAATAGAAGCCGTCAGATTCAAATTCTTAATCTTCCCTATACTAAATCTATAAACTTATTTCCGATTGCAGAATTTTTTCCTCCTTTCCTCTTGTCACATTTTTCTTCCCCAAAAGGGTAATTTTCCCTGTGTTCTGAATTTCTTTCCCTCAGGTCTTAGGGTACTTGATTTGATCACATCCTGTACCATTTCAGTCTCTTCCTTTCTACTGGTTTCTTTCCATGAGCATTTTAAGCATGTTCAGAAAGGGCATCGTTTTTCAGCTTGTTTTCAAATCTTGCAAGGACATATGTGGGCTAGCAGTTGCCTGCTATTTGGGTGCCCTGTGATGACCACTTATTTAGTTTGATTGTAAGTTCCATACGGTCTCCAACCATGTCTGTCTTGAGTATGAATCACAGAGCTCAGCGCAAAATAAATATTCATAAATGTCATTGATCAACACTCACACTCACTAAGTATTTTCTCTGATCTCTTATTTGCCTTCACCATTGCCCTGTGAAAGAGGTCGTATTATCATCCCCATTTTCCATGACACTCAACTGATAGGATGTAAGCTTCTCCTAGGGCCACACAGTTTCTCAGTACAAAGCAGGATCCAAACCCACTCCTTCTAATTTTGAATTGAGTGTTCCTTCCTCTCTGTCAGATGCTCAGTAATCATGCCGTGTCTTACTCATTTTCCTGGTCTTGTGTGTGTTTAAAGTCTTGTTTATTCAACAAGAGGTTCTCTAAAGGCAGGGTCCAGGCTAAGCTCACAGCAGGTACTCATATTCATTCCTTGGCTTTTATTTATACTTTAAAAAATTTTTCCAGTTAACACTTGGTTAGCATATGGTAATGGTTTTTCTGAATCTTTGAAGTGTGTGGTTAGTTCATTATTTCTCCACTGGAGGGCAAGCTTTCCAACTCAAATTTTACTTTTCTGATATCTTGGGGATGAACAGAAGGATCATACATTGGCCAGAGTTGTTTTTTGTTTTAATTGTTTCAGGGAAATGAGATTGTTGCCATGTGTTGGAAGTGTCTGTATTTCCTCCTTGTGTAATATGTAGATTTCGGATCCAATATGTCCTGATCATTGCCTTCTGCAGAGGTTAAGCATCCCAGATACAGCCTTTGCTATGTGTAAAGCCCATGACCTGGCTGATGTGTCTGAGTGCAGTTTTGTGTGGAAGAGGGTCCTGATAGGAGAGCAGAAAGAATGGGGACTGGTTGCAGGCAAGTCACGACTTCCGTGGCCCCCTATTCCATGCCTGTAGCATGAGGAGGATTATCTAGGTAACAGCATCCCATGATTCTGGACCCTCAAACCAGAGGGCTCTGAGAGTCAAAGACTGTGTCAGACCCATTTTGGTTACCCCACAAGTCCCCTCCCTACCACAGTTCACTCAGCCCTCAACACAGAACAGTCCTGTGACCAGATGTGCGGGTGTTTTCCACACACGAACCAATTCTCCAACACCAGCTGGGTGTCCTACAATTGAACTGAATCCTGACACTGTTTACCTGAAGTCAGCATCCGACCCTGCAGGTGAAGGGCTCAGTCCCACAAGACCGCCCCCGCTTCAGATGCCGATTGCAAGTCTAGGCCTCTGCTCCTTCTGACCGACCAGCTATATGTCACGGCTTCCCATGACTCCTTCTTTGGGTTCCATCATTTGCTCGAATGGCTCACAGAACTCAGGGAAACAGTTATATTTCCCATTTATCATAAAGGATATTACAAAAGACACAGATGAAGAGACGCACAGAGTGAATGGTGTGCGAAGGGGCCTGAGTTTCTCCGCCATCTCTGGGTGCCCCACTCAACACTTCCAAGTGTTCAGCAACTGGAGAGCTCTCCAAACCCTGTCATTTTAGGTTTTTATGGAGGCTTCTTTACTAGGCATGATTGATCACATCCCTGGCATTAGTGATTAACTCAATCTTCAGTCCTCCCCTATCCCTGGAGGTGGAAGGTGGCTCAAAGTTCCAACCCTCTAATCACGTGGCTGGTAACCAGTGTTCCCCGCCCACCAGACATCTCATTAGCATAAAGAAGACGCTGACGCAACACTTTGGAGATTTCAAGAGTTTTAGGGATCATGTGCCAGGAAACGGAACGAAGAACAGCTATTTATATTTCTTACTATAAATCACAAAATCATAATCCCCAAGAGTTGTGCCTGAGCAGCCATCTCCTAATTGAAGGAGTAGGGCCAGTAATGGTTCTGTGCACCATGTAGTCAACTCAGCCCTCTTCCTGGGCTCCTGTGTTTAGACAATGGGAGCTATGAATATGGGACAAAAGTGAACCAAGTCTTTTAATGCAGCAATGTGACTTGTTCCACAGAGAAGAATATGGCAACCCTGTATATGTGAATTTAGCTTCCAACAGTTATCCTGCACATGGGGGTTCTAGGTTCCCCCTTGCATTCCCAGGTCTACCTCTTGGCTTTGCTGTAAGGCATCTATCTGTCTGCAGGTCCTGAGGAATGTGTCTCAGCACAACTGCGCATCCTCAGCTTTAGTCACTGGGGGATCTGAGAGTCATGTGAACCTGACCCAGCCTCTCCCAAAAGTGATGATTGTCTGCGCGTTTGCCAGGATAACTGAGTAACTCATTCGGTGGGTTCTTAGCCACTCTCATCTTCCTCCATCGTCACCGGTGGGGGAGAGATTTAATCTGGAGCATGTTCTACCACTTTGGTGAGGGTCTCACCTAAGTCAGGGAGAGGCACCTGGAGTCACAGTATACTTTGAGAGCATTGTAAGATTCTGATCTATTTATCTCTACTTACAAGAATAGTCATTTCATTAGCAGAAATGATAACTGAGTTTCCCAAACAGGGAAATAACAAAAGAATATTTTTTTCAAAAAAGAAGAAATGATAACTACCTTATCTACATAATGTGAAATGGCAACCATTGACAACAAACAAAATAAGAGAACTAAGCAGGATTGTCTGTTGGTGACCTCCATTAATATTAATTTGTACTTTTCCCCCCCTCATTTATGAGCACATACGTTGTAGCAGGAATAAAAGCTTCAGGAATATTTTGTGGCAGAAAAAGTTGAAATGGAAAAAAAAACATCATTAGTTGCTTATTTCCCACCAATAGAGTAAGGCTGCCATTATTCCATTTCATTGGCAAACATTTGTATCTAACTGAAAACCTGCCCAGACCCTCCAGGAGCAGAGCTTGAGGACTACTGCATTAAGCCTTTAAGGCTGGTCTGCTGCCTCTGATGGAGTTAATCTGCTTCAAATATGTGTTGAGCTACCTTACAGCACTTATATACCTCATTTTCCACACACTCCCTTGCTGGGGCGTTATCTGGATTCATGTCTTATCACTGCTACTGTACTGTAAGCTCCTAGAGCCAGTGTGAGTAACACTGCCTGGCTTTGGATCCCTTCTCTGCCACTTAGCAGAGGTGTGATCTTTGGCATGTTAGTGAATCTCTCTGTTACTGGAAAGGGGTCCGGATCCAGACCCCAAGACAGGGTTCTTGGATCTTGCACAAGAAAGAATTCGAGGAAAGTCCAGAGAATAAAGTGAAAGCAAGTTTATTAAGAAAGTAAAGGAATAGGAAATGGCTACTGCATCGACAGAAGCAGTCCCGAAAGCTCCTGGTTGTCCGTTTTTGTAGTTATTTCTTGATTATATGCTAAACAAGGGGTGAATTATTCATGTTCCCCCTTTTCAGACCATATAGGGTAACTTCCTGATGTTGCCATGGCATTTGTAAACTGTCACGGTGCTGGTGGGAGTGTAGCAGTGAGGATGAACAGAGGTCAGTCTCGTCGCCATCTTGGTTTTTGTGGGTCTTAGCTGGCTTCTTTACTGCAACCTGTTTTGTCAGCAAGTTCTTTACGACCTGTATCTTGTACCAACCTCCAATCTTGTCCTGTGACTCGGAATGCCAAACTGGCTGGGAATGTAGCTCAGCAGCTCTTAGCCTTATTTTACCCAGCCCCTGCTCAAGATGGAGTTGCTCTGGTTCAAATGCCTCTAACATCTCTGTGCCTCAGTTTCCTTATCTACAAAATGGGACAGTGGTACCTTCTTCACAGGACTGCAGTGAGGACTAAATGTATGTCAAGCACTTTAATTAATCATCATTGTTATTATTCTTTTTGTATCTCCCACCTCACTTTGCCAGGGCTCTGGCTTCCTACAAGGACTTGGGCTCCTAATGGATTCTACAGATCAGGTGTCTTTCCATTGTGCCTTGAGTTATTATTATTTTTTTGAGACAATAGGAACTCCGTGGGTAGCCCTTCTCCTGGGACCTCTGAGGCCTCCAGTGCTCTAACACGCGGAAGGAAACTGAACACTGTGAAAACATCTTCGGGGGTTAAGAAACCCATAACCGGGCCCTTCACAGAGATTCTTTTCTTCGTAATTATCAGTGTGTAGTCATGGTCTAACTATATTCCATAAGCCAACTAAAGAAAACAGGTTCACAAAGTCTAGCGATTCTACCAACACACTACATTAAACTGTAGAGAGAAATACTCTAAAAGATGATGGTCAGAGGTTTGGACTTACTTGGCCTGGGATAGAAGCTGGGCAATGACATTTCTTTTAAAAACCGGTGTGGCCCTGGTGGAGAACCAGTGTTTGGCTCTGGAACAGTGATTCTCCATGCTGGCTGCACATTCCAATCTCTTGGAGCGACTTAAAAATATATGTATCGTGCTCAGGACTCTCACTCCGGATATTATGATCCAACTGATCTGACCAGGGTGGGACCTGGGTGTGGTTTGTTTTTAAAAACTCTGCTGGGGTTCTCATGTGCAGCTGGGACTGAGACCCTCTGCTCTGAGAGGTGATAAGACAGGAGATGAAGAGTTTGCAGAAGGTGGAGAGGCTGTGTTGGGTTGGGGGTGGGGGAGTAGCAGGAGGATCAAGGGGAGACCATTCACTGTTGTATTTGAAAGCATCTTCCTAGTTCTTGAATCTCTTCCCAGCACATGATCTGAGACTAGGGCTTGGAGGAAAGAATACAGGTTTTGGAGTAAGATGGGTTTGGTGCTGCCCTTCAAGTTGGGTGACTTTGGGTAAGTCATTTATCCAATGTGTCTCCTGAGTGATGCAGTTAGAATTTGCATCAGTTCTAATTGTAGTCTTATTGTAGTCCATCTGGCAGCCCTCTATAGACAGGAGCTGTTATCCTTAGTTTAGTAAGCATTTGAGCCCCTTAAAAAAATTTTTTTTTGTTTGTTTGTAAGGTAGCTGGTTAGAACCTTCTGAGCCTAAGGAGGCAATTGTGTCTTAAAAGCAATTTGTGTATGGGCTGGGGGTTGCAATCAGAGGCTCCAGATGGCTCCTCCCATAGCCCCAAAGACCCCTGACAGTGTTTCCTGAACCAAAGACCAAAGAGCCAGACTAAACCTCAAAAAGCACATGAAAAATCCTGAATGTTTAAGCTGGGTGTGGTGGTGTGTACTTGTAGTCCCAGCTACTCAGGAGACTGAGGTGGGAGGAAGCCTTGAGCTCAGGAGTTCAAGGCCAGCCTGGGAAACATAGCAAGACCTCCATCTCTAAAAAAAAAAATTGTGAATGTTTATATAAAAAGGCTTATATAAAGAGAAAAATTCAATGGCTTTAGGTAACGTTTCATAATTTTTCTTTCTATCTTTGTTTTTTAGACAGGATCTCACTCCCGTAGCCCAGGCCACAGTGCAGTGGCACGATCGCGGCTCACTGCAGCTTCGACTTCCCGGGCTCAGGTGATCCTCCCATCTCAGCCTCTGGAGTAGCTGGGACTACAGACATGCACCACCTCACCACACCCAGATAATTTTTTATATTTTTAGTAGAATGAGGTTTCACTGTGTTGCCCAGGCTGGTCTCAAACTCATGGACTCAAGTGATCCACCCACCTCAGCCTCCCAAAGTGCTGATATTACAGGTGTGAGCCACTGTGCCTGAACATAATTTTCTTTTAATGCAAAGATGTACAGATTTCAGATTTTGATACAATGTTTGATCATCTAAAACTAGAGCCAGTCTGGAAACTTCAAGACAGGCATTCTAAGCTTGTGTCTTTAGATTTCTCATAGCACTTAGGTGCTCAGAAAATAAAAAATAATAAAAAAATAAAATAAAATAAAATAAAAAAAAGAAAGAAATCAGGAGCTATGGGGAGAGAGGTAAAAATCTAGTCTGTTGCTCTCTCATACCTATAGTCTCTATTGTCCGAAATATGAAATATAAATGATCTATTGCTATTTAATAATTCTTTCCTTTCTCATTTACTTTTTTTTTTTTTTTTTTTTTTTTTTTTGAGACACGGTTGTTCTCCTTCTGCCGCCCAGGCTGCAGTACAGTGGCACAATCACAGTTCACTGTAGCCTCGACCTCCCAGACTGAAGCAGTCCTACTGCCTCAGCCTCTCAAGGAGCTGGGACCACAGGTGTATGCCATCATGCTTAGCTCATTTTTTGTAGACACAGGGTCTTGCTATGTTGCCCAGACTGGGCTCAAGGGATCTGCCCGCCTTGGCCTCCCAAAGTGCTGGGATTATAGGCAGGAGCCACTGCGCTCAGTCTCATTTGTCATTTCCTACTGGTCTTTAGAGCTGTCATTACCACTGTCCAAATTCACCCTGTTCAGTCCATACTATGAAATCCTCAGAACGAGCTTGTGAGAGTCCTGATTCCTAACGGGGCCCGTCACTAAGTGTGGCTCTGCAGGGCATAGGCTACTTCTGTTCTCGACTTTTTAAAAAGTATATTTTTTAAACAGTGTAGCACTTTGGGAGGCCGAGGTGGCCGGATCATGAAGTCAAGAGATCGAGACCCTCCTGACCAACATGGTGAAACCTTGTCTTTACTAAAAATACAAAAAGTAGCTGGGTGTGGTGGCACGTGTCTGTAGTGCCAGCTACTTTGGAGGCTGAGGCAGGAGAATCGCTTGAACCTGGGAGGTGGAGGTTGCAGTGAGCCAAGATCGCACTACCACACTCCAGCCTGGCGACAGAGCAAGACACTATCACAAAAACAAACAAAAAAAATGTTGTAGCTAGCTCCACTTCCACTGCTGCACTGATACATGCATACAATGTGTAACTAGATTTTAAGGGCAAGAAAGCATGCCACAAGAGATGCGGTAGCTACAGCTACCTACAGCTATAGCCAGCTACCTCACCTTTGGTGGCATGCTTTCCTGTCCCTAAAATCTAGCTACACATTGTATGCGTGTATCAAAACATCACATGCACCCCATAAATATGTACAACTATTATGTACTCATAATACTTAAAAATTAAATTATTTTTTAACAGATTAAAAAAAATCTAGTTGGAAGAGGTGAAGGGAAAAGGTGAGAAGTAGTGAGGGAGTGCTAATCACACCTGGGGGTGTGGGTGGGAGAAGGTGGCTTAAGTCAGGGCATGCGGTGTAGAGGAAAGAAGTCACAAGAGCAAAGCTGTGACTTACACTCAGTTTTGTATAATCACTTAGTGGCTTTGCTTGGCGTTTCTCATGAGTAAAATGTTCATGGTAAAGGGCAATATAGAGAAAAACTGTAGAGAAGTATATACCAGAAGAACTATATGCTGGTAATTTTTTATATTTTTTTGAGACAGAGTCTTGCTTTGTCACCCAGGCACAGTGGCGTGATCCTAGCTCACTGCAGCCTCGACCTCCTGGACTCAAGCGTTCCTCCTGCCTCAGCCTACAGAGTAGCTGAGACTACAGGTATGCACCACCACTCTCAGCTAATTAAAAAATTTTTTTTGTAGAGATGGGGTCTTGCTGCATTGTCCAGGCTTATCTTAAACTCCTGAGGTCAAGCAATCCTCCTGCCCCAGCCTCCTAAAGTGTTGAGATTACAGGCATGAGCCACCACACCCAGCTTGGTAAATGTTTAATAACTGACTCTAGGGTTTGTAGGGGGTGGGAGGGGAGAAAGCCCTGCTAGGGAGAATTTGCTGGGTTTGTGGTATAAATACTGCACATCTGGCTGATTTCCAGCTGCCAGCTTACTGTCACTGAGCACAGAACCGGGGAGTTGTGAAGAGAAGCCACAGTGGGCTCTCCAGAGCCTGCATGAGCTGGCCACAGCGTGCTACTACGAAGTGTACCCAGAAGAAATATTACAGTTCCACTATTTTCATATAAGGAATTATTAATAACAACAATGAAAAATCCATAGCAAATTCCATGCTGATGATTTAAAATAGCACATAGCAGGAGTTCAACAAATGGGTATGTTGACTCTTGGCTGAACGGATGAGAGATCTCCATTAATTTCCCAAAGGAAAAGGGGTCAGAGTGGGAAGGAACAGTACAGAATACTTATAATGGTGAACACCCACATTTGAGATATTTGAAGCTAGAGGGTTGGGGACTTTGGTGATGGGCTATGGAGCCATCCCTCTTTCTCTCTCTCTCTCTCTTTTTTTTTTTTATTGAGACAGATTCTCACTCTGTTGCCCAGGCTAGAGTACAGTGGTGCGATCTCAGCTCACTGCAACCTCCGCCTCCCAGGTTCAAGCAGTTCTTGTACCACAGCGTCCTGAGTAGCTGGGACTACCAGCTAATCTTTGTATTTTTAGTAGAGATGGGGTTTTACCATGTTGGCCAGGCTGGTCTCAAACTCCTGGCTTCAAGTGATCTACCCACCTTGGCCTCCCAAAGTGCTAGGATTACAGGCGTGAGCCACCATGCCCGTCCTGGAGCCATCCCTCTTGAGGCTACCACCTCACACCCTTCAGGGGAGCCACTAACCCAACTTGTGTGTCTGTGTGTGTCTGTGTGTCTGTGTGTGTCTGTGTAACAGGTGTTGGGGTATCTTTTCAGCTTGCCATTTCCAAGATGGACAGACTTGATTTCCTCTCTTGTAGTAGAGGGGTGCCCTTCCACTGTCTATTTTAACTCTGGTGTTTATATTTCTAAAATGATCTTGTAACATAAGGACCTGTGAATCCCATTCCTGGGAATTTATCATAAAGAAATAATTTATCAGAGCAAAGAGACTGGCCTGTTTCTCTTAGCATAATGTCCTCAACTTTCATCCATGCTGCTGCATATTGCAGAATTTCCTTCTTTTTTAAGGCTGAATGATATTCCATTGTATGTATACACCATATCTTCTTCTGCCAATGGACATTTAGGGCTATTGTGAATACTGCTGCTAGGCACATGAAAAAGTTAATATGTCTCCAACATATTGATTTTATTTCCTTTGGATAAATATCCAGAAGTGGGATTGCTGGATTATATGGTATTTCTACATATGCACAGCACGGGGACCTTGGGCCCTGCCCATGAAACCATTTTTTTCTTCTAGACCTCTAGGTCTGTGATGGAAGAGGCTGCTGTAAACGTTTCTGACATGCCCTGGAGATGTTTTTCCCCATTGTCTTGGGGATTAACATTCGGCTCCTCCTTACTTATGCAAATATCTGCAGCTGGCCCTAATTTCTCCTTAGAAAATGCGATTTTCTTTCCTATCACATTGTAAGGTTGCAAATTTTCCAAACTTTCGTCTTCTGCTTCCCTTATAAAACTGAATGCCTTTAACAGCAGCCAAGTCAACTCTTGAATGCTTTGCTGCTTAGAAATCTCTTGTGTCAGATACCCTAAATCATCTCTCTCAAGTTCAAAGTTCCACAAATCTCTAGGGCAGGGGCAAAATGCAGCCAGTCTCTTTGCTAAAACATAACAAGAGTCACCTTTGCTCTAGTTCCCAACAAATTCCTCATCTCCATCTGAGACCACCTCAGCCTGGATTTCATTGTGCAATCATTATCAGTATTTTTGTCAAAGCCATTCAAGTCTCTAGGAAGTTCTAAACTTTCCCACATTTTCCTGTCTTCTTCTGAGCCCTCCAAACTGTTCCAACTTCTGCCTGTTACCCAGTTCCAAAGTCACTTCCATATTTTCAGTTATCTTTTCACCCACTCCTGGTACCAATTTACTGTATTAGTTCATTTTCACACTGCTGATAAAGACATGCCCAAGACTGTGTTAGATATGGGTTCTAAATTTCTTTTCAAAGAATCAGTATGTCAGTATGTTCAATTCTTTGTCTTCTACTTTTAAACTTAACTTCCTTGTAAAACAACCTTTTTCCATTACCTGCTCCACCCTGACTCATTCTGATTACCTGCTCCTCATTCTGATTACCTGCTCCACCCTGACTCATTCCGATTGCTACCTGCTCTGCCCTGACTCCTGCCAAAGCACTCACCCTGTCATTTTCTTTAAATTAGCCAGTTGGAATTAGCTTAGCCTGTGCAGTCTAACCCTAGCTAATAGGGGAACACACAACAGCAGGTGCCACGTGCATCAGGGATAAGAACTCCTTTCCCTCCCTTGTCCAAGTGTGCGCTCACCACTGCTCCATCTGTAAGGGCGCACCCTTCTATGGAAGTACCTTGCCTTGCTGAGAATTAAAAGAAAATTTTATATTCAAGTGCTACTTCTTTTGCAGCACCGAAACTTTATATATAAAAACTGGGAAGAAAAAGAGGTTTAATTGAATCAAGACAGAAGGTGAAAGGCACTTCTTACATGGTAGCAGCAAGAGAAAAATGAGGAAGATACAAAAGCAGAAACCCCTTATAATTCCATAAGATCTTGTGAGATTTGCTCACTACCATGAGAACAGTATGGAGGTAACCACCCACGTGATTCAAATGATCTCCCATGGGGTCCCTCCTACAACACATGGAAATTATGGGAGTACAATTTAAGATGAGATTTGGGTGGGGACACAGAGTCAAACCATATCAGATGTCATGCCTCAGAAAGCCTCTCCTGTGAAATGCTTAGCTTGAAGTGTGCTTCCTCTCCGTTGCCAGGCAGTGAGGTTCTAGATGCATGATCTAGATCCCCTCATGTATCTATACCCCTCCACATCCTCGCTGTGGCCATGGGAGGGGCTCACTAGTTCTTCATGGCATGAGTGGACTTGTGGTTTTTCAGGGACGGATTACTCTTGGTGGGGATTTTCCATTCCCTCCTTTCTGCAGCCCAGGATGGCCTTGGTTGCAGAAAGTATCTACAAGCAGAGGCTGGGGAGGGGAAGAGAGTGGGACTGGCTGCAGCCACCATACTGCCTCTGGGAAGGCTGATCATTTGGTGATGTGTTTGGATTTCCATGCTTTCAACCTTTTTGTTTGGATTCTCCATGCTTTTAGCCTTTTTTCTCCTATCATGGATAAAACCAAATTCTCCAGGCTTTGAGAGAAACTTGGAAGTGTTTGTCAGAGGTTGTGTCTTCAGGAGTGAAATGGATTTGGACTCTGCTGGGAAAATTTGCCAAGGCCAGTCTGTCAGGGTGGACATTGAGGGACAGCTATTGAGACCCACAGCAGGTGTATGGGAGTGGTTACCAAACTGTGTGCAGCATAGTCACCAAATTGGATGGGGGATATCTCCCCCAGGGTATTCTTATGTAGCTCAGGCCTCCACCCGTATTTTGAGGAGCACTGCTCAGGCATCAGATTCTCTTGAAGTAGCAAGAACACCCAGAGGGCACTGACTTTTCCATATGCTTACCCCATGTTGACCTGCCTTCTGTCTACTGTAGCACAGAATCCTTACACCACCCATTAGGAAAAAGATTGTCTATGCTGAGCAAACAAGGTTCAATGAGGCTGAGAAACTTGCCTAGTTTCAGACAATAAGTGGCGAGCCTGAGAGTCAAACCCGTGCTGGGCCACCTCTCCAGGCCAGGCTCTTTCCTTTAGTGCACATGCCAGTGTTACAGAGAATTGTTTCCCAAAAGGAGGGACCCATGCTTAGTGGCATGGGGACCTGGCCCTAAGTCACATGAAATCGCTTAGTGAGACAAGCATCCTTTCTAATTCCCTCTTTCAATCCTTTTCACTGGAAATATCTTAGTTTGGTGATAGTATATCCCTAACGCCTCCTAACTATTGTTGATCCCCCTTTTTAACAAAGGAAGTAGGCCTTCCACAGTCATTTGTAACTGTAACTAAAATCTTACAGTGTTTTTTTTGCTCTTCTCACTGCAACCTGCACCTCCCAGGCTCAAGTAATCCTCCCATTTTGGCCTCCCAAGTAGCTGGGACCACAGGCACATGCCATCGTGCCTGGCTAATTTTTGTATTTTTTGGGTAGAGACAGGGTTTTGCCATGTTGCCCAGGCTGGTCTTGAACTCCTGGGCTCAAGTGATCTGCCCACCTTGGTCTCCCAAAATGCTGGGATTACAGGCATGAGCCACCACCCCCGTCACAGTGTTGTTGTTGTTTTTTAGTATTTATATTCTCCTTTTTATGGCATATTATATTCATTTTACATTTATAGTAGCACTAGAAAGTTTTCTTCAAAATATTTTTTACATGAAAAAGATTAGTTGAATCGAGGAAAAATTAGGTAAATGAAAGTATAAGTTCAACCAATAGTGCTGGGTTAACTAGGTAACCACATGTAAAGGAATGAAATTAGATTCTTTCCTCATATCACACATAAAAATTAACTCAAAATTATATCCAAATATATGAGCTAAAACTATTAGGACTCATAGAAGAAAACATAAGAGTAAATTTCAAGACCTTGGGTTAGGCAACAGTTTCTCATATGTGAAACACAAACAACAAAATGTATACATTGGATTTCATCAAAAGTAAGACTTTTGTGGTGCAAATGATCCTGTTTTAGTCCATTCTCATACTGCTATAAAGAACTACCTGAGACTGGGTAATTTATATAGAAAAAAGTTTTAATTGACTCACAGTTCCACAGAGCTGGGGAGGCCTCAGGAAACTTACAATCATGATAGAAGGCAAAGGAGAAGCAAGGCACATCTTACATGGCAGCAGGAGAGAGAGAGAGAGAGAGAGAGAGAGAGAGCGCGAGCGAGCGAGGGTGGGACTGCCATACACTTTTAAACCATCAGATCTTGTGAGAACCCATTCATTATCATGAGAACAGCATGGGGGAAACCACTACCATGATCCAATCACTTCCCACTGGGTCTCCTGACACATGGGGATTACAATTTGAGATGAGATTTGGGTGGAGACACAGAGCCAAACCTTATCAGATGCCATCAAGAAAATGAAAAGACAACCCATAAGATGGGATAAAATATTTGCAAGCTATGTATCTAATACGGGACCTGTACTCCAAATATATAAATAATTCTTACAACTCAATAATAAAAAGAAAAATAACTCAATTAACAAATGGACAAAGGCTGGGCATGGTAGCTCACGCCTGTAGTCCCAGCACTTTGGGAGGCTGAGATGGGTGGATCACAAGGTCAGGAGTTCGAAACCAGCCTGGCCAGCATGATGAAATTCCATCTCTACTAAAAATACAAAAAATTAGCTGGCCATGGTGGTGTGCACCTGTAATCCCAGCTACTCAGGAGGCTGAGGCAGGAGAATCACTTGAACCTGGGAGGCGGAGGTTGCAGTGAGCCAAGAAAGCACCATTGCACTCCAGCCTGGGTGACAGAGCAAGACTCCATCTCAAAAAACAAACAAACAATCAACAACAAAAAACAAATAGACAAAGGATCTGAACAGATATTTCTCCAAAGAAGATAGATATACAAAAGACTAATCAATAATCATATTAAAAGATGCTTGATGTCATCAGTCATCAGGGAAATAAATGAAAACCACAATGAGATGCCACTTCACAACAACTGGGATGGCTATAATAAAAAAGACAAATAATAATAAGTATTGGCAAAGCTGTGGAGGCACTGGAACCTTACACGTTGCTGGTGGGAATGTAAAACGGTGCAGCCACTTTGACAAATAGTTTGGCAGTTCCATAAAATGGTAGTCAAAGAGTGATCATTTAACCTAGTAAATGCACTCCTAGTGAAATGAAACATACGTTCACACAAAAAGTTGAACACAAATGTTTATAGCAACATTATTCATAATAACCACACAGTGGAAACAACACAAGTTTCCAACACCTGATGAATGGATAAATAAAATGTGGTATATCCACATAATAGAATATTATTTGGCAATAAAAAGGAACGAAGTACTGATACATGCTAAAATATGGATGAACCTTGAGTACATTATTTAAGTGAAAGAAGCCAGTTACAAATTATATGAATCATTTGTAAGAAATATCCGCAATAGGCAAATCTATGGAGACAAAAGTAGATTAATCATTCCTCAGAGTTGAGGGGTGTGTGTATAGAAGGGGCTGTGAAGAATGGGAAGCGGCTGCTAATGATCCGAACTTTCTTCTCTGGGGAATACACATGCTCTAAAATTAGGTTATGGGCTGGGCAAGGTGGCTCACGCCTGTAATCCCAGCACTTTGGGAGGCCGAGGCGGGTGGATCGCTTGATCCCAGGAGTTCAAGATCAGCCTGGGCAATGTGGCAAAACCCTGTTTCTACAAAAAATATAACTATCAGCCTGGCATGATGGTGCAAGCCTGTAGTCCCAGCTATTCAGGAGGCTGAGGTGGAAGAATCGCTTGAGCCCGGGAGGTCCAGGCTGCATTAAGTTGTGAAGGTGCCACTGTACTCCAGGCTGGGTGACAGACTGATACCCTGTCTCAAAAATAAATAAAATAAGATAAAACTAGATTATGGTGAAGGTTGCAGAACTCTGAATATGCTAAAAAACATTGAATCGTGCACTTTAAATAGGTGAGTTCTATCTTAATACAGCTGTTAAAATAAAAGTACTAAGCAGATATAATGAAGCTCATGAATTGAGTACAGAAGTGCCCAAAATGCTGGGAAACTCTGAATTGGAGCATAACATTCCTCAGGGCATCTCGAGTACCTCTCTAGAGACAAACTGTCTGTATGTGTTTCCTTTCTATTCTCTGTTGTGTTACTCACAGTCACAAGTAAATCAATCCAATTTTGGCCTAGACTGCTAGCTGTATTACTCAATCAGATTAAAAATATAAGAGCAAAATATAGGTTGGCTTATGAAATGAGTGGTAGAGGTGCTGATGGATGCAAAAGAAGGAATCTAAAATACACGCTGGGCCACTGCCCGAATGGAAGGAGGGAATTTACGTCATGAGAGAGGTTCATGTACCACTTCACGCTCCGAGTGTCTCCATCTATACAGAGCCCGATCTGCTTCTCACCATGCGCAGAGACAAACAGAAGCAGTGGGGGCTGGCCACATGCCTGGTACCCTCAAGTATCTCTGAAAATCCATGTGCCTAAGAGAGACTTTTTTTCTTTCTCTTAAGATGAAGTCTTGCTTGTCCAGGCTGGAGTGCAGTGGCATGAACTCGGCTCACTGCAACCTCCGCCTCCCAGGTTCAAGCAATTCTTCTGTCTCAGCCTCCTGAGTAGCTGGGATTACAGGTGCGCTCCACCATGCCTGGCTAAGTTTTGTATTTTCAGTAGAGACGGGGTTTCACCATGTTGGTCAGGCTGGTCTTGAACTCCTGACCTCAGGTGATCCACCAGCCTTGGCCTCCCAAAGTGCTGGGATTACAGGTGTGAGTCATCACGCTGGGCTGAGAGAGTTTTTGAAGAGTTGGTGCCAATGTATCACTGAGTGGTCACAGTCCCTTCCATATATATATATATATAAATATATATATAAAATATATATATAAATATATATATAAAATATACGTAATATAAAATATATATAATATATAATATTTTATATTAGGTATATTTTATTTTATATATTATGTATATTTAAAAGAATGGTTTCAGCACAAAAATCAGTATACTGGCGTTGTATGTATAAGAAACGCTAGCATATTAAGTAGGAAGCTTTCTTAAATAGTCAAGCTTTCTTGGGGTGCCTGGCTGGGACTCCCTGCCTCATCTTTGGGAACTGTTTGGACCATGCACTCTGTGACTCATTTTGATGAGCAGCAAGCCTGGTGACCCCACCTCCCTGGCCACAACTGATTCCACCAGCGGGAGCTCTCTGGTCCACATTGGGCCAATCAGACCCTCTTTCCAGGAATTTGGGATTGGGATTTAAAGGTAGTTAATTCCTTAAAATATTTTTGGGGTTACTTTTTTTTTTTTTTTTTTGAGGCGGAGTCTCACTCTGTCGCCCGGACTGGAGTGCAGTGGCCGGATCTCAGCTCACTGCAAGCTCCGCCTCCTGGGTTTACGCCATTCTTCTGCCTCAGCCTCCCTAGTAGCTGGGACTACAGGCGCCCGCCACCTCGCCCGGCTAGTTTTTGTATTTTTAGTAGAGACGGGGTTTCACTGTGTTAGCCAGGATGGTCTCGATCTCCTGACCTCGTGATCCGCCCGTCTCGGCCTCCCAAAGTGCTGGGATTACAGGCTTGAGCCACCGCGCCCAGCCAATCTTATTTGAAAAAAGGAGCATTTACAGATATAATTAAGAATCTCAAGATGCGATCATCCTGGATTCCCCTGGGGGTCACTAAATCCAAAGACAAGTGTCCTTATAAGAGAAAGAAGAGGAGAGGACACAAAGAGGAGACCACATGAAATCAGAGGCAGAGATTGGAGTTATACAGCCACACGCCAAGGAACTCCTGGAGCTACCAGAAACTGGAAGATGCAAAAAAAAAAAAATTTTTTTCCCCTAGAGCCTCTGGAGGGAACACATCCTGCTAACACATTGATGTTGGATTTTTGGTCTCCAGAATGGCGAGTGAATAATTTCTGTTGTTGTAAATGACCCAGTTTGTAGTAATGCAGCCACAGGAAACTAAGACACTCCTTTAATGTTATTAATTTTCTCATCAACACCAACATTCTGAACTGCCCTTTGTTTGGTGCCTGGAGATTTTTATACTCTGCTGATGCACCATTCTAAGTAAGATGAGTCAGAGGTTGATTCTTTTTGTTAAGTGGGAGAAGCACTATTGAGAATGAGGAGATAGAAATATAGCACCAGCATAATATTTTGGTCACACTTCCTCCGTGGCAGAACAATTTTAAGAAAAAAAAAAAACAAACTAGAGCCGAGGATATGGGAATTAATTCCTTAAAACTTCCCATGAGCCCGTGTACTGGGAAATCTTTGCTACCTCCTGTTTGAAGACCCTGCTGCAGGGCACTGCTAGGCTGGCTTTTCCAGAATTTGCCTGGTGGATTTATTTTCCTCCTTTCTCTTCATTCCTGCCTCAGCCCGTAGAGAAGTGGCTAGCCCCAACACTTTGACTTTCTGCCTTCTCTTTAGCCTTTTTCTTGCTCCTTTTTATTAGGAGAGGAGTGACTTATAGATTGCTAAGTTTGATCAGGATTCTCAGCTGGGTGGGATGATGCATCAAGAGCCACATGCCCCCCTGTGTGGCATGATCCTTTGACTGTCCCCTCTTGGACCTGCCTGTGTTCAGGTAGAATGGCTCTTATGCTTCCAGTCTTAGGCCCTCTAAGGAGAGATCCATTCTTTCCAACGTCTTAGCCCTGCCATGGGTCTGATTGCTTTCAATCAGGTGGGGTTGGAGTAGAGGTCTCACCGTGTTCTCCAGTCCAGCTTTTCCCGTGAAGGAAGCTGACATTTCCAGACTGTACCACATCCTGGTTGATTCTTCATTAGCTTTCTCTCTTGAGCTCACTAGAGCTTTACCAGAACCTGCTCTGACCTCATCTAATGAAAGACCTCATAGCCTTTTTGATTCATGTGGATGTGCAGAAACGGTCAGTCTTTCATCTTTGAAAAACACTGCTGGGCACAGTGGCTCACGCCTGTAATACCAGCACCTTGGGAGGCTGAGGCGGGAGGATCACTTGAGGCCAGGGGTTCGAGACCAGCCTGGCCAACATGGTGAACCCCATCTCTACTAAAAATACAAAAAGTTCACTGGGAATGGTGGCAGGTGCCTGTAATCCCAGCTAATTGGGAGACTGAGGCATGAGAATCACCTGAACCCGGGAGGCGGAGGTTGCAGTGAGCCGAGATCACACCACTGCACTTCAGCCTGGGTGACAGAGCAAGACTCTGCCTCCAAAAAAAAAAAAAAAAAGAAAGAAAGAAAAAAGAAAAAGAAAAACACCAAGAAATTCCATATGAATTAATATGGATAATTACCAATGTTTCTGCAAGATAGTAAAACATAACCAAAAGGTTACGGAAGGAGAGTCAGTCTCCTTAAATGGCTTAAAGTAGTGTTTCTCAAGTTTTATTGTGCATGCACATCTTCTGGGGAAAAAGCAAAATCTGATTTGGTAGGCTTGGGGTTGGGCCTGAGACTTTGCATTTCTAACAAGCTCAGAGAGGAAGCTGATTGGGCTGGCCCAAAAGCAGTATACTGAGTAGCAAGATATAAGTCATCTTAATAATTGAAGGCTAGTTACTGCATTTGTTGGGATAAGGTTCAGCTACATGTAGCAGAGAACCCAAAATAGCCTTTTTTTTTTTTTTTTAAGACAGAGTTTTGCTCTGTTGCCCAGGCTGAAGTGTAGTGGTGTGATCTCGGCTCACTGCAACCTCTGCCTCCTAGGTTCAAGCGATTCTCCTGCATCGGCCTCCCAAGTAGCTGGGACTACAAGCGTGTGCCACCACGCCTGGCTAATTTTTGTATTTTTAGTAGAGATGCAGTTTCACCATACTGGCCATGTTGGTCTCGAACTCCTGATCTTGGGATCCACCCACCCCAGCCTCTCAACGTGCTGGGATTATAGGCGTGAGCCACTGCGCCCGGTCAGCACTCTTTTTAAAATAGATTATTTCTCTCTCACTCAACAGAAGCCTTACGATAGTCTTGGTTGATGCGGTGGCTTCATGGTGTCAACAAGGGAACAAGTGCCTGTCTTCATGCTCCATCAACCTCAGAATGTGGCTTTTCTCTTCAGTGTCTCCAGCTGGGGCTCCAGCTTTCATGTCATGTCCTAGGCCAGCAGCAGAGCAGCCTGGCACATGGTAGACATCCAATAAATATTTGATTAATATGGATGGGGAGAATTAGCAGATATATATAAGAATATCCAAAGATTATTTGGCAGTCTTCTACAGCAGGTCAGACATTTGGGAAAAGCAGAACTGATGGTGAAGGCAGTGCCTGGAGACCACACACTCCTGGAGGAATGAACTTTCCCATCTCTTCTCCCCAGGAACCCTCTGAGAGAGGCTTATTGTACCAGGGTGGCGTGGGCAGGATTTGCAGTGTCTGGCTCAGCATTTGGTCCTCCCTCTTTGCGAGCCAGCCCACATGCTAGCCGTGAAAGGGCAGGTCTGGGAAGCCAACTCATCGTACCTACAGGCGGCTCAAAATGGAAACTAGAGGCTACAAGAGGTATGAACCTAGTGGACATGATGCTAAGTGAAATAAGTCAGACACAAAGGGACAATACTATATGATTCCACTTATATGAGAAACCTAGAGCAGTCAAATTCATAGAGACAGAAAGTAGAACAGTGGTTGCCAGGAGCTAGAGGTGGGGGGAATGGTTGAGTTGCTGGTTAACAGGTACAGAGTTCGAGTTTTGCACAGTGAAAAGTGTTGTAGAGATAGATGGTGGTGACGGATGTCCAACATTGTGAATGCACTTAATGCCATCAAATTTTACACTTAAAGATGGTTAAGATGGTAAATTTTAGGTTATGTGTACTTTAACACAATAAAGAGAAAAGAAAAGAATGCAAACCAGAGCTTACTAATGGAAATAGGTTAAGTTAGTGCTTAAGGGAGACCATGGGTTAGGAGAGAGGCCAGTTATGTGAGACACAGCAAGGCTGTGGCCAGAGGGGGACTGGATTTCTCCTCCTACTATACATTCCCCATCTGTATTCCTCAGTGGGCTTAGAAGAACAAACCAGAAAACATCCTCGCACGCTTCACAAAACCAAACCAACCTGGCGTGCTTTTACCTGGAACACAGGAAGCTTTTTTACTCTAGGTTTGAAGGAAAGTTCTAGCAAAGCCCTTTATCCCCTGGCTCCATGTCTTCAGATGTGATGGCTGTTATCACCAAAATCAGGCTGAGAGCAGGCCACGGCCTTTACACCAGCGAGAGCTTGTAGACTTTCTTGGTTTCAGATTCCTTCGAGTGCCTGATGGCTCCTAGGAGTTTGTGGATCTAGGGTTACACACATTTGCTTTGGAAGCTGAGAATTTTCATCCAGACATTGTGCCTCCTGCCTGAGGAGCTGCCACCAGGTAAACAGTGGTGCCATTTAGGTCCTTACACACAGGTACTCCTAGAAGCTCACAATCTAGTAGACACACAGTGTATTAGTTAGGACTTCCCGTTTTAAGAATCAAAAAACCTAACAAGATGAAGTAAAAAGTCATTGTATTGGTCCTTTTAACTGGGAATTCCAGGGTTATGGGTTTCAGACACGGCTGGATTCAGGCTTTAAAGAATATAATTAGATTAGTTTCTCTCTTTATTTCACAACTCTGCTCTTCTCTAGGCTCTTAGATTTTCCCATGGAAGCAAAGCTCTAGACTTCCATCATTATTAGCACTAGGAATTTCAGGAGGGAAGAGAAATTCTTTCTCTTCCAGCATCTGCATTAAGACTCCAAAAAGGACTCTGCTTGGGTCACAGAACCACCTCCCCTGTGTGGCCAGCCTGCATGTTGTGGGCAGGGGAGGTGAGGCTATGGAATTACAGCCTTGGAAGGTGGGAAAGGGCAGTCCCTGGAAAGAAGAGATTCTGGACAGAACAAAATAACAGATGTCTGCTGCACACGGGTAGACGAATAACTGCAATTCAGCATGATGAATACTATAAGGGAAGGACAGCAAGGGACTGCAGAGACAGAAAGGAGGTCATCCACTCTGCTGGCCATGTCCCAAGTAAAGCCAAGTAAAGTTTCATAAAAGATATGATACTTGATGGTGCAGTTTTAAAAATCAAAATAGAAATATATTAATTTTATTAAACACTATCTATCAACAGCTCCATAGCTATAATCTTTCTAATTCATTGTTCGGTTTTTAGGTCTCAGCACAGTGTCTGCATATTTTAGGAACTCAAAATACTCGTTAAGCTGGAGTTTTAGAACAACAGTAGGATAACCTCCAGTTTAGATTAAGATTTAAAGAAATTGGAGCACAAAAAGATGATGCTGACTGATTTAAGTCCCATTTTTTGTTGGCCTTCAGTTAACTTTTTATTGAGACTCGGCTTTGAAATAACACCAGAACGGTTTTACTTTAATGCTATTCCTTTCCTGGACAAACATCTGACAGTTTTGATTTTGTAAGTTCTCAGGCTGTTTTTCCCATATTACATGAAAGGTGTACAGGAGAACTGGATGTAAACTGTAAAATTCTAGAAAAATGTAAGCTGATATTAGAAGCTTAGAAATGTCATAGTCTTCAACTTATTCTTGTGATATAACAGAAATCCTTAAAAGAATCTAGGGTGTTCTTAGTCAGCTTGTTTCTCTTTCTACCAATTCTTTCCCATGCCCCAAAGAGAATTTCTTTCCTTATTTTTCACTGTAGTTCAACAAACGTGAAAGAACTTGGAGTTTAGGGAGTGATATGGTTGGATCTGTGTCCCCACCCAAATCTCATGTTCAATTGTAATCCCCATTGTTGGAGGTGGGGCCTGGTGGGAGGTGATTGGTTCATGGGGGTGAATCCTTCATAAATGGTTTAGCATCATCCCTTTGGTGCTGTTCTTCTGACAGAGTTCTCATGAAATCTGGTTGTTTAAAAGTGTGTCGCACTCCCTCCCCTTCCTTCTCTTCCTCCTGCTCTGGCCACGTAAGACATGCCTGCTTCCCCCTCACCTTCCATCATGATTGTAAGTTTCCCAAGGCCTCTCCAGAAGCCAAGTAGATGCTGCCATGCTTCCTGTACAGCCCACGGAACTGTGAGCCAATTATACCTCTTTTTTTAATAAATCACCCAGGCTCAGGTATTTCTGTATGGAGTGGGAGGATGGACAAATACAAATACTAAGACTTACTAACTAACACCTAATCAGGATCTGGTGAAAAAATTGTTAATGAGAAAGATTTTGATCTGTTAATAGTTAATAAACTTACTGTTTTGATTTATTAATAGTTAATACGTCAAAACTTCTCTCCTTAGTAATTTTTTTAACTTTTATTTTAGGCTTGGGGATACATATGCAGGTTTGTTATATAGGCAAACTTGTTTCACAGGGGTTTGTTGTACACACTATTTCATCATCCAGGTGCTAAGCCTAGTATCCAATAGTTATTTTTTTGTTCCTCTCCCTCCTCCCACCCTCCACCCTCAAGTAAGACCCAGTGTCTGTTGTTCTTTTCTTTGTGTTCATGAGTTCTAATCATTTAGCTCCCACTTATAAGTGAGAACATGCAGTATTTGGTTTTCTGTTCCTGCATTAGTTTACTAAGGATAATGGCCTCCAGCTCCATCCATGTTCCCGCAAGGAACATTATCTCATTCTTTTTATGGCTGCATAGTATTCCATGACATATATTTACCACATTTTCTTTATCCAATCTGTCATTGATGGGCATTACGTTGAATCCATGTCCTTGCTATTGTGAATAGTGTTGCAATGAACATATGCGTGCATGTGTCTTTATAATAGAATAATTTATATTCCTTTGGGTATGTACCCAGTAATGGGGTTGCTGGGTTGAATGATTGTTCTGCTTTTAGCTCTTCAAGGAATTGCCAACCTGCTTTCCACAATGGTTGAACTAATGTACACTCCTATCAACAGTATATAAGTATTCTCTTTTCTCTGCAACTTCATCAACATCTGTTATTTTTTGACTTTTTAATAACAGCTATTCTGACTGGTGTGAGATGGCATCTCATTGTGGTTTTGATTTACATTTCTCTAATGATCAGTGATGTTGAGCTTTTTTTCATGTGTGTTGGCTATATGTAGGTCTTCTTTTGAAAAGTGTCTATTCACGTCCTTTGCCCATTTTTAATGGGGTTATTTTTTTCTTGTAAATTTGTTCAAGCTTCGTATAGATGTTGAATATTAGACCTTTATCAGATGCATAGTTTGCAAATATTTTCTCCCATTCTGTAGGTTGTCTGTTTACTCTGTTGATAGTTTCTTTTGCTGTGCAGAAGTTCTTATGTTTAATTAGATCCAATTTGTCAATTTTTGCTTTTGTTGTGTTGCTTTTGGTGTCTTTGCCATAAAATCTTTACCTGTTCTTATGTCCAAGATGATATTGCCTAGGTTGTTTTCTAGGGTTTTTATAGTTTTGGGTTTCACATTTAAGTCTTTAGTCCATCTCGAGTTGATTTTGTACATGGTGTAAGGAAGGGGTCCAGTTTCAATCTTCTGAATATGGCTAGTCAATTATCCCAGCACCATTTATTGAATAGGGAGTCTTTTTCCCATTTCTTGTTTTTGTCAGCTTTGCTGAAGATCAGGCGGTCATAGGTATGTGGTTTTATTTCTGGGCTCTCTGTTCTGTTCCATCGATCTATGTGCCTGTTTTTGTACCAGTACCATGCTGTTTTGTACCAGTACCATGCTGTTACTGTAGCCCTGAAGTATAGCCTGAAGTCAGGTAACATGATGCCTCCAGGTTTGTTCCTTTTGCTTAATATTGCCTTGGCTATTTGAGCTCTTGTTTTGGTTCCAAATGAATTTTAAAATAGTTTTTTCTAGTTCTCTGAAGAATGTCATTGGCAGTTTGATATGAATAGCATTGAATCTGTAAATTGCTTTGGGCAGTGTGGCCATTTCAACAATATTAATTCTTTCTATCCATGAGCATGGGATGTTTTTCCATTTGTTTGTGTCTTGTTTTTTTTTGTTTGTTTGTTTGTTTTTGTTTGTTTTTTGAGACAGTGTTTCTCTGTCACCCAGGCTGGAGTGCTAGAGTGCAGTGATGCGATCTTGGCTAACTGCAGCCTCTGCTTCATGGGTTCAAGTGATTCTCCTGCCTCAGCCTCAACCTGTAGCTGGGATTACAGTTGCCCGCCACCACACCTGTCTAATTCTTGTATTTTTAGTAGAGATGGGATTTAACCATGTTGGCCAGGCAGGTCTCAAACCCTGACCTCAAGTGATCTGCCCACCTTGGCCTCCCAAAGTACTGGGATTACAGGCGTGAGCCACAGTGCCCGGCCTGTTTGTTACTTCTCTGATTTCTTTGAGCAGTATTTTGCCTCATTGGCTCTTTCACCTCCCCGGTTATCTGTATTACATTAACGGCTGTTTGATCTTTGTTTTAAAGACAGTCACTTCACATTTTAGACCAGGGGCTGGAGAAGGGGCCCTGGCAAGGGAGCCTTTGTGCCAGTTTTGCTTGTCTCCTGGGGGCTCCACCCCGGAGATGCAGGTCAGCAATCATTAGCGCAATCAGCCCAGGATGGAGGGTCTGTGCTGTGGGCCCAAGGTGAGGGTTCCCTGTCTGATGATGAGCAACAGGGATAGGTGGGACCTGTGGGAGACACACTGGCCTCCTCTCCTTGGGTTGACTACAGTTTGTTGGAGGTGTGGATAAAGAGGATCTTTACTCTTGTTTTAGGCCGAGGGTAGCAAGGGCAGTTCAATTGCAGAGGCGGTGGCAGAGAGGCTTTCAGTTGCTCCTGAAGGTTCCACCTCCAAGAAACGCAGAGCCACTGTTGCTGGGGTGTTCAGCTGGTGAGGTGGGGCAGCTGCACTGCTGGCGTGAGCTTGGAGTTCCACTTGTTGGGGAGCAGGAGACCGAAGACTCACTGGGAGGAGAGATTGATATCTTCTCTGTATGGTGGCTGTGGTGTGCTATAAGCTTGGGTATAACTCTCAGGCTCTTCGTTTCTTTCCCAGACCAAGAGCAGCAAGGATAGAACTGTTACTGTGACAGTGGCAGAGGGGCCGTTGTATGCCTCTGGGAGCCTCTCCGGGGGAAACGCCAGGTCATTAGCAGTGGCTGTGGTGACTATTCTGCGTTCATGAGCCAGGAGCCTTGCCTGATAAAGACTAGGGGTGTGGATTCTTAGGAAGAGGGGCTGGGCTGGCTCTTCTCCGTATGGTGGTGGCAGTGTGCTGGAAGTGCCAGTGTCATGACTAGGCTCTTTGTTTCTTCCCAGTCCGAGGGCTGTTAGGGCTGTACCACTGCAACTGTAGTGGCAGGGAGTAATTTTTATTAATACCTAACTATCTGTAAATCAAAAAGTCTATTAGTTTTGATTTACTAATAGGTAGGTATTAATAAAAATTTACTCAATTAAATAAAAAATTAAACTAATAGAAGTTTTGATTTATTAATAGTTGGATTAATAGCTATTTGATCTTTGGTTTTAATATCATCACTCCACATCTTAGACCAGCTCATTTCTCACAGGCCTTGTGCTGATTTTTTTTCCACCAACTTTATTTTCCAAGGACCTCAGGTACACTTAGTCAAAATCTCCGTCCTCCTCAGTTCACCTCCCACTCTCATATTGGTCCATGCTTGGACCTCATTTTATGCACTTATGAGTTTATTTGTAAATAACACAAGGAACACCCATGAACCCACTATCCAATGAGAGAACTACCACATGAATAACTTACACCTCCATGTGCTCCTACTCTAGCCCATTTCCCTCCTCCTCTGCCCACCTGACATAGTGTATTCTTAGTTTTGTGGTTTTATTCCTTGGTGATTTAAAATATATTTCTAGCACACATATAGGCATGTCAATAATATAATGATTAATTTTCATTGCTTTTGACTTTTATAAAAAAGATTTTTTGAAGTCAGTGTGGGCTGATATAACAAAGTACTGTAGACTGAGTGGCTTATAAACAATATAAATTTATTTCTTACGGTTCTGGAGGCTGGAAGCCCAAGATCAGAGTGCCAGCCTGGTGGGGCCCTGGGGAGGACTCTCTTCTGAGTTGCAGACTGCCATCTTCCTGTTGTATCCTCAAAAGGTGAAAGGAGCACTATGTGGCTCTTGGGCCTCTTCTTGTAAGGATACTAATCCCATCCAAAAGGGCTCTACCTTCATGACCTGATTATCTCCTACAGGCCCACAGTGGGATTAGGGTTTCAACATATGAATTCTTGGTGCAGCGGGGGAAGCACACAAATTTAGTGCATTGCAGATATTATGCTGTATATAATTTTCTGGGACTTTTTCCCCACTTATTTTTTTTTATTACTAAGAGTCATTCATATTGTTGTGGTTAGCTGTGATTCATTCATCTTCACTGCTGTATTGTATTCCACAGTGTGAATATACCATAATTTATTCATCTGGCCTTCTTGACTCCAGAGTGTAGGCTTTACCATTTGTTGCTGTAATCAACATCACCGTGGTGAACTTTCTCATAAGGGGCTCTCTCTCATGGTGCACACATGCCGGAGTCTTCCTTGGTTTCTACCTAGGAATGGGATGCTGGGTTAGTGGTAGGATGTGTGAATGTCAACTTTAGAAGATAATGCCAGACTGTTTTCCAAAGCAGTTGTAGCAATTTATACTCTTGCCAGCAATGTTTAAGCTATCTTATTCATCTATCCACTTTAGTATCTGGTGTTGCCAGACTTAATTTTTGCCAATCAAATGGATATAAACTGGTGTCTTTTTATGGTCTCTATTTGCATTTCCAGAGTTATTTATGAGGAGTTCAATAAATGGCACTGGAAAAAGTTACTATCCATATGAAGAGTAAATTAGATTTCTATCTTACATCAGACATGCAAATCAACTCTGGATGGATTAAGCATTCAAATATCAAAAGCAAAACTTTAAAACTTTCAGAAGGAAAAAGTGGTGAATATCTTTAGATCTTGAGGGTAGGGAAGGTTTCTTAAACATCGGACACAAAAAAGCCCACTATAGAATGGAAGTGTGATGAATTTCATTATATTACAATTAAAAACTTGTGTTCATCAGCAACGTGTTAAATAAGGTAAAAAGACAAGCTACAAACAGAGAGAATGTAGCACATTTAACAAAAATTCTATATCAAAATAATTTTAAGAACTCCTATAAATCCATAAGAAAAGAACACAACTCAACAGGAAAATACACAAAATACATAAATTGGTATTTCACAGAAGAAACACATAAGGCCAATACTTATATGATGAGACACTTAATTTCCTCAATTTTAAAAGGAAAAAAACATTTTTTTGAGGAAAAACAGGATATTTTATGGTCTTATTATTCCAGGTTAAGGGAAAATAAGCAGCTAGGGAAAAAATTCAACCAGTATTCATCCAATATTCCAGAAAAAGTAACTAAACCTAAAAGAAAGTAGAATATTTACCAATGTATCTTAAGTTTACTCTCTGATTTTGTTTATGTAATAACAAGAATTTTGTTATTGCACATTGTCAACACTCAACAATAATTAATTGATTGATTCACAGTGCCTGATTTTCTATAAGCCTAACTTTGATTTCTTTCCAACTGGAAACATGCTTTTAAGGTATTAATAAACACTATAGAACATGATCTTCTTTCTCTGAACTCTGTGCCCTGTTGGCTGTAAGAATAAAGCACTCACTTGAACGAGGAGATCAGATTTAATGTAAAAGGCATGGTATAGCTATGCAGAGCCCAGACCCTTGTGGCTGAAACAAAGTGCTGAGTCGGCATTGCTCAGGCAAATCAGAGCAACAAGGGGATAGGAATGCTCACAGGCCACTGCACGCGCTGACCTCCAAGTCAACTGAATGCGCTTTCATGAAACATGCCTCCCCATAAATATGTGCAAATATTATGTATCAATTTAAAAACGTTAAAAAACAAACACCAGGTACCACATTGTAAGGTGCCCTTACAAGCACTGGTTTAATAAAGATGACATTTCAGAGAGTATTCACTGCTTTTGTATCAGATTGGTAAAATGTGAGCTCAGCATTTTATTTATATTCAGTAAATAATGTTAACATTTTACTGAAAATATTAATATTTCTAAAGATTGATCAGTACAAGAGTATCCACACAAAATTCATCAACATGGTAAGATTGCCTTATGTTTTCTACAGAAAGCTATAACATAATTCGGTATAATTTTTCTGTAGGTAATGTGAAAATACATACTCAAAGACTTAGAATTTTATATTTTTCTCTGACCCAGCAACTTAATATCTATGAATTTATTCTAAGGAAACAATCATAGATAATTCTAAAAATATAGCTCTTAGAATATTTATCAGAGTATAGCTACAATACTGAAAAAGTAAAAATCTAAATGTTGAAAAATGGGAAACTGATTAAATTGCAGTTTATCCACATACCTGTTAAAATGATGAGAAATGATACTTAAAGGCATAGAAACTGATCATATGGTTACAGGTTATAAACAGTATATAAAATACAACTCTGTTTAAAATACATACACCAATCTGTGCCTAAAGAAAACATTGAAAATATATATACCCAATAGAAAAGACAGCACAAATGATTAGAAGGTCCACAGGAAGGAGTAGCAGAGATGGCAAGCATAGGAGTGAAGTAACAAAAACAAAAACAAAAAAGTGGGGAAAATAACTGATTTGAGGAACGAAAAATGTAAGCTTGAATGAACTCTCAAAGAAAAGCAGATTACATCTAGAATATAAAAAACAACCTAAGCAGAAGCTCTGTTAATATCACACTCAAATGGAAAGGCTTGACTGCCCTTAAGAGCATGTTTAGTGAGAGTGAAGAACATCTGAAAACTGTGTGTTAGATCTAGGGTTCAACACATCTGGCTATTATGTGCCTGGCGCTGCAGTGTCTCTGTAATCCTCTCCATGAGGATTTTGTTCTCTAATTTCACTAAAAGGAAAAAAGACTCCCCATGGGGTGTGGAGTTGATTATGTTCACTACCTTGTGAACGTACCCAGTTATATTTGTTGTAGTCAGTTATATTGACAGAAATCTGTAAAAAAAAAAATTACAAATATTTTTCGTTCTCTAAAAAGTCCCCTGTCTTCTCAACCACGCCAGGCTTTAAGGAGGGCTCTTACCTCTGGAATATTGTGCTTACATTTGTCCCTCATTTATTATAAATCACTAGTGGTCCCTGCTAGGAAGCAGGCACAGTGCCAGGAGTTAGGGAGGCAGTGTGGGAGGAAGGTCACTTGAGGTCATGGAAAGAGGTCAACTAAGGAGTCAGACAGATGGGGTGCAAAGCACAGTATCCCATTAGCTGGGTCATGTCAGGTGGCTTCTTTGCTGTTTGAATCTCAGTTTTCTTTCCTTCATTTTGATTTGTAATTTAAAAAGCTTTAACTGATATATAATAGTTATACAGACTTATGGGGACATGTGATATTTTGTTACATGCATAGGATGTGTAATGATCAAGTCAGGGGATTTAGGGTATCTGTCACCTTGTGTGTTCGTTTCTATGTGTTGGGAACATTTTAAGTCCTCTCTTCTAGCTATTTTTGAAATATAACTCAATTTTCTTCCCTGTGAAGTGGAGATCCTAATACTGACATCATGGGTTCGTCAGGAGGACAGAGGGTGAATGTGAAGGGTCTGATACATGTCAGGTGCCAGGGTGGCTTCTCCTCCTTCCTACAGACTGAGCCGGGAACACCCATTTGCCAGATAAATCGTAGGCTTTCCTGGGACTTTTTAGGATGGTTAGAGCAGTGGCGTTTTGACTTGAAGATGGTGAATTTGTGGGTCTGGGTGCAAAGAAGCGTGTGTGCTTGCTTTTGAAAAGGGAAACAGAATAGAGCTTGTGGGTAGAAAATCCTGATAATCAGGGAAGGCAAACTGCATAGCTGCTCCTCTTTAAAATAAAATTACTGAGGTATATTTGTATACATTTATGTGCATAATAAGTCTTAACTGTACAGTTGAATGGGTTCTGACAAAGGTACAGTGCCATGTAACAATCATCCAAATCAAAGTGGAACTTCTTCCGAAATTTCCCTTGTGCCCCTTTCCACTGGGGAGCACCTTCCCTTGGAGGCAGCGTTGATCTGACACACAGCTCCACAGATCAATGTCACTGATCTGGGCTTTGGATCCATATAAATGGAACTATATAGTATGTACTTCTGTTAGTTTTCTAGTTGTTGCTGTAACAAATTAGCACAAATTTAGGGGCTTAAAATAACACAAATTTAAATACATATTATTTAATAAACAATAAAGTTTTTTATATTAGAAGTCCAACAGAGTTGGATTTTGCTGGACCAAAGTCAAGATATCTGCAGATCTGTGTCCTTTTCTGGAGGCTCTAGGGGAGAATTTGTTTTCTTGTCTTTTCCAGCTTTTAGGGGCCACCTGTATTTCTTGGCCCATGGCCCCTTCCTCTGTCTTCAAAGCCAGCAATGTTGCGTCTCCACCATTCCTCTGTAGCCATCTCTCTCTCTGACCACAGCCAGGAAAGGTTTTCCAGTTTTAAGAACTCATGTGATTAGACTGTGCCCACGTGGATAACCCAGGCATATTACCCTATTTCAAGATCCTTAACCTTCATCATATGAAGTGCCTTTTGCCAGGTAAGGTCACATACTGATTGCAGGGATTAGGATGGTCATCTTTGAGGGGCCGTTATTCCATCTACTGCAGCACTCTTGCAAACACACTGTTTCTAAGAGGTATCCATGTGGTGTCTGTCAGTAGTTTGTTCTATTGCCGAGCAGCATTCCATTGCATGAATATACACAGTAGTGAGTTCATTCTTCCTTTGATGAACATTTGCATTATTACCGGCTTTTGGCTATTATGAATAAATATTCCTTTTTATTTTGTTTTTCATTTCTTTGAGGATAAATATGTAGGAGAATTGCTAGCTTGTAGGGTAATTGTATATTTGACTATTCACATCATTATCGGTCATTAATATATACTCTTTTGGGAGGTGTATGTTTCAATGTTTTGCCCATTTTTAATTTTTATCAGGTTGGCTATTTGTGATTACTTTGTAGATGGTCTTTCTATATTCTAAAAACAAATCCTGGCTGGGTGCGGTGGCTCATGCCTGTATTCCCAGCACTTTGGGAGGCCAAGGTGGGCGGATCACCTGAGGTCAGGAATTCGAGACCAACCTGGCCAACATGGAGAAACCCTGTTTCTGCTAAAAATACAAAAACTAGCTGGGAGTGGTGGCTCATGCCTGTAATCCCAGCTACTTGGATGACTGAGGCATAAGAATCGCTTGAACCTGGGAGGTGGAGGTTGCAGTGAGCCAAGATTGTGTCACTACATTCTAGCCTGGGCAACAGAGTGAGACTCTGTCTCAAAATAAATAAATAAATAAATAAATAATTTGTCAGATATATGTATTGCGATATTTTCTTCCAGTCTGTGGCTTGCCTTTTTCTAATGGTGTATTGGATCAATGAAACTTTTTAATATTGATAAGGTTGTTTCTCAAATTTTAAAAAATAATTAGTGCTCTTTGTAACCTGTCTAAAAAAATATTTTACTACATTAAGGTCATGAAGATATTCTTCTGTTTTATTTTGAAAGTTTTATAGTTTTAGCTTTCATATTTAGGTCTATAATCTATTTTAAATTAATTTTTGTGGGGGGTATATGGTAGATATTACAGTAAAATGTTTTCTGTGCAGATGGCCAGTTATTCCAGCACTACTCTTTAAAAATACTTTTCTTTCCTCATTGAATTTCCTGGACACTTTTATTTATCAATTAATCAAATATGTATATAACTACTTTTGGACTTTATTCTGTTCCAATGGTCCTTTTGCCAATCCTTGGCAAATACCACACTGTTTTAATTATTGTAACTTTATAGTATGTCTTGAAACCAGGTAGTGTAACTTTATCCTTCTTTAATATGATTTTAGTTACTATAGGTCAATTTGGGGTTTATATCACTGTTGTGGATAAATTGTGTCCCACTCCACAAGATATGTTCAAATCCTAACCCCTGTACCTGTGAATGTGACCTTACTTAGAAATAGTGTCTCTGCAGATGTAATCAAGTTAGGATGAGGTCATACTGAATTAGGGTGGGCCTAATACAATATGATTGGTGTCCTCCTAAAATGAGGAGAAAAGACAGCTAAAGACACATGAGGTACACCATGTGAAGATGGAGGCAGAGATGGCAGTGATGAATCTACAAGTCAAGGAATGCCAAAGACTGCTAGCAGACGACCAAGAGCTAGGAAAGTGTATTAGTCTGTTCTCATGCTGCTGATAAAGACATACCTGAGACTGGGTAATTTATAAAGAAAAAGAGATTTAATGGACTCACAGTTCCACATTGCTGCAGAGGCCTCAAATCATGGTGGAAGGCAAAAGGCATGTCTTACATGGCGGCAGAAAAGAGAGAGAATGAGAGCCAAGTGAAAGGAGTTTCCTCTTATAAAACCATCAGATCTTGTGAGACTTGTTCACTACCACGAGAATAGTATGGGGAAAACTGCCCCCATGATTCAATTATCTCCCACTGGGTCCCTCCCACAACACTTGGGAATTATGGGAGCTACAATTCAAGATGAGATTTGGGTGGGGACACAGCCAAACCATATCAGAGAGGCCTGTAACAGATTCTCCCTTAGAGGCTTCAGTGGGAACCAACCCTGCCAACACCTAGACTTTGAACTTCTAACCTTCAGAAGTTGGTAAGAGAAAACATTTCTATTGTTTTAAGCTACCCAGTTTGTGACTCTCTGCTATGGCAGCCCTAGCAAAAGAATGCAGTCACTGAAACAGGACTTATCCTTGCTTAAGCCATAAGGAAACAACTGTCTATTAAACTCACAATTCCAGGGTTAAGAGGTTCCAGATGGGATTGGTTTGAGGCATTCAGTATCAGGGTTAGGTTCAGTTGTAAAGATCAGAAATCCCCTAAATAGTGGCTTATGCAAGATGGACATTTTTTTTTTCTTTTTAGAGATGGAGTTTCGCTCTTGTTGCCCAAGCTGTAGTGCAACGGTGTGATCTCAGCTCACTGCAATCTCTGCCTCCAGGATTCAAGCGATTCTTCTGCCTCAGCCTCCCAAATAGCTGGGATTATAGGCACACCCCACCATGCCTGGCTAATTTTTTGTATTTTTAGTAGCAACATGGTTTCACCATGTTAGCCAGGCTGGTCTCGAACTCCTGACCTCAGGTGATCAGCCTGCCTCAGCCTCCCAAAGTGCTGGGATTGCAGGCGTGAGCCACCACGCCTGGCCCACAAGATGGACATTTTATTTTACCTTTCTCTTCTTGGTAATCCAGGGACAGTGGGTATAGTGGCTTCATGGCATCAGGGATCCAAGATTCTCTCTCCTTTTGTTGCCATCCTCAATAAGTGGCTTCCACCCCATGATATGAAATCTAGCTTCAGGTCTGTCTTTCATGGAACAGGAAGAAGCAAGGATGAGGGTGCCTGTCCCCTTCCCATAAGGAGGCATTCCAGAGGTTTCACGGGATACTTCTGCTTACAGCCTGTTGTCCAAAATTTAGTCACATTACCACACCTAACTGGAAAACAGGCTGGAAATATAGTCTTTATTTTGGGATTTATGGGGCCACCTATTCATTACTAAACAGGACGGGGAGATTTGATATTAGGAAACATCTAGAAGTTTCTTCCACAGGGTGTCTGTGGAGGAACATCAGGTGATTGGGTATAAGAGACTTGAGAGTTAAAAAAAGTCAGTTCTGGAAATAAAGATTTGAAAGCTCTTGCATGTTAGGTAAGATTCTGAGAGGGGAAGAGATGGCGTGAAGAGAGTGTACAGTGGGAAGAAAAGGTCAAGAAGGGACCTGTAGGGAACCACTGACGTTAATGATCACACAAAGAAGGAGGACTCAGCAGGGGCCTAAGAAGAATGATGAGGCCAGGAGCTGGATACTCAGGACAGGTTTCAAGGAGAGAGTGGTCAGGAGTGCGGGGGAAGAGATGCTGCTATTGTCTCCACTATCCTCCAGAATTCTTATGTTGAAACTTAACTGCCAGTGTAATAGCACCAGGAAGTGAGGCCTTAGTGGGTGGGTTCATTCCCTTCTGTCCCTTCTACCATGTGAGAACATAGCAAGAAGGCCCTCACCAGACACTGGATGCTGGTGCCTTGCTCTTGGATTTCCCAGCCTCCAGAACCGTGAGAAATACATTTCTTTTTTAAAATTTATTTTCTTAAAAATGTATTTTTGGTAGAGATGGCATCTTGCTATGTCACTTGGGCTAATCTCAAATTCCTGACCTCAAATGATCCTCCTGCCTCACCCTCTCAAAGTGTTGGGATTACAGGCATCAGCCACCACACCCAGGGACATTTGTATTCATTATAAATTACCCAGTTTGCAGTATTTTGTTATAGCAGCACGAATGGACTAAGACAGATGCCAATTAAGAAAAAGAACTGGTCTTTAAAAAACACAAGAAGCTGTGGTCGTCCTGTTTCAAATCAAAGACTAACTCGTCTTTTTCTGGAAGGAGATCTGTGTGACCGAATGACCTTCTGGAACTTGGAATGTGTGTAAATCCCACTGTAAGGATGTGATGGTTAATTTGGGCCTAGGGCCAGACACAGAAAGACAAACACCACATGATCTCACTCATATGTGGAATCTAAAAAAGTTGATTTCATAGAAGTAGAGAGTGGAATAGTGGTTACCAGAGGCTGGGAGGGTAGGGAGGAGGGGAGAACAGAGAGAGGTTGGTCAATGGTTACAAAATTACAGTTAGACAGGAAGAATAAGTTCTGGTGTTTTATCACACAGCTGGTGACTATAGTAAATAACAATGCAGTATATATTTCAAGAACCTAGAAGAGAAGGTTTTGAATGTCACAACAGAGAAATGATAAATGTTTAAAGTGACGGCTATGATAACTACCCTGATTTGATCATTACACAACGTAAACATGTATTGAAACATCACACTGTAACCCATACATATATACAATTATTATGTGTCAATTATAAATAAAAATAAAAGATTTAGGCTCAGGGCTGATGAAAGACACAGCTCCCTGTCCCTTCTCAGTGAGGGACAAGATGGTCACTGATCATCTCTGTCACTATGGTCAGGTGGCTGAGGACCAGAGGAGGCCCTGGGACAGAAAAGGGGCTGAGTTTAATCTTTGCCTTTTATCTGCTTCTAGGGAAGGAATTAAGATGCATACAAAAGCGGACTCATATGCATGCACTAGGAGATATATACAAAGATGGTAACTGTAGCATTATCTGTGAGAGGGAAACACTGGAAATAACCCAAGTGCCTATCAACTGGAGAGTAGATGAATAAATCATGCTGTAGGCATTCAATGGACTTCTATTTGGCAGATAATGAATAAACTAGATCTGTGTGTATCTCAATATGTGCAAAAGCAATATTGAATGAAAACAAAGCATGTTGCAGCATGAAAGCAGTTACGTAAACTAGAGAAACCACAGAAAGAAATTATGTAGGTTTTTTACAGAAACATAAATATAGTTTAGGTATAAAAATATGGATAGGAGAATATTTACCAAATTCCCGGTAGTGGCTGTCTTTTGGGAGGAAGGTGACTTGGAAGGGTGATCAAGGGAGTTTCAACTTTATCTGTACTGCTCTTTTCTTTTATTCAAAAATATTTGAAGCATGTGAAAAGGTGGCTAATTTATTACTTATTAGGGAAATGTAAATTAAAGCCATTTAATTTACAATGTAAATAAATAAATGTAAATAAATTTAATTACAAAAATGTAAATAAAAGGAGGAGGGGAAGGAGGAGAAGGAGGAGGAGGAGAAGAAAAATCCTAGTAAGATAGCAGTGCACACTCACCAGAATGGCTAATGAGTCTAACACATCATATGTTGGCACAAATATGGAGCAGCTGGAACTCTTAGACATTGGCGGGAGTGTATATTCATTCAAGCACTTTGGAAAACGGTTTGGCACTATCTATGAAAGTGAAACATATGCCTATCCCGTGATTCTGAAATTCTTCCCCTAGATACCCAAGAGAAATGAGTATACATGTGCACCAAAATAAATGTACAAGGATGTTCATAGCAGCTTTATTTATATTAGCCAATGACTAATCAAACCAATTTCGTTATTCTACTTCTAGATATAGATGTTAGAGAGTCTTAATCATGTACCCAAGAAGACAGGTGCAAGAATATTCATTGCAACACTATTTACAACAGCAACAACAACAACAACAACAACAAAATAACAACTCAAATGTCCACCCTCAGGAGGATGCATTAATACTGCAATAACATAGATGAATCTCACAGACATTATGTTAAGCAGAAGAAGCCAGGTGTAAATGAATACATGCAATGTAGTTTTGTTTTAAGGAGTTCTACAATAGGCAAAACTAATTCCTACTGACAGGATTCGGAATCAGGATTCCTTATGGGGTGCTACTGATTAGAAAATAGCATAGGGACCCTTCGGAGGTGATGATATATTACATCTTCATCTGAATGGTAATTACACAGGTATTTACACAAGTAAACATTTATTAAACTGTACACTCAAGATTTGTGTACTTTGTTGTATGTTTAAGTTACGTCTCGAAAATATCGGAAGCAAGCATGACTAAATGTTAACATACGTTAATTCTTGGTGGTGGGTACACACAGTATTACTCAATTTCTACGTTTTCCTATATATTAAAATATATTTATAATTAGGAAAAAGAGAGGGCACTAGTCCTTTGGAGTCAAGTGACACTCATCCCAGAGGTGGTGACACTCCATTTGAGTCCGGGCCCCTTGCCCAGCCATGTCCCCAGTGTGTGGGCAGGTTCCCTTACAGTGGGGTGCAGCTGACAGTAGCCAACCAATCTCTCCTGGGCAGAGAGCTTCTTCATTTGTTTGGTAAATTATAGTGGCTGTTAAAGATGGGACTGTTGTGTAGGCTCCTCTGAAGATCAGCTCGACTGATTCTTTAGCTGACAGGGGCCCTGAGCCATCATGCAAGAGCTGGGTTAGATATCTACTTCCCTGCACCCCAGCTCTGGCCAAAGGGAGAGGCTGCATTTGAAAGTAGCCCCATGGCCTCAGCTCCCAGATTGGCTGCTGGTCTGTTAGCTCAGGGCATCACCAGTGGGTGCCAGGGGCAGGTCGAAGAGAATGAGGGATGGAGAGAGAGAAAAAAAGAATGTAAAAGGGGATAAAGAAAAAGGGAAGGAAAAGACAAAATGAAAGCTGCAGATGCCTTGTCGTGTTGCTTCCAGGACCTGGGTTCTCTCTTTATTTCTTCCTCCTCTCGGCTGCCCAGCTGTCCACCTTGCAGGAACTCAGAGCTTCCCCCTGTGGAAGGAGGAGCGGGTAGTGAGGCCAAAAGTGTCTCTCAAACGACACAGACCTGCCTTTCTACCACTAAGTGACTGACCCGCTACTTACCCTCTCTGCGTCTCAGTTTTCCCGCTGGCAAAACAGGGGCAATAATTCCACCTCTCAGGGCTGCTGCCGGGAGCTGAAAACTGTGCACACCAAGTCCTGACGCCTCGGAGGTCCTCGACCAGCGGCGTTAAGATGCCTCCTTCCCTCTGAGTCTGTGGGTCAGAGACCCTCGCAGCGCTGCCCGACAGAACTTCCTGCCGTGAAGGCTGCTGAGCGCTTGAAACGTCTCTAGTGCTAAGGAGAGGTTGAGTGTTTCATTCCGTTGCAAGTTAATTGCTCTACATTTAATTAGCTGTCTGCGGCGAGAGGCTAGCGCTTAGCTCAGCGCACAGTCCAGGGCAGGGACTGCCCCCGCAGGCCGCGGGACAGGGTGGCTCCTTACTCCGTGGACACTGCAAGGCGCCCGGTTCGCGCTGCGTGGACCCAGTAGTTTCTTCCCATAATAACCCCCTTCTGGATAAAATCAGGCTGGCGGGAGCGTCCTGGACCGTAGTTCAAGCCCCCGCGCTCCGCGGTGGGAACGGTTCAGGACTCCCCCAACTTCTGCTCCTTTCGCCCCCGACCCTTTCACTCCGCCCGCCCACCATCTCGGAAGTCCCCTTGAGACAATGCGGAGGGGACCTCCGCGTCCCCGACACCCAACTGGGCCACGGCCGCGGGCTCCTTCGTCCCTCGCCGCCAGCGAGGGAGGCTCTGCATGCCCACGTCCACTGCACAGCCGAGGAAACTGCGACTCGCGGAGGTGCCGGGCACGCAGCGGGAAGCAGCGGAGCTCGCGCCCAGCAGTCAGCTCTGGTGTCGCCGAGGACACCGCGTGGGCCGGGTTGTCAGGGCGCGCGGGCGACAGGCGGGTAAATATTTGGGGCTGTAACCCGGGCTCCGGCGACTCCTCGTCACTGCGGTTCCAGGGAGGGCGCGTGGCGAGGGCGGTGCCTGGGGGCAGGGGCCTCCTTGGAGGGCGGCGGAGACAGACCCATCGCCTCGGCCCCGCAGCCCCGCCCCGGCCCCGCCTCCGCCCGGGCCGCCAGAGGCTATAAGATCTAGGAGCCGGAGCCGGAGCCGGCCGGAGGTTTGGCGCGGATCGTGCTGGGAGCGGCGCGGCTGGAGCGCAGCGCCGAAGGGACTAGCAAGGCGGGAGTGTGCGGGACAGCGAGCCCCGGAGTAGCCCAGGCTGCCACCTCGCAGGACCCAAGGCCACGCACGCCGGGCCCCGCTGAGCCGCCTCATGAAGCCGCCCGCGGCGCAGGGCAGTCCCGCGGCCGCCGCGGCCGCAGGTGAGTGCGGGGTCCGGGGTCCCCTTAAAGTCCCGGCTGTGCAGATGGCTGGTGAGAAAGGAGGCGCCCCATGTCGTCCCTTTACACCCGCCACCCTTCCATCCTCCCCGGCGGGACCCTGTCCCCGGTCGTCCAGCGCGGGCGGCTGCAGCCTCCTTCCCGGCCCGGGCTGGCCCCCATGTCCCACCTTCCCGCCACCACCAGCTCCGCGCGCGCCGGGGGTTGGGGCAAGCGTGGGGAGGAGTCTGGCCGCGACCCTGGGCCTGGCGGAGGCTCCGTTTTCTTGTCTGAAACGGACTTGTTAATAGAACGCACTTCGGGGATGGCGGAGAAGACTACAAGGTAACAGCGACTGCGTAGCTGTCACTTGGCAGAGGCGCCAAGTGTCAGTTATCTTCGGGAACCGTGGAGGCCCCTCCTGGCCCTGGGAGGTGGTCTCGCTGCCCCCCTGACTTCCGTGCACTGAGTCCCCGGCCCTGCCCGCAGCCCCGGCCCTGGACTCGGCGGCCGCGGAGGACCTGTCGGACGCGCTGTGCGAGTTTGACGCGGTGCTGGCCGACTTCGCGTCGCCCTTCCACGAGCGCCACTTCCACTACGAGGAGCACCTGGAGCGCATGAAGCGGCGCAGCAGCGCCAGCGTCAGCGACAGCAGCGGCTTCAGCGACTCAGAGAGTAAGTGCAGCCCCCGCTAGGATGGCGCCGGGATCTCCCAGTTCCCAGCACCTGGCCCGCGAAGGTTGCGGCCTCAGTTTTCTTACCTGTAAACTGAGGAATGGTGTCCAGGAACCTAGTCCTGAAGCTCAAAGCAGTAGGCCGAGCAGTGGCGGGGCCCCTGACGATAATCACGGGAAAGGTTGGTCCACCTGCCGTCCACAGGTGTGTTGTGTCACCAGGCAGGCGAGTTTAAGCAGCTTGCCCCGACTGAGCCAGACAGGACTCCCTGGACCTGCACCAGGCCTTTCCACAGTTTCCCTCCTCTTCTCCTTTCCCGTGCCTCTCCCCTCTCAGCTGTAACTTTGCAGATGTAGAATAGGTGCCAGTGGAATGAGGGGGCACAGTGGGGACATGGGAGGGCGCAGAACGGAAACATTCATGAAACCAGGAAAGGTTTCATAAGCCCAAACTGCTGTTCCTGGGATTTATGAAATAACTGTTTGCATTTTCATCTGGCCCTGAGCTCTCAGACTTGTTGCTCCATTGCATGCATTTATGAAAATCTTTGGCACTGCTGAGTTCAAGTATTTTTCAGCCAGGTCCTCCACCAGGCTGGAGGGGGAGCCAGAGAGCACATGGGCATGAAGGTGCTTCCTGGTGACCTTTCTCACAACGGAGACTACCCCAGGGTCTCTTTGTCCTGAACAACTTTGTCAACAACAAAACAACAACAACCACGAGACAGCTTTTCCCAGGAGCTCACATGTCCTGGGAGGATTCAAACAGCAAATTAGGTGCCTTTTTAGTATTACATGATTGTTGGTTTCAAATCCAGAATTACTTACTGTTTTTCAAAGTGCAAAGTCAATTTTAAACTCTTCCGTGTTATTCTTCAACCTTTAATCCCTAGATGGGTTACAGGCATGAATGTCACTCCTTTTGCTGCCCTTGACTCAGGACGTGAAAGTGATGGCCTTTCCTTGTGATTCTCTTGTTTTGAAACCTGGAACTCTTCCTTGTTCCCGGGCTAAGACTCGGGGCTAGACTTGAACGTGAGCTACCCTTCTGCAAAGGGATAATTGCACTCACCACCCTGGTCAGGGTTTGACTCAGAAAGCTGAGTTCCAGCTTGAGTTTCCTTGGCAGCATTGCCAGAGCGTTAGACCAAGCTGCAGCTTTTGAGGTGAAAGGGGATGGAAGAAAGTACTGTTACTTTTCCACTTAGAATTTTTGGACTTTGTTCCTAATGAACAGGTTCATTTTCAATTTCAAAGCGAAGTGTTTACATTTTGGAAATTTGTCTCAATTCCTAAGGCCAAACTTAAATATGTCTCCTTTTACTGGGGCATGGAGCAAGTTATTCATCAAATACAGATTCTCCCATGGAAAAGAAAGCTGGGACAGTGTGTCACTGCAGCTCTGTGGCAAAGAACAGCTCCTTTCTAAGCAACAGCTTCACTCTGCTAGAATAGGTCTGAGAGTGCCCATCCATGGCTGATTGCAACTTCCACTGAGTGAGATTTCAGATCTAGGATCTGTTTTCAGATGCCTTAAAGAGAAGGCATAGAAACACATTCTTAGCAGTTGCAGGGGAGATAGTTGGGATAGTTTGTAGTTTTGCTTAGGTTATATGTGTTTATTTTGTTTTCTGCTTTTGTTGTTAACTGACTAACCTGTAGTTTGGTGGTTAGAGAAGTGATGGGAAGAATATAAAGAAAGCTCAGATGACATTTGTCTTTGCTTTAAATGTGTAGTTTTTCTCTCACAAGGCTGGTTAGAAATATTGTTGGCAGAAGCTGTGTGTATCTAAATGGTAATTTCTTAAGGAAGCATAATATGTGTATCTTAATTGCTGCCAAGAATTGAGCACAGACATTTGTTATACTCGTTTGTCTGTTTAATGCTCTTTCTGTGGAAGAGAGAATGCTTAAGAGAGGTAGATACTACTGAAATTTAGCTCATCAAGAGGGAGACAAACCAGGATAATGATAATAACAGCAGCTCACTTTTAGCAAATCCTTGCTATGAGGATGATGATGATTTATTAGCTAGAATGGGAACCATGTCTTCACGAACAGACTGAAGTCCTTTTGAGCCCAGATCACATGCCTGTTTGTCAATGATGGCCGTTTGTGAAGGTGTCTCTCTGAGGCGGTGGTCAGCTGGCAGGGTGAGTGGAGCCTAGTTTGAGCCTTGTCAAAACCCTGGATGATGAGTGGGATTTAGTTTCTCTAGCTGTGAAATTGAAAGGATGCTATTTAATAGTGCTATTAGGTAGAAAATATTTGCTCTGTTGAACGCTTTCAAAATATCATTACAATGTACACGCTGTGCTATACCACATAGATACATTGGAGCCAGTGTCTCGCATGAAAATATTTTGGATGAAGCTGTAAACCAATGTTACCTCTGTTTTTTTGCTCTAGTTTTTACAGCTCTGTCTGAAGGTGCACCAACCTTACAAGGAAGATCAAACAGTAATTGTGTTCTTTGAAGAATACTTCTTCCTTCTCATTAAAAAAAAATTTAGGTTGCTTACACTCAAAGGCAAAAAATAGCCATTCCCTCTACTGAAAGAAACAAGCTACTCAGATAGGAAAGAAGAACAGATATTTAATAAGGAAATACTCCTTCCCGTTCCCACTTTGAGGGAGGCCTCTTAAGACGTGAAGAGGACCAAAATAACAATTACAGTATAACTTCACATGGGTGGAGGGTGTGTGGAATTCAAATGTAGTTGATCAAAATAGAGTTGTTACTTTCCTTTAGACTTGATTCCAACATGTAAAAAAAATCAGGCACTTTAGTGGGAGTAATTTTAACTTCAGCAGTAAAAGGGTAATGCAATTAAGAGTTAGGGTAGTGTTTCTCAAACCTCATCCTCAGAGGTCCTTTAGAAATTGACTACCTTTGGTTTGAATTTATTTTTAGAAATATATCTTCTTTTCAGTATTTTTAAAACTGTAAAAGGTACACCATGATTTCTCAAATGTGTTAAATGAAATTTTAACTCATTATGTTTCAAGTTTTAACCAGTGTGTTGACTTTATAAGACATTTATGATATTAACTTAAACTTTAAAAGGTGGTATGCACTTATATCTTTAATATATTGGGGTTTCACATAATTTTTCCTTTGAAGGGGGAAGTGTTTTGCTGCTCAGTAAAAAAGGTCTGAAGTCTACTGAGTATGCTAGGGTTATTATGATATTGTAGGACCATTTAGGGAATGAGGAACCGGCTTCCTTAGCATCAGCAAGACTAAGAACACCTGCATATCTTTGCCTAGATTATTCTGGCCTGGCCCTGGGAGAGGGGACCTTGTGGGCCCTGGAGAACCAGCATGACAGTTGGCTTATGTGGCTTAGAAGTCACTGAGGCTGGAACCTGAACTTGTTCAAGCCATGAGAGAATAAGGCCAGTGAGGAGCTTTCAGGGTTCCCTGGTACTGTGTTAGCAATTCCGCATGGGTGACAGGTCTTGTGATGCTTGGCAAGGCATATAGAGGGACGGCGCGGTCCCAGAAAGGGAGCTGGGACAACGGTGGAGTAGCTGAGGAAAGAGGCTCTTCCTTATTTTGCCCCACTTTGGCGAGGCTATCAAAATTTCGATTTTCAGGAGGAGAATTCAACCCACACTCCCAGCCATTCCCTGTGGCAAAAGGGAGACAGGTCCAAAGCTTTCTTTTTCTCAGTTAATTACTATAGTTTGCTTGCTTTAAACGTGTGGGAGTGTGGGATCCTTCTATATTTACAGGAGCCTTGGGCAAGGTTTACTGTCTGTGGTTTTACTTCCCTCTGGAGCAGCACGTGGACATGCGCTAACCCTAAATTACCTTTCTCCCAACCCCCGAGCTAAAAAAACACACCTACCTTTTAAACAAGCCTCTATTTTGCAGCAGAGTTTCTCCAACTCTGTTAGTTGTATATTTCATATGCCTTCCTTTCTTTTGATGGTGCCTTAGAAAACATGGTCCCAGAATTTGAGGTTCCTGGCTTCAGTACACTAAGTGGATTTGCCAGGGATGTTTCTCATGGGAATTTGAGATACATGTGAGGTGGTACTTCAGAGCTGATTGAAACCAATGTTGTAAGGCCCTCAAATAGCCTTACACCTGCCAGGGTTCCCCAAATCATCACTGTTCTAGGTCTCTCGAGCCTCTATTAATAGCAACACCTGATACCCACACGGGGCAGTAATACATGAATATGTGATCAGCCAGCAACACATTGCTGTCATTTAATCAGACTCACTGGCTATTATTTTTGCAAGGAATAGAGTTCCAGGGGAGAGAAAAGAATGGGATGTCAGGCCTTGCCTACCTTGAAATCTGTCTAGGCGCCTTGCGTGAGATTTTGCCCATTGTATGTTCCTAATAAAACTCTGTGGAAAGAAATTTTATTGGTTGAGGGTAAAGAGAAGTCTAGAGCTTGGGGTACCTCTGTGTGTTGAGGGTTTGTTCTTGGGAGGTTTGTTCTAGGATGCCACCGAAGAGAAAGTTCTCTTAAGAATTTTACTGCTCTCTCTCGAGAAGAGGGAGAATCTTGATTCTGTTTATTCTCTGCGATTACCTTTTCTGTCTCAGGAGTGCTATTCTTCACTTTGCTAGGAACTTTAGGATTAAATCATTAAATCTGCAGGCATTATACACAGATTATTAAGTTATTCTTCTTCTAACAAGGAAGAAACGGAGTGACTCGTACAGGGTCATGCAGTTTTCATGTGGCCTCTAGACACCCACTTGCCAGTGGCATAGACGCTAGATGCCCACTCGCCAGTGGTATAGCTTTGGGGCCTTGAGGGCTCTCTTATTTTCTGTGCCATACATGACGTGTAGATAATCATCACAGGGTGCACCTCAGCTGCAGCAGGTTTGGCTCAAGGATGCTGGCGGTCGGCTTCCTCTTGGTGGTCGGAGGTTGAACATTTCAGAACTTGGAGTTGGGTCTGTTCCAGATTGTACACCTCATGGAAAGGGAGTGAAGTCATGGTGTGGCAATGAGCCGGGGCGTGAGCTAATGTGTGTGTGTGTGTGTCAGCGGGGTGGGGGTGGGGTGTGTGGGCAGGGTGGGGGCGGGCAGGAGGAAGTGAGCGTAGCTATGCTGCCATCCATGCCTCCGTGTGCATGTGTTTCTATATAAATAGATATTGTAACTAGTACTTTTCCCCCTCTTCCTCCCTCACCATGGGAGTGGCTGTCAGTTTTGTCTGTATATTTTCTCAGTTTGGGAAAAACACTCATGTCAAGAAGGCGTTTAGTCTGTGAACCTAAAGGATTAGAGGACAGCCCTGGCAATATTCTGGATCTACGGCTCATTCTCTACAGATTCTCTCCAGGCCCCATGAGTTATGCTGAGTTTTTCCCTGAATCTTTGCTGGATTCCTTTTTTCCCCTGCTACCATCCTCTTTTGTAATGGCCTTTCCATATCTAGATTGTTCCTTCTCCCACCATTCAACAGTGTTTGACCTCCTTGCCTGTGAGGTGCACAAACTGTGGTGTCTTTCTCCCCCTGCAGAGGAGTGTACGTGGATGGAAGCTTGCTGGAGAGTTGGGGCAGAAAAGAGCTGAAGTTCAAAGTCAGGGAAGGGCCTGTGGTGCACGCCGGGTGGGTGGAGTGAGCGGTGGCGTGTGGAAAGTTGCTCTCCTAGGCCAGCTGCTTGTGGGAGATAGAGAGTGGAGGTGTGGTCCCTGCCATCTGGGCCAGCCAGTCTCTGGGCCAGGGATGGGGGTGAAGCTCTCCGGTATCCTTCAGAGCCACAGATAACGTGCCAAGGGCCTCGTATTTTCTGGCTCGGAGTCTAAGCACGAGGTCTGCCTCCTCAGGACCCTCTGTGGTTTTCTCGCCCCTAAATCTTTTCTCATCTTCTCCTCATGAGTTTCTCAGGCTTCATTTGCGGCAATTCTCCTGTGACTGCATGGTGAAAACAGTAAGGCTGCCTTGCAGGTCTGCAGTGGGTGTGGCCAGCTTCCTGTGTGTAGGGGAAAGGCCTTCCCTTGGGAGAACTGGAGAGCTCCTTTGGAGGTGGGTTTGGTTGAGGGAGCCAGCAGGAGGGCTTCCCAAGAAAGGTTCCACAGAGTCTAAGGGTCCTAAGAAATAGTAGCAGGAACACCACAAAAAAGTGTCCCGTGGTCAGGTACACCGGGGAAATGGGGCTGGTTTTGTTTAACCACAAGTCTTTTCAGGATGTTGGAAGTGGGCGTGCCCACAGGAATGAACACGGGAATTGGTTAAGGGTAAAGAGAAGTCTAGAGCTTGGGGTACCTCTATGTTGAGGGTTTGTTCTTGGGAGGTTTGTTCTAGGATGCCACCGAAGAGAAAGTTCTCTTAAGAATTTTTGGTGTTTCTCAGGGGTACTTGATCACACAGCCCTTGGAGGATCAGCATTCTGAGGAATGTGTTTTTGGGGAAATGTAGGTTTCAGGGTCCAGGGTTTTGGATCTCAGTCCATGTTCATTCCTCAAAGCCCAGTGATGGTGCTGGTTTCAGGTGAGCTGGGCTGGATCTCTGAAGGAAGCAAAGATTGTGAGGGTTGCTCTCAAGGGTCTTCTGGGCATGTTTGGAAAAGTGGACAAGATGGCAGTGTCAGGGCAAAAAGAACAGGGGGCAGGTAGGCCCCTGGGCAGGAGAGGGTGGGGGGAAAGGGAGCCAGGAGAGGCACCTGAGAAGTTGTGGCAGCCTCTTAGGGACAAAGCTGAATTTCCCTGAGACCAGAAACCTCTTCTTCCAAAAACCCTCATCCTTTTTATACTGGGCCTATCTCTTGTCACTTAAGCAAATTCCTTTTCAGTTAACGGGACCAAAAAGAGATGTTTTTGCCTCCTCCTGAGCTGGAGGTAATTGGCTTAAAGTGGAAGAATCCCGAGGAAGCGGGGACCTGGTCAGGCCCGCATCATTCCCCTGCCCTCTCACACCTGAAGAGCCACTTCTCTGCTCCAACTGCGGCTGGCTTTGTGTTTTGTTTTAACCAGGAAGGCTGTTCCCCGTGACCTCAGGGGCCACATCCTGCTTCTGCTGCCTGCCTTGCCTTTGCACCCTTTGAGTCAGTGCTGCTCAGCCAGCAGCCCCTTTCTGAGTCACAGCCACACAACTGGGCCAACTGTGGGTTGATTTCCTTCCCCGTAGCAGGACTTAGAGAATCTCAGAACTTTAGAGCTAGAAGTGCCTTTAAGGATTATTTAGTCCACCTTCCCTTTCTGTTGATAAGTAAGCTAGGCCCAGAGATACCATCTTGTTCAAAGGCACCCTAGTACTTAGTAGTTGACTAGATGGTCCCCTTGACTCCCAGCTCAGCCTTGAACTTCTGGGGCCTCATCTTGGTGTCGTTCAAGTCTTTGAAGGTAGGAGAATAGAGGGAGCCATGACATCACTCCAAGTGTCTAATAGATGAACTTCCAGGAGAAGATGTCTTTATCTTTGACCTTCTGGCTTATCTGAAGAGTACAGACTCTTAGGAAAACCTCTTTTAAGTAAAAGAGTGGATTATTAAATTATAGGATAGCAAGACAGCAAAGATCTCTCTTGAGCAGGGAAAGAGGATTAAGTCATGGGATACCAGATGTTTGTATATTAGGAGGCTCAGAGGGCAGAAGGGACATATTTCACATGAGATGATTCCTTTTGCCTAAAATCCTTACCCCCTCACCCCCACCATCAACCAAGCACTGGTCATGATGATCCTATCACCCCCTTCCTGTATTAGGGAGCAAGGGCCTTTGGTGTACTTAATTGGACACACTCACACTCACACTCTCACGCTCACATACTCACACGCACACTTACACACTCTCACGCACACTCTCACACGCTCTCACGCACACACACTCATGCACACACACACACTCGCACTCACGCATACACACACTCATACACTCACACACACTCTCACTCTCACACACTGTCTCACACAGACTCTCTCACACACACCCCCTCACTCACACACACTTTCATGCACACTCACGCATACTTTCTCTCACACACAAACACTCTCAAACACACACACACAAACACACTCCCCTGTCTTGAATCATTTTGGGGGCATAAACATAAAACCTGGAAATCAACCTGTTTTCTTTTCTTTCTTTGTTTTTTTGTTTTGAGACAGAGTCTCACTCTGTCGCCCAGGCTGGAGTGCAGTGGTGATCTTGGCTCACTGCAACCTCCACCTTCCGGGTTCAAGCGAGTCTGCTGCCTGAACCTCCTGAGTAGCTGGGGCTGCAGGCGCACACCTTCATGCCTGGCTAGTTTTTGTATTTTTAGTAGAGAGGGGTTTCGCCATGTTGGCCAGGCTGGTCTTGAACTCCTGATCTCTGGTGATCCACCTGCTTCAGTCTCCCAAAGTGCTGAGATTACAGTCATGAGCCACCACGCCTGGCTGTTTTCTTTACTATAGATTTGCAGCTTTGGCTTATTTTGAAGACAAATTGTTGGTTATCAATAGACCATAAAGTGATAAGTCTATAGTCTCATGAGTACTATTTCTAATGAGTACATTTTCCTTCCTGAAAGGTGCAGATTCACTTTATAGGAACAGCTTCAGCTTCAGTGATGAAAAACTGAATTCTCCAACAGACTCTACCCCAGCTCTTCTCTCTCCTGCTGTCACTCCTCAGAAAGGTAAGGTCATTAGTTGGAATTGGAGTTTTCTGCTTTTTAATTCCTCTCCCCTTCTCAATCCCTTCTCTGTCCCTTTTATGCCTAAACAATCTTTCTCAAATGTACAAAACATGTAGGTAAGACTAATATCTTAATACTGTAGAGTATAAAGTGGAATTTTTTTATTCTCAGGATTTTAATCAGTGTGAACGTGAAATCAGATAATTTGGGGCAGAAAACCTGAAGTCACAGGGAGAAAGAAAACTTGGAGACCAGACTGTTCTCTCTCATCTGATGTAATCAAGACTGTGCAAATGACAGTGTTTCTTAGGAGTCTCCTCCCAGACTTGCTGGTTCTAGAATTTATTTATTTATTTATTTTTTAAATTTATTTATTTATTTATTTATTTATTTAATTTATTTTTTTATTATTATACGTTAAGTTCTAGGGTACATGTGCATAACGTGCAGGTTTGTTACATATGTATACTTATGCCATGTTGGTGTGCTGCACCCATCAACTCGTCAGCACCCATCAATTCATCATTTATATCATGTATAACTCCCCAATGCAATCCCTCCCTCCTCCCCCTCCCCATGATAGGCCCAGTGTGTGATGTTCCCCTTCCCAAGTCCAAGTGATCTCATTGTTCAGTTCCCACCTATGAGTGAGAACATGCGGTGTTTGGTTTTCTGTTCTTGTGATAGTTTGCTAAGAATGATGGTTTCCAGCTGCATCCATGTCCCTACAAAGGACGCAAACTCATCCTTTTGATGGCTGCATAGTATTCCATGGTGTATATGTTCCACATTTTCTTAATCCAGTCTGTCACAGATGGACATTTGGGTTGATTCCAAGTCTTTGCTATGTGAATAGTGCCGCAATAAACATACGTGTGCATGTGTCTTTGTAGTAGAGTAATTTATAATCCTTTGGGTATATACCCAGTAGTGGGATGGCTGGGTCATATGGTACATCTAGTTCTAGATCCTTGAGGAATCGCCATACTGTTTTCCATAATGGTTGAACTAGTTACAATCCCACCAACAGCGTAAAAGTGTTCCTATTTCTCCACATCCTCTCCAACACCTGTTTCCTGACTTCTTAATGATTGCCATTCTAACTGGTGTGAGATGGTATCTCATTGTGGTTTTGATTTGCATTTCTCTGATGGCGAGTGATGATGAGCATTTTTTCATGTGTCTGTTGGCTGTATGGATGTCTTCTTTTGAGAAATGTCTGTTCATATCCTTTCCCCACTTTTTGATGGGGTTGTTTGTTTTTTCTTGTATATTTGTTTGAGTTCTTTGTAGATTCTGGATATTAGCCCTTTGTCAGATGAGTAGGTTGCAAAAATTTTCTCCCATTCTGTAGGTTGCCTGTTCACTGTGATGGTAGTTTCTTTTGCTGTGCAAAAGCTCTTTAGTTTAATGAGATCCCATGTGTCAATTTTGGCTTTTGCTGCCGTTGCTTTTGGTGTTTTAGACATGAAGTCCTTGCCCATGCCTATGTCCTGAATGGTACTACCTAGATTTCTTCTAGGGTTTTTATGGTATTAGGTCTAACATTTAAGTCTCTAATCCATCTTGAATTAATCTTCGTATAAGGGGTAAGGAAAGGATCCAGTTTCAGCTTTCTACTTATGGCTAGCCAATTTTCCCAGCACCATTTATTAAATAGGGAATCCTTTCCCCATTTCTTGTTTCTCTCAGGTTTGTCAAAGATCAGATGGCTGTAGATGTGTGGTATTATTTCTGAGGACTCTGTTCTGTTCCATTGGTCTATCTCTGTTGTGGTACCAGTACCATGCTGTTTTGGTTACTGTAGCCTTGTAGTATAGTTTGAAGTCAGGTAGCGTGATGCCTCCAGCTTTGTCCTTTTGACTTAGGATTGTCTTGGCAATGCGGGGTCTTTTTTGGTTCCATATGAACTTTAAAGCCGTTTTTTCCAATTCTGTGAAGAAAGTCATTGGTAGCTTGATGGGGATGGCATTGAATCTATAAATCACCTTGGGCAGTATGGCCATTTTCACGATATTGATTCTTCTATCCATGAGCATGGTATATTCTTCCATTTGTTTGTGTCCTCTTTGATTTCACTGAGCAGTGGTTTGTAGTTCTCCTTGAAGAGGTCCTTTACATCCCTTGTAAGCTGGATTCCTAGGTATTTTATTCTCTTTGAAGCAATTGTGAATGGAAGTTCATTCCTGATTTGGCTCTCTGCTTGTCTGTTACTGGTGTATAAGAATGCTTGGGATTTTTGCACATTAATTTTGTATCCTGAGACTTTGCTGAAGTTGCTTATCAGCTTAAGGAGATTTTGGGCTGAGACAATGGGGTTTTCTAAATATACCATCATGTCATCTGCAAACAGGGACAATTTGACTTCTTCTTTTCCTAACTGGATACCCTTGATTTCTTTCTCTTGCCTGATTGCCCTAGCCAGAACTTCCAACACTATGTTGAATAGGAGTGGTGAGAGAGGGCATCCCTGTCTTGTGCCAGTTTTCAAAGGGAATTTTTCCAGTTTTTGCCCATTCAGTATGATATTAGCTGTGGGTTGTCATAAATAGCTCTTACTATTTTGAGGTACGTTCCATCAATACCGAATTTATTGAGCGTTTTTAGCATAAAGGGCTGTTGAATTTTGTCAAAAGCCTTTCTGCATCTATTGAGATAATCATGTGGTTCTTGTCTTTGGTTCTGTTTATATGCTGGATTACGTTTATTGATTTGCGAATGTTGAACCAGCCTTGCATCCCAGGGATGAAGCCCACTTGATCATGGTGGATAAGCTTTTTGATGTGCTGCTGAATCCGGTTTGCCAGTATTTTATTGAGAATTTTGCATCGATGTTCATCAGGGATATGGTCTAAAATTCTCTTTTTTTGTTGTGTCTCTGCCAGGCTTTGGTATCAGGATGATGTTGGCCATAAAAAGAGTTAGGGAGGATTCCCTCTTTTTCTATTGATTGGAATAGTTTCAGAAGGACTGGTACCAGCTTCTCCTTGTACCTCTGGTAGAATTCAGCTGTGAATCCATCTGGTCCTGGACTTTTTTGGTGGGTAGGCTATTAATTGTTGCCTCAATTTCAGAACCTGCTATTGGTCTATTCAGGGATTCAACTTCTTCCTGGTTTAGTCTTGGGAGAGTGTAAGTGTCCAGGAAATTATCCATTTCTTCTAGATTTTCTACTTGATTTGCGTAGAGGCGTTTATAGTATTCTCTGATGGTTGTTTGTATTTCTGTGGGGTCAGTGGTGATATCCCCTTTATCATTTTTTATTGTGTCTATTTGATTCCTGTCTCTTTTCTTCTTTATTAGTCTTGCTAGCGGTCTGTCAATTTTGTTGATCTTTTCAAAAAACCAACTCCTGGATTCATTGATTTTTTGGAGGGTTTTTTGTGTCTCTGTCTCCTTCAGTTCTGCTCTGATCTTAAGTTATTTCTTGCCTTCTGCTAGCTTTTGAATGTGTTTGCTCTTGCCTCTCTAGTTCTTTTAATTGTGATGTTAGAGTGTCAATTTAGATCTTTCCTGCTTTCTCTTGTGGGCATTTAGTGCTATAAATTTCCCTCTACACACTGCTTTAAATGTGTCCCAGAGATTCTGGTATGTTGTATCTTTGTTCTCATTGGTTTCAAAAAACATCTTTATTTCTGCTTTCATTTCGTTATGTACCCAGTAGTCATTCAGGAGCAGGTTGTTCAGTTTCCATGTAGTTGAGCGGTTTTGATTGAGTTTCTTAGTCCTGAGTTCTAGTTTGTTTGCACTGTGGTCTGAGAGACAGTTTGTTATAATTTCTGTTCTTTGACATTTGCTGAGGAGTGCTTTACTTCCAATTATGTGGACAATTTTGGAATAAGTGCGATGTGGTGCTGAGAAGACTGTATATTCTGTTGATTTGGGGTGGAGAGTTCTATAGATGTCTATTAGGTCCGCTTGGTGCAGAGCTGAGTTCAATTCCTGGATATCCTTGTGAACTTTCTGGCTCGTTGATCTGTCTAATGTTGACAGTGGAGTGTTGAAGTCTCCCATTATTATTGTATGGGAGTCTAAGTCTCTTTGTAGGTCTCTAAGGACTTGCTTTATGAATCTGGGTGCTCCTGTATTGGGTGCATATATATTTAGGAGAGTTAGCTCTTCCTGTTGAATTGATCCCTTTACCATTATGTAATGGCCTTCTTTGTCTCTTTTGATCTTTGATGGTTTAAAGTCTATTTTATCAGAGACTAGGATTGCAACCCCTGCTTTTTTTGTTCTCCATTTGCTTGGTAGATCTTCCTCCACCCCTTTATTTTGAGCCTATGTATATCTCTGCATGTGAGATGGGTCTCCTGAATACAGCAGACTGATGGGTCTTGACTCTTTATCCAGTTTGCCAGTCTGTGTCTTTTAATTGGAGCATTTAGTCCATTTACATTTAAGGTAATATGTTATGTGTGAACTTGATCCTGTCATTATGATATTAACTGGTTATTTTGCTCGTTAGTTGATGCAGTTTCTTCCTAGCCTCGATGGTCTTTACATTTTGGCATGTTTTTGCAATGGCTGGTACCGCTTGTTCCTTTCCATGTTTAGGGCTTCCTTCAGGGTCTCTTGTAAGGCAGGCCTGGTGGTGACAAAATCTCTAAGCATTTGCTTATCTGTAAAGGATTTTATTTCTCCTTCACTGATGAAACTTAGTTTGGCTGGATATGAAATTCTGGGTTGAAAATTCTTTTCTTTAAGAACGTGAGGCCGGGCGCGGTGGCTCAAGCCTGTAATCCCAGCACTTTGGGAGGCCGAGACGGGGATCACGAGGTCAGGAGATCGAGACCATCCTGGCTAACACGGTGAAACCCCGTCTCTACTAAAAATACAAAAACTAGCCGGGCGAGGTGGCGGGCGCCTGTAGTCCCAGCTACTCGGGAGGCTGAGGCAGGAGAATGGCGTAAACCCAGGAGGTGGAGCTTGCAGTGAGCTGAGATCCGGCCACTGCACTCCAGTCCGGGCGACAGAGCGAGACTCCGCCTCAAAAAAAAAGAAAAAAAAAAAAAAGAACGTTGAATATTGGCCCCCACTCTCTTCTGGCTTGTAGAGTTTCTGCCGAGAGATCTGCTGTTAGTCTGATGGGCTTCCCTTTGTGGGTAACCCGACCTTTCTCTCTGGCTGCCCTTAGGATTTTTTCCTTCATTTCAACTTTGGTGAATCTGGCAATTATGTGTCTTGGAGTTGCTCTTCTGGAGGAGTATCTTTGTGGCGTTCTCTGTATTTCCTGAATTTGAATGTTGGCCTGCCCTACTAGGTTGGGGAAGTTCTCCTGGATGATATCCTGAAGAGTGTTTTCCAACTTGGTTCCATTTTCCCCCTCACTTTCAGGCACCCCAATCAGATGTAGATTTGGTCTTTTTACATAATCCCATACTTCTTGCAGGCTTTATTCATTTCTTTTTCTTCTTTTTTCTTTTGGTTTCTCTTCTCGCTTCATTTCATTCATTTGATCCTCAATCGCTGATACTCTTTCTTCCAGTTGATCGAGTCGGTTACTGAAGCTTGTGCATTTGTCACGTATTTCTCGTGTCATGGTTTTCATCTCTGTCATTTCGTTTATGATCTTCTCTGCATTAATTAGTCAAGCTGTCAGTTCTTCCACTCTTTTTTCAAGATTTTTAGTTTCTTTGCGCTGGGTACGTAATTCCTCCTTTAGCTCTGAGAAGTTTGATGGACTGAAGCCTTCTCTCATCTCGTCAAAGTCATTCTCTGATCAGCTTTGATCCGTTGCGGGCGATGGGCTGCGCTCCTTTGCAGGGGGAGATGCGCTCTTATTTTTTGAATTTCCAGCTTTTCTGCCCTGCTTCTTCCCCATCTTTGTGGTTTTATCTGTCTCTGGTCTTTGATGATGGTGACGTACTGATGGGGTTTTGGTATAGGTGTCTTTCCTGTTTGATAGTTTTCCGTCTGACAGTCAGAAGGACTGTCTGTTGGTCTATTGGAGATTGCTTGAGGTCCACTCCAGACCCTGTTTGCCTGGGTATCAGCAGCAGAGGTTGCCGAAGATAGAATATTGCTGAACAGCGAGTGTACCTGTCTGATTCTTCCTTTGGAAGTTTCCTCTCAGGGGTGACTCCACCCTGTGAGGTGTGGGGTGTCAGACTGCCCCTAGTGGGGGATGTCTCAGGGGCTACTCTGAGCTAGGCTACTCAGGGGTCAGGGACCCACCTGAGCAGGCAGTGTGTCTGTTCTCAGATCTCAACCTCCGCGTTGGGAGATCCACAGCTCTCCCCAAAGCTGTCAGACAGAGTCGTTCGCATCTGCACTGGCCCCCGCTGCTTCCCCTATTGGACTTCAGCTGTGCGCTCTCCCCAGAGGTGGAGTCTACAGAGACAGGCAGGCTTCCTTGAGCTGCTGTGATCTCCACCCAGTTGGAGCTTCCCAGCGGCTTTGTTTACCTACTTAAGCCTCGGCAATGGCGGGCGCCCCTCCCCCAGCCTCGCTGCTGCCTTGCGGATAGATCTCCGCAGACTGCTGTGTTAGCAGTGAGGGAGGCTCCGTGGGCGTGGGACCCTCCCGGCCAGGTGTGGGATATATTCTCCTGGTGTGCCTGTTTCCTTAAAGCGCAGTATTGGGGTGGGAGTTACCCGATTTTCCAGGTGTTGTGTGTCTCAGTTCCCCTGGCTAGGAAAACGGATTTCCTTCCCCCTTGCGCTTCCAGGTGAGGCGATGCCTCGCCCTGCTTCAGCTCACGCTGGTCAGGCTGCAGCAGCTGACCAGCACCGATTGTCCGGCACTCCCTAGTGAGATGACCCCAGTACCTCAGTTGAAAATGCAGAAATCAGTGGTCTTCTGTGTCGCTCGCGCTGGGAGTTGGAGACTGGAGCTGTTCCTATTCGGCCATCTTGCTAGCCTTCTGGTTCTAGAATTTAAAACTCAGCAGTTTGCCTTTGCAGATAGTAGGATTCTTTTTATTGCATTAATTATTTAACCAATCGTTTCAGATGACCAATTTAACAATTAAATGGAGTTGTCATTATGAGATAAGCTATGATCTAACATGATTTAAAATAACAGCTCCAGCCTGTCTCTACTGTGGTATTAATAGACCAAAAATGTCTTTAAAGATGCATGAGCAGTTTCTTATTTTTTGGAACTGGTAAAATGTCTCCAGCTAGAGAGCTGAATGTTCTATTACATTGGACAAGTGCCTTTTTGAAAACAAAAGGAGTTTTTTTCCTTAAGAAAAGTTATACTTGCTGAAAATAGTTGCAGAATGCAATAAAAATGGAACATAGTTAAAAAGAAATGACAATTCCATCACTCTTTTCACTTTGGCAGTAAGACAGGACTTCGCTCTTTTTTCAAAAGAGGCATTTTAAAATTCCCTTCTCAACATAGCAACGTTAGCATCCACTGGGAATTCTGCCACTATCCAGCTCTCAGTCTGTAATGGATCTGTTGAATTCAGAGACAGAGCAGTCTAGAAAGTGGCGTAAAACATGCTCAGATTTGTTACCTGATCCTCAAGAGGTAGGAATTAAAGAGGCGGAAAAAAGCCCCTAGTGGGCTGGGCGCGGTGGCTCAAGCCTGTAATCCCAGCACTTTGGGAGGCCGAGACGGGTGGATCACGAGGTCAGGAGATCAAGACCATCCTGGCTAATACCGTGAAACCCTGTCTCTACTTAAAAATACAAAAAACTAGCCGGGCGACGAGGCGGGTGCCTGTAGTCCCAGCTACTCGGGAGGCCGAGGCAGGAGAATGGCGTGAACCTGGGAGGCGGAGCTTGCAGTGAGCTGAGATCCGGCCACTGCACTCCAGCCTGGGTGGCAGAGCAAGACTCCGTCTCAAAAAAAAAAAAAAAAAAAAAAGCCCCTAGTGGCAAATTGACTTAAAAAGCTAAGAACAATTAGCCATTTGTAGCCAGCAGTGTTAATGAATAAAACTATCCAGTACTGCATTTCAGGGAAGGCGTGAATAATGTGATGAACTCTACAGAAATAAAGTCAGCTATATGAAAAAAATCTGTACATCTCAGGCTCTAGAGAGAACCAAATCAGAATGAGGACTCGTTACCTTGTGTGGGCACCTGGAGGGGATGAGGCTGTTCTGGAACCAGAAGCCTCACGGTGCCTTCCCGGTACCATTTGGATAAGAAACAGTGAACTCTTCATTCATTTCATACTGGAGGGACTCTGAGGGCTGCAGCGTTGCCTTGGGGGGACGGCACAAGCATGAATGCATCAGAAGGCTAGTGCCGCTGGAGTGACACAATCCAGGTGTCCGCTCTGCACGGTGCTATGCTTACTGAATTTTTTGACTAATAACTCATATTCTACACAATACAAAAACCAAACTCTTTTTATCTTCCCTTCCTGCTCCTCACTCTCCTGCAAACATTTAAGACAGTGAAGGAAGATTCCTCTTCCAGGTGATGGAGAAGGGGGTGGGATGGTTGGAGAGGGTGGTGATGAACTAAAAAACAAAGAAACACTGAGGCTAGTTAGTCTTCAGGATCAGTTTCTGAGTTTACTGTATCAAAACACTGGAGCACACACTTAGGATTGGCCCAGGACACTCTTCAATAAAGTCTCTAAAGATAAGGAGGTAGATGTAAAATAGAAATAATCCATTCTATAACCCTGGACGTTCCCACATCCTGGAAAACTCAATATGAAGTCATCAACTGTCTTTGTTATGGAAACTGAACTCTCTCTCTCTCTCTCTCCCCTGTTTCACAGCCAAATTAGGAGACACAAAAGAGCTAGAAGACTTCATTGCTGATCTTGACAGAACTTTAGCAAGTAAGTACATGTCTGATATTAAAAACAAAAAAACAAACAAAAAACTAACAGACACTTCTGATAAAGTGTTGTAATGTTAACCAGCTTGCCCTGGGGCAGAAAGTTGCATCCGAAGCCTTCTTTAGGTTTAGAAACAGGACTTTAGGCCGGGCGCAGTGACTCACGCCTGTAATCCCAGCACTTTGGGAGGCCGTGGCGGGTGGATCACCTGAGGTCAGGAGTTCAAGGCCAGCCTGGCCAACATGGTGAAACCCCGTCTCTACTAAAAAATACAAAAGTTAGCTGGGCATGGTGGCGTGTGCCTGTAGTCCCAGCTACTCGGGAGGCTGAGGCAGGAGAATCGCTTGAACCCGGGAGGCAGAGGTTGCAGTGAGCCGAGATTGCACCCCTGCACTCCAGCCTGGCGACAGAGTGAGACTCTCAGAAAAAAATAATAATAATAAATAAAAATAAAATAATAATAATAATACACAGGACTCTAGTGGCTAGGAATGAAATTCTGGGATAAACTTGTGTTAAAGTAGACCACGTGCGTTTCCAAACAGTGAGAACAGGTCACCAGCAAACAGTGGCATTTTGTTTGAGAAATGGAGAGTGAGCAAGACTGGAGCATTACCATCATGATGGCCTGTCAGGCTTTTCAGAGAAGAAATGAACTGATTAACCACAAGTGCATTACTCCAACAAGCCAAAAGGGTTCCATCCCATGGGCCAGGGTCATTTTCCAGGTTAGATCTAGGGTTTGGGTGAAATCTAACTTTAAGAGGTGGGTGCCAAAAGAGAGAATTGGCTTGAGGGGCCTTTCACCAGAGACCCACGCCAGTGACTGAAAGACCTGGATTAGGTATGCATACTTGCAAGCATCCTATTTGGGAATTACACTAATGGTTACCCGTTTTGTGTGACCACAAATGTTGAGAACTGAAGACATCAAATTATAAGTGCACTAGAGGGGCCCAGAAGAAGGGACCCTCACAATCTATCTACACACTCCCTTTGCAGAGGATAAGATTGCAAGAGCCAGGAGGACCAACTCCAGCTTCTGGGATGGAAGGTTCAGCAACTCTACTGGGGGGTCCTGTTTAGTCACAGAATGGGCTGGGAGAATTTTGTCCCAGCCTCTTAATTTTCCAGTGGAAGGGTTGATTTTCTGTGAGAAGTATTTAATGCTATTCTTTGCTAAAGAGCTGGGTAAACTCTGAAAAGTTAAATCCAAAGCTGGTTATTTAAAAATAACTGTGTTCTTAACGCTCTTGCAGACAAACCTAAATATCAGATAGAAAGTCCTTGTATCATCTCTATTTGCTTGAAGATTTTACTGCCTCTTTTCTTAGGTACAGCACCATCTTACATCAGAAGACCAGGGCCTGTTTTGACAGGGATTATGATAATTGTAGCATAATTTGTGTTAGACCCATGTAACAAGCCTGTGTACTTCATGGAAATTGCAGTGGGTTGCCCAGTCATTCCAGTTAATCAAACACTCATCATGTGGGAAGCCTGGCATTGAGTTTGGTTCTTTGATGCTTGTCTGAGACAGTGTGATGTGGTTAAGCATAGGAACTGTAAGCCTCTGAGTGGATAACCTTACTTATCTCTCATTTACAGGTATGTGAAACAAGAAGAAGTTCTGAGTCCTTTCATCATAAGGGAGAAGCTTCAGAAAGCTCGGAGGACCTGCTAAAATCAGCTACTAGAATCTGCTGCCAGAGGGGACGAAGACGTGCACTCAGCCTTCCACCAGGCCACTCTCAGGCTCACCTTAAAAGCAGCCCTTGATCACATCTCTGGGCAATTTAGACAGTGAAACTGACTTTGTTCACCTGCCTGCAGCGTATTAGAACAGACGATCCATGCTAATATTGTATTTTCTCTTAAAACATAGCTTTCCTGTAATTTAAAGCGCTTTTATGAAAATATTTGTAATTAATTATATATAGTTGGAAATAGCAGTAAGCTTTCCCATTATAATATATTTTTGTATACAAATAAAATTTGAACTAGAGTCTGCTTCCTATTCTTCTTCTTTATTTTTTAAAATATATTTCCATTCAAATAATATTCTAGTGGGAGTAACATGCTTCTTGATTCCTTCGCAAGGCCCCTGGGTGCTCTCTGATTGCACTAGACAAGATGACAGTAAATTTAAAGTGTTCCTTTAGCTCATTTAGTGCTTGGGAAGGAAATGCTGGCAGACGGCTGCTGGGAAATTTTAATTTGAGGATTGTGATTTCGTTGGAAGTTAGATTTCTATTCTGTCTCTGCCCTCCTTCTCGTATCTTGGCACCATTGCAGGTGGCATGGACTCTTTCTCTGAGTTAAGGGAAATACCAGTTGTTCTTACAATCCAGGACTTAAATACGAGGGAAAGTTGAGATAGCTGGAAGACTTGAAAATGATGGTGCTTTTCTAAGATCTGTGTGTGGAGGAAGATTGATGGTGCTGGTCTTGATGGAATGTCCAGCCAACCTCAGGTGTGAAGTGTTTGACGGGTAGGCTTTGCACATAGAAGCCACTGACCCCTTCTCCCACTTGCCTTTGTAGGGGCTGGAGAGAGGCATAAAAATAAGAAAGCTCATAATTTCCTTATCTATGCTTTTCTGTCTTTAAAACCTCCTCTAAAATATCCGGGCATTACTTTCATAATCAGAATAAAGTTATTTTAAAACTCAAATCCCTAGATTCCTAAAGTACATAAATCCAAAACATAACTACTCATAATCTTACCTGTATCTTCAAAAGCTAACTACTATATTTGATCGGTTTTTTAGGGAATCGGGAAACTAAATTGCATTTTTTTAACTTTTTTCTTTTCCTCAAGCTTCTGGGAAAGCTTTTGGGTTGAACTTAAATATTTCTTTTTCAAAAAAATGAGACCTAATTAACATACTGTATCACCCAGTTCAGTGGTTTTTAGCATATTCACAGGTACTGCAGCCGTCACCACTGTCTACTTCTCTGTCTCCATGAGCTTGTCTATTCTGGACCTTTCATATAAATGGAATATGTAATCTTTTGTGTCTGGCTTCTTTCACTTAGCATAGTATTTTCAAAGTTCATCCATGAGTAGCATGAATCAGTACTTCATTTCTTTTCACGGTCAAATCATATTCCACTGTGTGGATATGCCACAATTTGTTTATCCATTCATTGGTTGGTGAAGATTTGGGTTGTTTCCACTTTTTAGTTAACTAATAATATTGTTATGAATACCCATGTATTAGTTTTTGTGTGGACATATATTTTCATTTCTCTTGGGTATATAACTAGGAGTGGAATTCCTGGGTCTTATGTTAACTCTGTTTTAACTCTTTGAGAAACTGTCAAACTTTTCCAAAGCAGTTTGGAAAACCATTTTACGTTCCCACTAGCAATGTATGAGGATTCCAGTTTCTCTTTATCCTTGCCAACTTGTTCTTGTCTCCCTTGTCATTCTAGCAGGTGGGAAGTGGTATCGTGTTGTGGTTTTGTTTTGCATTTCTTTTTTTTTTGAGACAGAGTCTCACTCTGTTGCATAGGCTGGAGTGCAGTGGCGCGATCTCGGCTCACTGCAAGCTCTGCCTCCCGGGTTCAAGCGATTCTCCTGCCTCAGCCTCCCGAGTAGCTGGGACTATAGGCACCCCTCAGCCTCCCAAGTAGCTGGGACTACAGGCACCCCTCAGCCTTCTGAGTAGCTGGGACTACAGGCGCCCACCACCACGCCTGGCTAATTTTTTTGTATTTTTAGTAGAGACGGGGTTTCACCGTGTTAGCCAGGATGGTCTCGATTTCCTGACTTTGTGATCCGCCCTCCTCGGCCTCCCAGAATGCTGAGATTACAGGTGTGAGCCACTGCGCCCGGCCTATGTTGCATTTCTGTGACTAATGGTGTCTTTTCATGTGCTTACTGACCATTTATATATCTTCTTTGGAGAAATGTCTATTCAAATCCTTTGCCCATTTTAAAATTAGGATGTCTTTTTCACTTTTTAAATTTTTGTGGGTACATAGTAGGTGTATGTATTTATGGGGCACATAAGATGTTTTGATATGGGCATGTGATGTGTAATAATCACGTCATGGAAAATGGGGTGTCCACCCCCTCAAGCATTTATCCTTTGTGTCACAATCCAATTACACAATTTTAGTTATTTTCGAATGTACAGTTAAATTGTTATTGACTACAGTCACCCTGTCGTGCTATCAAATACTAGGCCTTATTCATTCATTCCAACTATTTTTTGTGCTCGTTACCATGCCTATCTCCCCCCGACCTCCTACTACCCTTCCCAGCCTCTGGTAACCAAGCTTCTACTCTATAATTCCATGGGTTTAACTGTTGACTTTTACATCCCACAAATAAGTGAGAACATGCAATGTTTGTCTTTCTGTGCCTGGCTTATTTCACTTAACATAATGACCTCCAGTTCAATCCATGTTGTTGCAAATGACTGAATCTCATTCTTATGACTGAATAGTACTCCAGCGTGTATAAGTACCACATTTCCTTCATCCATGCATCTGTTGAGGGACATTTAGGTTGCTTCCAAATCTTGGCTATTGTGAATAGAGCTGCAACAAATATGGGAGTCCAGATACCTCTTTGATATACTGATTTCCTTTTTTAGGGGGTATATACCCAGCAGTGGGATTGCTGGAACATATGGTAGGCTCCATTTTTAGTTTTCTGTGGAATCTCCAAACTGCTCTTCATAGTGGCTGTAGTAATTTACATTCCCACTAACAGTGTACGAGGATTTCCTTTTCTCTACATCCTTGCCAGCATCTGTCATTACCTGTCTTTTGGATATAAGCCATTTCAACTGGGGTAGGATGATATCTCATCGTAGTTTTGATTTGCATTTCTCTAATCAATGATGTATGTAGAGCATCTTTTCATATGTCTGTTTGCCATCTGTTTGTGTTCTTTTGAGAAATGTCTATTTCAATCTTTTGCCCATTTTTAAATCAGATTATTAAATTTTTTTCCTATAGAGTTGTTTGAGCTCCTTATATGTCCTGACTATTAATCTGTTGTCAGATGGGTAATTTGCAAATATTTTCTCCCATTCTGTGGGCTGTCTCTTCACTTTATTGTTTCATTTGCTATGCAGAAGCTTTTTCACTTGATGTGACCCCATCTAGTCCATTTTTGCTTTAGTTGCCTGTGCTTGTGGGGTATTACTCAAGAAATCTTTGCCCAGACTGATGTCTTTGAGAGTTTCTCCAATGTTTTCTTTTTGTAGTTTCATAGTTTGAGGTCTTAGATTTAAGTGTTAAATCCATTTTGATTTGATTTTTGTATATAGTGAGAGATGGGGGTCTAGTTTGATTCTTTGCATATGGATATCCAGTTTTCCCAGCGTCATTTATTGAAGAGACTGTCCTTTGCCCAGTGTATGTTCTTGCCACTTTTGTTGAGAATGAGTTTACTGCAGGCGTGTGGATTTGGTTCTAGGTTCTCTGTTCTGTTCCATTGCTCTGTGTCTGTTTTTATGCCAGGACCACGCTGTTTTGGTTATTTTATTTTTATTTTTATTTTTTTTGAGACGGAGTCACGCTCTGTCACCCAGGCTGGAGTGCGGTGGTGCGATCTCGGCTCACTGCAAGCTCCGCCTCCCGGGTTTACACCATTCTCCTGCCTCAGCCTCCCGAGTAGCTGGGACTACAGGCGCCCGCCCCCTCGCCAGGCTAGTTTTTTGTATGTTTTAGTAGAGACGGGGTTTCACTGTGTTAGCCAGGATGGTCTCGATCTCCTGACCTCGTGATCCGCCCGTCTCGGCCTCCCAAAGTGCTGGGATTACAGGCTTGAGCCACCGCGCCCGGCCCGCTGTTTTGGTTATTATAGCCCTGTAGTATAATTTGAAGTCAGGTAATGTGACTCCTCCAGTTTTGTTCTTTTTTAAATTTTTTTATTATACTTTAAGTTCTGCGGTACATGTTCAGAACGTGAAGTTTTGTTACATAGGTATATGTGTGCCATGGTGGTTTGCTGCACCCATCAACTCGTCACCTACATTAGGTATTTCTCCTAATGTTATCCTTCCCCTAAACCCCCACCCCTCAACAGGCCCTGGTGTGTGATGTTCCCCTCCCTATGTCCATGTGTTCTCATTGTTCAATTCCCATTTATGAGTGAGAACATGTGGTGCTTGGTTTTCTGTTCTTGTGATAGTTTGCTGAGAATGATGGTTTCCAGCTTCATCCATGTCCCTGCAAAGGACATGAACTCATCCTTTTTTATGACTGCATAGTATTCTACAGTGTATATGTGCCACATTTTCTTTATCCAGTCTATTACTGATGGACATTTGGGTTGGTTCCAAGTCTTTGCTATTGTGAACAGTGCTGCGATAAACATACATGTGCTTGTGTCTTTATAGTAGAATGATTTATAATCTAACTGAATCCAGCAGCACATCAATAAGCTTATCTACCATGATCAAGTTGGTTTCATACCTGGGATGCAAGGCTGGTTCAACATATGCAAATCAATAAACGTAATCCATTACATAAACAAAACGAATGACAAAAACCACATGATTATCTCAATAGCTGCAGAAAAGGCCTTCGACAAAATTCAACACCCCTTCATGCTAAAAACTCTCAATAAACTAGATATTGATGGAACGTATCTCAAAATAATAAGAGCTATTTACGACAAACCCACAGTCAATATCATACTGAATGGGCAAAAGCTGGAAACATTCCCTTTGAAAACCAGTACAAGACAAGGATGCCCTCTCTCACCACTCCTATACAACATAGTATTGGAAGTTCTGGCCAGGGCAATCAGGCAAGAGAAAGAAATAAAGGGTATTCAAATAGGAAGAGAGGAAGTCAAATTGTTTCTGTTTGCAGATGACATGATTATATATTTAGAAAACCCCGTCGTCTCAGCCCAAAATCTCCTTAAGCTGATAAGCAACTTCAGCAAAGTCTCAGGATACAAAATCAATGTGCAAAAATCACAAACATTTCTATCCACCAATAATAGAGAGCCAAATCATGAGTGAACTCCCATTCGCAATTGCCACAAAGAGAATAACGTATCTGGGAATACAACTTACAAGGGATGTGATGAATGATCTTTCTAATGTGTTGCTGAATTCAGTTTGCTAGTATTTTGTTGAGGGTTTTTGCATCAATTTTCATCAGAGACATTGGTAGTTTTCTTTTTTGTTGATGTGTCGTCTAGTTTTGGTATCAGGGTCACACTGGCCTCATAGAATGAGTTTGGAAGTATTCCCTCCTCCTCTATTTTTCAGAATAGTTTGAGTAGGATTGGTATTAGTTCTTCTTAAAACTAATAGAGTTCAGCAGTGAAGCCATTGGGTCCTGGGCTTAACTGAGAGACTTTTTATTATAGCTTTGATATTGTTACTTGTTATTGGTCTGTTTGCATTTTGGATTTCTTCATGGTTCAATCTTTGTAGGTTGTGTATGTCTAGGAATTTGTCTATTTCTTCTAGATTTTCCAATTTATTGATATGTAGTTGCTCATAGTAGCCACTAAAGATCCTTTGAATTTCTGCAATATCAGTCGTAATGTCTCCTTTTTCATTCTCTGATTTTATTTATTTGGATCTTCTCTCTTTTCTAATTAGTTACTTTAGCTAAAGGCTTGTCTATTTTGTTTAACTTTTCAAAAAAACAACTTTTCATTTCATTGATATTTTGTATTGTTTTCTTCATTTCAATTTTATTTATTTCTGCTCTGGTCTTTATTATTTCTTTTCTTCTACTAATTTTGGGTTTGGATTGTTCTTGCTTTTTTTGTTCTTTAAGATGCATTGTGGCCAGGCATGGTGGCTCACATCTGTAATCTCAGTACTTTCAGAGGCCAAGGTGGGTGGATCACCTGAGATCAGGAGTTGGAGACCAGTCTGCCCAACATGGCGAAACTCCATCTCTACTGAAAACACAAAAAATTAGCCGAGTGTGGTGGAGGGTGCCTGTAATCCCAGCTACTCAGGAGGCTGAGGCAGGAGAATTGCTTGAACCTGGGAGGCAGAGGTTGCAGTGAGCTGAGATCGTGCCATTCACTCCAGCCTGGGCAACAAGAAAACTCCGTCTCAAAAAAAAAAAAAAAAAAAAAAAAAAGATGCATTGTTAGATTATTTATTTGGTTTTTCCTCTTTTTTGATGTAGGCACTTACAACTATAAAATTCCTTCTTAGTACTGCTTTTGCTGTATCCCATAGGTTTTGGTATGTTATGTTTCCATTATCATTTGTTTCAAGAAAATTTTCAATTTCCTTCTTAATTTCTTTATTAACCCACTGGTCATTCAGCACATATTGTTTAATCTCCATTTATTTGTATAGTTTTCAAAATTCTCTTATTGATTTCTAGTTTTATTCCATTGTGGTCAGAGAAGATGGTTGATGTCATTTCAATTTTTTAAATGTTTTAAGACTTGTTTTGTGACCTAACATATGGCCTATCCTTGAGAATGATCCATGTGCTGAGGAAAAGAATGTGTATTCTGTAGCCATTGGATGAAATGTTCTGTAACTATCTATTAGATCCATTTCTTGTATAGTGCAGATTAAGTCCAATGTTTCTTTATTAATTTTCTATCTGCAAGATCTGTCTAATGCTGAAAGTGGGAGTGTTGAAGTCTCCAGCTATGATCGTATTGGAGTCTATCTCTCTCTTCAGCTTTAATAATTTTTGCTTTATATATCTGGGTGCTCCAGTGTTGGGTGCATATATATTTAAAATTGGTATATCTTCTTGCTGAATTGACCCCTTTATCATTATATTGTGTCATTCTTTGTCTCTTCTTATAGTTTTTGTCTTGAAATCTATTTGTCTGATATTAATATAGCTACTCCTTCTGGTTTGGTTTTTTTTGGGGGGGGGGTTTCCATTGGCATGGAATATCTTTTTCCATCCCTTTATTTTCAGTCTTTGTGTGTCTTTACATGTGAAATGTGTTTCCTGTAGGCAACAGATAAATGGCTCTTGGTTTCTCATCCATTCAACCAGTCTATGTCTTTTGATTGGAGAGTTTAGTTCATTTACAGTCAATGTTACTGTTTTTTGTTTGTTTGTTTGTTTGTTTTTGAGACAGAGTTTTGCTCTTGTCACCAGGCTGGAGTACAATGGTGTGATCTCAGCTCACTACAATCTCTGCCTCCTGTGTTCAAGTGGTTCTCTAGCCTCAGCCTCCTAAGTAGCTGGGATTACAGGCACCCACTACTACAGCTGGTTAATTTTTTTTGTATTTTTAGTAGAGATGAGTTTTCACGATGTTGGCCAGGCTGGTCTCAAACTCCTGATCTCAGGTGATCCACTGGCCTTGGCCTCCCAAAGTGCTGGGATTATAGGCATCAGTCACTGCACCTGGCCAACAATCAATGTTACTATTGATAAGTGAGGACTTCTGCCATTTTGTCCCTTGTTTTCTGGTTGTTTTCTGGCCTTCTCTTCTGTCCTTTCTTTCCTACCTGTCTTCATTTTAGTGAAGGTAATTTTCTCTGGTGATGTGATTTAGTTTCTTGCTTTTTATATTTTGTGCTTATGTTGTATGGATTTTGTGTGAGGTTACCTTGAGGCTTGCAAACACTATCTTATAACCCATTATTTTAAGTAGATAACAACTTAAAACTGTTTGCATAAGCAAACAAGCAAGCAAAAAGAAAACTAATAAAGATGCTATGCCTTAACTTTGTCCCTCCACTTTTAAACTTTTGTTGTTGCTGTTTATCTTTTTGTATTGTCCATGTCTTGAAGAGTTGTTGTAATTATTATTTTTGATTGGTTCATTCTTTAGTCTTTCTACTTAAGAGTAGCTTACACATCATAATTACAGTGTTATAATATACTGTGTTTTTCTGTGTTCTTACCAGTGAGTTTTGTACCTTTGGATTATTTCTTATTGCTCATTAATGTCCTTTTATTTCTGATTGAAGTCCTCCCTTTAGCATTTCTTGTAGGACAGTTCTGTTGTTGATAAAATTGCTCAGCTTTTGTTTGTTTGGGAAAGTCTTTTATTTCTCTTTCAGGTTTGAAGGATAATTTTGCTGGAAATACTATTCTAGGGTAAAAGTTTTTTCCTTCAGTGCTTTAAATATGTCATGCCATTCTCTCCTGGCCCATAAAATTTCCACTGAAAAATCTGCTGCCAGACATGTTGGAATTCCATTGTATGTGATTTGTTTCTTTTCTCTTGCTGCTTTTAGCATCCTTTCTTTATCCTTGACCTTTGGGAGTTTGATTATCAAATGCCTTGAGGTAGTCTTCTTTGGGTTATATCTGTTTGGTGTTCTATAACCTTCTTATACGTGGATATTGATATCTTTCTCTAGGTTTTGGAAATTCTCTGTTATTATCACTTTGAATAGATTTTCTTCCCCTCTTTCTATCTCCTCTCTAAGGACAATACCTCTTAGATTTGCTCTTTAGAGGCTATTTTCTAGATCCTGTAGGCCTGCTTCATTCTTTTTCATTCTTTTTCATTTTGTCTCCTCTGACTGCGTTTTCAAATAGCTTGTTTCATTGTTTTCTTTTTTATTCTGTCTCCTCTGACTGTATATTTTCAAATAGGCTGTCTTCAAGTTCACTAATTCTTTTTTCTGCTTGATCAATTCTGCTACTAAAAGACTCTGATGATATTATTCAGTATGCCAACTGCATTTTTTAACTCCAGAATTTCTGCTTGATTCTTTTAAATTATTTCAATCTCTTATTAAATTTATCTGATAGAATTCTGAATTCCTTCTCTGTGTCATCTTGAATTTCTTTGAGTTTGCTCAAAACAGCTATTATGAATTCTCTGTCTGAAACGTTGCATATCTCTGTTTCTCCAGGATTGGTCCCTAGTGCCTTGTTTAGTTCATTTGGTGAGGTCATGTTTTCCTAGGTTGTGTTAATAGTTGTAGAAGTTTGTCTGTTTCTGGGCATTGAAGAGGTAGGTATGTATTGTAGTCTTTATGGTCTGTGCCTGTTTGTACCTATCCTTTTTGGCAAGGTTTTCCAGATATTCAAAAAGACTTGAGTGTTATAATCTAAGCTGTATCTGCTTTAGGGAAGACGCCAAGCCCAGTAATGTGGTGATTCTTCCAGACTCATAGAGGTACCACCTTGATAGTCTTGGACAAGATCTGGAAGAATTATCTGGATTACCAGGCAGAGACTCTTGTTCTTTTCCCTTACTCTCCCAAAAAAATGGAGTCTCTCTCTTTCTCTCTGTTCTGAGCCACCTGGAGCTAGGAGTGGAGTGACACAAGCACCCCTGTGGCCACCACCCCTACGACTGCTCTGGGTCAGACCTGAAGCTAGCATGGCACTGGGTCTTGTCTCAGGCCTGCTGTAACCACTCCCTCTCTACTGCCTATGTTAGTTCAAAGCCTGGGGGTTTTACCATCAGCAGGTGGCAAAGCCAGCCAGGCCTGTGTCCTTCCCTTCAGGGCAGCAAATTCCCCCAGGCACTGGGTGGGTCCAGAGGTACCTTCTGGGAGCCAGGGACTAGAGGCAAAAACCTTAGAAGTCTACCTGGTGTTCTATTGTGCTGTCACTGAGCAAGCACTCACACCACAAGACAGTCCTTCCCGCTCTTCCCTCTCCATTCCAAAGGTAGAGGAGCCTCACTCCATGACCACTGCCATCTCAGGCCCACATGGAGTACTGCCAGACTACTGCTGATGTTCCCTTAAGGTTCAAAGCCGCCTGAGTCAGCTCGTGGTGAATGCTGCCTGGCCTAGGACTCACCTTTCAGAGGAGTGGACCCTCTAGACAGGTCCAGAAATGCCATCCAACAGCCAAGTCCTAGAATAGGCAGCCCGAAGAGCCTGCTTGGTTCTCTACCCCACCGTGACTGAGCTGATATCTAAGTTGCAAGACAAAGTTCCCTTTGCTTTTTCCTCCACTTTTCTCAAGCAGGAGTCTTGCCCCATAGCCACTAGAGCTGGGAAAGTCTGAGTCTCACCTGAATCCAGCAAGACTCAGTGTCTCACCCAAGGCCCTCAACCTGGTACCTGGGTATCACTGCTGGGGTTATTCAGGACCTAAGGGCTCTTTAGTTAGCAGGTGATGAATCTTGCTAGGACTGAGTCTTTTCCTTCAAGGCTGCAGATTTTCTTTTGGGTCAAGGTGTGGCTAGAAATGTCCAGGGGCTCGGGCCTGGAACGGGGGCCTCATGACTCTGACCAGTGCCCTATCCTGCTGTGGCTGAGCTGGTATCCAAGATGAAAGACAAAGTCTTCCCCACTCTTCCATCTCCTCTCCTCAAGCAAAAGGAAGGGGTCACTTTTGGAGCCATGAGCTATGCAACCTGGGGTGGGTGGGGTGTGATGCCAGCACTCCCTTAGACACCCCAACTGATGTCTCAGAAGGTCACATGCTTCCCCTGGTCCACTGTTTCTGGGCCCAGTTCATCCCAGGAGTTGCCCAGGTATTGCAATCCTTGTGGCCTAGACTGCCTTTCAAGTGTATACGGGGCTCCAGACTACTTTAGTCCAAGGTGATGAGGCTTGTGGGAACTCAAGTTTGTACTGCTGGGATTCCCCTCTGTCTAGGGTTTAAGTATTCCCTCTGTGGGCAGATATCAGCTTAGTTTGGTCTGGTTTTGCTTTCTCTTATAACGAGGGTAGCACTGAATTCAATGCCTCACAATTGCTGGTTTCAGTGCCTCTCTCAGAGATATGAAGTTAAAACCAGGTACGTGAGAGTTCACTTGATTTTTGGGTCTTTCAAAGGTGCTTTTCTTTGTGTAGATAGTTGTTAAATTGGTGTCCTTGTGGGAAGTGATGGTCTGTGGAGCTTTCTCTTCCATGTTGCTCCACCTCTCCCTAGGCTGTCTTTTTACTGTTTAGTTGTAGGAGCTTTCTTTTCTTTTCTTTTTTTCTTGTGAGACGGTCTCACTCTGTCACCCAGGTTGGGGTGCAGTGGTGCCATCACGGCTCACTGCAGCCTCAGACCTCCTAGGCTCAAGTGATCCTCCCAAGTAGCTGGAACTACAGGTGCATGCCACCATGCCTGCCTAATTTTTGTATTTTTTGTAGAGACAAAATTTTGCCTTGTTGCCCAAGCTGGTTTCTAACTCCTGGACTCAAGCAATCCACTTGCCTCAGCCTCCCAAAGTACTAGTATTACAGGCATGAGCCACTGTTCCTGGCTAAGTTGTAGGAGTTTACAATATATTCTGGATACAAGTTCCTTACCAGATATATAATTTGCAAATATTTTCTCATATTTTATTGGTTTTCATCACTTTTTTGTTCTTTGAAACATGAAAGTTTTAAATTTTGGTGAAGACTAATTTTTTTTGTTGTTGTTTCTTGTGCTTTTGGTATCATATCTAACAAACCATTACCTGATCCAAGGTCACAAAGGGTTACTCCTATGTTTTATGAGTTTTATAGTTTTAGCTTTTATATTAGGTCATTGATGCACTTTGTGTTAATTTTTATATATGGTGTGAGATGAGGTCTAACTTGGTTCTTTTGCATGTGAATATCCAGTTATCATAGAACTATTTTTTTTTTTTTTTTTTTTTTTTTTGAGACGGAGTCCCGCTCTGTCTCCCGGGCTGGAGTGCAGTGGCCGGATCTCAGCTCACTGCAAGCTCCGCCTCCCGGGTTTACGCCATTCTCCTGCCTCAGCCTCCCGAGTAGCTGGGACTACAGGCGCCCGCCACCTCGCCCGGCTAGATTTTTGTAGAACTATTTGTTAAAAAGATAATTTTCCCCACTGAACTGTATTGGTACCTTTGTTGAAAATCAATAGACTATTCATAGGTTTATTTAGGGATTCTTAATTCTATTCTGTGGATCTATATGTCTATCCTTATTCCAATACCACAGTCTTGATTTCCATAGCTTTGTAGCAAGGTTGAAATTGGAAGTGTGAGTCTTTCAACTTTATTCTTCTTTTGCAAGATTATTTTGGCTGTTCTGGGTCCCTGCATTTCCATATACATTTTACTTAACTTATTTATTTTATTTGATTTTTGTAGAGATAGTGGTCTTGCTTTGTTGCCTAGGTTGGTCTCAGACTCCTGGCCTTGAGCGACCCTCCCACCTTGGCCTCCCAAAGTGTTGGGATCAAAGGCATGTGCCACCACACCTGGCCTCCATATTAATTTCAGTATCAGTTTATTAATTTCTGCAAAAGAGGTAGATAGGATTTTTCACAGAGATTGCATTGAATTTATAGATCAGTTTTGTGAGTATTGCCATCTTAACAATATTAAGTCTTCCTTGCTATTCATGAGCATGAAATTTATTTAGGTCTTTAAATTAATTTAGGTCTTCTTTAATTTTTTTCAACTATGTTTTGTAGTTTTCACAGTATAATTTCTGCATACTTTTTGTTAAATTCAATCCTTTTTTGATGCTATTTTAAATGGAACTGTTTTCTTAATTTTATTTTCAGATTTTTCATTGCTAGCATAGAAATACCATTGATTTTTGTATACTGATGTTGTATTCTGTACCCTTGCTGTACATATTTATTAATTCTAATAAGTTTTTTTTTTTTTTGCAAGGGTGGGTATGTGGATTCTATACACATCACATTATTTGTGAATAGAAATAATTTTACTTCTTCTTTTACAACCTGAATGCCTTTTATTTCTTTCTCTTCCCTGCTTAACCTGGTTAGAAGGGAATACTTCCAGTACAGTATTAAAAAGAAGTGGTGAGATGTTACATCCTCATTCTGTTCCTGATCTTAGAGGAAAAGCTTTCAGACTTTCACCATAAAATATGTTAGTTGTGGGAATATTTTCTTTGTTAACCAAACAAGCTCTTGATTTGTTTTTGAAACTTAATTTTTCCATGACCTGGATCTGGTTCTTATTCATGCTTGGGAACCTGTATCTGCTTTGGGCCATTTTTTTTCATCATGGCACCAGCAGCTATTCATTTTCACTGTAACTTTTATTATTAGTCTCTTCTGGAATGGAAGATCTAACTGTGTTTTGTTGCCGTTTCTTTATGAGCTCCTTGGATCTGGACTACCCAAGTCAGAAGTCTAAGGGTGTGAAGCTTTGTGGCTTGTTGTGAAGAGAAAGTCAGTGGTTTTGGGAAAAGAAATAGATCTCTTTATGTAAGTGTGTGCATGGGGCGGGGAGGGGGCGCTGGTAGTTTGTACCCCATATGCTTCTTTTGGATAATGACTCAAGGACAAGTGGGTTGTAGACTCAGTCACAGTTTTGGAGTTCTGGGAATGTTGAAAAAAGTATTTTCAGAGCTTCCCAAGACATGTTTCAAGGAGCACAGTCCTAACTCGTTTTGCAAAAATTGCTGTTAAGGTCATATGTGCTTGAGAAATGCTGCATGCTATAGGCTCCACTTAGAGATTCTTTATGCATGTTAGTGCATACATTACTTAGGGGCCAGTCTAAATGCTGGATCAAAGACCCAAGATATAGTGGCTCAAACAAGATGGGAGTTTCTTTCTAACAATCCAGAGATGATTAGTACAAGGCTGAGTAGGTGACTTTCTGGTCCAAAGTGGCTGCTCCTGCTCTTGTCATCACATACACATCCCAGCCAGCAGAAAAGAGAAATGGCAAGTCAGGCACAGGCTTATTTCTTTAAACAACATGACTAGAGGAGACATATCACTTCTGCTCACATCTCCTTATTCAAATCTTACATGCTTATTCCCAGCTGAAAGGGAGGCCAGGAAAAAGTCTCTAGCTGGCATATATATGTTCAGCTAAAATTTAAGAGTTTTATTATTAAAGAAAGGGGAAGAGAATGACTATTGGAGAACAACTAGTTATCTCTGCCACAGCATATCGAAGGCTTTGAGAAATCCTGCAGCTAAGAGATTTGGTCTGGTTTTGGTTTTCGTTTGTTGACGAAAAAGCTGCCAATAATCCACAGCATCATTAGTGTTCCTTGGAACCTGCCTTGGAAATGCTTTTATAGGTAACCTCACTCCAGTGGGGTCTATTGCACTCCCCTTCCTCCAAGATCTGAGTGCTGAGACCATGGCCTTGCAAATTGCCTGATTATTATCTGGAGACTGTCAGTTAGTGAGCTTTTCTGGAACAGAACGAGACTGGATATTGTATATGCAAAGCTGGTGGAATATTGTGCATGCAAAGCTGGTACGTATTTGAGTTTGGAAATTCTCTGTTCTAACTTCTGGGAGGAACAGCTAGAGCAAAACCAAATGACAAATACTGCACACACCTAAGAGTAATAGGCTCTAGTGCCTAAATAGTTATACACCAACCAGCCTCCAGAATGGGGCAGAAGAACCAATGAATACCTTTTCCCTGGCGGATCATGACAGAGGCAGGCTACATTACATGTTCCACATGTGAGAGGCATGTCTGAAATGAGGGGCAGTTGATGGGTGGCCATTGTCAATTGTCAAGGTTGGGAATCCTGAGGCGGCTTCTCCATGGAAACATCCTCCTGGGTATGGGCTGAGGAAAGGAGGAGAAGGTATGAGCTTTCAGGTTAGACAGTGTTCAAATCCCAGCTCTGCCATATAGTAGCTGGGTGGCCTTGAGCAAGCTCTTTAACCTCTCAGAGGCTCTGTTTCCTCATTTGTAAAGTGCGGGTGTGAGTCACTGTCTCCTAGGGTCATTGCAATGATCAAATATAGAACAGAAAAAGTGTCTGGCACTCCTCCTCCTCCTTTTCATACCACAAGGACATTGGGCTCCTGTACCCACGGTAAAACTAAACTTTGCCTACAGTGGTTGCAGAGGGCAGTTCTAGCCCCATTGTTCCTTGTCTGATAGAAGAAAGTGGCAGATCTAGCCTAATGCAATCACAAGGAGTGAGGCAGAGAAAAAACACTGGACAAAGGGCCAGGAGAGAGGGTGCAAGCCCCAGTCCTACTGTGAACTGAGTCCCTTCCCCTCTCTGGGCCTCAGATTCCTCCAAATTAATTGGACTAAATGGCCTGGGGTCTGTTCAATTCATGCAGTGGGTGGGCTCTGGCCCTGTCTTCAGACTGGCAGCTCTTCTCTGAAAAATAGATGGAATTTTTCTTGGTTTTTCAGTATGTGCTTCTTCCACACCCTTCTCCAAAATGCCTTTCTGTGTTAATTTATTTGACTACGAAGGTTTGCAGTTACAGACACCAAACAGGAAACGGCTGCAAGTTTTGTTTTTTTTAAGGCTTTCTCCTGTAGAACTCACCTTCTCTGCATGGCTTGGTATCAAGTGCTGGGGTGAGTGGAAGGGAAAGGGAAAGGGAAGCACATTTTTAGAAAGGAACATTTTCCTTCAAGTTTGGGGTTTCCTGAAGGTTAAGGATTATGACTGTCCACAATGGCAGCATTAGCTGGCTCTGTTGCAGGGCCTTTGCACACTCAGTTCCCTCTGCCTGGAATGTCCACTCTGCTCTGTTTTTCTAGTTAATTCTACTTCTTTAGGATCAGCTCAAGCATCACTTTCTCAGAGTCTTCCAGATCCATCTAGATTGGTTTGTTGGTGCTGTGTTCTTGTAGAACCTTCCTTCGGTGCACTCATCTTGGTTTGCAGTGGCATGTTCATTAGTGTGATGTTTTGGTTAATGTCTCCCTACCCTCCTGTAACTGGACTATAAGCCCCACAAAGATGGGAACCTCGTGGCTTCCCACCGCATCTCTAGCAGCGAGCATGGTGCCTGGTACATAGTAAGCACTCAGTCCATGTCCATCGAATGAATGAGAAAACTCCCACCCCTTCCACAGCCCAGGTAGGCTGGCCACGACATAGTGTCTGTGGGATACACCTTGGCCTTGCACCCTCTCCTGGTCACCTTCCTCATGCAGGCCGTTTTTGCTTTCCCTTCTCCAGGACTTTTTTTCCACTCTACCAAAGCAGCTGAAAAATTAATCCAGAGCCAACACTGGTGCTGGAGGCCCACGACAGCCCCTTCCCCAGCTACTGGTAACTTACTTGGGGAGCAGAGGCCTCTGAAGACTGCGAGACCTCTGAGGTCAAAAGGAATGAGTATCTAATGGTGGAACTTCAGGTACCCCAAATGGCAGTAGAGGAAAAGGCTAACCCTGATCCTAAAACTGTATCAATATCTTTCCCTGGAACTCAAAGACTAAGTCGCACAGTCTTCCAAGCTGCACTGAGGGCACTGTGTTAGCACACTGTGGGCACGTGCATGTGTGTGTGTGTCTGTGTGCACACGTGTGTTTGTGTGTGTGATGAATTAGAGGGAACAGAAGACAAAGACATAGGTCTTGACTGGCAGACCTATAGGAGAAGGCAGGTCCCCCAGATAATCTGGTGCTGAACAACTCACCGGACTGTCCTGCTGGCAACAGCACAACGGCCTCTGGAAGCTCGCCCTTGCTTGTCAACCTTACAGAACACGATTACATTCCTAACTGGGGTTTCATGCAGCACATGGGAAGGGCTCATTCCCTTGGGCTCCTGGGAGGTGTGTGACCTGCTGTCTCAGGCCCAGAGCCAAAGCCTGTTCTGGAACCAGAAGAGTCAGGGCTTGGCTGTGACTTCGGAGCCAAAGGAAGCCCCCACCCAGCCAAGATCAGGTCTGGGAGGGGCAGGACCGGAATGTGACCCTTCCCTTGAGGGTGTCTTGAGGGTGAGGCCTGGAGCTGCAGGAAAGAAGCCCTGAGAGCCCTGGGTGGGAAAGGGCGCAGCAGCAGAGTCGCCCGCCGTCATGGAGGGGATTCTGAGGGAAGGCCTCCCGCTTCTTAGGAAAGCAGGAGTGTAGAGTAAGTTCCTGGGATAACTTGGGCAATAGAGAGAAATCTGGGAAACAGGATGAGCTTTTTGGGAAGTTCCTGGGAGGTAAGCAGACTGGAAGGAAAGCAAACTTAAAGCATAATGGAGTTCAGGATCCTGGAAGTTGAGCTGGCAGCACATCTTCCAAAGATGAGAGCTGCCGGTGCCTGATCCCAGCGCTGCCTCTACTGGGCTGATCCAAAAAACCTCACTCTAGTTAGGCTGCCTCATTTCAGAAACAAGAAAACTGAGGCTGGGGTCAAAGGATTAAGTGATGAAACATTGCATCTCTCAAACGAAAACGTTTCAGGAAGGTGAAATCAGAGATATGAATGTGTCATGGGGAAAATAGCTCCAGAAACCCAAAATATAATCCGCCACCATAATCTCAAGGGACCTAGGACCGATTGAGAGATTAGTTGTGTCCAGAAGGCTGTTCCCTTACCAAGCACGTGTGCACAGATAAGAGAGGTTATATAAGATGGGAGTCCAGGGAGCCAGGAGCATGCAGACAAGAAAAACATTTGTGCAGGGAGGTCACCTCGATCCGAGGAAGCCCATTGTGCTAAGATTAGAGCTGACCCTCACAGAGGTTACAAAACAGATCGGGGCCTCAGCCCCGTGGGTCCTAAGGCACATGGGAAAACAAAATCTGGATCCTTTAAACACTTTAAAATCTGGACTGAGAAAGTGAAGAGGTTACTCCTCTCTGGCAGGCTGCTCACTGGAGGTTTTTCAAGCTGAGCCAGACTGCACGCAATTGTTAGTAATCTGTGATCCTGAGATACCAAATTAGTTAATTTTCCTGCATGTGAATTTTGCTTTGTTTTTAAAGACAAAACTGTTTTTTTCTCCTGGGAAGAAAACAGAGACAGATGCACTAACATGATCCGAAAGGTCAGATTAGCATTTTCTCCTGATAATTAAGATTCCACACTAGACAATCACTGCTTTATTTCACCTAAGATGATAGACACCTGGCTTATGTTTCTTCCCTGGGAGATTAGACACTTGTTTTCTGAGTCTCTTACTGGCTGCACAATCCAAGAGAGACTTGGAAAATGTGGAGACGGAGGGGTTGGGTAATAAGACCTCTTATTTCAAAGAGGACTGGGGTTTTGCAGGTTGGAGAACAAAACACCGAATGGCAATTTAATGCTACTCAAAAACGTCACCTGGTGAGGTGTGGTGGCTCATGTCTGTAATCCTGGCATTTTGAGGGGGCCAGGGTGAGCAGATTGCTTGAGACCAGTCTGGGCAACAAAGTGAGACCCCGTCCCTACAAAAAAAATTAAAAAATTAGCTATGTGTGGTGGCATGCACCTGTAGCCCCAGCTACTCAGGAAGCTGAAGCAGGAGGATTGCTTGAGCCTAGGAGTTCGAGGCTACAGTGAGCTGTGATGGTGTCACTGCACTCCAGCCTGGGCAACAGGCTCCCCATCTCAACAACAACAAAAATAAGGTCACCTGCTTTTCATACCAGGCAAGGGACCCCAGGGTTAAGGCACAGCACAAGACATTTGAGTTGGACACACTTATCTGGTGGGGAGTGTGTGGGAGGATTGGGGTTTGCTTTCTCCTGTGGCCTTTTCATTTCGAAAGGATAGATTATCATTTGCTCTAAAGGGTATAGGGAAGTCCCTTTCTGAAGGCAGAGGGTGGGACCGGAGGCTGTAAGCTTTTCCTGTCCCGTGGCTGCTCCCCCCGGTCTCTGTTCTTCACTGCTCCCCTCTTGAGCTCTTCTACTTTAGGGAACAAAATGCCACTTCCATGGTGGAACTGCGTGAGCTGGCGCCTCTGTGCCCGGAGGTTGCAGGGCAGGCTAAAACAGAACGTGGCCTGGGATCACCTAACGTCGCCGTTTCAGCTCCATCTCATCCATGCAGTGGAATGAGGTGACTGTCCCATGAAATGCACTCTTTTCTGGGCAGCAAGATCACCTCAGAGCTCACATGGGTTTCTGAGGGCAAAGACATCCTGTCCTGGGATTTAAATAGATAAGTCTAGCATTTAAGGAGCATGAAGTCATTTTCAAAGAGGGCGGACTAAAGAAGGATGTTTATGTGACTAATGCCAAAGGAATCCACTCCAGCCAAAGGAATCCACTCCAGCTTTTAGAGAAGCTCTGACCATCTCCTCATGGCGGGAATGCAATACCCATGGGTAACAGCACCATGCGCGAGGCATTTCACACGGGAGCTCTCATTTCATTCTCAGAGCAGCCCTGCAAGGCAAGTATTGTCCCCAAGCCACAGATGAGGAGAGGAAGACTTGGGTCACAGTGGTGGTGAATGGCAGGGCCAGCCTGCACCTGATCTCACTGCGGTTATGCACATGCTCTTTCTTTCATACTAGCAGCCCCCATGGAAAGTTCTGGGTCAGTTGATCTCCTGCCATTCAGGCTCAAAAGTTGGCCTCTTTGGGACTATGATCAGGCCAAAATCTCAGTGCCTTGCCCCTTGTCAATGAAATCCAGTGTTTTCCTTCATCTTCTAGCCAATGCCCGACAACCTCAGAAGGAACCAGGGTCGATGTCACCACAGTTAACACATACCTTCCAAAAAAGGAGCTGGGTGAAGCACCAGGGCTCCCTTCGTTTCCCAGGCTGGGCCTCCAGAAATGCATAGAACCAGCTTCCTCAGGAGCTAAGCTGCAGGGATAGCTCGTGTGGCAGCCATCCAACTTGGTCCTCTAGATAGTTGAGTATCCTGGGAACAAGATTAATGCCAGCTGAAGCCATGGCTGCCTCATTTGCCTTCACATCGCCCCTCCTATCTCCTGCATAGCACCTGTGTCATACCCCGCTTCCACTACGCCCAGGCTGGCACACACCCTGTCTCCTCCACTAGCCCACGAGGTATTGAAAGGTGTGGCTGGTGTGCCCACAGCATGTTGCCAGCAACACGTGGTAGATAGAGGCTTGGATGAACTGAGTTGAAAGGAGTTTGTGTTAGAAGCAGGTAAGAGGTGCTTCTTCCCTCTTTGCACAAACTGTGATCTTAAAGTCCTGCAGTTAGAATATGAAATGAATGACTAGTTTTTGAACCAGCTTGAAATAATGAGAATAAAGCTGGACTAGGAGCTAGGACAACTCCCTCAAATCCTGGCTTTGCTACTTTCTAAGATTTGGAGCAAGTTATCTAACCTACTTCAACTTGACTTTCTGGCATAAAATATGTGGCCTAGTTAATCTGAGTTTTAAGAGAAACAAATGAGATCACAAAGATGAAAACACTTGTAAATGGGAATACAAGGTGAATAATTTTTTTGTGTTGTGGAGAAAATATAATGAATAATCCAGTTGTCTTAGCAGTTCTGGAGTTTTGTTTTGTCTCGTTTTTTGACATAGCCCTCAAGACACACACACATACCTGTAACTACTACCTAAATCAAAATATAGAATATTAGTACCATCAGAGGCTCACTTTGGGGCCCTTCATAGTCAATATCCCCCAAAAGTAACCTTAGATTGGACTTTCCCGTTCTTGCATCTTGGGATTTTACCTGAAAAGTCTTCTTTGTTTGGGGTCTCCCCAACATCCCACCTCCTCCTCCCCTGCCTTCCAGGTCTGCAATGCCCACTGGGTTCTCCCACCCAAGAGAAGTTACACCGTGTGATGATGGCCATAAGGCCAGCCTCAGGGCCCACAGACCATGGAGGAGCCCAAGGCTGGAAGCCACTCCCTACCTCCCAGATTGGATGCACCTCATAGGCCTCTGTTACCACATATCCATAACTTCACACCCATCTGCCTCAGAGTCATCCTCTCACACCAGCCTGTGAGCTTCCTGAGGACACGGATCATGTTCTATGCATTCTACATTCCTTGATCCCTGCTGCAGAGCAGGTGTTTGCGTAACCCACCTGAGTTGTAGAGTTTGGTATAGGACAGGATATCAAATTTGGTAGGTACCAAATTCATTACCTGAATCACTGATCAGGTAATGAATTCACCTTCTTGGCTGAGCTCAGTGGCTCATGCCTGTAATCCTAACACTTTGGGAGACTGAGGTGGGAGGATCGCTTGAAGCCAGGAGCTCAAGACCAGCCCGGGCAACATAACAAGACTCCATTTCTATAAAGAAATGAAATAAAAAAGAATTAACCTCTAGGGCATTTGCCTTTTCAGCACCAAAACATGAAGAAAGTTTCTAAGGTTCTTGCCACCGGGGAAATTAACTTGCAAAATATCACCCTTTCCTTCGGTAGGAGACATCCCAAGGATACAAAAATAGCTTTTCAATGTGTGCAATTATTTCTTAATTTTTTTAAATGACAAAATGTCAAGGAGCCCCAAAGCCAGAGGCCAACGTTGCACAACCCGATTGCCAGGAGTGACGCTGCTGCTGGGACAGCCCAGGCAAGAACGTTGAAGACTTGCTTCATGCTCTGTTGCTGAAAAGACAAACTCCTAAGGGGTGGACCCCTGAGCCAGCAGCACGACTGACCCAGCGACTCCTCAACTGCACACAGTCGGACCCTGAGCCAGCAGCACGACTGACCCAGCGACTCCTCAACTGCACACAATCGGACCCCGAGCCAGCAGCACGACCCTGAGCCAGCAGCACGACCGACCCAGCGACTCCTCGACTGCACACGGTCGGACCCTGAGCCGGCAGCACGACCGACCCAGCGACTCCTCGACTGCACACGGTCGGACCCTGAGCCGGCAGCACGACCGACCCAGCGACTCCTCGACTGCACACGGTCGGACCCTGAGCCGGCAGCACGACCGACCCAGCGACTCCTCAACTGCACACAATTGGACCCTGAGCCAGCAGCATGACTGACCCAGCGACTCCTCAACTGCACACAATCGGACAAGAAGCAGGCCTGGCACTTATGTCCTATGCAAGTTTTTCTTGGCCAGCTTGGTAGATGGGGTTTTACAGGGAGAGCCGCTAAGCTGGTTCTGCGCCGCCTCTATTTTTTCCACATTTGACCCAGCGTTCACTTAACAGGAGATTCCCCCTCCCCAAGCCGCTCACCAGCCCAGCTCAGCCCCACTGGTAAAAATGTGCAGCTGTCACCAAGTCCATCACCGTCTCCCCTTTCCTCCACCTTCGCACCATGTCTCAAGTCCACGCATTCTCTCCATCCCGCCTACCCCTGCCTTAGCTCAGCTCCGGGTTAAGTCTCACCCGGGTCACCAGTCTCTGTTCTTCTCACTGCTGAATCCACTGATGGCATCACCACCAGGGTGACACTGAACAGCATCACCATCACCTGCTTAAAACCCTTCGATGCTTTCCCATTGGCTAAAAGATAGATTTTAAAACAACAGCTTCATTGAATATCTTCATTAAGATAAAATTCACATATCACAGAGTCCACCCTTGAAAAGTGTACAGTTCAGGCCAGGTGCGGTGGCTCACGCCTGTAATCCCAGCACTTTGGGAAGCCTAGGTGGGTGGATTGCTTGAGTCCAGGAATTCGAGACCAGCCTTGGCAACATGGGGAAACCCCGTCTCTACAAAAAATACAAAAGTTAGCCAGGCATGGTCGTGCATGCATGTAGTCCCAGCTACTCAGGTGGCTGAGGTGGGAGGATGGCATGAACTCGGGAGTCTAGGCTAGTGCGAGCTGAGATCACACCACTGTACTCCAGCCTGGGTGACAGAGAGAGACCCCATCTCAAAGAGAAAAGTATGCAATTCTCTTGTCTTTAGTGTAATCACTCGGTTGTACAATCTTCACCACTAGTTAATTCCAAGTTTTCATCACTTCAAAAAAGAAACCCTTCATCCATTAGCATTCACTCCCCAATCCACCTTCCCCCAACCCCAGGCAACCACTAATCTACTTATTCCTCTACAGATTTGCCTATTCTGCGTATTTTATGTTAGCGGAATCACACAATATGCAGTCTTCTGTGTCTGGTTTCTTTCATTTACCACAATGTTTTCAAGACTGGTCTGCGCTACAACATGTATCCGTATTTTATTCCTTTTCATGGCTGATTGGCATTTCATGGTGTTGCTATGCCACATTTTACTTATCCATTCATCAGTTGATGACCATTTTGATTGTTTCTGCTTTTTGGCGATTATGAATAATGCTGCTATGAACACTCGTGTACAGGTTTTTGTGGGGGCCTATGTTTTCGTTTGTTTTGTGTAACTAGCTAGGAGTAGAGTTTCTGGGTCCTGTGGTGTTTAAGGATTCATTTCAATGCCTTACTGTGAGGCCAGGGCCCTGCCCATTCAGAGCCTGCCACACCCTGGCCCAGACTCCACTCCTCTCTTGCCAGAGCAGACGACTGCAACACTCAGAACATACCACACCCCACACTTCCTGCCATCCACCCGCTCCGCGTGGCCTGCCTCTCTCCAGCCTCTGCACCTGGATAACTCCTTCAAAGCTTAGTTCAGGCGTCACCACTAACTGGGGATTCTCCAGTGAACAAAACAAAATTCCTGCTCTTGTGGAACTCTTGCTAGAGAGAGGCGAAACAGATACAAAGAAATACAACTATATATTAACAGGCATACAGGTTATGTACCCAACTATTTACCAAAAATTTAAGCTTCCCTTTTCACAGTGTGGAATTGTTGCTGTCCCAGCAGGAATAAGGTTTATGTTTTCCAGCCTTTTTTCTATCCGGATGTGACCAAGTCATGAATTCTTGTTAGTGGGATGGAAGTAGAGAGATGTGTGTGTCACTTCTGGGATTGGGCTTTTAAGAAGTGGGTGGTTCTTTGCCGTACTCTCTTCCTCTCTGCAGTTTGGGTGCAGGGGACTTTGAGGCAGTAGGGATGGGAGGTCTGCAGGATGGCAGGAGCCTGAGTGCCTGAATCACCACATGGAAGCAAGTCATATGCTCACCAGGAGCACCACATCAGGCTGATGGAGGATGAGGATCCAACTTCTATTGTCTTAGGCCACCGAAGTGTTGAGTTCCTTTCTGAAGGCAGTTAGTGTTTCCCTCATACAATTGAAAATGAAAGGATTTTTCCATCAGGTACAGTCAGACATAATTCATCTTTTCTGGAACAGAAAAGTGGATGTGAACTTTTACTTGCTTCCTGTTTTGGTGCCTTTTGTGTGAGGGTCTGCTAAGTCAACCCTGAAAAAATTTCCACCCACCAAAAATATTCCCCAGCTGGGTGCGGTGGCTCACGTCTCTAATCCCAGTACTTTGGGAGGTTGAGGCTGGTGGATTGCTTGAGCTCAGGAGTTCAAAACTGGCCTGAGCAACATGGCAAAACCCTGTCTCTACAAAAAAATACAAACATACAAACATCAGCCAGGTGTGGTAGTGTACATCTGTAGTCCAGCTACTGGGAAGGCTGAGATGAGAGGATCGCTTGAGCCCAGGAGGTCCAGGCTGCAGTGAGACGTGATGGCATCACTGCACTCCAGCCTGGGCAACGGAATGACACCCTGTCTAAAAAAAAAAAAAAAAATTCTCAAGGTACCTTCAGCAGATCCAGCCAACTGAGAGTTGAGAGGAAGCATGGATTGTTGGGAAGGGGAGAGAAATGGGGTTTCTGCCTTTTATAGTAATGATCCCCTCCCACCAGTTCCCAAGTCTCCTCACCTAAACACATACAATTCACTCAGGTAACTGTTTGCAGGCAGAGGCATATTTTCTACACCTGGGTTTTGGAAATGAGCTCTCAAACCGTGTGATAGCAGAGCTCTAGGTAAATGAAAACTTGGCCTGTGTGCTAGGCCTCCTGTTCTCTCCTCGAAGCCCGTCTCTGCACATTGCACATGTTCAACTTGCTGAGCAGGAAAAACAGTAAAGATCCCAGGTGGAGACACGGGAGGGGGTTACATCTCACTCGAGAGCACAGCATCCCCACTCTCACCTTAACTAGCTCTGCTCTGCTCAAGTTCTCTCCTCACAGCCTCTTTGCCTCCCCTTTACTCCCTCCTCCCCTCCCCTTCCCTGGTCCCACCTGTTCATCTCAGCCTCACGCCTCTTCAGGAAGTTGCCTCTGCCCAGTGTGGGACCCCCTCTTCTGGGTCTCTCACTCCTTTTTTCTTATACAAAGCATCAGTATTTCCATTTTACCCCCTTAATCCTAGTTACACAAATTAACTTTCTCTGGATCCACCCTTAAACAAAGTAGAGCAGGGGTGTTATAAATAACCATAAGGTTGTTTATCCTAGCAGGAACTCAAAAAATGCCTATTTTCGTTCTTTCTTTCTGCCTTTTACATGCCCAAAACATCTGCCACAGTATAAACATTCCACACATCGTTATCAAAAGGAACCAAGGGGCCTTGGAAATATATTGGAAACACATTGAATATACCAAAAGAAGGCACAATTTAAGGTGGAGTTGTGACGGCAACTAGCATCTTATTCAGTTGCATGAAAGAGTTTAAGTTGATTCAACCAACGATGCAGAAGGAAAGAGCTGCTTTGCACCACGTGGTGGCAGCTAACAGATACCAACAGGTGTTCCTGGGTTATCGCTAGGTGATTGTGGTTTCGCATTTAATTTCACTGGTCACCGACACCTGCAATTTTGCGTATTCCTGCTCAGACCACAAAAATCTTTATTATAACGTTTGAGTACCCTGGAGTGGATAACTCTAAACTGACCCAAACACTGTCCTTCTGTCTTCAAGGTGAGTCCAGTCTTTTAAGCATTTTAAATTCCGTAGACATGGGATGTGTGATGCAGGGTGCCTGCTCCTTAGAGTTCACAAGGATTGGGTATCTTCCAGCTTGGAGATAATAGTTTTCCCATTAAATTGTTGTAATTATTATTTTATTTTATTTTTTAGTCGCTCTGTCACCCAGGCTGGAGTGCAGTGGTGCAATCACAGCTCACTGAAGCCTTGAACTCTTGGGCTCAAGCAGTCCTCCTGCCATGGCCCCTCATCATTATAGCCAAACTTTATTGAGCGTTACGATGTGGCAGGCACTGTCCTAAGCACTTTGAGATTTTATCTCACAATATCCACACAACTGTCCTAGGAGGTAGCTACTGTTGTCCCTATTTTACCAAGGAGGAACCTGAGGAGTTAACCCATCTGTCTAAAGTCACTTGGTAAGTAAAAAGTGGGAGGCAGGCTTCCAGGTCTGTCAGACTCCAAAGATCTGCACTGAACCCCCGTGTTTCTCAGCAGAAGATGGAACACCTGACTTTTATGAGTGACACGAGTATAAAGTTGGAATGCAAATAATCACCCTCGTGCATCCTTGGGCCCCCAGCAGTGTGGGGGGTTGGTTCAGGGCTTTGCTGAAGGTTCAGGTCTGCTTTGCAGGTGGCTTGAAAAGGAGGATGAAGAGAAAGGGGAGGAAGAGGAGGAGAAGTAAGTTGCTTTTAGGCTGCATTTAGCATATTCTAAGGCAATTAGTGAATGCTCTTTTTTGTGTTTCAGATGAATGGTGGCCCCTTCAGTGACGATAGAATCCACAAGTCTCCCATTTAGAAGAAACCTAACAACATGTAGTTCAGGCTTCTGTCTCCAGGAAAGATTGGAGAGATGATCCTCCAGACCTGTTTCCTCATCACTATGAAGGGGCTTAGGGGTGCAGGCAGACTGACGGCCCTGAGGCCTGTATTAGCCCATTTTCATACTGCTAGGAAGAATGACCTGAGACTAGGTAATTTATAAAGAAAAAGAGGTTTAGTGGATCACAGTTTCACGTGGCTAGGGAGGCCTCACAATCATGGTGGAAGGCAAAGGAGGAGCAAAGGCACACCTTACATTGTGGCAGGCAAGAGAGCATGTGTAGGGAAACTGCCTTTTATAAAACCATCAGATCTCGTGAGCCTTATTCACTATCATGAGAACAGCATGGGAAAAAACCTCCCCCATGATTCAATTACTTCCCACCAGGTCCCTCATGACACGTGGGGATTATGGGAGCTACAAGTCAAGATGAGATTTGGGTGGGGACATATCCAAATCATATCAAGGCCCTTTCTGGACTGGGTTAGAAGGCTGGGAGAGGTGTCAGCCTCTGGTGTTCCTCTGTAGAGGAAAGCCAAGGATTCCATCTTCTCCCTAGGATGATGTCCATTACCTGATAACCTATCATGGTGATCTCTGGCTGCAGTCCCTCCTCTGGAGGAGATGGGTAGAAGAAATACTTGAAGTGCTGGGGATCTGGGGGCTGGGTTTCAACAGAGCTGTTGAGAAGGTAACTAGGAACAGGAGCTGTCCATTAGATTTTGGTTGAACCACTATGGAAAACAGTGTGGAGATTCCTTAAAGAACTAATAGTAGAATTACACTTTGATCCAACAATCTTACTACTGGGTATCTACCCAGAGGAAAAGAAGCCATCATATGAAAAAGATGCTTGCACACATGTTTATAGCAGCAAATTTGTAATTGCAAAAACATGGAACCAACCCAAATGCCCATCAATCAACAAGTGGATAAAGAAATGGTGGCATATATATACAATGGAATACTACTCAGCCATAAAAAGGAATGAGTTAACAGCATTTGCAGTGACCTGGGTGGGATTGGAGATTATTATTCTAAGTGAAGACACTCAGGAATGGAAAATCAAACATCATATGTTCTCATGCATAAGTGTGAGATAAGGATCTCATCCTCACACTATGAGGATGCAAAGGCATAAGAATGACACAATGGACTTCGGGGACTCAGGGGAAAAGGATGGGAAGGGGGTTGAGGGATAAAAGACTACAAATAAGGTGCAATGTATACTGCATTGGGTGATGGATGCACCAAAATCTGACAAATCACCACTAAATAACTTACTTGTGTAACCAAAAACTACCTGTTCCCCAATAACCTATGGAAATTAAAAAAAAAAAAAAGATGTTGGTTGAGGAATCTGCTCTTGGTAAATTAACTTTCACCTTTCATGTTTGTATTTTTATTTGTTTTTCCTTCTTTACTGGTTGTGATAGATTGATTTATTGGCCCTGATTCTTCATTCTTTACTGTGTTCACACCTCTACTCATGTTACTTTGCAGTTCCTCCCACTAGAGGCAGATCTTACTTGTTCCTCAGCTTTGGGCTCACCCTGTGACTTGTTTGGTCAATGGGCTGTTAACAGATATGCAAGCAGGACTTAATATGTGTTTTCATGGTTAGGCTTATTTTTTCAGACCTTTGCCATCATCATGAGAAAAACATGCCAAGCTTGCCCACTGGTCCAAGGAGAATAAGGGATATGTGGATAAGATCTGATCTCAATTTGCAGCTTAGAGCTATTCAGCCAAGCTCAGCCTGTATCAGATGGCCTCCAGCCAATAAACCGATGCATGAGCAAAATGCATGCTTGTTAAGATGTGCCACTGAGATTTTGTGGTTGTTTGTTATGTTGCTATGGCTGACTGATAAATCAGTAAAAGTTCATTCTGATGCATTCCAATGTCCTTTTTGCTGAATTTATAAGTAAAAGTATTTCCCAAACCTTGGTTAGGATATCTGCTGGAATCTAGATCCTCCTAAGTCCAGGAGACCATCTCTAAATCCTGGGGAGGGCTGCAGCAAGTCAAAAAAGAAAGAAAAGAAAGAAAGAAAAGAAAGAAGGAAGGAAAGAAAGAAAGAAAGAGAGAGAGAGAGAGAAGAGAGAGAGAGAAGGAAAGAAATAAAAAGAAAGAAAGAAAGAAAAAGAAAAGAGAAGAAAAGAAAAGAGAAGAAAAGAAAGAAGATTTAGGAAATGCTAATCAACCTGGAATAAGAATCTGTTCTTACACTTTGAATAGTTTGTTGTAAAATGAATGCTTCCATTTTATCTTCAGGTTAAAACTGTAGAATGCTCAACTCTGATGAAGTAAACTGAGGCTGCTTGGGAGAGAATTTTTGGATCTGCCTGGAATTTGTGCAATCTGAAATGAAGACCATGGAGGCTCTAGGTGAACCACAAGACTAGAAAGAATGATGCCTATTCTCCTGCTTCCAGGAAGGACCTGTATTTTTACACATAGTATTTTTGTTCTGACTATGACAAAAATACATATGTGTTTTGGAAAGTACAGAAAATAATAAAGAAAATAAAAATAATCTACAATTCTACTACCCAAAGATGATTATGATTGGCATTTGAAATTTTCTCAGTTTCAAAAAATGCATTTTATCTTGCTTTTTAAAAAATGCATAGCATTATATCTGAAGAATTCTTTCATGTTGTTGAAGACTGTTTGTAAACATCAGTTTCAATGAATGATACTATTTCAGAGATGGTTTTCCTATTATTTGTGTTACCAATTGCCTAATGTTAGTAATTTAGTTATTTCCAATTTTTCACAAGGGTAAATAATACTTAAATAAGTATTTTTACACACATTTTTGCTACTTACTTATTTTTAAGACAAGTTCTTATTCTGTCACACAGGCTGGAGTGCAGTGATGCAATCACAGCTCACTGTATCCTTGACCTCCCAGGCTCAAGTGATCTTCCCACCTCAGCCTTCCTAGTAGCTGGGACTACAAGTCTGCACCACGAAGCTTGGCTAATTTTTTATTTTTATTTTTAGTAAAGATGAGGTCTCACTATGTTGCCCAAGCTGGTCTCAAACTCCTGAGCTCAAGCTCCTCCCATCTTGGCCTCCCAATGTGCTGGGATTGGAGGTTTGAACCGCTGCACCTGGCCCTGGCCTGTTAGTTTTTATTGTTGTCTCAGAATAGATTCCTAAATGTATAAAAGGAACATACACACACACACACACACACACACATATATGTGTGTGTGTGTGTCTGTTCTCATGCTTCTGATAAAAACATACCTGAGACTGTGAGACTGGGCAATTTACAAAAGAAAGAGGTTTATTACAGTTTCACATGGATGGGGAGGCCTCACAATCAGGGCAGAAGGCAAGGAGAAGCAAGTCACATCTTACATGGATAGCAGCAGGTAAAGAGAGAGCTTGTGCAGAGAAACTCCCATTTTTAAAACCATCAGATCTCATCAGACACATTCACCATCACGAGAATAGCATGGGAAAGACCCACCCCCATGGTTCAGTCATATCCCGCTGGGTCCCTCTCACAACACATGGGAATTATTGAAGCTACAAGATGAAGTTTGGGTGGGGACACAGAGCCAAACCATATCATTCTGTCCCTGGCTCCTCGCAAGTCTCATATCTTCACATTTGAAAACCAATCATGCCTTCCCAACAGTCCCCCAAAGTCTCAACTCATTTCAGCTTTAACTCAAAAGTCCACAGTCCAAAGTCTCATCTGAGACAAAGCAAGTCCCTTCTACCTATAAGCCTGTCAAATCAAAAGCAAGTTAGTTTCCACCATGGATACAATAGGGGTACAGGCATTGGGTAAATACAGTCATTCCAAATGAAAGAAATTGGCTAAAACAAAAAGGCTACAGGCCCCATGCAAGTCTGAAATCCAGCAGGGAAGTCAAATAAAACTCCAAAATGATCTCTTTTGACTCCATGTCTCACATCCAGGTCATGCTGATGCAAGAGGTGGATTCCCATGGTCTTGGGCAGCTCCACCCCTGTGGCTTTGCAGGGTATAGCCCCCATCCCAGCTGCCTTCACAGGCTAGAATTGAGTGTCTGTGGCTTTTCCAGGTGCATGGTGCAAGCTGTCGGTGGATCTACCACTCTGGGGTCCAGAAGACAGTGGCCCTCTTCTCACAACTCCACTAGGCAGCACCCCACAGGGACTCCGTGTGGGGGCTCTGACACCACATTTCCCTTCTGCACTGCCCTAGCGGAGGTTCTCCATGAGCACCCACCCCTGAAGCAAACCTCTGCCTGGATACCCAGGTGTTTCCATACATCTTCTGAAATCTAGGAGGAGGTTCCCAAGTCCCAATTCTTGACTTCTGTGCACTTGCAGGCTCAACACCACATGGAAGCTGCCAAGGCTTGGCCCTTGCACCCTCTGAAGACACGGCCTGAGCTCTACATTGGCCACTTTCAGCCACAGCTGGAGTGGCTAGGACCCAGGGAACCAAGTTTCTAGGCTGCACACAGCACAGGGGCCCTGAGCCTTGCCCAGGAAACCGAATGCCTTTAATAGCACCCAAGTCACCTCTTGAATGCTTTGATGCTTAGAAACGTCCTCTACCAGATACCCTAAACCGTCTCTCTCAAGTTTAAAGTTCCACAGATCTCTAGGGCAGAGGCAAAATGTCACCACTCTCTTTGCTAAAACATAACAAGAGTCATCTTTTCACCAGTTCCCAGCAAGTTCCTCATCTCCATCTGAGACCACCTCAGCCTGGACCTTATTGTTCATATCACTATCAGCATTTTTGTCAAAGCCATTCAAGTCTCCAGAAAGTTGCAAACTTTTTCACATTTTTCTGTCTTCTTCTGAGCTCTCCAAACTGTTCCAACTTTTGCCTGTTACCCAGTTTCAAAGTTGCTTCCACATTTTCAGGTATCTTTTCAGCAATGCCCCACTTTACTGGTACCAATTTACTGTATTAGTTCATTTTCACACTGCTGATAAAGACATACCTGAGATTGGACAATTTACAAAAGAAAGAGGTTTAATTGGACTTACAGCAAAGATTTTTAAAGTATCCTCAAAGAATACCAAGGAGAACTAAAACAGAAACCCTCACACAGAGCTGGTAAGAGTGTAAATTGGCACAATTTGCTTCAGAAATTATATCCTGAGTCTTAAGAAGATTCATTTTGGCTGAGCGCGGTGGCTAACCCCTGTAATCCCAACACTGTGGGAGGCTGAGGCAGGAGTTCGAGACCAGCCAAGGAGTTTGAGACCAGCCTGGACCATATATCGAGACTCCTTGGTATTCTGGACCATGATTTGAGGCCAAGCCAGTGAACAGGAAAATCCTGAGGTCAACCTGAATTTCCATCCAGGGTGGGAGAAAAACTAGCCCAACAGAATGGTTTAAGGGGAGGTTTGTTTATGATTTTACTCCATGAGGATTGCTCATTCTATGTATCTATTATTTGTAAAAGATCAGCACATAATAATCCATCCACAAAGGCTGTTTACCTTTGTCTCTGCTAAGGGTTGATTTTCCATCTGATCCAAAATAAGCAACCAATGCACTACTGTATCAAAAGTAAAAATATCAGCAATCCAGATAAATGTGAGTTTTAATTTTCTTTGCTTTTTATTTTGGCTTCTAAGGTGGAGTCAAAAGCTGTCTATCAACTCCTAGCTGGGGCAAAATAATTCCCATGAATGAATTCAGGGTCCTCTGAAGACCAGGCAGGAAAGAAGCAAGAACCAAGAAGAAAGCAAGGGAGAAGCAAATGAGGAAACAGAACAAGAGCTGAGAAACCAGACACAAAAAGTTGTCTCTGATGTGAAATTAGACAAAACGCCATGAATATTGGCTTAGGGCACACCACTTAAAATGAATATCTTACTGGCTGGGCACTGTGGCTCACGCCTGTAATCCCAGCACTTTGGGAGGCTGAGGCGGGTGGATCACGAGGTCAGGAGTTCAAGACCAGTCTGGCCAAGATAGTGAAACCCCGCCTCTACTAAAAATACAAACATTAGCGGGCTGTGGTGGTGGGCGTCTATAATCCCAGCTACTCGGGAGGCTGAGGCAGAGAATTGCTTGAACCTGGAAGGCAGAGGTTGCAGTGAGCTGAGACCATGACATCGCACTCCAGCCTGGGTGACAGAGCAAGACTCCATCTCAAAAAAAAAAAAAAGAAAAGAAAAGAAAAAAGAATATTTCATTGAGATTGAGATATATTCTATGTGCACGCATTATTTCTGTGGGAAACATGGCAGGCATTAGGCTAAGGTTTGGGTAGGTGATGGTTAGTCCCCTTGACACCTACAAGTCTAAGAAAGGCCCCTTCCCTTGGACTTTGAGAGGATTTTGAAAAGGGAAGGGAAGAGACCACTGGAAAGTTTTAGGACCTCCAAGAAGGCAATTTTACAACATTCAGTAGATATACGGTGTGAAACATCTTCTCTGCTTCGTGTTTCTGGACAGTAGAGATGACATGGTCTTCAATGGCTGGGGTGACTAATCCCCTCCAACATTGAAGACTCGGAACTTAATTAGGAAATTGAGCTTTCAGAAGAATTTGGCCACCTTATATTTGTTCTCAAAATCCACTAGTCAATTAAAAAACTCATTTGAACTTCCATTTCTTCCCAAGGTGGAATAAGAGGGGCAGGAATTATCCTTCTGTGGGCCTGTCTTACAGGATAAGAAAAACCAAATGGTTTTGCCTGCTCTGACACACACTCAACATGACACCCCTGACACCAGATTCTCCAGTGGACACACCTGGGGGGTGCCCTATAATTCAATTCTGGAGATGGTGTCAGATCCTGCAGGTTAAAGACTCATTCCCACCGGACCGCCCTCACTTCAGATGCCAATTACAAGTCCCAGGTGGTGACCTGTACTTTTGACCAATGGGCTATAAATTGGAGTTCCCATGACCGCCTCCTTGGGTTTGATTAGTTTGCTAGAGTGGCCCTCAGAATTCAGGAAAACACTTTACTTCTGTTTACCCATTTATTATAAAGGACATCACCAAGGATACAGATGAACAGTCAGAGGGAAGAGATGCATAGGGCAAGGTATGGGAAGGGGCATGGAGCTTCCATGCCCTCTCTGGATGCACCAACCTCTGGGAACCTCCAGGTGTTCCACCATCTGGAAGGTCATCTGAACCCTTGGCCTTTTGTGTTTTTATGGAGGCCTTATTACATATATGTGATTGATGATATCATTGGCCCTTGGTGATCAACTTGACCTTCAGCCCCTCTCCTCTTCCTGGAGGTTGGGGAAGGGGGTGGAGATGAAAGCTCCAATCCTCTAATCCTGCTTGGTCTTTCTGGTGACCAACCTGCAACCTGGAGCTATCCAGGGAAGCCCAAAAGGAGAGAAAGTTGCCCAAAGAAAGAACTCTGGGAGTCTGCAGAGGGGTCTCGTGAGTATTACGGTGAGCACTGAAGCATGTATGTGAGGAAACTAAGCCAAGGATGGGAAAGACCCACCTGAAGGACTAGAGGGAGAATCTTTCCAACAAATGATGCTGGAACAATTGGATATCCATGGGTACAAATATACACCTGAATGTAAAACTACAAAACATCTAGAAGAAAACATAGAATCTTTATGATCTTCAGTCAGGCAAAGATTTTTCAGATAAAACACTGAAAGCAAGATCTTTAAAAGAAAAAATAGATAATTTGGCCTTCATCAAAATTAAGAACTTCTGCATTTGAAAGAGACAGCTAGGAGAGATTTGTACACAAAAATGTTCATAGCTTTATTTGCAATGGTAAAAATCTGGCTGCAAGTGAATGTCTTTTTTCTCTCATTCTTGTCAACAAGTGTTATTGTCTATCTTTTTATTTTAGCCATCCTAGTGTGTATAAAGTGGTATCTTATTTCCCTGATCACTAATTGTGTGGAACATATTTTTCATGTGCTTATTGGCCATTGTAAATCTTCTTTGGAGAAATGTCTTCTCAAATCCTTTGCCCATTTTTCAATTGGCTTGTCCTATTGTTGAGATGTAAATGTTCTTTATATATTCTGGATACAAGCTCCTTATAAGATATATGATTTGCAAATATTTTCTCCCATTCTGTCTGTTGTCTTTTCATTTTCTTGGTGGTGTCCTTTGAAGTGCAAAAGTTTTAAATTTTGATGAAGTGCAATTTACCTTTTCTCTTTTTTTGTGTGTGCTTTTGATGTCATAGCTAAGAAATCATTACCTAATCTAAAGTCATGAAGATTTGCATCTGTATTTTCTCTGTGAGTTTTATAGTTCCAGCTCTTTAGGTTCTTGATCTATTTTAAGTTAATTTTTGTATATGGTGTGAAGTAGTGGAGATATGTTCTTTATCTTGATTATGGTGATACACTGGTGTATATACATGCTAAAACTTAGCAAATTATACACCTAAGTGCAGTTTATTGTATGTCAATTATATCTCAGTATATCAGTTTTAAAGAGTGATTTCTTAATAACAGTAGTACATATTTATGATATAAATGTTTTTAAATAGAAAGATATAAAGAGATAAACAATCATAGATAGCCCCATCATTGACTGTTAGCATTTTGTTGCTTTTCCATTTTATTTCAGTCTTTGTCAGTTTTATTTTAAACATCTTTATCAGGTTTTAATATTTTTCAAGAATATTAAGAATATTTTAATACTAAATAAGAATGAGTTTTATTATTTGTTTAACATTTAATTAAAATTGAAATGTAATTAAACACAGTCCATTAAAAATAAAAAAAATAAAATTAGCTAAGATCCCATATTTGAAAGAGCCTGGAACAGGAGAGGACTGGAGTCTTACAGGATCCCAGCTGGGAAAGGACTTGTTCTCCCTAGATTCCTGTTGTACCATTTAATTTTTTTACAGTGTGCATAAAAATAAATTCATTTCCATTTAAAAGATATGTAACCTTTCTCCTGTCTGTTCTCAGAAAGAGCACCCTTAACCCAGACATGTTCTGATTCCTCAGTGTCCTCATGGCTACAGTTTAAGAGGCTCTTTAGCTCTTTCTTGGGCTCCCTTGGGTGAACTTGGATGGCTTTTCCAGTAGGAAAGCAGGGAGAGGATTGGGCAGGAGCCAAGAATCTGCTGAGCACGGAGCGCAGCGCATGGAACCCCACACTGCTCACGGTTGGTATTACCAGATGCTGGGTGTGTGGGGTGACAGTGAGAGGAATTCCTCTGAGGGGAGTCTTCACCGTACCCTCATCTAAGACAGGATTTAACCTAAGGCTAGGAAATGGCCACCAAACCTCAGCCTTCCACAACACGAGGTGGTTCCAGCCTGCCCCATCTGGAACAGGTCAGCCCCTCCCGCTGCGTGTTAGTTTCACCTCCTAGAAGTTTCTCAGGGCAGCTACTGGCTGTGGGGGAGAGGCCGGGGTGCTGCCTAGGAGCCCCTGGGGGCATGACAGAAGGAAATCTTGTTTTTCCCTTAAGCACTTCACTTTATCATCTTTTACAGAAATCTGTTTTCCAACAATATAACAGTAGCCGAATTTCCAACCAGAAGCAAGGAAACCCATCATCTGAGAGTTGACATTAAAATAAGTTTTAGGTTAGCATTTCAACAAATAGTAACTCTCCTAGTCCTTTTGAGCTGCTATAACCCAGTATCCTAGACATAACACAGTGCTGGGTGACTTACAACAATAGAAATGCACTTCTCACCGTTCTGGGCTCCGAAAGTCTGAGATCAAGGTGCCTGCAGTATCGGCTCCTGGGGAAGGCCCTTTTGCAGGTTGCAGACTGGAATCCTGTCTGAGGTCCCTTTTATAAGGTACTAATCCCGTTCATAAGGGCTCCACCCTCATGACCTAATCACCCCTCAGAGCCCTCATTTTCTACTACTATCCTATTGACAGTAAGGGCTTCAACATATAAACTCTAGGGGGACATAAACAGTGACTGGAGGCCCACTCCATGCCAGGTCCTGTGCTAGCTGTTGGGGATAGTGACTTAGGTAAGACTGAAGTGGCCCTGCTCTCTGGGACTCAAGTGATGCTATGTGAATAGGGGCCTGCTCAGGAGGCACAGGGAGGGAACTCACCCAGACTGGTAGGGTCAGGAAGGGCTTCCTGGAGGAAGTGGCATGTCCACAGAGATTTAATGGGTGAGCACATGTAGCCAGGAAAAGGCGGAGAGAAGAGTATTCCAGCTGAGGACACAGCATAAGGAAGGCGCCTAGTAACCAAGACGCTTGTTATCGCTGAGCCTCAGGAAAGTCGGTAACTATTCCAACCTGTTCTCAGTTGTCCTGTGGGGGCAGTGAGGGGCACTCCTGCGCCTGCGCTTCAGCCAACCCGTTTGAGGACATGAGTGAGGTGGCGGTCGTTATGGGGAGATCTCCAGAGGGAAAAGTTCTTAAGCACATGGGGCTGGGCCTTCAGCCAGCCACGCATGGTGAGCTTTTCCCTCCACAGCTGACCCTGGAGGATCCAGTGACTGTTTAGTCCAGGGAAACAGCAGGTTTGTTCACATACTTTGGTGCAATTTGTCTGATCAGATTTATTAGCCTCCAGGCAATGGGATGGAGACGATTACATGGAGGGACAATGAGGGGGCCTTGGAACCGGAAGCTCTAAGTGCATGGCCCTGGAAAGACACCAGGCCAGCAACCATGGAGCTGAGCAAGGGTTTGCCTGGGGCTGGCCCTGACTAAATAATAATAACAAATGCTTATTGATTACACTACAGTTGATCCTAAGGGCTTCATATATATTAACTCATGGGAAAAACTGAGGCCCAGAAAGATCAAGTAACTTACCTAACACCAAGCTATGTAGCAGTAGAGCTGGAATTTGAATTTAAGTTGTCCGATACTATCGTACCTCTCCATGAGGGTGAAAACTGATGACGGCATTAACCTGTGCAGCATTGATTGTGCTCCGGGTCCTATTCAGGCCCAGTGTTGTTCTAGGTTCCGGAGATTCACCAGTGAACAAGACCAGCAAAGGCCCTGCTTTCATGGGCTTATGTTCTAGTGGAGAGACAGGTAATAATAACAATAAATGATAGTTAAAAAATAATTTCAGAGAGCAGCAAGTGCTATGGAAAAATTAAAACGGGAATGTGACAGAGAGTGACAAGGAGAATTGGAATGAATGTAAGTGGCTTGGAGGTCACAGGAAGAGAATGAATGGACAGGCCCCAAGCATGCGCCATGCAGAAAGATTGCATCTCAAGGACTCTTTCCTTGTCTTGGTAGATGCTGTGAGGTAAGTATGTCAGAAGTCATTATCCACTCAGTTTTTATTTCTTAGAGATGGAGCAGCCACCCAAAAATTGAGGCAGTCCTAGAGTTTAATGTTTAATAAGTAAAGGAGCGTTATTTAAAAAAACAGTTTCCCTATTTGTCCTGTGATAACAGGTTTTTAGTTTGGCTCTTCATTTTGCATTTAATATTAAATGTGTTACTACTTACACCTGAAAAGAGATCCCTTAGAAACAAAGACTCACAGCGTTTGCATTACTAACTTCCCTGTGCTGATTTTGACTGAGGATAAACATCTTTCTGGAATGGACTGTGAATGGAAAGGGAAAATGACACAATTTGAATGCAATTCAAAGTAACATCGGAGAAAGGTCAGTGCCTTCGCATGAGACCTCTCTTTTCAAAGTAAACAAGTGGAGCATAAAAGCACTTCCGGAGGTTTCTTTTTCTCTCTTTCTTTCTCTCTTTCTTTCTTCCTTCTTTCCTTCCTTCCTTCCTTCCTTCCTTTCTTTGTCTTTCTCTCTCTCTCTTTCTTTCTCTCTTTCTCTCTCTCTCTCCTTCCTTCCTTCCTTCCCTCTCTCTCTCTCTCTCTCTCTCTCTCTTTTCTTTTCTTTTCTTTCTTCTCAGTCTGGCTCTGTTACCCAGGCTACAATGCAGTGGTCTGATCTCAGCTCACTACAACCTCCACCTCACAGGTTCAAGCGATTCTCCTGCCTCAGCTTCCTCAGTAATTGGGACTACAGGTGCCCGCCACCACGCCCAGCTGATTCTTGTATTTTTAGTAAAGACTGGGTTTTACCAGGTTGGCCAGGCTGGCCTTAAACTGCTGACCTCAGGTGATCCGCCCGCCTAGGCCTCCCAAAGTGTTGGGATTACAGGCGTGAGCCCCCGTGCCCAGCCAGCACTTCAGGAGATTTATGAGACCAGTGCCACTGGCTCCTAGACTGACCTATTTGTGGGGTGTCATCCCTAGACCCCACTCACAAGCTCTAAGAGCTTAAAAGTCTACGGGACAAGGTTGGTTCTGACATAACTCATGGTTAGCAGCTGGGTCACTTGAAGGGGAGCAGGAAATAAGGAAGGCTCAGTGGCCAAATGAAGTGACCGCCTGCCTGTGCCAGGCCCCAGTGACGGGGTAGAGGGGTCAGTGCTGCACCCTGGGATGCCAGGTCGACACGGGTTCCTAGTCATGCTTTCACTCTCCCGGGCCTATCACGGGTGTTTTCTTTCTGAGCCTCCCCTCCTTCCTTTTGCCCTAACTCTAGCCATGGCCAACAGTGCGGGAAGGGCAGGATAACTGTAGCCAGGGTACCCAGCCAGGAGGAGCTGGGGACACTAGGGTAGAACAGGTCTGGTGTGGAAACAGAAAGGACAAAGGCAGGGAGCAGCAGTAGTCGGCCAAACCACGAAGTGACAGCAAGTCCTGGCCAGGTGGACAGGAGGGTGCTGGCAGGAATGCCACGGTGGGTCAGGTAATGTGTACAAATGCCCAGGCAGAGACGCCCATGGGGACTTCCTCTGGGAGCAGGTGAGGGGCTGACCAGTAGTGGGGAAAGTGGACTAGGTGGCTAAGGCACAGCCTTGGCAGCAGTCCGCTGGGTGACCTTGGGCAAAGGACTTAATCTCCCTGGGCCTCAGTTTCCTTGTCTGTCAAAAAGGATGGCCCTGTCCTTTCCCACGTGCTTGGGCTTATGATGTAGATGAGGCAATGAGAATCTCAAGGGCCTGGGCTCCAGGCAGGTTGCCAACACAATACAATACAATGAAGACTCTGTTCTCAGACTGAGATGCTGGGCGTGGCTTGCATCTGGAAAGTTCTAAGGTCAGAACTGGGCCTCAAGGTGGGGCTGAAAAGGCAGCAGAAGCTATCACAGAGGACCCAAGAGTCGGACTGGGGCAGGGGCCCCCCAGGGGTGGGTGAGGCTGGTTCTGCAAGGTGACTTAAGTGAGAAGTGGGCCTTGTTAAATGAATGTTGAGAAATGCCTCATGACATAGCCCCTACTTGGAGAGTTAGAAAGCATCGACCCTATTAGTAGTTTTGAGAACTCCTGCTGTTAAGACACCTCTTTAATCCCACTGATCCTCATACCAACCTTTCCCCCTTTTCCAGATACCTAGGAACTATATACACTACGGATGTTTGGGTTTCAAATCTCTCTGAAGTCCTTCTTTCTCTCTTTGGGATTGGTCTTAGGGTGGAGGCTGTGGCAGAGGATTCTCCCTAGTCTTGGGGAGTGATGAGTGAACAAAGCATAGGAACCTGGCCGGGTCTCATGCTATTTTATTTTTCTTTTTTAAGAGAATAAACTTTTGATTTTGGAATAATCATAAATTTATGGGAAAGTTGTGGAGATAGCCCAGAGAGTTCTCTGTACCTTCATCCAGCTCCCCCTAATGTTAATGTCTTATGCAACCAGGGCACATTTGTCAAAGCTAAGAAATTCACATTGGCCCAGTACAGTTAACTCTCCACACACTTTATTCAGAGTGTGCTTTATTCAGTTTTTCCACTCTGTCCTTTTTCTGTTCCAGCAACAAATCCAGGCTATCACATTGCAGTTAGCTTGCTTTTCTTTTCCCTTCCGCATTCCTTTCATCCTCAGTCTGTTTGGTTGTTGTTGTTTTAGCTCCCTCCTCTTGCACTTCATGTCTGAGGCCCAGAGAGCAAGGTGAGAGGGATGGTGAGGTGAGCACAAGAGTTCTCTGCACCAGGACAGACACTGTGATGCCTTCCGTGAGATGAGTGGCGCCTGCAGGGAGAAGCCCACAGTGTGGCCAGATGGAGAGGGAGTTTGGGACACTATCACCAGTCATGAGCGGGCTGAGGAGGCTACAGGCCAACCAGCTGAGAGAGCAGACTCTGCATCTAGTGGGTAATAGGATGGGCTGGTGGAGAAATCCACGAAGCTTGAGGGGTCTGCCTTGTCTCCAGTTGTTTTCTGAGGAAAGTAGCCTGAATTGTTCCCAGCTCAGTCACAAGCACAGGTGGGGTTTGTTAGTGTCAGTATGATAGCATGTTAGCAGAACCCAACCCTGCTACCTGAGACCCAGATGGTTGCATCAAGCATCACAATGTGGGTCAAGGCAATGAGCCAGGTGAGGGGGCGCTCAGGCAGCAGCGTGGCTTGGCAAGACTGCTGCTCAGAGGTGCCCCATGGTGATGGAAACAAGCCAGTCAATCCTAGCCCTCCCTAAGTGAAGGACAGGCTGTGTAAGCTCTGGGACTGTCTGCAGTACCAGGAAGAGACACTCCTGGGCCTCTGTGAAGCCCACTCCATACACCAGTGGAGCAGACAATTTTGCACCTACCCACCATGGATTTATCCTCTTCTTCTTTGCCAGCACAACCCTGATTTAGTTCTGGTCTCTACCCTTTGCCCAATAGCCAAATGCTTCAGGAAGGCTGGCTTTGGGGGGCAAGTCCCAGTTGGTGTCCAAACTCATCAAAGAGCTCTGATACTGCCTGCCAGTGGTTGCTTTAAGCATGGACATGTGGTATAATTCTGGCCAACAAGCCAGATGTGAGGGGAAGTCTCCTAGTGTGTAGGGGCGGGAGAGAGGGATAGGTGTTCTGAGAAAGGTTTCTTCACTCTCAACAAGCGACACAAAGATGAAATGGCTCCTTTTCCTGAGTCTTGGCAATGGTATGCCCAGATGTGACACCTGGAATGTTGGCAACCATCTTGTGACTGAGAGAGCAGTGAGATGACCAGAAGGGAATGATGGGAGAACCAAGGTCCTCTCCATGTCACTGAGTCACCCAAAAACACCAAGCTTGGAGCCTCCTGCCTTTGGGCTTCTTGTGTGTGTAAGCCAGTTGACGTGGGCTTTTCTTGTAACTTGAGATCACGGAATCACCCAGTACCAGATCTGTGACCTGAGGGACTGCACCCCATGAGGCCGTCCCGGTTCTCCCTCTTGGTCCTGTGAATTTGTGCCTGAGATCTCTGGATTAGTTCCCTGTTAATTTGCCAATAATTTAATGGTTTAAACCAATGCAAATGTATTCTTTTACTATTCTGGAGGTCAGAAGTTTAAAATCAAGGTGTTGGCAAGGCCACGTTCCTTCTGAAGTCTTCTGGAGAATCCTGTTTCTTGTCTATTCCAGCTTCTAGAGTCCTCCACCATTCCTTTGCCCTCTTGTAAGGACCCTTGTGATTGCATTGGGCTCACCTGTATCATCTAGGAACATCTCCTTATCTCAAGATCTGTAGCACAATCCCATCTGCAAAGTCCCCTCTACCGTGTAAGGCAGCATATTCACAGGTTCTAGGGATTAGGGCCTGGACATCTATGGGAGGGAATTATTCAGCCTAACAGCCTCCCTCACCCAAAGTGATCCATGTATCCCCCTGCTGGTTCCTCAGAGGCTGGTGGTTCCTGTGGCTTCCTCTCCATGGCAGCACTTGCATGGATCCCAGCCTGACAGCCCACCTGGAGTTTCCCACCAATCAACTATGGAGGCTCTGCTTGGGCCTAGTGACTACTCCTCCTGGGAGAGGAGAGCCTGGGGTGAGAGAGAGAGGGAAAGAGAGAGAGAGGGAGAGATAGAGATAGAGAGAGATTGTGGATACAGAATGAACTGTAGCTACTTATGGAGAGAAATAGTGGCCTTGTGTTTTCTCAGTAGCAGGGAAGCTGAAAAAGAAGTTGTCAGAGGTCTACCAGATGGTTTCAATGAAGTTCAGCGTGTCCTTATGTACTCACTGCTTTGGGATCCTCCTCAACATCAGAGTCCCAGCAATTCTGACTAGATCTCGGTGCATCTATCAGGGCATGTGAGGATCAGAGTTGGACTTGAAAACCAATAGGCCACTGATCTGTTTCTCCTCCATTCTAGACATTGGCAAGATTTGTGCGGGGAGAATTCAGAGTTGCAGGGTCAGCTTTTGGGAGCTTTCCAGCCACTTTTCTCCTTTATATCACACGCTGGGCTTCAGGCTGGGCCAAAGAGGCCCACATACGGATCCTGGGTGCCTTCTGCACACCACATCCCAGACTGCATCTCTGTGTGACCTTCCACCTTCTGACTTTGCATTGGGTGTGAAGTAGGGTCACCTTGACTGTAGAAGGAGGGGTTGGGGGCACGCTCTAAAACCCTGCAGCTCTCCAACATTACAGCTTGTGGATGGGACATTGAAGAGAAATTTTTGGAGTCAAAAACAATGAGAACAGAGCATTCTAGGGGCTCTCATCATCACCCCCAACTCCAGAAAGGGATGTGGTGGGGTTAGTGGACTGAGTTGGCTTTGGGTGACCATCTCCCACAGTCTGGCCTAGGATGTGTTGTTCTGGCCTCTGAGGCATCAGAGCACCTCATGGTGGCTCCAACTTGTTCCCACCCCATCACCCCTGCCATCTGTCCCCATGGGTGGGAAGATGTCCTAGCTTTGGAGCAGGCCAGCCCCATCAGGAGAAGCCAATCCATGATGCAAGAGATGACAAACAGAGCAATACAAATCTTGTTTGGAGAGTAAGCCACTCCTTAGGAGCAGTGCTAAGACATCCTTTTGTTGCCTAGATTCTAGTGATGATAACTTCTCACTCTTCCCCTTGATGAGTCCTTAGAGAACTATAAACTTCCAAAGAATGCTTTGTTTAATAGTGGAAAGAGGAAGAACTGAAAAGAGGAAATGGGGGCCTTTGTCCTCTAAAGAGTAAGCAGTGTGGATGATGATATCAACAGCCAATGTGGACATGTCACCAGCACTGGCACCAGCAGCCCTGAGTTGGCACAATCTAGCTTCATGTGAATTCTTCTGTCACACTGGGAGTCCCTCTTGCCCTCGCTTGGCCTCACTTTTCCTAGGGAGATTACAAAATCTGTACCTACTTGAAGGAACTTGTGGTACATCCATGGAATAAGACGTGGAAGTAGAGGGCTCCTTGGAAAAGATGGTGGATCTGAGAACCCAACGCTTACAGCAGTGGGTGAAGTATAGTCTATTGCTGTGTAGCTCTCGCTGCCTCTGACCTCTAAAGTCAGCATGAGTCTCCTTAGCAGACCACATGTGTAATTAGCACAGGGAGAATTCTGGGAAGGCACAAGGCTTCTCAGACACAGCCATACGTGAAGGAAAAGACCCACAATCTGGAGGCCCAGGGGATGGAGGAGGAGGCTCTTGACGTTGGGTTTGGGCATTTGTCAGGGTCGTGGTTAGAAATCCCTCCTGGGCTTGTCTGCTCAGCGGCTTTGGGTGTCTGTGCCAAGGGTAGCTGGGGGGCCCACCGAGGAGTCTCCAGATCTGTGGGGTCTGATTCATCCTGTGTCAGCCCAGGGCGATGACAGATTGGTCTGATTTTGGGCAGAGAATTGCAACCAGTGTTAACGAGAGACAAACCTTTCCTAGATGCTTTGGGGAACTTCTCAGCATGTGCTCCTCCTAGCTCTTTGTCTCCTTTCCCATACTCAGCAGCAAGGCAGGCCACAGGCTCCAAGCAGTCCCTGGGGATGGGGGATGGTGGTGAGGCAGAGATGGTTTTCTATGGAGCCAGGATACAGTGGGGAGCAGGCATGTACCTCCACATGGGGATGTTCCCGTCACTATAGCAAGAAAGGTGGCCAATTTCTTGAGATCTGAAAGGTATCAGGGCTCAGAGTGTGACAACTGGGAGGCCATTCTGCCCACACTGGCCATTGGCCAGGGCCACTGGGTACTTGATATAGTCAAGAGAAGCAGCCTTTGAGGGTAAGATGGCATAAAGGAATCTCCTCATTAGCTAAGAAAATGCAGGATCCTTTTATCAGTCAGGGTTCAGAGCTGCAAGCAAAAGCAACTGTCCCTGGCTGGTGAAGCAGAGACCTTTTATAACAAGACAGTGGGTGGTTCACAGTGTCCCTTGAACCCTGGGGCACGTGGTGTGGAAGATGCACAGCCGGGTAGAGCACCCTAACTTCTGCCACTCAACCCGTCTGGGAAAGACATATTTGCTTTGCTACAGGGCCCACTGTCAACACCCCAACCCTGGGCGCTGGCTGGAACAGAGCCCTTGCCCCTAGAAACTGGATGTCCTGCCACCAGCATCATCACTGCCCATCACCAGAACACAAGCTGTGCAGGGAGACCTGCTGCTTCTTGTAAGGGACAGACCCAGGCCACTTACCTTGTCCACCTGCCACAGGGGCTGGAGAAGCCAGTGTCTGGCACTTTTGATTTCTATAGTGACAGGTGGGTCTCACTGTGGGGGCACAAACATAGAAGGCAATACAAGTTTTTGGTGACTACACCGATGACAGTTGTCCCCTACAAGGCATTAGGTGACAGGAACTGACTACAGGGCATCTGACTCTGCTCCTCCTTGGAAATGGCCTTCTTTTTAATGCTAATGTACCAGCCTCACCTCTGCTGAGGGTGGCGGACACTTAAGCTCAGTCATCTGTTCCTGAATATCAGATGTTCTGTGTAAAAACACCAACCAGTAAACAATTCCTGTTAGTTTTATTTTTTCAGCTTTATTGAAGTATAATTATATAGATTATCGATTCAATATATAAAAATGAATCCATACAATAAAATTCAGGGTTTACAATGTGATGATCTGATGTACATATGCATTGTGAAATGATGGGCACAATCAAATTAGTTCACTCATTCATCACCTTAGTTACTGTGTGTGTGTGTGTGGTGAAAACATTTAAGGTCTACTCTTAGCCAATTTCAAGTAAAGAATTACAGTATTGGCCGGGCGCGGTGGCTCAAGCCTGTAATCCCAGCACTTTGGGAGGCCGAGGCGGGCGGATCACAAGGTCAGGAGATCGAGACCATCCTGGCTAACATGGTGAAACCCCGTCTCTACTAAAAAAAATACACACACACACACACACACACACACACAAAAACTAGCCGGGCGAGGTGGCGGGCGCCTGTAGTCCCAGCTACTCGGGAGGCTGAGGCAGGAGAATGGCGTAAACCCGGGAGGCGGAGCTTGCAGTGAGCTGAGATCCGGCCACTGCACTCCAGCCTGGGTGACAGAGCGAGACTCCGTCTCCAAAAAAAAAAAAAAAAAAGAATTACAGTATTATTAACTCTATAGTTAATAATACTTGCTGTGTATTGGGATCTAATGTTCCTATTAGTGTCAGTTTCCTGTTATTATAAATGGAAAAGGTTATAAGGCACACATCCACCAATCAACTTCCCAAATGTGATTAGACATGGTGAAACATCTATATATGTAATAAACTACCACATTAGGATGTAAAATACTAGGCTGGGCAGGGTGGCCCATGCCTATAATTCCAGCACTTTGGAAGGTTGAGGCAGCCAGGTCACTTGAGGTCAGGAGTTCAAGACCAGCCTGGCCAACATGGTGAAACCCCGTCTCTACTAAAAAAAACACACACACACACACACACACAAAAACTAGCCGGGCGAGGTGGCGGGCGCCTGTAGTCCCAGCTACTCGGGAGGCTGAGGCAGGAGAATGGCGTAAACCCGGGAGGCGGAGCTTGCAGTGAGCTGAGATCCGGCCACTGCACTCCAGCCTGGGTGACAGAGCGAGACTCCGTCTCCAAAAAAAAAAAAAAAAAGAATTACAGTATTATTAACTCTATAGTTAATAATACTTGCTGTGTATTGGGATCTAATGTTCCTATTAGTGTCAGTTTCCTGTTATTATAAATGGAAAAGGTTATAAGGCACACATCCACCAATCAACTTCCCAAATGTGATTAGACATGGTGAAACATCTATATATGTAATAAACTACCACATTAGGATGTAAAATACTAGGCTGGGCAGGGTGGCCCATGCCTATAATTCCAGCACTTTGGAAGGTTGAGGCAGCCAGGTCACTTGAGGTCAGGAGTTCAAGACCAGCCTGGCCAACATGGTGAAACCCCGTCACTACCAAAAATACAAAAATTAGCCAGGCATGTTGGTGCATGTCTGTAATCCCAGGTACTTGGGAGGCTGAGGCAGGAGGATCGCTTGAACCCAGGAGACAGAGGTTGCCGTGAGCCAAGATCGAACTACTGCACTCCAGCCTGGGCGATAGAGTGAGACTCTGCCAAAAAAAAAAAAAAAAGTAAAATACTTAAAACATAGCTTAAAACACTATAGTTGTTAATGGCTACTCTGTAAGAAGTGATACTGTGATGACTGTAAGTGCCAGCAACTTGGGAAACCCTCATCCCCTTTGGTGAGGTTCACCATGTTTTACACAACTCTCTATGTGCAATGCTGGTGTTCTGTTAAGTGTAATTGCAGCGTTTCTCAAGACTTTACAGATACATTGTTTTGTTTAAAATGTAGTGTGTTGTGTTTTAGGGATATAAATTTACATTTACCTTAGATAAATTTCGGCCAGAAAATGGTATTGAGAGAGATAAGTATGTTTCCTGAAGTATGGATATCGAAAACCAAGTGGCATCCTGCAATGGGGATGTTAATCAGGAAGACATTTTGTGGGGAAGGTCTTAATCTGAAGAGTGTCTCCCAAATGCCAGGCACTTTCCACATATTAGCACAAACGCCCAGAGTAACCTTAACCCCCACTTTACAGGTGGAAATACCAGGGCTTTCTCAGGGCCCCACTGGAGTTGGGACTCACACCCAGGTTTGTTTGGCTGCATAATTTATCTGCCCAAGATAAATCCTGTTTCTTGTTTTCTGAGCATAGCTGAACAAAGCTGAAGTATTCAAGAGAAACTTTACCAAAGTAAGAGAAATTGAAAAAATAGAAGATAATAAAATTATTCAAGAATATGAAACATAGGTTTTTTTTTTAACCTCAAATTTCTATTGCTTACCCATCCCACATAGCACACTGTGTTCCGTAATCTGTCTAGGATGGTGGGATGAAAGGATGTGAGCATTGAAAGCAAACACATGTGCGTGTGAAACCTAAAGCTATCAGTGATTAGTTGTGTGTTGGCCACTTTACCCTTCCCGACCTCAGGCTTCTCAGCTTTCAGACAGGGATAACATTTTCATCAGAAGATTGTGGTGAGGGCTTTTTTTCTTTTTTCTTTCAGGGCAATTGTGTTGGTGGCATATTGGATATTTCTAACATGTACAAAGTTATGTATTTTGATTTATTTTTATTTCTTTCTATGTATATGTACTTCTTTTCAAATGCCAAGAGCTTTCTCTTGCTATCATTGTTCCTTTTGAAACAATTCAATTTTCAAGTCCACTGTTGATTGTTATGTTAAAGATTGAGTCACTGACAGATATTCAAGATTTAAGCCTGAAACAGTCAAACTGAACCCTCAAAAAAAAAAAAAAAAAAACAGAAAAGTGCATATCGGAAATCATTACTGTGGAAATGAAGTTTATTTGCCATTATGAATAATGTCTAATATAAGAATATGCTTCTGGAATTCAGTACTGCTTTTAAGTACCAATGATACTTATTTTTCAAAAATGTAATGGCATGTTATTGCTTTGAAATGCTTGCTTAGGGCTTTTTTCATGTTGTCTTAAAATGTGCTGGTGAATTCTCCATTTTTGATATCCATTTCACAGGTAAAAAACAAAAAAATCTAGATTGGCCTTGATATTGGGATGAGAAAAAGTAACTAGCATTAAGAAAATAAAACAATCTTCATTTTAGAGATGAACCCATTAAAACAATTTAGGAAATGAGGGGCAAAAGGGAAGAAATAATATTGCCAAAGAACATGAGCATAACAAGGAATGCATTTCAATGCTTAAGAAGGCTTGAGGTCACTTTTTTATTTAACTGAAAACAAAAGATTGTGGTGAGGATTAAAGGACAGTTGTGGACATAAAGTCATGTAGTGGTTCAAGATGGTAGACTGAGGACACTTGTTTACTTCTCCTTCCACCCAGGATGCCACAGAAATTACAGAAAAGCTGGTGAAAAATAACGAGGCGCTTGTTCTCTTTCCTGTGCTGCCCTGTGAAGCTATGCCTTCTGCCATGATCGTAAATTTCCTGAGGTCTGCCCAGCCATGCGGAACTGTGAGTCAATTAAACCTCTTTTCTTTAGAAATTAAATCATAGTAACAGTAAATCTGTAACTTACCAGGCATGGTGGCACATGTCTGTGGTCCCAGCTACTCAGGGAGCTAGGGTGGGAGGACTGCTTGAGCCTAGAAATTTGAGACAAACCTGGGCAACAGAGCCAGACCTTGTTTTATTTAAAAAAAAAAAAAAAAAAAAAAAAGAAAGTCATAACTGCTGGAAGAACATCAGACCCAAAAATTGAGGAAGTTATTGGAGGATGGATTGAGTATGGTAGTGGAGTGGTGGAGAAAGTGGACTCAGTTTCTCATTTCCTTTCATCGCCATATTTCTTGTGAGTATTCAGATTGATACTTCATTGCCCTGTGTTGACTCCGGGAACCACTACAATCTGGCTTCTTCTACCAGGATTCCATTGAAACTGTTCTTACGAAAGTGTCTCATGACCTCCCCCTTGCTAAGTCCAGCATCTGGTGGTCATATCACTGTCAGTATCTTAGGCCACCTGTTAGCAATATTTGTGATAGTTTTCCACTTCTTGAAACCTTGTCTTTTCTTCATTTCCATGACACCTCAGCCCTCTGGTTTCCTTCTACCTCAGTGGTGGCTCCTGCTCTTTCTTCTTGGCTAGCTTTGCTCTCTCTGGCTGATCTCTGAACATCCCTGCTCCCTGGTCCTGGCCCCTTTTTCGTCATCTTCAATATTCTTGATGAGCTCCTCCATTCTCACAGCTTTCAACACTGTGTCTCAAGGGCTCCTGAATTTCTGTCTCTAGTCTAGTTCTCTCCTTGGAGCTCCAGACTTGTATACTCAATTGCATTAAAAACAAAACAAAAACAAACCTTTTTAGCTGGATGTAGTGGCCCACGTCTGTGGTTGCAGCTACTCAGGAGGCCAAGGCAGGAGGACTGATTAAGCCCAGGAGTTCAAGACCAGCCTGGGCAACATAGTAAAACACTGTCTCAAAAAAACAAAAACAAAAAAAACCTTTTTTAAAATAATTTTTTTCAAACTTATACAAAGCCTACAAAAATAAAAATAGCACAGAAAACACCTGCAAATGGTTTACCCAGATTTACCTAAAATTAACATTCTCTCCATTTGCTTTATTTTTTTCTCCCTCTCTGTGTGTTCCTCGGTGTGTATGTATATCTATAACACACACATACATAATATGTAATGTTATGCGTGTGTGTGTGTGAGTGTGTATATTTTTTTCCTGGAACCATTTGAAGGCATGGCCCTTTACTCCTAAACACTTCAGTTTTCTTAGGGATAAAAGGTTTTCTCTTACCTAACCATAGTGCAGTCATCAACTTCAGAAAATTTAACATTGCTACCATGCTTTATCTTTTTTTTGTTGAACTTTTAATTTTTTAATTTTAAATTTTTATAATTTCTTTTTTTTATTATACTTTAAGTTCTAGGGTACATGTGCATAACGTGCAGGTTTGTTACATATGTATACTTATGCCATGTTGGTGTGCTGCACCCATCAACTCGTCAGCACCCATCAATTCATCATTTATATCATGTATAACTCCCCAATGCAATCCCTCCCTCCTCCCCCCTCCCCATGATAGGCCCCAGTGTGTGATGTTCCCCTTCCCAAGTCCAAGTGATCTCATTGTTCAGTTCCCACCTATGAGTGAGAACATGCAATGTTTGGTTTTCTGTTCTTGTGATAGTTTGCTAAGAATGATGGTTTCCAGCTGCATCCATGTCCCTACAAAGGACGCAAACTCATCCTTTTTTATGGCTGCATAGTATTCCATGGTGTATATGTGCCACATTTTCTTAATCCAGTCTGTCACAGATGGACATTTGGGTTGATTCCAAGTCTTTGCTATTGTGAATAGTGCCGCAATAACATACGTGTGCATGTGTCTTTGTAGTAGAATAATTTATAATCCTTTGGGTATATACCCAGTAGTGGGATGGCTGGGTCATATGGTACATCTAGTTCTAGATCCTTGAGGAATTGCCACACTGTCTTCCACAATGGTTGAACTAGTTTACAATCCCACCAACAGTGTAAAAGTGTCCCTATTTCTCCACATCCTCTCCAACACCTGTTGTTTCCTGACTTCTTAATGATTGCCATTCTAACTGGTGTGAGATGGTATCTCATGGTGGTTTTGATTTGCATTTCTCTGATGGCGAGTGATGAGGAGCATTTTTTCATGTGTCTGTTGGCTGTATGAATGTCTTCTTTTGAGAAATGTCTGTTCATATCCTTTGCCCACTTTTTGATGGGGTTGTTTGTTTTTTTCTTGTATATTTGTTTGAGTTCTTTGTAGATTCTGGATATTAGCCTTTGTCAGATGAGTAGGTTGCAAAAATTTTCTCCCATTCTGTAGGTTGCCTGTTCACTCTGATGGTAGTTTCTTTTGCTGTGCAAAAGCTCTTTAGTTTAATGAGATCCCATTTGTCAATTTTGGCTTTTGCTGCCGTTGCTTTTGGTGTTTTAGACATGAAGTCCTTGCCCATGCCTATGTCCTGAATGGTATTACCTAGATTTTCTTCTAGGGTTTTTATGGTATTAGGTCTAACATTTAAATCTCTAATCCATCTTGAATTAATTTTCATATAAGGGGTAAGGAAAGGATCCAGTTTCAGCTTTCTACTTATGGCTAGCCAATTTTCCCAGCACCATTTATTAAATAGGGAATGCTTTCCCCATTCTTGTTTCTCTCAGGTTTGTCAAAGATCAGATGGCTGTAGATGTGTGGTATTATTTCTGAGGACTCTGTTCTGTTTCATTGGTCTATATCTCTGTTGTGGTACCAGTACCATGCTGTTTTGGTTACTGTAGCCTTGTAGTATAGTTTGAAGTCAGGTAGCGTGATGCCTCCAGCTTTGTCCTTTTGACTTAGGATTGTCTTGGCAATGCGGGCTCTTTTTTGGTTCCATATGAACTTTAAAGCAGGTTTTTCCAATTCTGTGAAGAAAGTCATTGGTAGCTTGATGGGGATGGCATTGAATCTATAAATCACCTTGGGCAGTATGGCCATTTTCACGATATTGATTCTTCCTATCCATGAGCATGATATGTTCTTCCATTTGTTTGTGTCCTCTTTGATTTCACTGAGCAGTGGTTTATAGTTCTCCTTGAAGAGGTCCTTTACATCCCTTGTAAGTTGGATTCCTAGGTATTTTATTCTCTTTGAAGCAATTGTGAATGGAAGTTCATTCCTGATTTGGCTCTCTGCTTGTCTGTTACTGGTGTATAAGAATGCTTGTGATTTTTGCACATTAATTTTGTATCCTGAGACTTTGCTAAGTTGCTTATCAGCTTAAGGAGATTTTGGGCTGAGACAATGGGGCTCTCCAAATATACCATCATGTCATCTGCAAACAGGGACAATTTGACTTCTTCTTTTCCTAACTGGATACCCTTGATTTCTTTCTCTTGCCTGATTGCCCTAGCCAGAACTCCAACACTATGTTGAATAGGAGTGGTGAGAGAGGGCATCCCTGTCTTGTGCCAGTTTTCAAAGGGAATTTTTCCAGTTTTTGCCCATTCAGTATGGTATTAGCTGGGTTTGTCATAAATAGCTCTTATTATTTTGAGGTACGTTCCATCAATACCGAATTTATTGAGCGTTTTTAGCATAAAGGGCTGTTGAATTTTGTCAAAAGCCTTTTCTGCATCTCTTGAGATAATCATGTGGTTCTTGTCTTTGGTTCTGTTTATATGCTGGATTACGTTTATTGATTTGCAAATGTTGAACCAGCCTTGCATCCCAGGGATGAAGCCCACTTGATCATGGTGGATAAGCTTTTTGATGTGCTGCTGAATCCGGTTTGCCAGTATTTTATTGAGAATTTTTGCATCGATGTTCATCAGGGATATTGGTCTAAAATTCTCTTTTTTTGTTGTGTCTCTGCCAGGCTTTGGTATCAGGATGATGTTGGCCTCATAAAATGAGTTAGGGAGGATTCCCTCTTTTTCTATTGATTGGAATAGTTTCAGAAGGAATGCTACCAGCGCCTCCTTGTACCTCTGGTAGAATTCAGCTGTGAATCCATCTGGTCCTGGACTTTTTTTGGTGGGTAGGCTTAATTGTTGCCTCAATTTCAGAGCCTGCTATTGGTCTATTCAGGGATTCAACTTCTTCCTGGTTTAGTCTTGGGAGAGTGTAAGTGTCCAGGAAATTATCCATTTCTTCTAGATTTTCTAGTTGATTTGCGTAGAGGCGTTTATAGTATTCTCTGATGGTTGATTGTATTTCTGTGGGGTCGGTGGTGATATCCCCTTTATCATTTTTTATTGCGTCTATTTGATTCCTCTCTCTTTTCTTCTTTATTAGTCTTGCTAGCGGTCTGTCAATTTTGTTGATCTTTTCAAAAAACCAACTCCTGGATTCATTGATTTTTTGGAGGGTTTTTTGTGTCTCTATCTCCTTCAGTTCTGCTCTGATCTTAGTTATTTCTTGTCTTCTGCTAGCTTTTGAATGTGTTTGCTCTTGCCTCTCTAGTTCTTTTAATTGTGATGTTAGAGTGTCAATTTTAGATCTTTCCTGCTTTCTCTTGTGGGCATTTAGTGCTATAAATTTCCCTCTACACACTGCTTTAAATGTGTCCCAGAGATTCTGGTATGTTGTATCTTTGTTCTCATTGGTTTCAAAGAACATCTTTATTTCTGCTTTCATTTTGTTATGTACCCAGTAGTCATTCAGGAGCAGGTTGTTCAGTTTCCCTGTAGTTGAGCGGTTTTGACTGAGTTTCTTAGTCCTGAGTTCTAGTTTGATTGCACTGTGGTCTGAGAGACAGTTTGTTATAATTTCTGTTCTTTGACATTTGCTGAGGAGTGCTTTACTTCCAATTATGTGGTCAATTTTGGAATAAGTGCAATGTGGTGCTGAGAAGAATGTATATTCTGTTGATTTGGGGTGGAGAGTTCTATAGATGTCTATTAGGTCCACTTGGTGCAGAGATGAGTTCAATTCCTGGATATCCTTGTGAACTTTCTGGCTCGTTGATCTGTCTAATGTTGACAGTGGAGTGTTGAAGTCTCCCATTATTATTGTATGGGAGTCTAAGTCTCTTTGTAAGTCTCTAAGGACTTGCTTTATGAATCTGGGTGCTCCTGTATTGGGTGCATATATATTTAGGAGAGTTAGCTCTTCCTGTTGAATTGATCCCTTTACCATTATGTAATGGCCTTCTTTGTCTCTTTTGATCTTTGATGGTTTAAAGTCTGTTTTATCAGAGACTAGGATTGCAACCCCTGCTTTTTTTTGTTCTCCATTTGCTTGGTAGATCTTCCTCCATCCCTTTATTTTGAGCCTATGTATGTCTCTGCATGTGAGATGGGTCTCCTGAATACAGCAGACTGGTGGGTCTTGACTCTTTATCCAGTTTGCCAGTCTGTGTCTTTTAATTGGAGCATTTAGTCCATTAACATTTAAGGTTAATATTGTTATGTGTGAATTTGATCCTGCCATTATGATATTAACTGGTTATTTTGCTCGTTAGTTGATGCAGTTTCTTCCTAGCCTCGATGGTCTTTACATTTTGGTATGTTTTGCAATGGCTGGTACCGTTGTTCCTTTCCATGTTTAGGGCTTCCTTCAGGGTCTCTTGTAAGGCAGGCCTGGTGGTGACAAAATCTCTAAGCATTTGCTTATCTGTAAAGGATTTTATTTCTCCTTCACTGATGAAACTTAGTTTGGCTGGATATGAAATTCTGGGTTGAAAATTCTTTTCTTTAAGAACGTTGAATATTGGCCCCCACTCTCTTCTGGCTTGTAGAGTTTCTGCCGAGAGATCTGCTGTAGTCTGATGGGCTTCCCTTTGTGGGTAACCCGACCTTTCTCTCTGGCTGCCCTTAAGATTTTTTCCTTCATTTCAACTTTGGTGAATCTGGCAATTATGTGTCTTGGAGTTGCTCTTCTGGAGGAGTATCTTTGTGGCGTTCTCTGTATTTCCTGAATTTGAATGTTGGCCTGCCCTACTAGGTTGGGGAAGTTCTCCTGGATGATATCCTGAAGAGTGTTTTCCACTTGGTTCCATTTTCCCCCTCACTTTCAGGCACCCCAATCAGACATAGATTTGGTCTTTTTACATAATCCATACTTCTTGCAGGCTTTGTTCATTTCTTTTTCTTCTTTTTTCTTTTGGTTTCTCTTCTCGCTTCATTTCATTCATTTGATCCTCAATCGCTGATACTCTTTCTTCCAGTTGATCGAGTCGGTTACTGAAGCTTGTGCATTTGTCACGTATTTCTCGTGTCATGGTTTTCATCTCTGTCATTTCGTTTATGATCTTCTCTGCATTAATTAGTCTAGCTGTCAATTCTTCCACTCTTTTTTCAAGATTTTTAGTTTCTTTGCGCTGGGTACATAATTCCTCCTTTAGCTCTGAGAAGTTTGATGGACTGAAGCCTTCTTCTCTCATCTCGTCAAAGTCATTCTCTGACCAGCTTTGATCCGTTGCTGGCGATGGGCTGCGCTCCTTTGCAGGGGGAGATGCGCTCTTATTTTTTGAATTTCCAGCTTTTCTGCCCTGCTTCTTCCCCATCTTTGTGGTTTTATCTGTCTCTGTTCTTTGATGATGGTGACGTACTGATGGGGTTTTGGTATAGGTGTCCTTCCTGTTTGATAGTTTTCCTTCTGACAGTCAGACCCTCAGCTATAGGTCTGTTGGAGATTGCTTGAGGTCCACTCCAGACCCTGTTTTCCTGGGTATCAGCAGCAGAGGTTGCCGAAGATAGAATATTGCTGAACAGCGAGTGTACCTGTCTGATTCTTCCTTTGGAAGCTTCCTCTCAGGGGTGACTCCACCCTGTGAGGTGTGGGGTGTCAGACTGCCCCTAGTGGGGGATGTCTCCCAGCTAGGCTACTCAGGGGTGAGGGACCCACCTGAGCAGGCAGTGTGTCTGTTCTCAGATCTCAACCTCTGCGTTGGGAGATCCACAGCTCTCCCCAAAGCTGTCAGACAGAGTCGTTCGCATCTGCACCGGCCCCCGCTGCTTCCCCTATTGGACTTCAGCTGTGCACTGTCCCCAGAGGTGGAGTCTACAGAGACAGGCAGGCTTCCTTGAGCTGCTGTGATCTCCACCCAGTTCGAGCTTCCCAGCGGCTTTTTTTACCTACTTAAGCCTCGGCAATGGCGGGCGCCCCTCCCCCAGCCTCGCTGCTGCCTTGCGGATAGATCTCCGCAGACTGCTGTGTTAGCAATGAGGGAGGCTCCGTGGGCGTGGGACCCTCCCGGCCAGGTGTGGGATATATTCTCCTGGTGTGCCTGATTGCTTAAAGCGCAGTATTGGGGTGGGAGTTACCCGATTTTCCAGGTGTTGTGTGTCTCAGTTCCCTTGGCTAGGAAAACGGATTCCCTTCCCCCTTGCGCTTCCAGGTGAGGCGATGCCTCGCCCTGCTTCAGCTCTCGCTGGTCAGGCTGCCGCAGCTGACCAGCACCGATTGTCCGGCACTCCCCAGTGAGATGATCCCAGTACCTCAGTTGAAAATACAGAAATCACCGGTCTTCTGTGTCGCTCGCGCTGGGAGTTGGAGACTGGAGCTGTTCCTATTCGGCCATCTTGCTCCGCCCCCCTATAATTTCATTTTTTTATTTCCATAGGTGTTTGGGGGAACAGGTGGTATTTGGTTGCATGGATGCATTCTTCAGCATGATTTCTGAGCCATGCTTTATCTTGTCTACCATTCACATTGCAATTTTTGTCAGTTAACCCTAAAATATCCTTTATGACTTATTTAAAAAACTGTAGTACAGGATCTAGACTAGAGTCAGATATTGCATTTAATTTTGATGTCTCTTTGGCCTCTAATCTGGAGCACTTCCACAGCTTTTCTTTTTCTTTTATGACACTGACTTTTTTTTTAAAAACTGAGCACAATTTAATTGAATCCTTATAGTCCCTGCCCCCACCACATGAGGTCAGAACTATTATTATTCTCATTTTACATGCAGGGAAACTGAAACATACAGAGGGTAAAAAACTTGCCTGATGTCGCAATTAGTAAAGGTCAGAGCTAGGATTCAAACCTGTGCTGTTGGAATCTATACCCATCGACTTGACCATCTTAGAGCTGCTTACTTTCAATATTTTCATAACACTCACAAAAATATCCTTACTAATGTTTTTATTTGATATTACACTGTACATTCACATTTTTTGAAAAATACAGTTCCCTCTCATTTAAAAAAAATTTTAAATAGGACTTCCTCATTTTGGCTTTGCCTGATATTTTCTCAAGATTAGGTTCAGGTTGCTTGTGCTTTGCCGGAATACGACTTGGTTAGGTGTGTGCTTCTCAGGGCTCACATCTGGAGGCACACAGCATCCGCCCATGCCTCATTGGCGATGGTAATTTTGATCACCTTGCCAAAGTGCTGTTTGATTTCTCCCCTGTATAATCACTGGTTCTTCCCTGTCTCTTCTTTGTAAATAACATACGGTCTGTGGGGAGACACTTTACTACCAGACAAATATCCTGTTCCTCATCAAAATTTACCTCTAGATTTAATATCTACTGATGAGTTGTCCCTGACCCAACCTTTACTAGGATGGTTGGAACATGATGCTTTTCTGACTCCAACCAACACTCCCCCCACACTGACCTGCCAACCCTCTGGATTGTGCTGGAAGTAAGACCTTCCTTCTCCCCACCCATCTACTTTCTCGCCTATTGATTATCAGTATGGACTCATGACTTTCTCCTTTAATGGTTAGTAACTCCATACTGTACTTCTTTAGGTGCTGAGATTGCATTTTTGTCTTCCTCTGCTGTCTCACGTACAATTCAAACCTAACCTGTCCAAAGCAGACCTCTTGATTTCCCACCCCAAACTAATCTCCCACCTGACCTTAGTCTTTCCCATCCTGGGGAAGTCATCATCATCCACCTAGTGGCTCAAGCCAGAGACCTGGGTGTCATCTCTGAGTCCTCCCTTTCCCTCAGACCCTCACCTAATTTGTAAGCAAGTTCTCTTCTGGAATTCAATTTTGTTAAAAAAGTTAATGAGCTAAATAGACAGAGCTGAAGATGAAATTAGTGGGCTGGAGGAGTGGTTTTCATATTTTATTGCATATTGGAATCACCTGGGGAGAGTTTAAAGCTCCCAGTGTCTAGGTTGCATACTATATAAATTAATCAGACTTTCTGGGGGTGGGTCCAGACAACATCAGTTTTTAAAGCTTTCTCAAGTTTGAGCAAAAGAGGTTTCCCAGAAGGGGAGGCAAAAGGAAAAATAAAACACATAGTTGAAGGATCTGTTCGACAGATTTAGGACTTTCTATACCCATAGGAGATCCAATATATATCCTAACACCAACAGAATTTTTTCATGCTCTTTGTAAAACAGACCCTTGACTTCCTAAGGAAAAGAGAGTGTATAAGAATGTTTGAAGTCAAAGGGAGGCTGGTTTCCAGTTCTCAGATGTCAGAGTAGAGGTTCTGTTGAAACTTTCTTCTCAATATAAGCCCCCAGACAACAAGGAGAATAATAAAGAGAAGTGTAAACTCAATCTTTGATTAAACTAGGAAACATCTGAGGCCCGCCCAGCACCACATTTGAGGAAGGGCTGCCCAGTGAAGAGAAGGTCAACAGTGTGGAGCGGGTATGCTAAAGATGCTGTGGCTGCAGCAATTGGCTCCATTCAGCAGAGAGTGCTTCTGCAAAGTGAGAGGTTCCCACTTGCTGGGTCCCAAACCAGCAAGAACTTACCTGAAACTGAGGTAGGAGGGAGGCGGGACTCCGACCCAGGTTGAAGACTGGACAAAGCTGGGAAGAAGTGCCGAAAGCATGGGTCTTTAAGACACAGCCACCAGCGCCATGCCAGTTTACCATCGCCATGGCAACACCCAGAAATGACCACCTCTTGCCACTGACAACACCTGGAACTTACTACCCATTTTCTAGCTAATTCTGAATAGCCTGCCCCTTAATTAGCATATTATGAAAGTGGGTCTAACTGCTGCCCCGGCTGTTACTCTCAGCACATTGCCTCCTGGGTAGCCCTGCTCTGAAGGAGCAGTCATGGAGCTATAACCCTTCTTGCCTCAATAAAACTGCCCTCTAGCACGGGCTAGCTCTTGAATTCCTCCCTGGGTAAATCCAAGAACCTACCCTGCATCAAAACCATGAGAACAGTGTACCAAGACCAAGGGTGATAGCTTCCCTAGACCTGTTTCCTCTAGGAGAGGCTGTGCTAAAAGACAGAATCTTAGGTAAATTATCTTTGCAGGAGACATTCTGAGGGTGAGGCAGATGGAAGAGAGAGACTGAATGATAAGAACCCCTGTAGTTGCCAACCTCTTTTGAGTGGGGAGAAAACACGTATTTCTTGTTTCTGTCCTCTCTACTCCCGACCTTTCACCCTCCCACCATGCCCCCTCCACCCCAATAAGACACCTGACCAAAGAGGGCTTCACAGCAGAATTCTATCAAAACTTTTAAGGAAAATATATGCAATGTCCATAGAAAAAGAAGAAAACACATCCAATTCAACAAAACACTGATGCTAAAATATCATAAACGGAGCAAAAAAAGAGATGAAATTGCAATTTTACTTATTAATATTGGAGCAAAGTTTCAATTAAATCAGCTAATGGGGTCCAACAGTATGTTGGAAAAATAAATCACTATGGTCAGGAGGACTTTAGGTCAACAGGGAAGGATATTTCAATATTAGAAAATGATGAGCATAGATTTTCATATGATTATCTTCATAGTTGCTGATAAGGCATTTGGCAAAATTTAATATACATATTTGACCAAAAATGTTTTATAAACTAGGAATAGGTAAATAATTTTAAACATGGTAAATAAAAGAAATATATGTATTTCAAAGTTGTCATTATGCTCAAAGTAGGAGAAAATGAGAAATATTCTTACACTCAGAAATAGCAGGAGGAAGTTTCTATTGTTTGATGTTATTTTGGAAGTATCAAAACATGCATGTAGACAAAAGAATAAATTGTAAAGGGAGAGAGAGACATTTATAATTATTGTTATGTGATTTTATATCTGGAAAATTCAACAAAATAAGTTGAGTAATCTAATAACAAGGGAAATTCATAAAGTTGGTGAATACAAAATCAATATGCAAAATAACTTGCTTTTCTATATACAAACAGTAACCAGTTATAGTGGAAGAAAAGATCCTGTTTACGACAACACAGTGACAAAATACTCAAGAGTAAATGACAAGACACACAAGATCTAAATGAAGAGGACTTTAAGATGCTGTTGAGATAAACCAAAAATAGGCTTGGAAAAGATGTAAATACATAGTCTATTTCTGTTTACAGATGATTATTCTCCATAAGTGAATCCATAAATTTGGCAATTCTCCATAAGTGAATCCATAAATTTAATACAACCCTAATTAAAAAATATCAATAAGAAATGTTTGTGACTAAAAGTCTACAGAAAAGTAGACATGCAAGGACAGCCAGGACTTTTCTGAAAAAGATGGAGACACCTGATGGGGCTGGGGAGTGGGGTGGGGAATCAGGGAATAGCTCTACCAGAACTGAAACCCATCTTTAAAGCCACAGCAATTGAAGCAATATTGTACTGGGTATGAAGAAACCTACAAATCAATGAATCAGAATGGAGACTCCAGAAATAGACACAAACTCATATACAAATATATGATAAGACAGCATTGCATATTAATGAAGGACGGTAGGCTGTTAAAAATAATGTTTATACTCCAGAGAGCTATCTGGGAAAGTGCTATGGACTGAATGTTTGTGTCTGCCCTCCCCAAATTCACATGTTGAAATCTTAATCTCCCAATGTGCCATTAGAGGTGAGGCCCTTGGGAGGGGATTAGGTTATGAGGGTGGGGCCCTCACAAATGGAGTTAGTGTCCTTATAAGAAGAGATAGGAGAGAGTCGGCTTCTTCCTCCTCTCTCCCTCTGCTCTTTTCTCCCTGTGAGAATACAATAAGGAGATGGTAATATGCAAGCCAGAAAGAGGAACTTTTCCAGACATAGAATCTGCTGGCACCTTGGTCTGGGGCTTCCCAGACTCCAACCCTGTGAGAAATAAATGGTTTTTGTTGTTGTTTAAGCCACTCACTCTATGGTATTCTGTTACGGCAGCCCAAGCTGAACAAGACAGAAAACTGGACCCCTGTTTCACTTCTTATATGAAGAAATGGCAGTTGGATCCAAGATTTAACATTATAAAATGAAATTAGGAAAGCATAAAGTTTAAGACAATTTAAAAATAACTAAGAGAGGCCTTTCTAAGTGTTGTACAAAACCCAAAAACCATAGAAAAGATTAATAAATTTAATAATACAAATAAAATAATTCTGCATGGCAATTAGACAAAAATCACACTATATACAAAGTCAAAAGAGAAATGATGTTTTGATGGGGAAATGATGGGGACAATATTTGCCACAGAAATTAAATTATTGAATATAACAATGTGCTCTCTCAAGTCAATAAGAAAAAGACCAACCATCAAAGAAAAAGAGCAAAGGACAAGTAAAGGAAGTACGAATGGTCCATAAACATATGAGAAGATGCCTGACCCACTCGTAATAAAGTAAATGCAAATACAGACAATGAGATACCATTTTTCATTTATCTGGTATGAAATCAAAAAGTTTGATAGCATGTTGTGTTGGTGGGGATGTGCAGGGAAGTATGTTTACATATCTAAGATAAGAATATAAACTGGTGGAACCTCTAGCATTGTTATCAGAATTAAAAACACATGTCTACTCTTTGACTCTAGTCACACGTCTAAGGATTTATTGGAAAGGTACATTCACATGTGTAGAATGTATGTGCATGCATACTTCCTGAAATATTTATTTTGAAAAGTAAAATCTCAGAAACAAGCTTACTGTCTGCAATGGGAGATTGGATAAATAAATTACACAGTTTTCATACAGTAGAATGTAGAAGAATGAGGCTTTATACATACTGATAGGAAGGATTTACAAAATACACGCTGAATATTTCCATAACTGTATGCTGATATATGCCTAGGATATTCCTGGAAAAAAATGGAAGAGATTTCCCCTGGGGAGGAAAACTGGATCACTGAGGAACAGCAGTGAAAGAAAGAGGGTGACTTTGTACCATGCTTTGTGAATTTTGTACTCTAGGCATGTATTACCCGTCTTTTAAAAAAGAAATAGCCAAAAGAATCAGAGGAGGGGCTTTTTTCTCAACCTAATAGGATATATTTTAAAGTTACAGATACAGAAATTGTGACATTGCTATAGAACAGGCAAGTAGATCAGTGGGACAGAATAAACTCAAGAACTAGACTGTCTTAGTCTGTTTGGGCTGCTGTAACAAAATATCATAGCCTGGGTAGCGTATAAATAACAGTTTAGAAGAACTGTTTATAAGGATTGTTTCTCACAGTTCTAGAGGCTGGGAAGTCCAAGATTGAGGTGTCAGCAGGTTCAGTGCTGGCTGAGGACTCACACTCTCTGCTTCATAGATGGTGCCTTCTCACTGTGTCCTCACATGTCAGAAGAGAAAAGGGAACACTCTGGAGTCCCTTTTATAAGGGCACTAATTCCATTCTTAAGGGCTCCACCCTCGTGGCCTAGTCACTTCCCAAGCATCGTGCCTTCTAATACCATGATACTGGGGATTACATTTCAGTGTATGAATTCTGGGGGACATAAACATTCAGACCATGGAACAGACCAATATACACATGGGCATTTTGTTGTGACAGAATGGCACTCCAGTATGTGGGGATAGATGGGTCATTAAGCACAGTTGGGCTAATTGGTTATTCATAGAGAAGAAAAAGTTTGAATCTCCACCTTGCATTATTCACGAATGTAAATTTCCACTTGTTTAAAGGCCTAAATGTCCAAAACAAAGCCACAAAATATTTTAAAGAAACAGAAGAGATATGTGGGTTTGACTTTGGGGTAGGGAAGTCCTTTAAAGACACAAAAAGCCCTCCCTTCCCACCCCCCAAAAACTTGGGTGAGGTGGCACCTGTAGTCCTAGCTCTTCAGAGGCTGAGGCAGGAGGATCTCTTGAACCCAGGAGTTTGAGTCCATCCTGGATGACATGAAAAGACCCCATTCCTAAAAAAATAAAAAGAAGAGGAAAGAAGGATGAAAGAAAAGAAAGAAGGATGAAAACTCTTCAAAGTAATATATATATCTATTAAATGTGTATGTGCATGTGTGCATTTATGTACATTGTGCATTTATATTTCAAACTCATAGTAGTGGTTCCTTTAGGTAAGGTTGGGCATAGAGATGGGGTGGGAATGCTGGGCTTTAACTTTACATGTAAAGAGTTTTAAAAGTTATTATTTAAGGAATTTATTTTTACTGTTAATTATTGTTATAATTTGAAGCTAATCTTTAAAAATATTTTTTATAAAGATGGGGTCTCACTATGTTGAACAAGCTGTTCTTGAACAGTTGCCCTCAACTGATGCTTCCACCTCAGCCTCCCAAAGTGCTGGGATGACAGGTATGAGCCACCACTCCCAGTCTCTTACCTAACAAATAACAGAAAAAATATTCCTGAAGAAAGCCAATACATCTTTAGAATAAAAAGAGCCTGTTGAGTGTTGAACATGAACAATGAAAAAAGATTCAAATCTAAATATATCCTCTTACAATTTTATAATGACAATGATACATAGAAAAATCTTAAAAGCTCTGAGACAGCAGAGACTTTCAATTCACATTGCAAATGATTTCTCCCAAAAGATGCAGCCACCGCCAATTTTCTGGAGCCTCTGGTCCTAGTGTGTTCCTCTTGCCCACCTACACCTGGCTGGGTTCTGTGGGAATAGAGGCCCTTTAGCCAATGTCCCACCTGCAGAAAGAATTGCTGACGCTGCAGTGAGAGGGAGGTCAGCTTTGGGTATGGAAGGTGATAATCCTCCCCAGTCTGCTCCTTTGAAATCTTGTACTGAGGTTTCTGTGTATCTGAGAGCAGGTAAAATGAAACTCCTTTGAAGAGAAGTGAGCTGTGCTGCCCATCGTGGGGCTCTGAACCCCCACAATAGTGTTTCTTACTTCCCTACTCCTTCTTGTAGACCAAAGCACCTGATGGTTTTGTAGGATTTTCCAAGGTACTTTCTTTACCTACTCTATCATCACTGCTGAGAGATTTTAAAATGTAAGATGCAATCAACCACCCAAAGAATGTGTGAGCCTGTGGCATTAAGCTGGGTCCTTTGTCTTAAGGCTGCAATCTCAGGAATTTCTTAGATAATGTGTCTTTTATGTGTTGTGATGATGAAAGGCTCTAGTAGAACTCCCTGTTTACATAAAATGTGACATTTATAAGTTTCCAAAAAAACGCCCTGCCTATCTGGCAGAACGGAGCTACCAGAAGACTCAGAATCAGGCAGGGATGCTTCTCATGTGCATGTTATCCACACCCCATGGGACAGAGACCTCCTGCCAATGGTTGGCGGAACACAGGAAAGATTTGTTCTGGAAGACCCTGCTATCTCAAACCCATACAGACACACTCAACCCTGCTCAGCCTGGAGCGTGGGGTACTCTTGTTGTAGCTTCAGGGGGAGACTCAATTTCCTTCGGAGAGGATGTCTAGATCCTTAGAATGCAGTGACCCAGTGCTATAAACAACATCAAATGTGAAAGAGCAAACTGGAAAAACACTTGCCATATAACTGATGGAGGATGAGTATTATTCTAATATTTATTATTCTGGCAACGGAGTGTGAGAGGGGCTCATCTCACTATATCCTTGTATTACTGGAACTATGAGAGATTAAAAAAAAGTGACATCCTGCTTTTTTTTTTTTTTTTTTTTGAGATGGAGTCCTGCTTTGTCGCCCAGGCTGGAGCGCAGTGGCGTGATCTTGGCTCACTGCAACCTCCGCCTCCTGGGTTCAAGCAATTCTCCTGCCTCAGCCTCCCGAGTAGCTGGGATTACCACCACACCAGGATAATTTTTGTATTTTTAGTAGAGACAGGTTTCACCATAGGCCAGGCTGGTTTCGAACTCCTGACCTCGTGATCCGCCTGCCTCGCCCTCCCCAAGTGTTAGGATTATAGGTGTGAGCCACTGTACCCGACCGATATCCCACTTTTAAGTAGCATTGGTTGAGTGCCTGAGGAGAAAACATTTTTTCTTGTGATTGTTCCATTTTGTTTTGTTTTTTGTTTGTTTGTTTCACAGTCTGGCTATGAGGAAATGATTGTTCCTTTATGAATCATGAAAATTCTGTCATCTATGAATTTTCTGTCCATGTCCTTTGTCATACACATATTGAGAAATCAATGGATTTTGCTGTTGTTGGTCACTTGGCATGAGTGCATTCAGTACAAGTACACTTGGCCTGTCGTATATATGGAAAATAATTTTCCTAACTTGCTTGAGTTAAAATTTGGTTATTGCTGTATTTTGTCTTGCAGAAACCTCCAGTTTTTAAGTGATCATCAAACCTGTTGATATTTCCTTTTAAACATATTTCCCCTATTCCTTTTGTAGGGCCATTCCAGAGGAAAGAGCTTGTAGTAGACTCTTTCTGAAAATGACTGACTTCTCTGCAAGTCAGGCAACAATAATGACATAGTTCCTAACAGTGTCAATGCACTTCATCTGATTTGACGAAATTTAGGGGCAAGGACACAGTGGCATACCAAGGGTAGGTGGTGGGAACAGCCTACCCTGCGCGCAGGCAGTAAAGGAGTGCCTTGTGTGTAGTGTCATTAAAAACAGTAATCAAACTCACTACACGGTGCTCAGCTTTTTATTATCACTATATGCTGGTTATTCTAAGCAGTGTCTGTGATGAAGTACTTACTCTTTACCCTCAAACCATTTATTAGTCTAAGTCCTAAACAGTTGCTGCTATTACTGTTGTCTTTTAGTGATATATGTCCAGGCTTAAAGAGTGCACATTTTATTACTTATGTTTTAATAAACACTGCCTTCTACATGGAAGTGAATTTGGAACACCTCTAATTACACAGGACATAAGCTGAGTCAGTTGCAGGCTGGTTCCAAGAGTCCGTTTGCAAGGGTGACAATTCAGAATTGTTGGCGCTCACTTCTGGGGCAGTTAGTTTCTCCTACTCTGGATCTATGCCGTATTCCCGTGTTGAATGAGTAGGGTGGAAGTGAACGCGGCTAGCACGGTGAACTGGATTCGCTTCAGTTCTGTCTGTCTGGGTGCGAGCCAGTCTCTAAAGCTTTGGAGTTCACTCTTTTGGAATTGTTTCTCCGTGTATGCCCCCACTTAAAAAACACACACACACACATTAAGGTAATGATTAATCCATGACTTTTTAATTTTTGTACTGTAATATTTATTTTGCTTTTATTAAAAAGTTTTTACTGGCAAAACTGTATATACAAAGTTCAATCCTGCCACTATTTTCTCTGGCCATTAGTATTCATTTCATTTCATTTCATTATGACCGAAGATGATTTCATTGTATGTGGGGATGTTGAGGGTGATCTGCTGGAAACGAATACAACAGTTGTGCCACAGTAGGTGTGTTTCCCAGTCTTCACCACAGGGCCTTGTCACCTGCAAGCTGGAAGAGTAGGTGGCAGGTATGGTTGTGAAGAAGGGGTGGCCAGCAGGACTGGCTTGTTTCTCATCATTCAAATTCCATTCAATGCAGGTCAACTCTCCCGGGGTTGTCCTGAGCAATGCCTCCAGACACATGTGGATGGTGCCTCCTCCAGACACATGTGGATGGTACCTACCTGGCCTTGGGGGACAACCCACTGAATACACAAGAGTGTCTTCTGCAAGCAGCCCTGCTGTCCCTCCTTGTAGGATGTGTTCTTTCCTGCTGCTGGTAGGCAGGTGGGGCTGGCTCCCTTACCCCGGTCCACAGGCGAGATGTGTCACTGTGGTCTGTCTCCACGGTGGCTGGTGACTGGCTGGGAAAGCGCTTCCTCCAGCTGCTCTCGGCCTGGCAGATGCAGGAGATGTGGAGCCCCTTGAGCCTCGTGGTGTTGGTATCTTCGCTACAGTCTCTGAGGACACGCTGGGCCACAGGCAAAGTGAGAGCAATCGTCTTTTTCTGCCCCACGAAATTGCTGACATGGTTTTGACACTGTCTGGAGTCATAACGTCAGGCTCACTCCACCTAAGCACCTCAACTTGAAGGGCAAGTGGGAAGGAAGGCATCAGGTCACGTGCCTGTGTTTAGTGTTGGTTCAGTTCTGAGTTCTGCCAGTGATTTTGAGAGGTGAAGCCAGTTGGACTTCCTGGGTCCAGTGGGGACTTGGAGAACTTTTCTGTCTAGCTAGAATTGTAAATGCGCCAGTCAGCACTCTGTAAAAATGCACCAATCAGCGCTTTGTGTCTAGCTAAAGGATTGTAAATACACCAATCAGCACTCTGTAAAAAGGCACCAATCAGTGCTCTGTGTCTAGCTAGAGGATTGTAAATGCACCAGTCAGCATTCTGTAAAAATAGACCAATCAGCACTCTGTAAAATGGACCAATCAGCAGGACATGGGTGGGGCCAAATAAGGGAATAAAAGCTGGTCACCTGAGCCAGCAGCAGCAACCTGGTCTGGTCCTCTTTCCCGGTGTGGAAGCTTAGTTCTTTGACTCTTCATAATAAAGCTTGCTGCTGCTCACTCTTTGGGTGTGCACTACCTTTATGAGCTGTAAGACTCACCGCGAGGGTCCACGGCTTCATTCTTGAAGTCAGTGAGACCAAGAACCCACCAGAAGGAACCAACTCCGGACACAATTTCAGGAGGGTCGGCATGAGGTTGTTATTGCTGTCACAGCTCCATGCCACCTGGAGGAGCTTCAGGAGCTATCCAGTTCCAGAAAGAGACCGCTTTTTTTGGAACTGATCACAAAGATGCTTGGAGTCAAAGGGACTGATTTTGTTTTTTAGAGATGGTGTCTTGCTGTATTGCCCAGACTGGAGTGCAGTGGTTATTCACAGGCACAAACATAGTACACTATAGCCTGGAACTCCTGGGCTCAAACAATCCTCCTGCCTTATCCTCTTGAGTAGCTGGGATTCCAGGCATACACCTTCGCACACAGCTTATTATATTTTGACATCTTTGAAAACCCTTTCTGGCTGAGGGAGACCACTGGCTCTCTGGAGCTAGCAAATCCTTAGAGACAGCAAAGGGGGCATACCTTTGATATGCAAACTACCCAACCCAGGGCATACCTCATCCATCTGGCCCGCACACCCCAGGAGGGTACGTTCCTCTGCCTAATCATCCCAGGGCCAGGTGCCAGGCAGCTGGAGACCACCCCGACAGCCCGAAGCCCTTCAAAATTATCTACACTAGCCCATCTTAAGCTGCTCACCCCGCCCTGGGTTTCCCAAGGAGACTCCAACAAAGGCCATGACCCAAGCTCTCCCTGCGCCCCTGCCTCCTGCCTCCTGACCAACACTGGTGCTTCCTGTGTGGTCCTGCTTGGTACATGATGACCCCCTTTCTGGAGCCTGTGAGTATAATGGACTTCATTCTCCTGCACCTCTCTTGCATCTCCTCTTATGGCCCTACCTGACCTGACCATTGCCTGAAAGGACACAGAGCAGGGAGGCTGAAAACATCTTTGCTGTTGCCTCGGGCTCATACCTGTTCCCCTTGGGTGTCCCTTTCTCTTTCTCCAGCCCCAGGTTGATGAGTGACCCATTCACGATTCGTGTCCTGTTCTGGGCCACTTGTTCCCCCTTCCTGGGAAGGTGATGATGGTTATGTCACCATAGTGGAGATGTGGCCCCAAACAGATTCTCACAAATGTGAATTAGTCTTGGCATAACTTTGATGTCAAATAATAATAATAATAATAATAATAACAATAATAATAACAATAATTAAAAGTCCCCTTTCCCACCAGAGGTGAGTTATAAAAAGCAAAACTTGAGTGAGGATGGAAGAACCCATCCTGCCATGGTATAGTTTTTGCTTAAGCAAAGGTCTGTTAAATGAAGACTTGTTTGCCTCTTGGCTCTTAACCAGGTCTCAGACTATGCATGTATGCATGAGAGACAGAGAGAGAGAACTAAACACACACACACACACACACCTGTCCATACAGATGGCATCACCATTAGAGTCAGGCAATAGGACCGTTTCTTGGGTCCCCTTTTTGAGAAAGCTGCTCTGTCTCTTCTTTGTGCCCTAAACCACAGGATGAGGAAGCTGAAGGGCCAAGGAGGTGCGCTCATGGAAAACCATGCTTGCCCGGCTAGGCCACATTCTGGGCACCGGGGTCCTGAAACACTGTGTCCGGGGGGCCCTGAGCCAGCTTCCAGAGCTTGCATGGGCCTCTCTCCCAGCTCTGGTTTCCCAGGGCAGTCCTGAAGGGGACTCCTCATTGTTGGTGTGTGCACCCTAGATCCAGTGGAGCCAAGGGCAGCTGCTGGGGCAGAGCAGCATGGGAGAGGAACATGTAAGAGAAGAAGCGGGCTGGCAAGGTGAGGAGGGCTGAAGGCTCATACCTATGTCTTCAACCTCCCCCAGGCCACACGAACGGGTATGCCAGGGATACAGGGCAGTGTGCCCCTGCCTGCCTCGCCACATGACTTTCTTAGAGCAGTTGTTCAATAGGAGCCCTGATTCTGAGGATATTTTCCCACTAGACTCTCTCATTATTGAGCACTTTCCTGCCCAGGGGACCTTCCTCCCAGCACTTGGATTCCAATGTGGTTTGTGGGGATGATTCACATGGGGCCTAATAATGGAGAAAGCCGTGGTTTACGGTTTGGTTTTGTCTGTCAAGTAAAGGTGGAGATAGTGACACACAGGAAAAAGTTCTCACCAAAGTCTCCAAAGGACACTGGGCCAAGGCTCCTCTCTGCATCTCATCTTTGCATGGAGGAGTGGGTGGCCACGCAAGCCATGGGGACCAAGCAGTGCCTCGTGCTCTCCCCAGGTGAGTGTCAGGAGGGCTGGGGATCAGCGGCTGCAGCAGCAACCCCCGTGCCCCCTTTCTGTCCCTTCACACTTCCATCTTTTTTCAGCTGTTGACCATGATTGATGGATTGGACTACATTTTTTTGGTTGTGCCCCTGGATGGTTGGTTTTTTGAGATATGGGATCAGTCTCTTAATCTCACTTGTCTAACAAGAAGATCCAAAAAACGACCTTCTCCTTCTGGGTTCAAATGGGACGTCTGTTCAACACACACTCTGCCCCTCCGACACGCAATTACCCTCCCACATGGGGAGCTCTAGCCCGAATCACTGTCCCCGCTTCCTCTGACCACACGCTTGCTGACTGCCTGTGTTCCCTGCCTCTGTTCACCAGGCTCCACACTCCAGGCTGGAGGCCTTGGCTTTGCCCTCGGCTCCCTGCACCATTGAGCCAGTGGCAGCAAGTAATTTCATCAACTTTATTGGTGGAGAATCCAAGGGAAGGCTGTTTAACTCCCAGGCCAAGCT